>NC_064630.1:141912587-142525844 GCF_023864275.1 Schistocerca cancellata | reverse complement strand
GAATTCACGGTGTTCTTATTTCAATTTCCAGGAGTGTATTTGAGAGAATCGAGGAATCCGTACCGAATGACAGATTAAATAACCTAACACAACAATATGAACAGTTAACGACTAAATGTGTTAATACTGAAACCCGAGTCGCGACACTTACGGAAGACATAAATAAACAGAAAGAACAAATAGGTGATTTATCGGAAAGAGTTGAGGAGATTTCAGATAAATTGACAAATCTTAGTTTAAATGGGGACAGAGATTCAGATGATACTGCACCATTGCCATTTGCAGAAACCGAAGAGTACCAGAACATAAATAAGCATGTTGAAAATCAGGGAAAATTTAATGAACGCGTTAAAAGGGAAGTGGAGGCATTAGAAAAGCAAGTCAAACAAATTGAAAGCAAAATCGTAGGAAAGGACGGTAGAAGAACTTTGGAATCACCGATAGCAGCGGGTTTTGAAGAAAGTAATTTATTTCATTTACGAGATGCAACAAGAGAGCGCCAGGCGCGCGAACTTGACAATAATCGACATTCGTACTGGGACAGACGCGGTAGGTCTTTGCCGCCACGAGGCGAAAACTTTGACTATAAACACTTTTTGACTGTTCGGAAATTTAAGATCTTCCGCAATTCTAAGAATGACATACATCCATGTTCATGGTTAGATCAATTTATGTACGCACTCCCACCAAATTGGCCACTAAGTCACAAACTGGAATTTATGTGTGGATATTTAGAAAACGAACCGGCGATGCGGATGCGCGCACTCATTAGAGATTGTAATAATAAGAATGATTTTTATCATGCATTTCTATCGGCATATTGGTCCGAAAACACGCAAGACAGAGTCAAACACAGTCTTATTATGCAGCGTAATTTCAAACAGTCTGAGTTCCGCACGCCAGCGGAATATTTTGAAGACATGATTCGAAAGAATCAGTTCCTTTCCAACCCTTATAGCCCGACTGAATTAATTCGCATTTGTTTAACTAAGCTGCCACAATCCATAAGACAAATTGCTTTAGCCGGAAGATGTAAAGACGACATTGAGACTTTTAAGACTTTGTTGCAAGAACTTGAGTATGACAACGACGACGGGACTTCTTGTAACTTTTTCAGTAACAGTAATTACAATAGATTTTCAGAGAAAAGGGATAGTGATCGGAACGGGCGTTATATGGGTAATTTTGACAATGACAGACGTAACAGATAGGACAATAGATACCAGCCTTATGACAATAACAGACGTTCTAACAGAAATTACACAGACAATTATAATAACGGTAATTTGTACCGGAATGATCAATCATATGGAAACAGTAATCGGTATTATCAAGACAGAAATTATTCAAACAGTAATAGAAATTCTTACTACAGAAATAATCAGGGTAGTAGATACAACAATAATTTCAGAAGTGACAGTCAAAATTACACAAGAAGTAGTTATGTAGACAGACAGGAAAACAGAAATTTTAATAACAGACACAACCAAGAATTTGTATCTAACAGACAGGAGGGACCTAACTGGCATCCTCCACGTGACAGAACTTCAGAGAGACAAGTGCAAATCGTAGAAATGGATCCGCGAAATGACGCGAATAATCAAAGACGTGACGCAAACAATCGACAATGACTAGCAGCTTCGGCTTCTGGCAGCAATATAGACGATTCAGAAAGTAATGACACTACGGCTTTACACTACGTACGCCTGGAAGACATGAGAGACATTTTGTTAGACGAAAAGGAAAATAATGTAGACGCATTTTTACATCCTGTTATTGAAGTATGTGTGGGTAAGAATAAGTTCACTGCAGTTTTAGATTCTGGGAGCCCATTGAACGTCATTAGTGAATCAGTTTTTCGTATATGTGAAAAGACTATTGCCTGTCCTGTGTTACCTATTTCTAAAACTACAATTCGAGGAGCGATTTCTGGAAAAGGTGTAGAAGTTAAACAACAGACCAACCTAAATTTCAATTGTCAAGGATACGAATTTTCTGCTAATTTTATTATTGTTCCATTACTCAGTACACAAATTATATTAGGTATGGAGTTTCTTAACGCACATAAGGCAATTTTGAACTTTAAAGAAGGAAGTGTGAATTTGACTGTTGCCGGAATGCCGAAATGTTTGAAATTTTTCGAGTGTTTAACAAGATCTGAGTCAGATACAAAATGTTTAAGGTTTCTTACTTCTGATGTTTTCGTTGAGCATTATGACGACAATGTGTTTATTCATGACAATGACAATAGATACAGAGACGCGATGGATGATATAATTAATAGCGAAGAACTAATTAATGAAAAGGTTGAGAAAGCTGAAGTGCCAGATGACGTTGCAAGAGAAGAGCTGCACCAAATTTTGACTTCACATGCTACAGTGTTTAGTCATCACACGGGAACTATACAAGGCTTACAATATTTATTTAAAGTAAAAGAACACACACCATTTCGCGGGAAAACGTACGCTATTCCTTTGGCTTACAGAGACAAGGTTAAGAATGAACTTCAGTACATGTTAGATCAGGGCATTATTGAGCCTGCAGTCAGTCCTTATACTAGCCCATTACACGTTGTTCTTAAAAAGGATGGGTCAATTCGTTTGGTTCTGGATTCCAGACAGATAAATAATATCATCATTCCTGAAACTGATCGTCCACAAAATTTAGATGAACTTCTTCAACATTTCCATGGAATTAAAGTTTTATCCACGATTGATATGCGCGCAAGTTTTTGGCAAATAGAACTCCACCCTGATTGTAGAAAATATACTGCCTTTTTAGCCTTTGGTAACTGTTACCAGTTTCGGAAATTACCGTTTGGACTTACTGTATCTTCAGCAGCATTCATTCGTAGTTTAAACGAAATTTTACCTGTTTATCTTCGTGACAATATTACTTCATATGTTGACGACATTCTTATTGCTAAACATTCTTGGAGTGAGCACAACAAAATTTTGGATTCATTGTTACGTATCTTTGCAAGAGTTGGCATTACTGTGAACTTGGAGAAATCTGAATTTGGTCGTTCACAGGTGAAATTTCTCGGTCACATTATTTCTACAGAAGGTATTCTTCCTGATCCAGAAAAACTTTACGCTATTCGTAATTATGCTGTTCCTACCACAAAACGTGATGTTCGTAGTTTCCTTGGTGTCTGTAATTTTCTTAGACGCTTTGTTAGATTGGACGATTTGGCCACACCTCGTTTATGTGAACTATCTGGAAAGAAATCTAATTGGTGTTGGGATGAGGAAGCTCAGTCAGAATTTGAACAACTTCGTGATGCTTTAGTTGCTGCTCCACTTCTTTCACATCCGGATTTATCTAAAGATTTTTGTTTGGCAACGGACTCATCATACAAAGGGCTAGGTGCACATTTATTTCAAGAGATAGAAGAAAACGGTGTTGTAGTACAAAAGACTATTGCATTTGGAAGTCGTGTTCTCTCGAAAGTCTGTTAAAATTTCGTAACGAGAGCATATATTGAGTGTGTACCCTAAACAGTTAGGGTTGGGGAGGTGTGCTACTATACGTGCGGCGGTATCTCAGGATTGAAAACTAGAGAGGATAGACTGGCCTTGTTGGACTCAAGTTTCGGCACGTATAGAATGGTTAGAAACATTTTGTAAAGCTTGTAAGTGTGTTATAGGGTAGCAGTGCTGATAAATAATAGTAAAGAAAAACTTGGATCTGTTGCGCCGTTTCCGAGTTAATTGGCTTTGAAGTTAGGCAGTCAGGGCACTGTGTGCGCAGATTCAAGCGGTCCGCCAGAGGTGGCGTCGCCAAACGTGTTCTTCATTTGGTTTCCTGAAACCAAACAAGAGACTGATAGAAAAATAGGACATGGGACGGTGGTAAGGACTGAACCAGAGTCAAAGGTTGAACGGTCTTGTGTACTACCACCTACACTACAAGAACAACTGACACTAAATGTACCCGGAAGGCCGCTTGAATTTGCTCATGCAACAGCCTGATTGGCCAACTTCAACGCTAATTAACTCAAAAACAGTGGTACCTATCGAATTTTGTTCTTAACGATTATTTTTCAGTACAGCCTAGCACACCCTCACAAGCTTTTCGCTGTTTCTGACCTCCCTGTACACATTGTACAGAGGTGTCTAGTGAGGAGAAAGCGATGAACTGATAAGGCATCCCTCTAGGGAAGGGTACATGGATGTGGATAACAGGGCAGAGTGTTTAGGTTCCAAGGGTTTGGAGTCAATGAGACAACTCTGGTGGAGCTGATATCCATGCTGTGTTACCACAGCAGAGCCTTGCACAGACAAAGGCTACGTAGATACGGTGAAAGGTTATGGGATGAGTGCATATATTGGGCCAGTTAATAGGTTTACACAGTTGTGGATTTTCCTTTGGATGCTTAGTGTAGGGCCTAAGGGGATCATTGTCAGTTTATTGTCAAGGTTTAATCTGAAGTATTCGTGTGTTAAATGGTCTGGAAAAACTCATGGATGTGGTTCATCCTATGATTATTGCAGGGCTTTGGATGGATTTATCTTAAGGAGCCACTGGTTACACCAGGAGACGAATCGATTGAGATGAGGTTGAAGGAACCATTGAAATATCTGGAAGTGAGATAGATGACTGGACACATTGGAAGAGATGGACAGTATGTTGTGGCTTTGCGCGTGACAAAAGAGTGAAGGATGTATACGTGAGCAAGTTATCAGTAACAATGCAGGTGGCAATCCGGTTATAAATGGTTTCTTCTCTCAGTGGCGCTGACAAGGACTTCCAGTGGCAGGCTACATGCTTAGGTAACTTATAATTCGCTCCTCCTGGGAAACCACAGGCAACTGATAAAGGTCACCAGGGAAACCCCCACACACCATAGGTAATTGTGGAAGTTTTATTCGATATCATCCAGGTGAACTTCCACACACCGACACCCTTTAGGAGCATGTACGAGGCCATGACTTTTATCGATACTGGCCACATTATATATAAAACTGGTGGGAAACCCCTGGAGAAATGAGAGCACATTAAAATTGCAGGTAACCACCTCCACTCTGGACGAATAAGATCTGAGCTCCTCCTTCACGAAGTTGTCATACTTTGTAAGTACCTCAGTTGCGTAGGGCTCTTCATACGACATCTGTGTATCATGGTGAGAAGTTCAGATCTGTTATAAACAAATTATTACTAGCCATAATTCTACAGTGGGAGGGTGTGGAAATAATAACAATGTTGTAAGAAATTAACAGTTTATTAAGAAAAATTTGTTTTTTTTTTTGGCAATACATTATTTGCAGTCATTTTTGTTGCTTCTTCACAATTCTTTTTCTTTTACAAGACTTTTGTTACGCATAGCGTATTTTTTTACAATCATTTGTTGTTTATTAACAGTTTTTATTTACAAGATTATCCGTTATTCGCAAAGTGGTTTTTTACAAAACTCTTTTCGTTTCTTTTTTGTTGACGTATTTACAGAAGTTTTTTCTGAGAAATATACGTAAACTGATTTTATTTACAAAGTATTTTTTTCTGAAGACTTGTAATTATTAGGTACCCTAAAGCTAAAACATAACTACTGTATTTCCCATTAACTTTCTATTCACAGAATTTACATTTTTGAGTCATGATATTTCCTGATTGGTTGCTTCATCTTATATTCAGTTTTTAAACGTCAATCGTTTCTTTCTATATATGGTATTTAAATTTCTTTCTGATCTTTTTTCTGCTTACAATATATACATGAGAAAGAGTAACTAGTAGCATCAGGGGAAGAAAAAACCACATACACGCACTCGATTACACACAGCATCAGTTTCCAGTACAGCTTTGCACTTAATGACTGGATACTGCAGGCCGTAACGTACACTGGGAGCTCCCTTCCCAGAACTGCTAGGCGAGAATTAAGGAAAGTGGCAGGATCTCGGTAGTGTTGCTGTCTAGTTATCAATGCGGGCAAGTGAGATCCTATCCCCAAATGCGCAAGCACCCAAGAAATAGTTAATTTCAACGACAGGACTTACTATGTGATCCTTAACAGGGTGGGCGAGAGTGTTGGTGCTGCTAGACTCAGCATGATGTAGTGCTGATCTCCGATGGTGGTGATGTTAGCGAGACAGGCCAGGTCATGGAGGGTGTGGCCCAGACCATAGAAAATGGGCCAGAATTGCGATGCCATGCCATGGACTTGCCTGGGGCATTGACAAATTGGGCTGCATCGTAAATGACGGGCCAGGCTGTTGCACATCAGGCCTTGGGTACATTGTAGATAATGGACCACCCTGTTTTACGCCTGGTCACAGGTACATCACAGATGACGGAATGGGCTGCTGCATGTCCGGCTACAGGTACATCGCAGATCATGGATCAGGCTGTGGGTATGTCATCACAGTAGTCAGGTTAATTGTCGTTGCTGCTACAGCACAAGTCAAGTCGCCAGTTATCTCCTCAATATCACCTGCAAAGAAATAAAAAAAATGTCAAGAGTCATGCATAATAAAAGAATATATAGGCATCCATAGCGGTTGTCCTAACGTTCAAAATTTGCCGTGTCTGAACCAGCCCACGAGACATTATTTGATGCTGCTCAATTTGCGGACCTAGACTGCCCTGCCTCATGTCACTGAGTGCGCCCAGAGACAAACAAAGACACCTCATATTAGTTCTGCATCAAGCAATTGTGCTGAGTACTATTATTGTTGTTGGTGTACAAGAAGAATAAAATTAAAAATAACTACTGCTCACGTATTCGCTCCTTAATGACCGTCGTCATGCCGCATGAACTAATGCTGGAGATTGGGCTAATAGGCTGCTGCTGTGTTACATCATTCTCTCAAGACTCATTAACGAACACACCTAACAACAGATAAGAAAACATCATGTTGTTAATGCATGCCTGCAGTTTTTTGGATTATAATTATTATTACTATTATTATTATTGTAGAAAAAGAAGAACTATTACTCATGTCTTCACACTTCGAGGACTGGCAACATAGCCCACGCGCTCAAAATGGAGAAAGGCGTTAGCTCCAATATTGAGGTCTCGGGGATCTTCTGTACACCATCTTCATCATCTAAATCGTCGTCGTCGATCATCAATTACAATTGGCGACTGTGGCAGCACTGGATCAATTCCCGTGGCTGTAATCTCGTTGAAGAATTCTACAATAGACAGAAACAAATCGTTAGATAACTACATTGTTTACGTGAGGAAAGAGAGGGTCAGAGGGAAACGGGTACTTACGTTCATATGATTTAGGATTTAAGTAACTGCCGTCCTTTGGATTGCCAAGATACTTCACGAGATCCTCAAGAGAACTGTCGTTCATTAGGGGTGAGGTACGATCCAGTCTGCAAGAGATAAAGAATGGAAAGAAGAAATTATTCATCATATTGCAGATAAAAAAAGAAATTCGCGCACAAAACAACAACAGCAACAACATTTACAGAAATCATCTCCAAACACATGTAGAATCATCTCAGACGGCAATTTGGGCCGCCTACTAGCGGAACCATTGTCATCACCAGCGAAACTTCGTTTCGTAGCGGATAGAACGCTGACAGGGTTTAAGAATGAAGAAAAAAGAGCGGGGATAATAGCAGCTCTTACTGAAAAGGTCACTATAGGAATGAAGGGAATGCTGGTAAGGTTAGTATTGAGAAGCACTAGAGAGTTACTCTAGCCAGTCTACTCAATAGGGAATGAATGCTGAGATAAATGGTTCAAATGGCTCTGAGCACTATAGGACTTAGCATCTGAGGTCATCAGTCCTCTAGAACTGAGAACTACTTAAACCTAAGTAACCTAAAGACATCATACATCAGTATTCGAAGTTGCGACCATAGCGGTCGCGCGGTTCCAGACTGAAGCGCCTAGAACCGCTCGGTCACTGCGGCGGGCTGCTGCTGAGATAGCTACTGGGAAGTACAAAGAGTGACTTTGGCCAGTCTGCTCAGTAGTGGAAGGAAGGGATGTGACCCCTGTCAGATCAGAATGACCGTCTGCACCGAAGCGGCTATTTTGTACGGGAAACGAGTACACCTATTGCTATCCTGGTTGGTTCCTGCATGCATAGGTGTGGGTGACTCAGAGCCTGCCTGCTATAATGCCGGAGGCGTTCAGGAGCATCCTGTGATAACAAGAAAAGCTTTTTCTTCCAACGCTTGCGTGCAGCAGTGTCGTGCTGAAATACAACTAATTTCAGTGAAAGTGTCTTGTATACCATAATCAAGATCGTACGTCGGCTGCAGTTGTATTGAGCGAAACGCACAGACAGCATGTAGGGTCTTCACTGTAACTGGTGTAAGAGTAACCCACTCAGTCACATGCTGGCAGCTGCCAGCTGCAATGAAGCTGCTATCTACAGATTCCTGCCCATGCCACTGCTGTTGGGGCGATGTCAGCAGCCGACAGTGCAGACTCACCTGCTGTTACTCTTCTCTGGCCGGTCGCACTCGGGTCATGACAGCTCAGCACGGAGCACTGGCTGTGACACGCTGTGTCTGTATATAAAAAAGGTTGTAAATTGACGTTGAAGTCATCATGAAGAACTAAACTTTCCAGAAGAGGTGTGTACATCAGTTCACATATTAAATGATTGGCCACTTTCTGTTCGCAGAGAGGCCCTTGTGGGTCCTTGGATGCAGGTAGCTGTGGACAGGTAGTGTGTCCAAAATAGTATTGAGTAAGGTTCTAGAATAACGACCGTGGTTCTGAGCGAAACGCACAGGCAGCATGTAAGGAATACTTAGTTCGATCACGCAAGAGGAGGAAGGGGATGGGAATAAATAAAAAAGAAAACACAGTTTAAAAAATGCAATATAATTTATTTACGTCCAGTTATAAGTATTTGTACATTTTCTGTAGAACATGTACAATCACTTATGTGTCCACAATACTTTTTTCCCGAGTCTCTGAATAGCTAGGCAGTTATAATCTTCATAGTTCCTCACTAACACACTTTTCAAATGCCACAAAGCCGCAACACATTTTCACGTCCTTCGACGTAAACAATGCTGTCACTTTTATGGTAGATTCGGAACAATGTCACCATTTCTTCTTGCAACAGTCCATCGTCGCCCCACCGCTTTCTGTGATGATTGTGAGTTATCCAGGCAGCCTTCCATCTGTTGTTGACAGTCTGTGCTCCTCTGAAAAGGTTGAGTGACGCGGTGGTAATTGAGAACGTTGTCAACACACATACATTGTTGTCGAATGCAGAGATTACAACGCATTTAAATACAAATTGTCCACACTCATCGTAAAAGCCCTGCTCGTCCATGACATTGCCCACGCTTTGAGGTACCATCGTGGAATGCCTCTGATACGAAGCAGCACCTCCACATTTATACTAATCATTACATAATTCCCGTGAGAGGTGACTAATTGATAATAATAATAATAATTTGTACACCGCGATGTTCGGAGGAAAATTGTCTGATGATTCACATTCAATATAATTAGAAATTAAAATAACTGTTCAAAACTTTGTCAGTGTATGCTTCGGTATATTAATTTGAACATTGTAATGATCGAATGAATATGTCAGGCAAATTATATGAGCTTATGAAAAAGATAAGTCCCGCTGAACAATAAGACAACAAAGGTATTGTAAAAACTGTTCAGAATATGCCAATGCAAGCCACACTCAAAAGTTACAAGTCTGAACATGATCAGAGCAATATATCGGTCAAAATCGGCGTTTTCACAAAAGTTGAAATCGCTAAATATTAGACTCAGATAGATGACATTTGGTTTGTAACCTCAGTTTCACATAAAAACAATAACTATGTGACTTCATTAAGCTACCTCTATTAGTTTTCTAGTTATTTACTAAAAACCAAATTTGGAACAAAAAATCTTTATTGATAATAGATTACGTATCATTTGTGTTTGTTATAGAAGGTTCTACTTACAGCACTCGATTACATTCATGCAGTAATACAGATGTACCATGTTTCAAGACTATATTGTAAACAACTATGGTTACATGGAATCTTAGAGAGGCAGTTCAGAGGTCATGTTCTACTGTCGGTTCCGTTCTGAAAATGCTAGCCGGAAAAGTTTACATGCAGTCAAGCTAAAACTTTTTCAGAAACTAAAGCAAACTTAACTCTATTTATATAAAAATAAGAAATTGGTAAATTATTAAACAACACAGATATTAATTAATACCTATTCGAGAAATGGGCCATTTAGATAGTATTACCCGTGCCATGGGCGGTTATAGCAGATTTTCCGTTTGGTGGTCTTCTGTGCCCATATATAAGTACAGCTAGAGAGGCAGGAAAAAAACGGCGCTTCAAACCGAAATGTCAACCTGACCAAGTCAGCCTAACGCCCGTGCGCTTTGTGCCTCGGATGACGTCACAGCTGAACAGATTTGAAGGCGTTTTCGGTAAAACTAGGAATTGACATACGAGGTCTGTACACTGTTCTGGATCGTTTAGAGTTTACTAAAGTAACTGTTTGTGTGTCTCCCCTAATGCTGACAAAAACACGTGGCAAGTGGTGAGATTATTTTCCACCTAATTTAGGGCGAGCAATTGACTTTTGGTGATCAGAAGTCAGGGCGATAATTTTACTTGTAACTTCCCGTAGACATCGCCTCTGAACCTTTAATAGTGCTGTTTCCGATAGGGATATTAGTTAGAATTGAGTTTATATGTTTTGTATGCGAACTTTTACTTAATATATAGCCGCACGGAGTAGCCGTTCGGTCTAAAGGCGCCTTGCCACGGTTCGCGCGGCCCTCCTCGTTGGAGGTTCGAGTCCTACCTTGGGTATGTGTGTGTGTGTGTGTGTGTGTGTGTGTGTGTGTGTGTGTGTGTGTGTGTGTGTGTGTATTTGTGTGTTGTTCTTAGCGTAAGTTAGTTTAAGTTACATTAAGTAGAGTGTAAGCCTAGGGACCGATGACCTCAGCAGTTTGGTCCCACAGAACTTACCACCACCACTTAATATACACTCCTGGAAATTGAAATAAGAACACCGTGAATTCATTGTCCCAGGAAGGGGAAACTTTATTGACACATTCCTGGGGTCAGATACATCACATGATCACACTGACAGAACCACAGGCACATAGACACAGGCAACAGAGCATGCACAATGTCGGCACTAGTACAGTGTATATCCACCTTTCGCAGCAATGCAGGCTGCTATTCTCCCATGGAGACGATCGTAGAGATGCTGGATGTAGTCCTGTGGAACGGCTTGCCATGCCATTTCCACCTGGCGCCTCAGTTGGACCAGCGTTCGTGCTGGACGTGCAGACCGCGTGAGACGACGCTTCATCCAGTCCCAAACATGCTCAATGGGGGACAGATCCGGAGATCTTGCTGGCCAGGGTAGTTGACTTACACCTTCTAGAGCATGTTGGGTGGCACGGGATACATGCGGACGTGCATTGTCCTGTTGGAACAGCAAGTTCCCTTGCCTGTCTAGGAATGGTAGAACGATGGGTTCGATGACGGTTTGGATGTACCGTGCATTATTCAGTGTCCCCTCGACGATCACCAGTGGTGTACGGCCAGTGTAGGAGATCGCTCCCCACACCATGATGCCGGGTGTTGGCCCTGTGTGCCTCGGTCGTATGCAGTCCTGATTGTGGCGCTCACCTGCACGGCGCCAAACACGCATACGACCATCATTGGCACCAAGGCAGAAACGACTCTCACCGCTGAAGACGACACGTCTCCATTCGTCCCTCCATTCACGCCTGTCGCGACACCACTGGAGGCGGGCTGCACGATGTTGGCGCGTGAGCGGAAGACGGCCTAACGGTGTGCGGGACCGTAGCCCAGCTTCATGGAGACGGTTGCGAATGGTCCTCGCCGATACCCCAGGAGCAACAGTGTCCCTAATTTGCTGGGAAGTGGCGGTGCGGTCCCCTACGGCACTGCGTAGGATCCTACGGTCTTGGCGTGCATCCGTGCGTCGCTGCGGTCCGGTCCCAGGTCGACGGCCACGTGCACCTTCCGCCGACCACTGGCGACATCATCGATGTACTGTGGAGACCTCACGCCCCACGTGTTGAGCAATTTGGCGGTACGTCCAACCGGCCTCCCGCATGCCCACTATACGCCCTCGCTCAAAGTCCGTCAACTGCACATACGGTTCACGTCCACGCTGTCGCGGCATGCTACCAGTGTTAAAGACTGCGATGGAGCTCCGTATGCCACGGAAAACTGGCTGACACTGACGGCGGCGGTGCACAAATGCTGCGCAGCTAGCGCCATTCGACGGCCAACACCGCGGTTCCTGGTGTGTCCGCTGTGCCGTGCGTGTGATCATTGCTTGTACAGCCCTCTCGCAGTGTCCGGAGCAAGTATGGTGGGTCTGACACACCGGTGTCAATGTGTTCTTTTTTCCATTTCCAGGAGTGTATCAGTCAGTTAGAACTCAAAACTGCAATCTGAAGGTTCAATAGTTAAAGAACGTATGTTATCGGGAAGCAGTGATCCATTTTTCTTCTTCTTCTGACTCCCAGCAACATCATTATAGGACCAGTCGGTCACTACAGGACTCTCGTGATGTTTCATCCATTTGTTTATGAGAACGGCTGCACATTCACAATAGCATTGAGGGTATTTTACAGAGAACATGTATGTAGCTTCTAAACATTTTATTTCTAAACACTTACATATTGCAGAATATATGAACAGTCTTAAATGTGATGGCAGTTCTGTGCCTATATCTGGCACACTTGGCTGATACATTTCAACTTTCATATGGCAGAACATGAATCATACAGAATGAGATTTTCACTCTGCAGCGGTGTGTGCGCTAATGTGAAACTTCCTGGTAGACTAAAAGTGTGTGCTTGACCGAGACACGAACTCGGGACCTTTGGTAGATCACTTGCCCACGAAAGGCAAAGGTCCCGAGTTCGAGTCTCGGTCTGGCACACAGTCGTAATCTGCCAGGAAGATTCATGAATCACACAGTTGAGCAATGGTTTCTGCTAACGGCCACAGAATAAGATTTTAACAGTTTTCTCCAGAATGTCTAGTATAATAGATTGTTGGACTAGTTCCACCTTAGTCGACAGTCTACAGCATACTTCATAGAATGACTTGTGTACGTTAGATTCTAAACTGTCCGTTACTGCAGATGTATGCGCTCGCCACTGTTAAATATTTTAATTGTTCCAGGGAAGTCTTCAGCTGTGACTGTATGATCTCCCAGCATTGCTGATGGTGAGTGAACATTTCTGTGGAGCAACCCAGAAATCTGCATTTACATATAATATCGTTGTGATCACTGATCTGTGGGTAATATCACTTTAGTATCACAACCGAAAGACAGGTCTCCCATTCATCATACCAACACTAAGATGTTTACAGCTAGTACTGTTTAAACTGCAGCTAGCGTTATCAACCTAAATATCGTATCATGCGATTGCTGTTTAATCTTCACCTCATCTGCTGTGTACCACTGCAGCTTCGTCTTTTACCTGTTCTGGACGAACAATTTATGAATCACTTTTAACCTACATTATTTGCGGCAGTGTATGCATTTAAAAAATCACTGTGTAAAAAATGATAACGCTTGTCTCTGCTGCATCGTCAGAATGAATGATTTTACTATCTTTTGTGGGGCGACTGTGCTCACTGTTAACTTAAGTGTGGGCAGTGGGTGTTTACACGAAGTGCTAATTTTTGATGCGTTGACCATTACCTCGCCATTTAGGAAGAATAGTGACTGCACAACTTTGGTGTACTCGAGAAAACGACTTCCTGAATATTCCTGAATATGCTACAATAATTCAGCTGGGGACTATGGATGAGTGGGTTATCACTGCCTATTACACGTTTGAGTGGCTGCAAGCACAAAACATTTCTAAAGTGCTTTTGGAAATTTATAGGAAACTTGTCCGCAGCTCATGGTCTTGCGGTAGCGTTCTTGCTTCTCGCGCACGAGTTCCTTGGTTCGATTCCCGGCGGGGTCAGGGATTTTCACTCCCTCGAGATGACTGGGTGTTGCTGTGTCGTCTTCATAATCATCATCATTCATCCCCATTACGGTGGGAGGAAGGCAATGGCAAACCATCTCCTCTAGGACCTTGCCTAGTACGGCGGTGCGGGTTTCCCGCATCGTCCCCTACGCTTCTCGGAGTATGGGACCTCTGCATCATCATCATCATCATCATCATAGGAAACTTACTGAACGATATCACAGTGTAAGTGCTGTAGATAATTATTTGTTTCGTACATATCTTGTAAGTTCGCTATCTGATATTTCACAAAGATGTAACTTATTCTCTCAGGTGCTTAAAAATGATGTGCAATGTATGTTCTCTGTGTGAGCCTTGATAGAAACATAATGTGAATTCACGATGCCAGATTGGTGAGAATCCTCCCACTAAACTGCACTGTGTTGATTGTAAAAAGGAAAATAAGAAATGTTTTTTTTCTACTCAATGTATCTTTTTTTTAAATAACAATATGCGTGTGTTTGTCGACAGAGCGGATTATCGACTGACCCACATATTTTTGTGAAGTCCTATTTCATATTTCAATGAGGCTCTTGAGTCTTGCTCCGTTCGCTACTGAGATATGAGCCCCCGTGGAGAGTGCCGGCAGCTACTTATCGGGCCCTAAAAGCCATGAGACTTTGACTCTCTCTCTCTCTCTCTCTCTCTCTCTCTCTCGCTCTCTGTTGTCGTGTCAGATACCCTTCCTCAACTATTAAATAAGGCGGCGGTGGAGACGGCGGTGGGCTGAGGCATCGAGGTGCTGGCGGTAGGTGCAGCTAGTGTAGGTTCCCCTGGATAACGTTGATCAATTGTTGGTGATTACGCAGGGGGAGAGGAATGGGGTAACCTTGATTATAGGTCGACAAAATTTGTAACAAGTCGACCAAAAATGTAACCTAACACCAGAATCCGCTATCAATGACCTTGAGGTAAAACGACTGTCTATAACTGGATCGTGGCTTGAACTGTTATTGACAACCTACTTTGGAGGACGGACAGGGTGGAGCCCGGGGGCACTCTTGTAACAGTACAGAAATACAGGAATTGGCGCTGTTATGGTGATAAAGTATGAGATGACAGCTATGATACAATAAGACTGATCTATATAATTTGATGTACATTGTTCGGCCTTTTTGGAGATCAAGGAATAGAAAAGTGGCAGATTTTGTTTTTAAGGTGATGGGATAGGTGGGTTAGGTCCAGATTCTGGTTGTCGGAGGATAATTTGAGAGGAAATAGGGAAGGTCTGATTTCTGTGTTTGTGGATACTCTAGGATAGGATCGAAAAGAAGACCTTGCTAGACATCGAAGTAATACTGGTGAGTCTGGAGGAGAAGATTTCACTGGCAGAGCGAGTATTGTAGCTTCAGTCTGTTGGCTAACTCTGGAGACGGTCGAAAGGTAGATGGGTGAGATACTGAGAGATGAAATAAGGATGAAGTGGTTGCACGCCAGAAGTTTAATGGATGTACTGCACTGCGAAAACACTGCTACAATAGCCGGCCGCTATGACAGAGCGTTTCCATGCGCTTCAGTCCTGAACCGCACTGCTGCTATGGTCGCAGGTTCCAATCCTGCCTCGGGCATGGATGTGTGTGATGTCCTTAGGTTAGTTAGGTTTAAGTTGTTCTGAGTCTATGGGACTGATGACCTAAGATGTTAAGTCCCATAGTGCTTAGAGCCATTTGAACCATTTTAGCTACAAAAGAATCTGGAAGGTTTTTTGGATCTCAGAATAGTATCCAGTACAGAGTATTATACTGTAGTGGATCAGAACGATTGGTACGAAAGAAAGGGACATTTCTTTAATATATAAAGTCGTAACTGGGAATAGTTTGGCGGGCCATGTGAGGTATCTGTTTTATGTCTTCTGCATTGACTGGTGTGTTATGTCTGTGGTCACAATGGAAGAAAAAGAACTCTTAATATACACTTTGACATCCGGAGTTCAAATGTAGATGATGAAACACTATCTGTAAATGGTTCGTAAAATTAACAGGGTCTTTATGAAGATGGTATCAGATACCATCGAGAACACAGAGGATAGTGCGACTACAGGGATTTATCTCTGGCACTCTCCCCGTGAGAGCCACACTTCCAAATTACCGTCCACACATTACATTTGTAGTGCCCCTGCCCACTATACTCATTACTCGCGGCAGCCAATCTACCTGTTCTCTTAAGAGTTTGAGCAGTGTGAGTGCATCCGCACTTAAGATCATTAGCCGGTTAGCCGTATCTATATGAAGATGGCATCTGCGTACAGGCGTTGATAAATAT
Organism: Schistocerca cancellata; assembly: GCF_023864275.1. Taxonomy (NCBI): domain Eukaryota; kingdom Metazoa; phylum Arthropoda; class Insecta; order Orthoptera; family Acrididae; genus Schistocerca; species Schistocerca cancellata. Next base: position 142,509,618 of record NC_064630.1, on the reverse strand, counting down.
CAACGGGACAGTTGAAAATGTATGCCCCGACCGGGATCTCCTGCTTAAATGGCAGACGCTCTATCCATTTTTATTTTTTTAATCTGATTTTGTTCGTTTTCGTTCGTTGCATCTGCTCGGGGCGGATGTCGCAAGACATCCGTTTGAGTTCGTCGTTGATCCATTAACTCAGTTTTTTTATCACAGAGGGCAGCTACCCCTCTGACCGAACACGCTGAGAGCACAGAGGATATTGCGCCTGTAGGAATTCATCTCCACATTCTCAACTCAATGTCCACACACGACATTCGTAGTGCCCTGCCCATTACACGCATTACTCGCGGCAGTCAATCTACCGATTCCCGTACGAGTTTCAGCAATATGAGCGCATCTGCACTGAAGAAGATCACTAGCCGGTAAGCCGGTAAGACGGTATCTATTCTTCCGGCCAATGATTTTCTTCAGTGCGGATGCACTCATATTGCTGAAACTCTTACGGGAATCGTAGACTGACTGCCGCGAGTAATGAGTATAGTGGGCAGGGGCACTACAAATGTAGTGTGTGGATAGTAAGATGGAAGTGTGGGTCTCACGGGTAGCCTGCCAGAGATAAGTCCGTGCAGTCGGACTAATCTCTGTGTTCTCGATGGCTCAGTCGGATAGAGCATCTTCCATATAAGTAGGAGATACCGGGTTCGAGTCCCGCTCGGGGCACATATTTTCAACTTTCCACGTTGATATTTATCATCACATGTAAGCAGCTAATGGTCTGTATTTCATTGTAATTTCATTACAAGGGTTTTGGTGATTAGAAAGGGATTAAGCAAAAACAGTAGGATGTGTTTTACACCTCCTTGTTTTTGTCCTTATCAGGCAATAAATGTAAATCTCTCTTTACCTGGCTGGAAATGTTATCTCTGCTTCTCGAGTAGGTGACAGAACTCCCAAAATTCTGTATTTCAGAAATTCTAGGGTCTTAATGTAGTGCGACATTGTACAGCCACGGTATTTCATCGTGGTTTTGGGGCATTTAGCCATGACCTTAACGTGTACTATTCAATTTACAACTTGAAATCGGCATCTATACTTCTGGGAGACTGTATAAAGGCAAACAAAGGTGATACCCATTGCCGTCATCGTTTGTTTTGTATTCTGCGAAAGGATCCAACCCCAAAAGTAAATGTAAATGTCGTGTGACTAGGGCCTCCCATCAGGTAGACCGTTCGCAGGTCAGACCAGTCTTTCGATTTGACGCCACTTCGGCGACTTGCGCGTCGATGGGGATGAAATGATGATGATTAGGACAACACAAAACCCAGTCCCTGAGCGGAGAAAATCTCTGACCCAGCCGGGAATCGAACCCATGCCCTTATGATTGACATTCTGTCGCGCAGACCACTCAGCCACTTTTTTTTGTAACCATATATATTTATTTAAATTATTAACAACGATACATTTAAAAAAACAATTCTGTCTATTAACCTTTTATATTCTTAGAGTTGGTTAACATTACTGTTGTTTTATTGGTTTTCGTTTGTATATTCTTTTCTTTTTCGTTTTTCTCTTATTGTTGTTCCTCGAACCCTTTTACATGGCGATTTGTCGCCTTTTTTGGGTAAAACATTGCAGGACAGGCATAATAGTTTATATGTAGCATCAACACAGCGATTTTGAGTTCATGTGTCTGTATGTCATGCACTTGTGATGCCACAGGCACATTGTGCATACTGATTTGATCTCTTCCTCTAGTTTGCACTGTTAGGTGGGACAGTATGAGGGAAAACATCAGCATGACAGATGGAGCGGAAATGGAAGAAAACTTTTTTATATATACTACAGACTATACATAAATTGAAGGAGAAAGAAAAATCATGTCATATTTTATAAGAAAAGCACAGAGGAAAGTGTGAGTAAACAATATAAATTTTATAGGGCACATAGTAGAGGAAATCATTAAAAAAATATGAGTATTTGGCACTTTTCACTAAGTAATGCTTGTATCCTAGAAAATACACTACAAATAATGAAAAAAGTACTGTTAGTACTATTGGGCATTTGACGCTGATTTGGCTGGGGGTAGACACCCCAAAAGTGCTTGTCGTTCACACCTGGCTACGACATTCACCACGCAAGGATCATGTCACCAGATGATATCTTTTAGGAACGTAACTCAGAGGATCCTACGTACACTGAATGAGATAAAATTCTTGAGTTGATACTCTTACATGCTGTCAGGTTTAAACCCGCTAAGAAGTAGGCCGACACTACCACACAGTTTCGTAGCCCATTTCGTCCGCGGGCTCGTTACCTGGCAGAACTGGAAACATCCGTCAATCGGCAAAACAAAATCTGGTGTTTAATTATTTGCTCATCGTAGATCTTCCAATCCATTTGATGACAGCTTCCGTCCCTTGCTTTACGCTTTCCTTCTTTTTGTATTTGCTACATCTAAGAGCAGCAATAACCTGTTTTACGTACTACAGTTAGTCTACCCCCAGGATCGTTGTTATCTACTGCTCCAGTGCCAAGGCTTTTAATCCTGGATCGCTTAGCGAATATGTCACTGAGTAGTGTACGCATTTAGCAAGGAATAGACAACCTAAGATAACTTGTCTCCGGTCCGACCAGTAGTTTGTCTGTTAGGCACATTCACTTCGACTGCAGACTCCAAAAAACACACCGGTCTTACACTACGAAACAAAATACAGTTTTTTAATGTATTTGTGATGAATTTAGAATAAAATTTTGTATTTTGTCTGGTGGGAACTGAAGCTGTGTGGAGGGCTGTTACGTAGCAATCTGTTGGATCACTGTTTTCAGAGAGACTGTCAGAGATGAACATCGTATCTGGCGCCCATCTGCAGCGAGAAGCACTGGCGAAGTACTCGACCGACAGCAGAGGGGCCTTCTGTTTACTGAAATAGCAAGTGCCGGCGGAGGGCACTCGACTCAGCCGAGAGGAGAACCCTGTCTACCCCTTCCCCCTCCCCCTACCTCTCCCACTGCTTAGCCCTCTGAATCAACAGCGAAAATCTCGATCACTCTGTCAGAGCCAAGTATCATCACCTACAGCAAGTCACGTCCTCATTTCAAAGCAGCCATTAAACCTCTCAGTGCTTGGTGCCTGCAGACCGTGTGCGTCTCGTAAATTAAAAATCTTTGTTTCTGCGTACGTTATTAATTAGTCTTCAATAAGTTGTAAGCATTACATTGATTGTTTTTTACCTGATCTTTACGTGATGGCCTATGTTCTCAAGACTAAGTTTTTCTCGTAAAAATAAAAGATTGTAAAGTGACTTATGAACATTATACAAAGGTCAAGAAACAGTAGAGGAAGATAATGGTTGTGACAAAAAAGCCAAAAATAGGGAACGTGTTCGACATAGTTTTCATTTGTTTAATCAGCTTGTGGTAAAGATTTTCATTCGGTATGAAATTGACGTTAAGGGGGAAGGAAAAAAAATCGCCGTCATTGGTGCTCAGACGTTATCATACGATTATAATTTCCCAAACATTCTCAAATCTGAAAGATCGAAAGCTGAAATGTCACCCAGAGAAGGTTAAATGTATTGTAATTAAAGAATGAATCCAAGCTAAAGACAATACTGGGTAACCGTAGAAATAAGATAGTAAAGCAGTGCCTGATACATGCTTTATGTAAATACTATTCCCAACACATATGAATGAGGTGTCAAAAAGTGGATTGCTTTTGCATGGGAAGAATACGAATTCAGAAATCATTTGTTTCGAAGTAACGACCCGAATTTAGATGTCAGAAAGGCGCTTACTAAAACTATTATCTAGAGCACCTATTTATGACTATTAATGGTGAATAATTGGAAGAACAAAACAGACACAACTGGAGACGGTAGATGTGACTTTGAAGAAAACTCACATATTGGATGGGTGAGAAAAATTATATATTGTTCTTGAAAAGTTCGGCCAGTCCTTATCTTACCTTCATCACATGTACATTGATACTAGATGTATGAGTCCAAACGAATGAAAAAATACGAATACACCAACAATGAATGTATGGACCTTCTTATTTGTACTGAGGCTATCATCAAAACTTGGTGAGGATGAACTTGTAAGTGGAAATCTGTTTGTAAGTCAGTCAATACGACAGCACACAATACATACATGTAGTTGTACTACCTGGTCAACAACTTCATTCTTATATGTAATATGTTGGCTTAGTCGCTTTTGCGAGTCACTACAAAAAGCATTTATGTCGTCAATGTTAGCAACACCTGATTAAGACAATTATAGTTAGTGGAAACAGCTTTCAGACATTTTATTTGCGATATAAGACCTGTTTTTTGTACTTAGCATTTCGTCTCCTGCTGTGGAGACGACGTTAATGGTATGGAGTCAGTTAACCAATTGAAGTTTCATTTCCAACCTACAACTGTCAACAGCAAAAGATAAAGGAGGTCGGGCTTCGTTTTCACATGTATTGCCTACACAACGACCTTGCTGTAGTTTACGGGCAAGTATCTGGAGCCCCACTGAATGTTATGCAGTGTCAAATCAAAATTTTTTTGTGAATGTAGGTATTCTTTTAAGTTTTGCGGCTCGTAGTCTCCTCCAGAGGTACAGGTCATCAGGTTAATTTCACGTTTTGTATTCTTTTTTTTTCACATTTTCAATAGCCAAATTAAATGAAAAATTTACTTTCTCTATATGCTTCTTTGTCACTTGCAGATATAAACGAACGATAACACTGGTATAGAATGTGGAATTTAAATTTCACTGACATCAGTGTTACCAACACATAATATGACACTCGAACTCATTGTTAAGTAAATACGTGGTAAGTGCTACAGTATAAGATTGACGAACTGATGTGTGACCTCGAGTGTGGAAAGTGACTACGCCTGCAATTATATGTACTCGTATTTTTAAACACAATGCTGTGCTGTCCGAAGACTATATGTGACTACACTGAAGCGCCAAAGAAACTGCTACAGGCATTCGTATTAAAATACAAAGATACGTAAACAGGCAGAATACGGCACTGCGGTCGGTAACCCCTATATAAGACAAGTGTATGGCGCAGTTGTTAGATCGATTACTGTTGCTACAATGGCAGGTTATCAGGATTTAGCTGAGTTTGAACGTGGTGTTATAGTCGGCGCACGAGCGATGGGACACAGCATCTCCGACGTAGCGATGAAGTATGGATTTTCTGGGACGTCCATTTCATGAGTGTACCGTGAATATCAGGAATCCGGTAAAACATTAAATCTCCGACAGCGCAGCGGTCGGAAAATGATCCTGCAAGAACGGGAATAACCACTGAAGAGAATCGTCCAACGTGACAGAAGTGAAACCCTTCCGCAAATTGCTGCAGATTTCAATTCTGGGCCATCAAAAAGTGTCAGGGTGCGAACCATTCATGAAACATCATCGACATGGACCGCGCAACACAAAGCTATACGCCTCTCCTGGGCCCATCAACATCGACATTGGAATGTTGATGACTGGAAGCATGTTGCGTGGTCGGACGAGTCTCGTTTCGAATTTTATCGAGCGGCGGGACGTGTGCGGGTATGGAGACAACCTCATGAATCCGTGGGCCCTGCACGTCAGTAGAGGACTGTTCAAGCTGGTGGAGGCTCTGTAATAGTGTGGGCGTGTGCAGATGGAGTGATATGGGACTCCTGATACGTCTAGATACGACTCTCAAAGGTGACACATATGTAAGCATCCTGTCTGATCACCTACAGCCATCCATGCCCATTGTGCATTCCGACGGACTTGGGAAATCCCAGCAGGACAATGCGACACTCAGTCGTTAGAATTGCTCCAGAGTGGCTCCAGTTTAAACACTACCGATGGCCACCAAACTCCCCAGACGTTTACATTGCTGAGCATATCTGGAATGGCTTGCAACGTGCTGTTGAGAAGAGATCTCCACCCCCTCGTACTCTTACAGCAGTATTTATGGTGTCAATTCCCTCCATCACTATTTCTGATATTAGTCGAGTCCATGCCACGTTCTGTTGCGGACTTCAGCGCGCTCGAGTGCCCTATACGATACTAGACACGTGTACCAGTTTCTTTGACTCTTCAGTGTACGATGTAGCTGTGATATGCGCTCCATGTGCTACGCGTTTACTTAATGTGTATTGTGTCTTATTAATTTAGTAGAGAAATATGACTCCGATTGTGTTTTGGAAGGGATTTAAAATGTGATCTAGTCGAGTTTCTAGTATCGATATATGATTAATGAATTGTTAATTCTCCAGAAGAATTATTATCTGTGTTTGTAAGTAGCAAGCAATGTTTGGAATATTGAGAAGATTAGAAGAAAAGTCGGGCCACGAAACTGATGGTGAGGCAACCTGAACTCCCAGACTTTTTATTCCATTAATCTTCCGTAAGAGATTGTGGTATATCGGTATGGAGTGGTAAGAGTGATAAGGAGCTTGAACTCCGCAGTCGAGCCTGCAGTACACGGTCCATACATGATTCTAGTCTCCACAACGAGGTAGAAGCTTCGGTACCTAGCCCGCATAGCAGTACGCGGAGCCCGCCAACTAATTAACAATCTTTCTAGTTTTAAGGTGACCTTGAATATCTGCAATTAAATATTTAATGTATTGTCTTACCATATTCTTATTGACTTTGCTTAAAATAATCACTCGTCAAGTTTGGGAGATACTATAGTGTGGCACAGATGATGACTCCGCCTACTGCTGCCACACGCCCCTCACCTTCATGGGAAGCAAATCGTTTCTAACCGAAGGCTTATTAATGTTTCAAAAGGGCTATGCCTCATACTGAAATGAATTTTAATTCATCATATCTTTTGTATATCATTAATTTTGCCTGAGATCAAATTTTTCAATATAATTTGTAAGTAGGCTGTTTAGGTTTTCTTAGCGCTCTGTATGAAAATCACTGGCTGTGCTGTGTGCAGTCTGTGGTGGTTGGCATTGTTGTAATACTCGCCATTGTAGGGTTGGGCAACTGGATGTTAACAGCGCGTAGCGTTGCGCAGTTGGAGGTGAGCCGCCAGCAGTGGTGGATGTGAGGAGAGAGATGGCGGAGTTTGAAATTTGCAATACTGGATATCATGAACTGCTATATACATTATGACTTTTGAACACTATTAAGGTAAATACATTATTTGTTCTCTATCAAAATCTTTCATTTGCTAACTATGCCTATCAGTAGTTAGTGCCTTCCGTAATTTGAATCTTTTATTTAGCTGGCAGTAGTGGCGCTCGCTGTATTGCAGTAGCTTGAGTAACGAAGATTTTTGTGAGGTAAGTGATTCGTGGAACGCATAGGTTAATGTTAGTCAGGGCCATTCTTTTGTAGGGATTTCTGAAAGTCAGATTGCGTTGCACTAAAAATATTGTGTGTCAGTTAAGCACAGTCTTGTATAATTTTTCTAAGGGGACATTTCATATGTCGACCCTTAGCAGAGGATACCTCACTGGAATCTTCTGATTTTTTCTTGTAGTTTGTGTAATTAGTGTAGCTATTGTTTATTGCTAGCGCGTAATCATAGAGAGAATTTCCTTTGTAGTTGCAGTCTTTCATTGTTGTACAGTAAAACAGTTGTGGCATGCATGTAGATTTGCATCAAGTATTTCGCAGCTGCGCTTGCAATTAACTAGATATTATTTTCAGTGCTATGTTAATGTGTTCTCTTATTTTTGCTCTTCAAATTGTGCTTTTCTGTGTTGTCGTGTGAAATATTGTGACAATAATGGCGTGTGAAATACGTAATACTAGGCACCAAAGTAAACTGAGAAATGACAGTGAAGACGAAAGCAGTGTATTAGCGCCACAATGTAATGAATTAACTAATATTCAAAGTAGTAATTTGGTAACTGTGCATAGGGAAATGGAGCGGGCGTCAAATAATGGTGTAGGCAGTGAAACAATTAGTGAACAGGGAAGCATTATCGATAGATCGGTCGGCAACAGCTCGCATCAGGATTCCGAAATGTCAGGACACAATCTTGCAAATACTGTAGATTCAGGTTTTGCGTCCTCACCGTTTTCTCAAATAAATCAAGACACATTTTCTGCTTTTCAAAATGCGAATATTGCCGGTTCAAATGCACTGCCGAATAGCACTGAGGAACATGTTTCAGACACCAGTGCACTGTTATTACAGTTAATGCAACAAATGGGACAAAGGCTACAAAAGTTAGACACAACGCTTGAACAAAATCAGAAACAAATGGGACAAAATCTTCAAAAGTTAGACACAATGGAACAAAATCTTCAAAAGTTAGACACAATGGAACAAAATCAGAGACAAACACAGCAAAAGCTTCAAAAGTTAGACACAATGGAACAACACCGGAGACAAACACAGCAACAGTTAGACACAATGGAACAAAATCTTCGGAAGTTAGACACCACACTTGAAAAAACACGTGAAGATTTAACTACTGAGTAACATAACATTGACTCGAAATGTCAAAAGTCTGTAATGACGTAAAAACACAAATTTGTGAGCATTTCCAAGCTATTTTTTCACGTCATGAAAATGCATTACAGAATCACGAAGCAGCCATAAAAGAACTGCAAACCATTGTTCATGAAAATCATGAGACCTTGTGGGCTAAAATTGACTCAGTTTCATCTACCGATTCGGTTACGCAACTTGCAAAAACTCAGGAAAACTTAAAGGACACAGTAGATTCGATTTCAACACAAATGGACACTCTGAAACTTGGTTCAGAAAAACACACTGAGGAAATGTGTTCACTATCGGAGAAAGTAGCCGAACTTTCGGATCAGGTCACTAACTTATCTACAAAGGTAGATGATGATCTGAATGACACAAGACCTATAACCTTTACTGAAACTGAAGAGTATGCACAAATTAGAAAATTCAAACAACATCAAAATCAAATCAATACACTGTACAAAAGAGAAATCCGGGAAGTACAAGATCAGTTGACACAGGTAATACAAGAATTACGTATTTCAGAGGCCACTCGCGCTCCAGTATGGGAAGAGGGACATAGAAATACGGAACAACCACAAAATAATAACACAGGACACTTCGGAAATTATGAAAGAAATTGGCAAGGTACACCGAATTTTGAGATGGAACCGCCGATACGACGTAACAATGACCGACATGCGACTCGCCAACATGATGATTTTGACTATAAGCTGTTCATTACTACACGTAAATTCAAAACATTTAAGAATTCTGGCAACGACATTCATCCACAAGCATGGCTCCATCAATTCTCTCATTGTTTTCCTCCCAACTGGTCATTGGAGCACAGATTAGAATTTATGTGTGGCTACTTAGAGAATGAACCAGCTGTAAGAATGCGATCGGTCATTCACGATTGCCACAGTGAAGGAGAATTTTACCATGCCTTCCTCTCGGCATTTTGGTCTCAAGCTACACAAGACCGAGTAAAACATAGCATCATAATAATAATAGCTTGAGTAACGAAGATTTTTGTGAGGTAAGTGATTTGTGAAACGCATAGGTTAATGTTAGTCAGGGCCATTCTTTTGTAGGGATTTCTGAAAGTCAGATTGCGTTGCACTAAAAATATTGTGTGTCAGTTTAAGCACAGTCTTGTATAATTTTTCTAAGGAGACGTTTCAAATTCACTTTCGGTATATGAAGGGAAGTCTATTACTGATTGCTAGCCCTGTGGTCATGCAAATGTTGATTATAAAGTATCTGTTCTGAAAAAATTACAAAAATTAAATATTTCAAAATAAAAATTGAATCGAATGTAACACTTACCAATCTCAAACGACCGCGTATGATGCAGCAAATATGAAACAAGAATAAGATTCAGTCTATGCAACTTGTTTGAGAAGTATTCCGTGTCTTATGTTTTCATATTAATGTTTGAATTCATTCCTATTAATAAATATATCTCGTATGGAAAATTAGCTGCCGGCGTTGATGTCCTGGTTCAACTGAAAAAGTTCAGTAACTTCAGTAAACTGTTTCTGAATCGTGTCTAAAGTAATGTCGTGTAGTGCTTTCACATAAGGTTTGGTCGCGTTAGATTAGCTTGGGAGCTGTCCCCACAAAATATATTACTTGACGGCGAATGATAGTGGTAGTTCACTGTCAATAGTGAAAATCAAATCACATGGTGAATAGGTAAATATATGTAAAACGATTGGAATGAAAGGAAAGAGGAAATTTCAGGCTATCTACTGCTGCAATCAGATACGTATGTTATGTTGCATCAGAAATTATTTTAGCAAACGTATTTCTATGAAAAATATCTTGATACTACTAAATATAATGAAAATTGTTATTATATTTAGTGCAATCGAGACAAATTTTCATATAAACAATTATGAAGAAATTAAATTATATATTTGAAGCTACTATGCAAATTTTCACGTAAATTTTACGTTAGTGACCTAACGATCTTTTAGGAAGAATCAATAGATAGGTTATCGGTCGAATGCTTTCTACCAATCTTTCGTGTTGGGAGTGGTGTATATTCACCAGATTTATGTCGAAACATGTTACTTTGGGGCTCAGAATTTGTAGCTAGTCCACTAACCTATGTAGTTACCTCCGCGAAAATCCCAACCGTCATTCAGAGGATAGAAGAGGAGAGCAGAGGAGAGATTAAGTTATTGGTCGACTGGGTTAAAACGTTCTTTTAGTCCAACCTTTTAAATGAAAAGCTGATCGAATTAAAAGTAACTTTCAAAAGAAATTTAAAAAGAAACAAATGGGTTACAAAAACCCAAAGATCTGCAGCTGGCATCGAAGAATAGTCACTTAATGAAAATATTTTTCTTCCGTTTCTAAAACAGACAACCAATTACCGCGTCAACAGACTGTTCAGAAGACGCCTAAATTGCCATAATGTTAAAACAACCAAGGAAAGAGCATGAAAGATTGAATTTTTCGGGATAGTTTGTGTCTTATGCTGGTCGCGTCCGGAGTGGACAAAATACCTTACGAGTGCCATAATGTGTACAATGGATCCACAAAAATAAGCGTTAAACCCACATCACCTCCAAACACGATTCTCGAAAACTGAGGTCCGCCGAACCAGGACCTCCTGGTCCAGCTCAATACCACACAGTTGTCTTTCTCCGTTACCGTACCAGTAAACATCGGAGAATAGAAACAATGGACTTCAGGTGTTCTGATGACATCACTCGCAGCGTGATATTCATAATTTTGAGTCGTTCTGTGTTTTCTCAGAACGGCTGACATATAACCACTGAATGGTGGGCTTGGGGGCCGAAAAAAGTTGTGGCATATAAAATAAAAACAAATGTGCAGCTGGTGTCCTCATGTTATTCCAAATGAACACTAACGTCGGCGTTGAGTTCCCGTACGGAGCTGTTGCGCACAGCCTTGCCGCAGGTTAAGTAATACGATGGATTTGGTGAAAAGTATAATTAATAGTTGGTAGTGTTTCGTCGTTTTGTAGAAGAGAATTATTTTAGTAATTCAGTTATATCGCGGAAAACCGCACAGGATTAACTGTGAGATTTATGGTTGATACTATGCACTGTTCGAGAATTAGTAAATGTTGTGGAGAAACGCATTAATTAAATGGGTTCCGTATTAGTGATTAAGTGTTTAATTAATGCGGAAATATAAGGTAGTAATGTTTACTTCAGCGTGAATGTGAAGCCAGTGTAGTCTCTGTTAAGGAAGTGTGATACGAACAAAAGTGACAATAAAAGAAAATAATTTGAGATGTACTGTTTGTCTTTCAAAGTGACGTTTTTTGTTCGTCAACCGAACAATTTTAATATTTGAAATGTATAAGAGACACATATTCGTACTAGGCACACGATCATGTTTATTTTATAATGAAGCTCCCATATTTGAGTCCGATAGTAGCAAAAATTACTCTACAGTAAAAAGGAAAAGACGTCATTAATGAGGCGAGCGGCTTTACACTATCTCAAGCGGAGCAAGTGAAACAAAGGACGAGGATACGAGGGTACCATAAGAAAACACCAATACAGGAGTTGAAAATTGTCGTAGCTGTGTTGGGGAAGGGCCAGAACTGAGCGCTTTCATAGATTACACAGAAGCAGAAATCGTTACAAATACTAAAAGTTAGCTGTAGCTGGACGTCAACCGAAGTTTTCACAAAATGCTACATAACATAGAAAACATAGAGCAATTTCAGCGTGTGGTGCTATATTTCTTCTTGCTAGACGTCGTTTGTCTTGTAGGGAAATTGAAATAGATGGTACCTTTGAGTTAGTGTGGATAGAACTTATACTCAAAAACCGAGCTGCTGGTTAGTTCTTTTTACTGATTTTCAGCCAGAGATGATGTTGTTGTTGTGGTCTTCAGTCCTGAGACTGGTTTGATGCAGCTCTTCATGCTAATCTATCCTGTGCAAGCTCCTTCATCTCCCAGTACCTACTGCAACCTACATCCTTCTGAATCTCCTTAGTGTATTCATCTCTTGGTCTCCCTCTACGATTTTTACCCTCCACGCTGCCCTCCAATGCTAAATTTGTGATCCCTTAATGTCTCAGGATATGTCCTACCAGCCGACCCCTTCTTCTAGTCAAGTTGTACCACATACTTCTCTTCTCCCCAATCTTATTCAATACCTCCACATTAGTTATGTGATCTACCCACCTAATCTTCAACGTTCTTCAGTAGCGCCACATTTCTAAAGCTTCTATTCTCTTCTTGTCCAAACTATTTACTGTCCATGTTCCCTTAGCATCACCCGATTTAATTCGACTACATTCCATTATCCTCGTTTTACTTTTGTTGATGTTCATGTTATATCCTCCTTTCAAGACACTGTCCATTCCGTTCAACTGCTCTTCCAAATCCTTTGCTGTCTCTGACACAATTACAATGTCATCGGCGAACCTCAAAGTTTTTATTTCTTCTCCATGGATTTTAATACCTACTCCGAATTTTTCTTTTGTTTCCTTTACTGCTTGCTCAATATACAGATTGAATAACATCGGGGAGAGGCTACAACCCTGTCTTACTCCTTTCCCAACCACTGCTTCCCTTTCATGCCCCTCGACTCTTATAACTGCCATCTGCTTTCTGTACAAACTGTAAATAGCCTTTCGCTCCCTGTATTTTACCCCTGCCACCTTTAAAATTTGAAAGAGAGTATTCCAGTCAACATTGTCAAAAGCTTTCTGTAAGTCTACAAATGCTAGAAACGTAGGTTTGCCTTTCCTTAATCTTTCTTCTAAGATAAGTCGTAAGGTCAGTATTACCTCACGTGTTCCAACATTTCTACGGAATCCAAACTGATCTTCCCCGAGGTCGGCTTCTACCAGTTTTTCCATTCGTCTGTAAATAATTCGCGTTAGTATTTTGCAGCTGTGGCTTATTAAACTGATAGTTCGGTAATTGTCACATCTGTCAACACCTGCTTTCTTTGGTATTCGATTTATTATATTCTTCTTGAAGTCTGAAAGTATTTCGCCTGTCTCGTACATCTTGCTCACCAGATAGAGTTTTGTCAGGACTGGCTCTCCCAAGGCCGTCAGTAGTTCTAATGGAATGTTGTCTGCTCCTGGGGCCTTGTTTCGACTCAGGTCTTTCAGTGCTCTGTCAAACTCTTCACGCAGTATCGTATCTCCCATTTCATCTTCATCTATATCCTCTTCCATTTCCGTAATATTGTCCTGAAGTACATCGCCCTCATGTAGACCCTCTATATACTCCTTCCACCTTTCTGCTTTCCCCTCTTTGCTTAGAACTGGGTTTCCATCTGAGCTCTTGATATTCATGCAAGTGATTCTCTTTTCTCCAAATGTCTCTTTAATTTTCCTGTAGGCAGTATCTATCTTACCCCTCATGAGATAAGCCTCTACATCCTTACATTTGTCCTCTAGCCATCCCTGCTTAGCCATTTTGCACTTCCTGTCGATCTCATTTTTCAGACGTTTTTATTCCTTTTTGCCTGCTTCACTTACTGCATTTTTGTATTTTCTCCTTTCATCAATTAAATTCAGTATCTCTTCTGTTACCCAAGGATTTCAACTAGCCCCTCATGTTTTTACCTACTTGATCCTCTGCTGCCTTCACTATTTCGTTCCTCAAAGCTACCCATTCTTCTTCTACTGTATTTCTCTCCCCCATTCCTGTCAATTGTTCCTTTATGCTCTCCCTGAAACTCTGTACAACATCTGGTTCTTTCAGTTTATCCAGGTCCCGTCTCCTTAAATTCCCACCTTTTTGCAGTTTCTTCAGTTTTAATCGACAGTTCATAACCAATAGATTGTGGTCAGAATCCACATCTGCTCCTGGAAATGTCTTACAATTTAAAATCTGGTTCCTAAATCTCTGTCTTACCATTATATAGTCTATCTGAAACCTTTTAGTATCTCCAGGGTTCTTCCATGTATACAACTTTCTTTCCTGATTCTTGAACCAAGTGTTAGCTATGATTAAGTTATGCTCTGTGCAAAATTCTACCGGGCGGCTTCCTCTTTCATTTCTTAGCCCCAATCCATATGCACCTACTACGTTTCCTTCTCTTCCTTTTCCTAATGTCGATTTCCAGTCACCCATGATTATTAAATTTTCATCTCCCTTCACTACCTGAATAATTTCTTTTATCTCATCATACATTTCTTCAATTTCTTCGTCATCTGCAGAGCTAGTTGGCATATAAACTTGTACTACTGTAGTAGGCATGGGCTTCGTGTCTATCATGGCCACTATAATACGTTCACTATGCTGTTTGTAGTAGCTTAACCGCACTGCTATTTTTTTTATTCATTATTAAACCTACTCCTGCATTACCCCTATTTGATTTTGTATTTATAACCCTGTATTCACCTGACCAGAAGTCTTGTTCCTCCTGCCACCGAACTACACTAATTCCCACTATATCTCACTTTAACCTATCCATTTCCCTTTTTAAATTTTCTAACCTACCTGCCCGATTAAGGGATCTGACATTCCACGCTCCGATCCGTAGAACGCCAGTTTTCTTTCTCCTGATAACGACGTCCTCTTGAGTAGTCCCCGCCCGGAGATCCGAATGGGGGACTATTTTACCTCCGGAATATTTTACCCAAGAGGACGCAATCGTCATTTAACCACACAGTAAAGCAGCATGCCCTCGGGAAAAATTACGGCTGTAGTTTCCCCTTGCGTTCAGCCGTTCGCAGTACCAGCACAGCAAGGCCGTTTTGGTTAGTCAGTCATGCAGACCGTTGCCCCTGCAACTACTGAAAAGGCTGCTGCCCCTCTTCAGGAACCACACGTTTGTCTGGCCTCTCAACAGATACCCCTCTGTTGTGGTTGCACCTACGGTACGGCTATCTGTATCGTTGAGGCACGTAAGCCTCCCCACCAACGGCAAGGTCTATGGTTCATGGGGGGAGGCGATGATATAGATCCTGAAACGTTTGAGGGAAAGTTAAGTCTCATTTCAAATAGGCACGCGACTCACATAAATACAGTTAGTGGAGGCTTCTATCTGCCCTTGATATTTCGGCAAAAATACACGTTTATCGTCGGCGTAGGCCTAAAACCTCGTCCGAAATCACAGAGTTCATGTGGAATGACGTGGCACCGTCACAGAAACGCATTCTCGCCGTGAGCGCGAGGCGAGTCCATCCTGCTGTTCCAAAGGGGCGGTTGCCTCGATAGACTGTCTGCACGCTTCCAGCGTTCTTGTTGCTACCTCTTCACTACACAACAAGGCAGAGCAGCCTTCACACACCATAGACGCAGGGAAAGTGCTTCATAATCAAACATGTGTGATTATATGCGGAGACATTAAATTTGTGTAGGAACGGATAAATAAGGAAGCAAAAATCCCATTAAAAAGAGTGCTTAAGAGGGTTACATGAAACACTAGCTGTTCTAATCGCCCAGTAAAGTTACTGAAGCACAGCTGCGAGTACTTCCCAAGTCTTCATTGCTTCGAAAAGACTTGGGAGAAGGAGAAGAAAATTTTATTTTTAGGTAATATTGCCAAACAGGTTATCACGAGATTGGCACATAATATTCAAATGACACTTCTTTATTTTACATTAGCAGTAATATAGAAAGGGACGCCGGTCATTGTGGCCGAGCGGTTCTAGGCGCTTCAGTCCGGAACCGCGCTGCTGCTACGGTCGCAGGTTCGAATCCTGCTTCGGGCGTGGTTGTGCGTGATGTCCTTAGGTTGGTTAGGTTTCAGTATTCTAAGTTCTAGGGGACTGATGACCTCCGATATTAAGTCCCATAGTGCTCAGAACCATCTGAACCATTTTTTAGAATGAGACGTTGCTTGTTACACTGCAGATACCAACTCTATTTTTGTCTACATATTACTCTACAATTCACAAATAAGTGCCTGGCAGAGGGTTCATCGGACCATCTTCGAGCTATTTATCCAACAGCGCGCGGGAGGAACGAACAGACACTTAAATCTTGCTGTGCGAGCTTTAATTTCTCTTATTTCATGATGTTCATTCCTCCCTAAGTAGGAGAGCGCCGACAAAATATATTAACACTCTGAAGAGAAAGACTGAAATTTCATAAGAAGATCCTACCGCAACGAAAAACACCTTTGTTTTAATGATAGACAACTCAATTCACGTATCATATCCATGGCGCTCTCTCCCTTGCTTCGCGACAGTACAGAACGACTGCCCTTCTTTGGACTTTTTCGATGCCCTCCGTCGTTTCTGTCTGATGCGGATTCCACACAGCACAGCAGTATACCAGAAGAGGACGTACAACCGTAGTGTAGGCAGCCCCTTTAGTAGACCTGTTGCATTTTCTCAGTGTTCTGTAAATAAATCGTAGTCTTTTGTTTGCTTTACTACAACATTATCTACGTGATCGTTCCAACGTAAGCTATACGTAATTGTAATACCTAAGTTCTTAGTAGAATTTATAGCCTTTAGATTTGTGTGATTATCGTGTAACAGAACTCTAGCGGACTCCGTTAGGTACTTTTCTTTATTTAGAGTCAATTGCCACTTTTTCCACCACACAGATGACTAAACTTTTTTCAGTTTGTTTTGATCATCTCCTCTGAATGCTAAAATATCTTGTTGACACCTTACAAAACAGTAAATTATGACCATCATGACAAATTATAGAAATCGGAACTCACACGGAAAGATTCAGGTTTTCATTTTTCCCACATGCTGTTAGAGTGGAGTGGTAGAGAAATAGCCTAGAAGGTGATCTATGCGCTCTCTGACCAGTACTCAATTAATCAATGAAGATAAAACATACATGTACGTAGAGTAGGCCTGCCTTTTAACAAAATCTGTTCAAATAGGCTGTTATCTATGAGCCTGAGAATGTAAAAACTGTTGAAGTAGAACCAGTTTCGCAAAACATACAAGCCATGTTCAGAACTATCCCCCGTTAGTTAGGATCAAAGTAGCCACAATGTGTCCACGTTGCTTATTATGCAGCAATGACCGTGCTAAAAAAAGTGATCAAATGTTACGTAAAGACATTCAGAATACATAGTAGCTGATGCTGCTGTGGTCTTCAGTCTGAAGACCGATGCAGGTTTCCAAGCTAGTCTGTCTTGTGCAAGGCTCTTCATCTGTGAATAACTGCCGGCCGCGGTGATCTAGCGTTTCTGGCGCTGCAGTCCGGAACCGCGGGACTGCTACGGTCGCAGGTTCGAATCCTGCCTCGGGCATGGGTGTGTGTGATGTCCTTAGGTTAGTTAGGTTTAAGTAGTTCTACGTGCTAGGGGACTTATGACCTAAGATGTTGAGTCCCATAGTGCTCAGAGCCATTTTTTTTGTGAATAACTATACACAGCAACCTACATTAATTTGAACCTGCTCACGGTGTTCGCCCCTTGTTGGTCTTTCTCTGTCTTCAATCCCCCCCCCCCCCCTTCCCCACTCACCCCACACGCAGACACGTGCGCTCGCACGCGCGCGCGCACACAAACATACACACAAAGACAAACACACACACACACACACAAATTTATCTCCATTAACAAAATGAACTTTGTATTTGTCCACCAGTATTAACAGGTCACGAAAAGGAAGGAAGAGAAGTTAGTGTTTATCTCGTCTTCGCCTATGAGGCCGTTAGAATATGAACTTGGCTAGAGCAAGAATCTGGAAGGAAACTGCCTATATCCTTTTCAAAGATAATACACAATTATTTCCGTAATCGATTTACAGAAAACGCGGAAGACCAAACTCAGAATGGCTGGACGGGAATTTGAACCATGCTCATCCAGTGAGATAACATAGTGGTAACTAGCTTCTGTTTTAGATTATTGAGAGGAAAAACAGTAAAAAATACCATAAATACCCTAATTGGTTCTGAAATAAGTAGTGTTATTCAGTCAGGAACAATTCATAGACATGACCGCATCGCTTGAACGACAGTCCAAGGAGTGGTACTCAAACGCTGTGTACGAAAAGACACCCAGTTATATGTGTGGGTTTTAGGACCCTGATGATGACCTCAAAGTCTTCGTGTTTTCTGTGTGCTGTGTGTGTGTGTGTGTGTGTGTGTGTGAGAGAGAGAGAGAGAGAGAGAGAGAGAGAGAGAGTGAGAGCGAGAGAGAAGGGGCGGAGGGGAGGCGGAGGCGGAGGGTGAGGCAGGGGGAGAGGAAGGAAAGGAGGGAGGGAGGGAGGAAGGGAAGGGAGGAAGGAAGCAAGGAAGGAAGGGAAGGAGGACGGAAGGCACGACGATTTAGGGAAAAAATGGCAAGAAGAAACTGTGACGCAAGCTAAATTGGTGGGTTGGAGATGTAGGTTGATTGCAGCCTGCTGACTGATGCTATGTCCTATCTCGGCTTAGGACAGGACGAAGTTGCGCAGAGCGGAGAGAAAACAGCAAGAGGCATGGTAACGGTGGGGACGGCAACGGACAGGGGCTTCGCGGTATCTGTCGGCTTCTGCCGGGTCGCGCTGTGACACACGGTGTAGGGGCACCACACCCGTCTTGGAAGGACAGCCTCGTGAAAGCGCTTGCAATCCGACCACTGCAGCCCTGGATAGCCACCGAGGTTTTATGTGCTCCGATTTTGAAGCTAATAGAGATATGGAAGTTGAGAAAGAAGTGAGACTGAGTTGTAGCCCATATTACGCAATCTGCACATTAAGAAAGCGGTAAATACCATCAACGAGAAATTTGGAATTAAAGCGTAGGAAGGAGAAATAAAAACTATAAGGTTTGCAGATGATGACATTGTAATTCCGTCAGAGCCAGCAAAGGATCAGAAGATAGTGTCTTGAAAAGAGGTTAATAAAATGGACATCATTGACAGTAAAACCAGATAAATCGGGTGATGCTGAGGAAATTAGGTTAGGAAATGAGATACTGAAAGTAGCAACGACGTTTGATGTTTGAGAACTAAAATAGCTGATTATGCCAGAAGTAAAGAAGATATAAAATTGAAACTTGTAATAGAAAGAAAAGCGTTTCAGTTAAAGAGAAAAGTTCCAGAATCTAACAGATTTAAGAACAACCTGTCTAAAATTTAGCCTTGTATGGAAGGAAAGCGTGGACGATAAACGAAAGGAAAATAGCAACTTTTGAAAAGCGCCTACTGCTCAGACCGCAGCTGATGTGGAGGCGGCCAGTGTCAAGAATGGCAGAGGGGAGTGCCGAGAAGGGAGGCTGCTTGAAATGAAAGAGATGAACAAAATAAACTTTGGCTATATTCTGACAATATGACATAATAAGAGCTCATCCAGGCTGACCTGTAGGGGTGCTCACGAATATAGGGATAGGAAAGGGAGAGAAAGGTGGGTCACGTTCGAACTAGCCGGTGGCCGGTCGGAGAGAGCAAGGACGGAGGTAGACAACACGGCCTGCTCTATCCAAAAGCTAGAAACGAAGAGAGAGATTTCATTGTCCTCTACTTCCAGCACACGGTCAGCAGCAACAAAATGATTCCTTTGTCACATTTCCCTACAGCGGAGGACTGGAAGCGTATCCTGTCATCAGCTTTTACTGCAATGAAGTGTTGTCCTGAAGGAAAAGGCTGATTGGTCATATAGGCGCTGCAAGGACTCTTGGTGGGGACGTAAGCCTGTAGCTCGATTGGACCTACAGGAACGAAAAAAAGTTTTTAATTCTCAAAAAAATATCAATGAATTACTCCCAATGACCCAAATTAGCTAGGCGCTCTACACGCTTCAGAAGAAAGCTGAAGATGAGATGGTAAGATTGGATAAGTGTAGAAAAGACGCAGAATAAAATCAGAGCGAATAAAATTATGGCACATCTTGTCTCAAAGAAGGAAACAGGTGACAGAACACATCCTGAAGAGTAGTCGATCTGATTATGGAGGGATATGTGATGGGCAATGACTGTACAGAGCGATCAGGACTTGATTACTGTAAGCAGGTTCAATTGGCTGTAGCTTGCAGTATTTATTGAGCGATAAAGAGGCTTGCACAGTATACATCAGCGCGGAGAGTTTATGATTTCAACACAAAAATTAATTATAAACCTTTATCTAAGTCCAGAGATGCATTTTCAGGGGTAGAAGGCAGATGGGAAGTTTTTACGGAATCACTGATGGAATTACATTATTCATTTTTTAATCAATGTTCAACTTTCTCTGTGTGCTTCCTTCTTCTTCTGGCGTAGGCATCGGAGTGAACAACATGGTATTCGCCGCTGCTGCAAAGGAAGCACAAACCACGAGTGCAAACCTTGCTGGTGTAAGGCAGCGGTGTAAAAGATTCTGTCGCCAAGAGATCAGAGAATGGTGCAAATCTATGGTAAAAGAATTTACCATAGTAAAACAAGATATAGACAAGATTAATCAGATGATAGAGAGTGACGACTCATCAATTATTTCAGTAAGCAATGTGCTGGGACAAGTACAGAGCCACAACCTAATGTTGATACCAATACCCTGTATAGTTTAGGTACTATCCATCTTATTGCAAGCACAATGTTAGAGGAAAACATGAGTCATCAGAGGCAAACTAGCATGTTTACACATGAAAAGAAATCTGATCATGTTGTGGTATTCATTCGGTCATCTAGAGGGACTGATACCCAAAAGATTAAATTAATCAGTAGTTTCATACAAAACGACACAGTTCTCTGCGGCATGGAGGCTGTAAATACCTGACAACATACTAAGAACTTGAATGGTCCTTCTTGGCAAAGTACTGATCAAGAGACGTTCAAGAAAGGTTATGGAAGGAAGTATTTAATCCAGAAACTTACAATGAACGACAAGGAAGTCTCCACTGGGCCATCTAAAACTATGTAAATGAAATAAAGCGTTGGGTTGAAGCGATTATGAGCCGTGAACTGCTGCGAATGCCGAAAGCCAAGCTGCCAGTCGAAACACGTCAGGAACTATTGAATGCACCGGATGAAGATCTCGATGCATTTCTATATGTTGTTGATAATATTTATTTAATACACGAGGATGCGAGAGCAGTGTAGAGCATGCAGACAAATTACGTGTGACTGAGTGGTGCCAGTAACCAGCGTTTGGAACGCGCAGAGAAATGCCGTCGTTGGCCTGAGCAGCACAGATCAAACAATGTGCCTTGATCGAGTAGTCATAGTCCACAGCACCGTCAAAGAGATGAAAATCATGGTGACCCTGATCTCAGGAATAGGCGTGAAATCATAATTTCAGACAGCTAAACCGATGGTGGCACAACCATTGTTTGGACAGGGGAGAACAACGGTCCCAAAGCCGTAATGTGGAGTGAACATTACGGAGGTTCACTCTGATGGCGCATCAAAACCTTAAACTAGACGCGACAGAAAGCAGCTCCGCTCGTCTGGTCTTGGCGAAGCTTAGGAACATGGAACACATTTTTCCTCTTTTAAGATTCAACGATGAGTATGATGGAAGAGTTTGCCAAGATCACAGAAGAGGCAGTACCCTTGCGAAATGTGCTGTACAAACCGCTGCCACAGTAAATGGTTTACCGCTAACTGCTATTCTGGGTAGCGCAACGGACTACTGTATCAGCCAGATTGTTGTGGCAAATTTGTGAGCTGACGCAAGTTCCCACACTTAGGCTAAATGGTAGCAATACTCTTGGAGCCGTGACCTACAAAATATAAACCCATTAATCTCCAGACCTTTTCTGTATGTCAAGCTACGGGAAATGAAGTGCTCACACTCGTTCCTCATTGTAGATGGGATAACAAGTGAATGCACTGCATGTATAGATTGTTTGGCCAAATGGGATGAAAAATTAGAGTTCTCCACTGGCAAGCTACATGCCTGGGTGGGTTATACTGACATCATCTTGGACTTCCTTACTGCAGCCATGGGGCATGGCAAATGCTGCCAGGGAATAAAAACGCTGCCAGCGAGCTCACTGAATCTGCTGATCCCTGCAAAACAAATCAGTCCACCCTTACAAAAAGTTATCTACTTGAATTGCAAGAGTCTGATTATCTTCATGGCACCCAGCAAGTCGCCCTACAGCAGGCATGGATTGCCTATATCACATGTCGCATTGTTTGAGGCGAATGGTCTGAAATTAGGTGAATCTGTGAGTGTAACTGTGATGTTTACCTTCACCAAACGCACTGTCACATATCTAACTGAGCGACCGGTAGTCTCGAAGTAAAGAAAAAAAAAAAGCAATTTAAGGTCCAGAATGCATACAAATCCAAGCTGCCATTTCATTACCCGCTTACGCTGTGGCCAACATACCAAACCCTGGCAGTTGGCTGGTAGCTCATACTGAATCAAGAAGGTTGAAGGAGCTATAGCCTGTTCAAGATTTATAGCCGTTCCACAAGTAACATGTGAACAAATAGGCGCTGTACAGAATCATGCATCAGAGTACATGTATGCAGACACATGTTTAACTGTGTTCCACGGTCCATTTGTAAATGTGTGTGAAAAATATTTTTTTAAATTCTAGGTGTATAGTACGAGATAAGGTTTCTCTTGTGATACACTAGTCTTGAGAGATCATTACAGTCGTTTCAGTGATACCCAATGCTGAGTGTTTCATTTGTTTACTGTGTATTTCATACTTACAAATTTAATGGGGCACAGGTATGTCTATAACTGGGGAATTTCAGTTAATACTGCTAGAAATAGGATAGTCGATCCGGAGATTTGCGACCACCACCACTCATGTTCCCAAATACCATGAACTTGTTTATCACTTTCATACGCTTTCCTTCTGACTGTTTTTGAAGGACAACTATCGTGCTTTATTTTAGATTCAGGTCACATGAGTGCTGAGTCCATTTATCAGTCAGCTCTGGTGAGGATCCAACGGTCTTGCCGCAATGATAACATCAATTCCCGTCAGATCACAGAAAATAAGCGCTGTCGATTTGGCTAGCACTTGGATGAGTGGGGCGTCTTGCTGTGTCAAGCGTTGTTGGCAAGCGGGGTGCACTTAACCCTTGTGAGGCAAATTGAGGAGTTACTTTATTAAGAAGTAGCTCCTCCGATCACGGAAACACACAAGGGCACAGAGAAAGGTGTGCTGGCCACGTGTCCCTCCATATCCTCACCCAGTGGCGCCTGTCGGCTGGGGATGACACAGAGACCGGTCGGTACCGTGAGCCCTTCCGAGGCGGAGTTGTGGTGAGAGCAGGAGCATTTAGTTGTAATTTGATGTAACAAGAAGTGAAACGTCCCCTTAGAACAATTATACATGACTGTGTTTGAACTGACACACAATATCTTTAGCGCAACGCAATCTGACTTCCAAAATTCCCTACAAAAGAATGGCCCTGACTAACATTAACCTATACCTTTCACAAATCACTTACCTCACCAAAACTCTTAGTTACTCGAACTACTGCAATACAGCGAGCACCACTACTGCCAGCTAAATAAAAGATTCAAACTACTGAAGGCACTACCTACTAATAGGCATTGTTAGCAAATGAAAGATTTTGATAGAGAACAAACAATGTATTTACCTTAATAGTGTTCAAAAGTCATAATGTATGTATCAGTTCATGACATCCAGTCTTAAAATTTCAAAAATCTGCCATTTCTCTCCCCACATCCACCACTGCTGGCGGCTCACCTCCAACTGCGCAATGCTACGCGCTGTTCACATCCACCTGCCGCTGCCCAACACTACAATGGCAGACAACAATGCAAACTAGCCACAGACTGCACACAGCACAGCCAGTGATTTTCATATAGAGCGCTACGTAACGTTGCCAATAAGAAAATATAAACAGCCTACTTACATAGCCCCTATGCTCCCCACAAAAAATTTTACAAAATATTTTTGGGCAGTGGCCAATAATGATTTGAAAAAATTTTTCATAATTACAATAACAAAGATATCAAATGCACACACTTATTTATACAATGTTGGTCAAAAGCTAAAATTTTCTCACAGTCCATAAAGACAGTCCTGATCATTCATCATAATAGTAATTACAGTTTTTTTCACAAAGTCTCATTAGTAAAAAAAATTGCACACAGAAGTAGTGGATTTCCATGCAGTCTTGAAGAAGTAGTGTTGTCCTTCCAACGGAAAGACCTTAATAGTGTTCAAAAGTCATAATGTATATATCAGTTCATGACATCCAGTCTTACAAATTTCAAAATTCCGCCATTTCTCTCCCCACATCCACCACTGCTGGCGGCTCACCTCCAACTGCGCAATTCTACGCGCTGTTCACATCCACCTGCCGCTGCCCAACACTACAATGGCAGACAACAATGCAAACTAGCCACAGACTGCACACAGCACAGCCAGTGATTTTCATATAGAGCGCTACGTAACGTTGCCAATAAGAAAATATAAACAGCCTACTTACAGAGGGTAATTTTTGTGTAATTGACCTGTAGGTAAGCATAATTTAATGTTACTATATAAATTGTATCCATTCAGAACTTTTGTTTATTCCAATACGTTGACATCCATTCTCCTAAATTCAGAGACTCTGGAAACTAACATTCGGTGCAACGTATTAAGTCAATGTTTAGTGATGGACAGTGTGCACTGACGAATTATGATATTACGTTAGAAAAACTGTGATGCTCTACGCAGCGTACCGTACCTTGTATAGCAAAGTAAACTGAACAGTGCTGGAAGAGAAGTAAACTTTGCTTAACGGTATGCTAGGTGCATGCCTTGCGCTACTGCGAGTAAAAACATTTCAAAGTACTCACCACTCAGACGCGGCCATAGGCGATGAGAAGTGTGTATATATTATTCAACGTGCAGCTGGTGATTTCATGTGGAACACTATCCAATTTTTTAAGTGTCAAGGAATCATTCGAATACATGCCCCGCATGCTACGTTCCACTAAAAAATAAACTGTTTCACTGCATTGTAATGAAATTCAAATCTCTGAGTGATAGCGACGCCAACGCCGCATGGTTCGATGTGGAATTTGTGAACTACTTCGATTAAGGTAGTATAAACACTGACGTCGCATCTCAACTGCGCAGCTAACGCCAGGGTCGTGCGGGCGGAATGCAAATTACGTGCAGTGATCGCTTCAGTTGACACGTGGAGCTACTGTGTACCTCACTGTGTCTGAACGCAAACTTCGAATGTCACACGAGTATAGTCACGTGCTCAAAGGCTTAATCCAATTCTTGGAACCTGAACCTATCTCCTGAGCGCCCGTGACAAAAAAAATTAAATAGAACACTGACACTAACGGAGAGAAACATTATTTGTTATTGAATATTACGTTTTTGATGTTGCACCAGCTTCGACAGGTGATTAAGAGCACATGCGAGTATGTACGGTATTTTACAATGTTATTTTTGCGTACCTCTCATTGTAAGAGGCTCTATTCTGATCAATGAATTCTTTTTTCAGGAAGAACATTTTAACTTGGTTTTATGATTGCTTCTGTGTCTATATGTTTGTGTACCCTTGTGTATTTATGTTCTTCCTGTATTTATATGTGTATCTGATAAGATTTATGTTGTAGAATTTTTTCTTCTTCTAATACTAAGCTACATTCACTATGATGAGGAATACTGTTATCCTCAAATACAATTGGCATTAATAATATGTTATTTACCTTGTAAATATGCTTAGACATTATTTATTCTGTTTTGTTTTAATGCTCATGTGTGAAGTTGATGTTTCGCAAGTTATTATGATCTTTTATGTATGTACTCATGTCATAATTCCTGTAACACTGATGTATATGTTATTTCGATTCTTTTGTAAAGCCTGTACTACAAATGTTATCTGTATTGTTATGTTTTAATTATGTATTTTGTACCTTTGTAATTGTATTCTCATGTTATAATATTGTAATTGACACCAGTTCATCAAATTAAGTAACTTGTACGTTACATTTCACTGCACACATTTCTGTTGGTCACAGTATATGGACAATGTGTGAGAAGTAGGGAATGATAGTGTTTGCACGTGTGTTAATAATTCAGCAAGGGACTGGATAACAGCATTGCTGGTTCTAAGGACAATTCCAAAAAACTTTGTGAGTGTACAAGTGGTGGTTTATGGACTTGCTATATTCTCCTCAAGACTCTTCGATGGTGAATGTGCACCTGCACAGTCGCAACAGATGGCTGCTGGATGTCTCTACAAGGACTACAGTGGGTCTGCATCTTTGATGGCTCACCAATACCATTATTTCTACATGGACTACAGTGGGTCTGCATCTTTGTTGCCCCACAAATACCATTATTTCTACAAGGACTGCAGTGGGTCTGCACCTCTGGTGGCCCACCAATACCGTAATCTCTACCAGGACTACAGTGGGTCTGCTCTGTGATGACCTACCTACCAATATTCTTCAAAACTTCGACTGACTCTGCTGTGGGTTTGCTCTGTTGTGGCCCATTACCTGTCTGCATGTCAAGAGTCAGCACTGTCTTTCTGTTGGAAGGACAACACTACTTCTTCAAGACTGCATGGAAATCCACTACTTCTGTGTGCAATTTCTTTGACTAATGAGACTTTGTGAAAAAAAAACTGCAATTCCTATTATGATGAATGATCAGGATTATCTTTATGGACTGTGAGAAAATTTTAGCTTTTGACCAACATTGTATCAATAAGTGTGTGCATTTGTTTTCTTTGTTATTGTAATTATGAAAAATTTTATCAAATCATTATTGGCCACTGCCCAAAACAATTTGTAAAATTTTTTGTGGGGAGCATGGGGGCTATGTAAGTAGGCTGTTTATGTTTTCTTATTGGCAACGTTACGTAGCGCTCTGTATGAAAATCACTGGCTGTGCTGTGTGCAGTCTGTGGCTAGTTTGCATTGTTGTCTGCCATTGTAGTGTTTGGCAGCGGCAGCTGGATGTGAACAGCGCGTAGCGTTGCGCAGTTGGAGGTGAGCCGCCAGCAGTAGTGGATGTGGGGAGAGAAATGGCGGAGTTTTGAAATTTGTAAAAATGGATGTCATGATCTGCTGTATATATTATGACTTTTGATGACTATTAAGGTAAATACATTGTTTGTTCTCTATTAAAATGTTTCATTTGCTAACTATGCCTATCAGTAGTTAGTGCCTTCAGTAGTTTGAATCTTTTATTTAGATGGCAGTAGTGGCGCTCGCCGTATTGCAGTAGTTCGAGTAACGAAGATTTTTGTGAGGTAAGTGATTTGTGAAAGGTATAGGTTAATGTTAGTCAGGGCCATTCTTTTGTAGGGATTTTTGAAAGTCAGATTGCGTTGCGCTAAGAAATATTGTGTGTCAGTTTAAGCACAGTCTTGTATAATTGTTCTAAGGGGACGTTTCATAGTTCATCTCCGGACTAGTGTCAGTAATTTGAACAGAGCTATCTACTTATGGGAGCGTCCTTTCCCAGGTTTCGGTTGATTCACTGTGGGGTTTGGGCGAATGCTGGGACATAGCGAGTCCAACCACCATCTCAACGCCGCGCGAAGTGGCTCCGCGGTTTGAGGCGCCATGTCACTGTTTGCGCGGTCCCTCCCGCCGGAGGTTCGAGTCCTCCCTCGGGCATCAGTGTGCGTGTTGTTCTTAGCATAAGTTATTTTAGGTTAGTTTAGGTAGTGTGTAAGTCTAGGGACCGATGAGCTCAACAGTTTGCTCCCTTAGGAATTCACACACATTTGTACACACCACCTCAAGGCAGTCCCATCATTAGCGGTTCGAGATGCTACAGTCTGGAACCGCGCTGCTGCTACGGTCGCAAGTTCGAATCCTGCCTGGGGCATGAATGTGTGTGATGTCCTTAGGTTACTGAGGTTTAAGTAGTTCTAAGTCTAGGGGACTGATGACCTCAGATGTTAAGTCCCATAGTGCTTAGATCCATCTGAAACATCTGGACCATTCTCGGGCGTAAGGAAAAAGTCCCAAGTCGCCTCGTATTAGAAATAGCACGCAAAATATTTGCAGCTGTGCCTCTTGAAATGTTGTAAGTGATTTCTCAGTAAATACTCATTTTCGTATCAAAAATAGAGACGTTCAGAATCATAAAACTGTAGCATTCATAAGTAGATATACATTTGTGTAAAGTCTTGATATCTTCATTTTGCCTGTGTCACAATTTTGTGTAATTTAACATTTACGATGTTAACTATTGAGCATGTGTAACTATTTTGTTGACCTAGGTACACTATAAAGTACACCACTTACAAACGAGACCCATACGATAGTTCGTAGCGGGAGCCAAACCGGGGAGGGGGAAGTATTTTTAATACTTTGGAAGACGAAAGGCGACTTGTAAGCAGCCACAAAAAGTTTCAATTGCAACCCTGTTAAAAACCTGCGTAATATCAACCTTTAAATAATATTTTTTGAAAGAAAAATGTCTGACTGCGCTATTTTTTTACCTTTCCCTGGGAGATAGAGAGGGGGGGGGGGGGGGACTTGTAAGCAGCCACACAAAGTTTCAATTGCAACCCTGTTAAAAACCTGCGTAATATCAACCTTTAAATAATATTATTTGAAAGAAAAACGTCTGACTGCGCTATTTTTTTACCTTTCCCTGAGAGCTAGAAAGGGGGGGGGGGGGAGAGGCTTGCCAATTGCTGTATTCCTAGTTACGAAGTGTAACACCATTTCGTCTGAAGGATGAACAAAAGTGTATGAATATTGTAATTCACTGTGAACGTGCTTAATCTTAAGTAACTTTTGCTATTTCCATTTATTAAACAAGAGCTGTCAACGTTTGTAAGTAGGCTGTTTATGTTTTCTTTATGTAAGTTTGATGTTTATGTCTTCTTATTGGCGGCGTTGCGTGGCGCTCTCTGTGTGAAAGTCGCTGGCTGTGCTGTGTGCAGTGTGTGGCTGGTTTGCATTGTTGCCTGCCATTGTTGTCATGAACTGCTGTGGCTGGATGTGAACAGCGCATAGCGCTGGGCAGTTGGAGGTGAGCCGCCAGCAGTGGTGGACGTGGGGAGAGAGATGGCGGAGTTTTGATAATCTGTAAGACTGAATGTCAATTATGAATATTAAGGTAAATACATTGTTTGTTCTCTATTAATATCTTTCATTTGCTAACTATCCCTATCAGTAGTTAGTACCTTCAGTGGTTTGAATCTTTTATTTAGCTGGCAGTAGTGGCGCTCGCTGTTTTGCAGTAGCTTGAGTAGCGAAGATTTTTGTGAGGTAAGTGATTTGTAAAAGGTATAGGTTAAAGTTAGTCAGGGCCATTGTTTTGTAGGGGTTATTGAAAGTCAGATTGCGTTGCGCTAAATAATATTGTGTGTCAGGTTAAGCACAGGCTTGTATAATTGTTCTAAGTGGACGTTTCATATGTATAAATTGTTCTAAAGGGGACGTTCCAAGAATAATTTTTCTAAGGGGACGTTTCATATGTCGACCCTTAGCCTAGGATACCTCACTGGAATCTTCTGATTTTTTCTTGTAGTTTGTGTATTTAGTGTAGCTTTTGTTTATAGCTAGCGCGTAATTGTAGAGAGAATCTCCTTTGTAGTTGCAGTCTTTCATTGTTGTACTGTAAAACAGTTGTGGTATGCATGTAGATTTGCACCAAGTATTTCGCAGCTGCAATTAACTAGATATTATTTTCAGTGCTATGTTAATGTGTTCTCCTATTTTTGCTCTTCAAATTGTGTTTTTCTGTGTTATCGTGTGAAATATTGTCACAATAATGGCGTGTGAAAAACGTAACACTCGGCTCCAAAGTAAACTGAGAAACGACAGTGAAGACGAAAGCAATGTGTTAGCGCCACTGTGTAATGAGTTAACTAATGTTCAAAGTAGTAATTTGGTAACTGTGCATAGGGAAATGGAGCGGACGTCAAACAATGGCGTAGACAGTCAAACAGGTAGTGAACAGGGAAGCATTATCGATCGGTCGGTCGGCAACAGCTCGCCTCAGGAATCCGAAATGATAGGACACAATATTGCAAATACTGTAGATTCAGGTTTTGCGTCCTCACCGTTTTCTCAAATAAGTCAAGACACATTTTCAGCTTGTCAAAATGTGAATGTTGCCGGCGCAAATGCACTGCCGAAAAGAGTAGAGGAACAGATTCCAGACACTAATGCATTGTTATTACAACTAATGCAACAAATGGAACAAAATCAGAGACAGATGGGACAAAATCTTCAAAAGTTAGACACAATGGAACAAAATCTTAAAAAGTTAGACACAGTGGAACAAAATCTTAAAAAGTTAGACACAGTGGAACAAAATCTTCAAAAGTTAGACACAATGGAACAAAATCTTCGGAAGTTAGACACCACACTTGAACAAACACGTGAAGATCTAACTACTGAGTTACATAACATTGAATCGAAATGCCAAAAAGTCTGTAATGACGTAAAAACACAAATTTGTGAGCATTTTCAGCCTATTTTTTCGCGGCATGAAAATGCATTACAGAATCACGAAGCAGCCATAAAAGAGCTGCAAACTATTGTTCATGAAAATCATGAGACCTTGCAAGCTAAAATGGACTCAGTTGCATCTACCGATTCGGTTACGCAACTTGCAAAAACTCAGGAAAACTTAAAGGACACAGTAGAAAGACACATGGGGGAAATTAGTTCATTATCAGAGAAAGTAGCCGAACTTTCGGATCAGGTCACTAACTTATCTACAAAGGTAGATGATGATCTGAATGACACAAGACCCATAGCCTTCACTGACACAGAAGAGTATGAACAAATTAGAAAATTCAAACAAAATCAAAATCAAATCAATACACAGTACAAAAGAGAAATCCGGGAAGTACAAGATCAGTTGACACAGGTAATACAAGAATTACATATTTCAGAGGATACTCGCGCTCCAACACGGGAAGAGGAACTTAGAAATACGGAAAAGCCACAAAATAATAGCACAGGGCATTTCGGTAATTATGAAAGAAATTGGCAAGGTACACCGAATTTTGAGATGGAACCGCCGAAACGACGTGACAATGACCGACATGCTACTCGCCGACACGATGATTTTGACTATAAGCTGTTCATTACTACACGTAAATTCAAAACATTTAAGAATTCTGGCAACGACATTCATCCACAAGCATGGCTCCATCAATTCTCTCATTGTTTCCCTCCCAACTGGTCATTGGAGCACAGGTTAGAATTTATGTGTGGCTACTTAGAGAATGAACCAGCTGTAAGAATGCGATCGGTCATTCACGATTGCCACAGTGAAGGAGAATTTTACCATGCCTTCCTCTCAGCATATTGGTCTCAAGCCACACAAGACCGCGTAAAACATAGCATCATGATGATGAAACACTTTGAACAATCTGAATTTTCCAGTCTTGTCAAATATTTTGAAGACATGTTGCACAAGAATCAGTACCTATCAAACCCATACAGCCCCTCAGAACTCATCCGCATTTGCTTAATCAAACTGCCTGAACATTTACGACATATTATTTTGGCAGGACGTTGCAAAGACGACATTGAAGCTTTTCAGGGATTGTTACAAGAACTGGAAATTGACACAGACAGTCGCGGGATGCGAAAACAGGAAAACAATCACTACAGGTCACATCCGTCTCAATTCCGTGACGACAGAAACAATAAATGGCCACGACAAACCTATTCTTACAACGTAAATCGTGACCAAAACAGACACCACCCATACGATAACCACTGGCAGAGTAATAGTTACAGGGAAAGATCACCTTTCCGCGGTATTGACTATCACAGAGACAATCAGAGAAACAGACAATATGGGAACCAAAATAACTATTATCAAGGGAGACAGAATAACTTTAGACGCAACGGTCCAGCACGCAGTTACGACTCAGGCAGAAATTCTCCACCACATGACCGACAAGAAAGAAACTATCGAACCTACCGACATGACGACAGACGATATGATCGTAACGACAGACCTGAATTGCATCAGAACTGGCGAGTTTTAAACAGAGCTGGGCCCTCTGGGCAAGGCGAATTTGTGGAAGTTAGGTCTCCAAATCCCAATAACAACGCGCGCCAACAAAGAGACAATAGGCGATGACTCACACCGCTGGCAGCCACAATATGTACTTATGAAACTGACGACGGAGCTGCCGTAGCTAGTAATTACGTAAAAATGGAAGACATTAGGGACATCTTACTCCAGGAACACGACGTAAAACATAACAACATTGCATATCCTGTGATCCACATTACTGTAAATGACGTAAAATTTACGGCAGTACTTGACTCTGGCAGTCCCATTTCAGTAATTAGTGAAACAGCTTTTAGCAAATGCAACAAATCGAACGATTGCCCCACACTTCCGTTACGTAAGATTAAATTACAAGGTGCAATCTTTGGAAAAAGTGTAGATGTACGCCAACAAACCAATTTAGAATTCTTTTGCCAAAGCCACAGCTTCTCTATGAACTTTCTTATTGTTCCATTATTGTCGACGGAAATTATACTGGGAGTAGACTTTTTGAATGAATATAAAGCAATCTTAAGCTTTCACGATGCTGAAATAAGTTTAGAGAAAGAAGGTATGTCAATAGCTTTGAAATTTGAAGACTGGCTCTCAAACCATGATGTGGAAATTAATCGGCTTTACCTTCTGTTAGATAACAGTTCGGAATTTTCTACGGAACTAGACACTAACAATCACTCTGCAAGTACTGACAGGGATGACATCGACGGCATATTTGAAATTAATGAGTTAATTCAGAATAAAATTCAGACAATTGAGAATTGTAATGACACTGATAGGCAGGACCTTTTTGAGATTTTACAAGCACATTCCACAGTTTTTACTCACAAAACAGGAACAATCAAGGGGTTTCAATACCAATTTCGTGTTCGTGAGCATACTAAATTTTGTGTTAGACCATACGTAATTCCAGCACATTATAGGGACCGTGTTAGAACAGAAATACAATCTATGCTTGACGAGGGCATTATTGAGCCTGCAGTAAGCTCATACAACAATCCGTTACATGTTGTTGAGAAGAAAAATGGATCGATCAGACTTGTCTTAGATTCGAGACAAATCAATACTATCATTATTCCTGAAACAGACAGGCCGCAGACGATGGAAGAACTTCTTCAAAATTTTAATGGTGTAAAAGTGTTGTCTTCCATTGATCTCAGATCCAGCTTTTATCAGATCGAACTTCATCCAGAATGTAGAAAATACACAGCTTTCCTTTGTTTCGGCGTTTGTTATCAGTTTCGGAAACTTCCTTTTGGGTTGAACATTTCTTCAGCAGCATTCATTCGCGGGTTAAATTCCATATTACCTGAGTTCTTAAAACGTCACATCACCTTATATGTGGACGATATTCTAATAGCAGAAGCTTCATGGGAACAACATAACCGCATACTCAACAGTTTGTTACGTATTTTTGCAGAATCTGGAATTACAGTTAACTT
This sequence comes from Schistocerca cancellata, assembly GCF_023864275.1. Taxonomy (NCBI): domain Eukaryota; kingdom Metazoa; phylum Arthropoda; class Insecta; order Orthoptera; family Acrididae; genus Schistocerca; species Schistocerca cancellata. The sequence goes on along the minus strand of NC_064630.1, from coordinate 142,475,986 downwards.
GGAAAAGTCTGAATTCGGTAGGACAAAGGTGAAGTTTTTGGGACATATTATTTCTTCTGAAGGCATTCAGCCGGATCCTGAAAAGTTAGAAGCAATTAGAGCCATTCCAGTTCCATCCACAAAAAAAACAAGTCCGCAGTTTTCTAGGTCTCGTAAATTTTTACCGTCGTTTTCTGAATATGCAAATTCTAGTTACACCAAAACTTTGTTCTCTCACTGGAAAAAATACTATTTGGAACTGGGACGAACAAGCACAGCTGGAATTCAATTCTTTGAAAGAAGCGTTACTTCACGCGCCAATACTAGCTCATCCAGATCTGTCACAAGATTTCTGCCTTAGCACTGATTCTTCCAAAGTTGGTCTTGGTGCCCATTTATTTCAAGAAGCCATAGAAGATGACATTACTGTTCAGAAAACCATTGCTTTTGCTAGCCGAGTGCTAACAAAATCTGAAAAAAATTATTCCGTTACTGAATTAGAAGCTTTAGCTATCGTTTGGGCATTTAACAAATTTCGTTTCTTTCTTTCTGGTAAGCACGTAAAAGTATACAGTGATCATCGTGCATTACAGTTTCTTATGTCTTCAAAATTAAATCATGATAGGTTAAAACGTTGGGCATTGTTTCTGCAAGAATTCCGCTTCACAATAGTCTACATTCCCGGCAAGGAGAACATTGTTGCGGACGCGCTGTCACGCGCACCGGCTGGGCTTGAGAAAAGTAACACAGAAGGCAACCTCGAGAAAAATTTCAGTATTCTTTACATTCAGAAAGTCGCCTTTGAAAACTACATCACCACATCTTTAAAGGACATTGCTCATGAACAAGATAAAGATCCGATTTGGAAAGATATCAAAAGTAAATGGCATGAAAAGACACACACTCAGATTCGGCATTATTACCTGGTTAGAAACAACATACTTTTCAAACGCTGCACTGTTGATGACAAGCTATGGGTACTTTGCATTCCAGACGATTTTGTTAATAAGCTCATTTGGTACATTCATTTCAGCTACGCACATTTTGGTCCACGAAAATGTTATCATATTCTTCGAACGACTTGTTATTTTAACAATATGGAAAAGTGAATTCGAAGAGTCTTGTCTATTTGTAAACTTTGTCAAAAGGCGAAACCATCTACTATCTCACATCGTGCTCCGTTGTTTCCTATTATTCCTTCCAAATTAAAAGAATTTGCTGCTGTTGATCTCTTGGGACCCCTTGTCACAACATCGAATGGATTTTCGTACGTTCTAGTCGCTGTTGAACTTACTTCAAAATTTGTTTCTTTCACTCCGTTACGTAAAGCCACTGGACGGTCTGTATCCAACGCCTTTGTTAAAAATTTCTTACGTGAAGTGGGACACGTTAGTAAAGTCATTTCAGATAACGGACCGCAATTCAGATCTGCTGTTTGGTCACGCATGCTTCGGAATCATAAAATCAAACCTGTTTTTATTTCATTGTATTCACCACACTGTAACCCGTCTGAACGGATTACGAAAGAAATCAATAAGCTTTGCAGACTTTATTGTCACAGAAAGCATCAGCATTGGGACAGATATTTACACTTATTTCAAAATGTGCTGAATGAAATGCCTCATGATTCCACTGCTTTACCACCTACTCTTGTACTGAAGAATGTAGAACCTCCGAACAGAATCAGAGAGCTTGTACCTTTCCCGAATACACGTAAACTTCGACACAAAGACATAATTGATTTGGCTCTTAAAAATATAAAATCTGCAGCAGACAAAAGGAGAAAACTACACGGTAAAGCAAATGCAAAGAAATTATGTATTGGTCAGAAAGTTCTCATTAAAGCTCATTCATTGTCACATAAGAAGAAACACTTGAGTCACAAATTCTTTCTAGTTTACAATGGACCTTACAGAATCCGACGTATACCACATGATAATTGCGTTGAAGTTGAAACTCTGCGTACTAGGAAGAGTAAAGGTTTACACCACATTTCTCATGTAAAACCATTTATTGACAGATAATCTGCTTTTTAACTTAGTCTTTGCAATTTTCACTTCACGCTACTTGTACAATTTGTCACACTGAGAATCTGTTAACATGCAACAATGTTTGAAGTTAAATATCCAGTAAGAACCAAGAGAACGTATTTAAACAGAAATTACGAATGCATTGTTATTGCGAACAGACGACACAGTGTAATTGTGTGTGTACATTCTTGCTTGTTAGTTGCACGATTAGAACATTTACCAGCACTGCTAATGAAATTTTCATGCAACATTTTGGTTTGCTTACGAGTGGATTCTGGATTTGGTGCTTTCTGTGAAATGCCAGATGACACAGTGGTTGGTTTGTGTGACAGCTACACGATTATATCACGACGTTACTAATGAGTGACAATTTACAATGTTGCTTTTGCGGTGTATCTGTTTGATATCTGCACAGTTTTTCTGAATTCTTCTGTAAAGTAAAACATGTTTTAGTGGTGACTTTTGTGCTATTGCTACAAGGAGACAGCCTTTTCCGTAGCACAACAATACTTTACAGCACAGTAATTTCTTCATCGCAACAATAAGCATAATAACTAAGTTATCTATACGCAAAGCATTTCACTTTTGTTTATCATGAGGTAAGTACATTGACTTCTGCAGAACTTAGCTTTCGGAGGACAATAACTACGACACTTCCCAGAGATTATCTTACAGCAAGACGCTCATTTAGCGCTACTGGACACGTATTTGAGTGATTAATTTTGTACTTAAAACATTTATTTTTAGAGATTTTTGAATTACAAAGAAAGTTTTTCGTGATACATTTCATTCCATTGCTGTACTCTATAATACCTGAGGATACAATTACAATAAACCTCAGGGGGGTACACGCCTACTTTGTGTACCATGTGTTTGGCAAGCACAAGGAGCCCTAGCTAATATGGTATTTGCTTATACAATTTGACACATCGGTACCATATTTCTCTAACACATAAATTACACAGCTATCTGATCATTTAACAGAGAAACAAACTTCTTTATTACGTCAGTGACACATGTTTACGCAATTACTGAGCTGGATAACTTCACACTTACGAAATTGTATTTTGTCTGTACTGTGTGAACTGTTCATATTTTTTTGGTACCATTGTGATACTATGAGAGCTTTGAATGATGTATTTGGTAAGGGAGCATGATTTTAAAGTACGTTTGAGGTAGATGACACTATTGACATGAGCAGAGAATTTTCTTTAGGTTTTGAAATTAATGCAGAAAGCTACGACGATTTTGAGATTTGACTGAGGTGTTATGATGTAATTTTTACGACGACGATGTGTATTATGCTGTTGAGGTATGTTTATGTCAATAAGATGATGCTACCATATATGAGGAATGTGATTACGTGTTTATATGTATATGAATAATGAATAGAAGTTAAGGACTCTTGACTTGTGATAAAGGATGTTGGAAACCGAGAATCGTACTTTAAGAGTTATGAAATGTGTGTGTAAATGCGTGAATGTATCACAATGCCGGCGAAAATTTTTTGGACACTGTTATATTCATAGGAGTTTGTTTCTACACATTTGCAACGTAAATTCTCGACCTGTGAAATGTTTATATGAGACTGTCTCTGTAGCGGAAAAATGTCGTAAATATTTCCATAAGAAAGTTAAGTGACCACCTGCACGTGCGTCGTCGGCACACAGCTGTGTCAGACACCTGGAGAACAAGCCATTAGGGTGTGCCTTTGACATTCCTTTGTAGAGGGCATCGCTAATGCGACACGCTCGTTACTTGAAAACATATGATTTTTGTAATGTGTTGTGGGCACACAGCTGTGTCTAACACCTGGAGAACAAGCCATTAGGGTGTGCCTTTCATCGCTAATGCGACACCCTCGTTACTTGAAAACATATGATTACTCGCACTTTGTGCTAATTACTGAAATGCTTATGAATTGATGGGAAATATTCGTACATCTGCACACCTGATTATGACAAGTGTCTTTCTCCGAGAGTTGAGTGCTACTGACTTACGAAATGCCACATGACTATTGAATGATATTTTTATGCTTTGCTTTTCATAGTTGCTTATTTCATTTGATGTCTGGTTTCCAGCTGTGTTGCAGCATTGCTTTTATAAAATGAGATGCATTTGCTAATGTGAACTCTTTCTGTCAACAGATCTATTAAATGATAATTTTGTAATCCACATTCTTTAAAAAAGGAGCACTTGGAAAGGAAAGAACAATAAGAAGTAACTAGTAACAGTAACACTTAATTTTCTTTTCAAGTACATGGTAATATTTTTTACAATCAGTTGTTATGGTGCACCACTTTAATTACATAGACATTAAGATGTGAATATGCTTTTCCCTTGTCTGCATTGTTGTTTTTACTGTAATATTTTTTCTGCTTGAGCTATGTCATGTTTAGGTATAAGTTGCTGCTGTTTGCCAGGCATAGTGTTACTGAATTGGACTTTGTGTTACTCTTCTAAGCTAGTTTTTCTTGTTTCCTGCACAGTGCCTTATATTAGTTGTAATATTGCACTTGCTTTGCTAATTTATGCTGCTAGCTTTGCCAATTTGCATTTTTTGTCATTTCTGTTTGTGTTGATTTGTTGTGATGCTGCATTGCCTCGTCCCTTGGTATATATATCTGAGCTCAGTAGATTTAAGTTAGCTTAAGAGGGGGTAGACTATATAAGAAACTGACTATGGAGAATAGGTAAAGAATGCATTGCGAAGAAAGATTTGGGCCCCAATGAGTATTGTACAATCAGAAATAATTATTTTGAAAGAAATATGAATAGAATACAGGAACGAGGTATAGGTAGGATTTTCTTGGAAATAAATGATGAGGTAAGCAATGTGTGAACATATAAATACAGAAAGCATGCTTAGATAGAATTTTTTGGTGGAAACAAAGGATGAAATACGAGGAAAGATATAGGGAATGAAGTTGTGGGGTGGACTGCAGTACCAAATGTTACACTGAAAACAAACCCTGTCCTTTCCTTTTGTGTTATCCCACTATGTGTTTGGGTACCCGTGTGTATTTGTGTTTTTTTCCTGTCTTTATGTGTTTAGCTGATGAGAGCTATGTTGTAGAATTTTTCTAATATTCTGTTATTTTCTTTGTAAAGATGCTTAGACATTATTTATTCTGTTTTGTTTTAATGCTCATGTGTGAAGTTGACGTTTCAAAAGTGATTCTGATCTTTTATTTTTGTACTCATGTGATAATTCCTGTAACACTGATGTATATGTTTATTTCTATTCTTTTGTAAAGCCCCTATTACTACAAATATTATCTGTATTGTTATGTTTTTAATGATGTATTTTGTACCTTTGTCATTGTATTCTTATGTTATAGAATTGTAATTGACGCCAGTTAATCAAATTAAGTAACTTGTAAGCATTCATTTCACTGCACACATTTCTGTTGGTCATAGTATATGGACGATATGTGAGAAGTAGGGACTGTTAGTGTTTGCACGTGTGTTAATAATTCAGCAAGGGACTGGATAACAGCATTGCTGGTTCTAAGGACAATTCCCAAAAACTTTGTGAATGCACAAGTGGTGGTTATGGACTTGCTCTATTATCCGCAAGACTCTTCAATGGTGATTGTGCACCTGCACAGTCACAACAGATGGCTGCTGGCCATCTCTACAAGGACTACAGTGGGTCTGCATCTTTGATGGCCCACCAATACAATACTCTCTACCAGGACTACAGTGGGTCTACTCTGTGATGACCTACCTACCAATATTCTTCGAAACGTCGACTGACTCTGCTGTGGGTTTGCTCTGTTGTGGCCCATTACCTATCAGCATGTCAAGAGTCAGCACTGTCTTTCCGTTGGAAGGACAACACTACTTCTTCAAGACTGCATGGAAATCCACTACTTCTGTGTGCAATTTCTTTTACTAATGAGACTTTGTGAAAAAAACTGTAATTACTATTATGATGAATGATCAGGACTGTCTTTATGGACTGTGAGAAAATTTTAGCTTTTGACCAACATTGTATCAATAAGTGTGTGCACTGGATATCTTTGTTAGTGTAATTATGAAAAATTTTATCAAATCATTATTGGCCACTGGCCAAAAACATTTGTAAAATTTTTTGTGGGGAGCATGGGGGCTATGTAAGTAGGCTGTTTATGTTTTCTTTATGTAAGTTTGATGTTTATGTCTTCTTATTGGCGGCGTTGCGTGGCGCTCTCTGTGTGAAAGTCGCTGGCTGTGCTGTGTGCAGTGTGTGGCTGGTTTGCATTGTTGCCTGCCATTGTTGTCATGAACTGCTGTGGCTGGATGTGAACAGCGCATAGCGCTGGGCAGTTGGAGGTGAGCCGCCAGCAGTGGTGGACGTGGGGAGAGAGATGGCGGAGTTTTGATAATCTGTAAGACTGAATGTCAATTATGAATATTAAGGTAAATACATTGTTTGTTCTCTATTAATATCTTTCATTTGCTAACTATCCCTATCAGTAGTTAGTACCTTCAGTGGTTTGAATCTTTTATTTAGCTGGCAGTAGTGGCGCTCGCTGTTTTGCAGTAGCTTGAGTAGCGAAGATTTTTGTGAGGTAAGTGATTTGTAAAAGGTATAGGTTAAAGTTAGTCAGGGCCATTGTTTTGTAGGGGTTATTGAAAGTCAGATTGCGTTGCGCTAAATAATATTGTGTGTCAGGTTAAGCAAAGGCTTGTATAATTGTTCTAAGTGGACGTTTCACATGTAAAATTGTTCAAAGGGGACGTTTCACGTTATATAGGGAACTCTATGTGTTAATATCCTAAATTAATAACAATTGTGATTCATGCAGCCACTAGGGACGTTGTAACATCAACACAAAAATTAATTTAGCCTTTATCTACGTCCAGAGACGCATTTTCAGAAGACAGACAGTTTTTATGGAAAAATGTTCTTCTTGTTTTCAATCGATATTCAGAATTCTCTGTCTGCTTCCTTCTTCTTCTAATGTATCCATCGGAGTAAACTGCACGACATCCGCCATTCCTCTGAGCGGCTGCTTTATTGTACATAAATTTTGAACTAATGCTATACAGCCAGGAGCACAGGCGTTGACGTAAATACATTCTATGCTGCAGCATACATGAGAAGCTATTAAAAATACGATGAATGTCTTTTCTAAGTAAGTCATTTATGGTTGTTTCACATCTGAATGCATTCACCACTCTCATCTTTTAAACGTTTGAGAGAAAAAAATGCTGATGTGTGGAGGTATATATCTAAACACGTAACATTTTGAATTACTCTTACGTCACATCTTATTATCGAGATAACCATTTTAGCAGTCTTCGGTGATACTAGGAATTGTTTTATTGATGTAACTTTAAGAATATTTAAGGGATTCATTTCTGAAATGTTCCTTTAAATAATTATTTCAGCAACCAGTTATTTCAATTAATTATTACTTGCAGTCACCTCAATTTAATGTAAAATATTATCACACTATTATCACTGCATTGCCAACTACATATTATGTTGTGGCATTATCAAATTAATTATTCTCTAATTATTAATTTTTTATTCACGGGGATGCTACAAGCTGTATGAAACCAGCATCTATAATTCAAACACAACACTGAAGCTTTTACACCAAAATGAAAATTAAAATAAAGTGTATCAGAGGTTAATTATGAACATATAATAGGTGGTAACGTGGCTGTAAAAGCAATGGTTGTGTTGACGCATTTTAGAACCCACTTGAGAAAGGCGCTCGAAGGAAGTAGGTGAAACTGTTGGGGCACAGGTTATGGCCAAAATCTGTAGCCTCTTTCTTTAGCTAGTGAGAGAGAATCATCGCCTTTCATCGTCTACGTTAACTCAGTGAGGTTTTTTCTCCGGTTCTCTCTCTCTCTCTCTGTCTGTCTCACTGTCCCATCGATTTGTGATATGGCTTGAAATCTTAAGCCATATCACAAATCGATGACACGATATGTGGTGCACTGGGATTATGTCTATGCAAAGACCAACTACAGTTCTTCAGTTTTTGATAAATATTCATGTGCTTCACTGATTAATTTCCTCTCGAGCTTACTGTCTCAGTTTTTATTTCCAGCTGTGGGACTTACTCTTAGTGGAAACGATCCATCACACACGAGGCGCATTTTGAGAAAGAACCAGCCTATGGTCTTCATTTTTAATACACCTATACTCACAAGTATGTATAAGCTCATCGATAAACTTTGTTGGTAATATTATTCTCGCCTTTGTAGGGTAACGTATTTCAAACGCTTTTTTTCATTTTGTGGCTTTGAAGTATCACGTTGATGTTCCTAGGTTTCATAGCAATCTTTCGCTTGTTGAAACAATTAACGAAATCGTGAACGATTTCAGAGAAAATTAAAGAGTTCCATGTTCTTTTCTAGGCAATACTGAATCGCTGATCGCGTGAACCTTGGCATATTGTGTGCATTTGCACCTATGTCTAATTGCAAACTGTAGCACGATATTACTACCCTAATGGAAAAGAAATGCCACACTCTTAGAGACAAGGTCATTTTATTGACAAGTGGGGTTGAAGGAGTAGTGGAACAAGGAAGGGGGCTATGGGGCCACTCTGCATTGTGGCCAGCCGGCCGGAGTGGCCGAGCGGTTCTAGGCGCTACAGTCTGGAACCACGCGACCGCTACGGTCGCAGGTTCGAATCCTGCCTCGGGCATGGATGTGTGTGATGTCCTTGGTTTAGTTAGGTTTAGGTAGTTATAAGTTCTAGGGGACTGATGACCTCAGATGTTAAACCCCATAGTGCTCAGAGCCATTTGAACCATTTTGCATTGTGGCCAAATTTATTCAAAAGGTGGCCCTTTGTAGGGGTTCTCCCCACCTCATCTCCCTAGACGTTAGATGTGACAATGTCGCATGAGGTCACCACCTACACCCCTTTCTCTTCCTCCACTTCCCTTCCCCTCCCCCACATACCCCCACTCCCACTTTCCCTCTCCTCCCCCAGTTGTAAATTGGAGGGAGAAAGCCTGAACAGAGCTGCTGGAGAAGGAGAACATAAGTTACTACATTTATTTATACTCGTATACATGTGGATTATCCTACAGCTGTTTCCCCTCCCTCACTTGTGAATTGCTTAATAAAGCTCAGTCAGTGTTGAGCTGTTGGTGAGGAAGGTAATGTGTGTGTGTGCACAATGTGCACAATTGATGAGCTGTGGGCGTCTAGCAGAGAGGAGTTTAATAATTGCATTACATGTAAAGTTACGGTTGAAGACTGCATACACAGTCCTCCTTGATAGTTGGTAGATGAGATAATGGAGGACCACAAAAAGAATACTTTTACCCAAATAACGGCGATGCAGCAGGATGGGGTGAAGTTGCATTTCGCAGCTCATACAGAGGGTTGCTTGTGAGCTCCTTTGAAATGGCTCATCAACCTGCCTCTTCCACTGTGCAAGAGATGATTGCCGCCAATCCAGTAGGTACGTGATACTATTCCTATGTGCTACATTTTTAATGTGGAAACATCAATAATAATAACATGTTGAACTAATAATGGTTCCTCCTGCAGCCAAACAGATGGGTCTGCAGCGACCTGTTCTCTTCAGTAGCCTCAGACCAACTGACGTACTTGGAAATTCCACCACCGGAGGGTGCTTGGAAGTGTGACTCCATGGTCGAAAAGTTGGCGGAAACCAATTGGAATGCAGGACTGCTACATCTGATCATGTGATCATGATGTCAGGGAGACAAGGAGGATGTGGTCTCAGTCATAGTCAGTCAATGGAAGAACCATGAAGTGCCAACAGCAACTGAGATCGTCATCCACTTCCACCTTGCAGAAGATTTTCACTCTGCACCGAAGCGCGCACTGACATGTGGTTTAGTTTAATGTCTTTGTTCGACTCCATGTGTTTGTCTCTGGATGCTCACTGTTTCTTCGTCTTTGTTCAGCCACCTCCATCATGCCCAGACCGACAGTAACCTTAAGGTGTATGGACCCATGTGACCTCCAGCACTCTGAGTCAACAGTAGCCATCGATGGCTCGTTGAGGCCTGCAGGGACCTCTGGCGTGCCAGGACCAGCACCAGAACTGAGGAGTGCTGTAGCACACCTGACCAGCATGTTGGGGCAGAACAATGAGTTGCTGTTATCCACCCCACTCGTTGATATGTATAAAGAGATTCCCAGACATTCCCCAACACTCAGGGGAATTGTGCTGGGATTCCTACACCGCACAGTGCAGGTCCAGGTCGGTGCTTGACTCCAATCTGTGCACCATCCCAGAAAATTATGGTGTTACTGTAAGGACAGAGTGTCGACATGGTTGATCAGAAGCTGCTGATTCCTCCCAGTGCCCCAATTCTTTTCACCTCAACTTGTGATTTAATAGATAGTGGTTCAAAGCGCTGGAATATCGGTATAGAAGAATCAGTGGACAGTGACTGGCGTGTTGTGTTAGAGACTGATAATGCATTGAGAAGTGTTGAAGTGTGGCTTACGGAATGGTATGAACTGTGTCACGCAGAACCTTACATCAATCAACAGATCAACTAAGAGTATTGTCCATTTCATCTATCCTGGACATTTCTTGTGTTGGTCTGACATAATATGTAACATCATTGTATGATCATGAGGCAGTCATGGTGAGATATGGAGGCTGATCCATTTATCTTTAACATTCCACCATTATAAACTCTTTTGACCTATGGATGGTGCTCTCCATTGAATTGGAAAGTCTGAACAGTGGGTTGTCATGTGTTCAAACTGCGTATACAGACATGGTGAACTATTTCTGTACATATAGTGTGCATGCAGATGATTTAGAACACTGCATCAGAAGCTAAAGGAACATCCATCAGTTTGAGAGAAATTTGCTAAATTCTGACATGTGTGAAGACAAAGAAAGAACTGGTTGATTCTTTTGGTATAGTTCAACAAATGTATGACTATAAAATAAAAATATGTATATTACCACAAATTGTGTTTCTATTTTGTTCATACCTCTCATAAAAATGTTATTACTACCAGTATTTCCACTGCAATGTCTAGAATACCACAGCAGCACCAAGCTGTGTGAATCACCTTGTCACCACAGTCAACGTCTTCAGTCACTGTTAAAGTGAATGATTGACTACACTTTCATGTGAATATTGCAGCTCCGTTGCCGACATATACATTTTCTATAAATGCCCATTATGGTGAGATAGGTGAAGCATCCTAGACACAACGACTTCGTTGTAAGAAATTGATCGTATGATGGTGGAAGAACTAGACCAGAAGAGTAAGAATAACAATAGGATATTCCTTCTCAACGATAGACGAGCTATAACTGTAGGTCCATGCAGTTGTGGCAAGACAAACGTTCCCATGTCACACCGAGATAGAGTCCGCCTTGAGCACAGATGCGTATTTTCAAAAACGCTATTTCAGCCCGAGTGCCAGCTGCTGCAAAAGATGCTATAAGGTGTCGATGGTGTTCTGTACACGGCATTCATTCAAAGCAGTGAAATCCCTCCACCATTAAAAGTAAACACAAACACTGTTCATACTTGATGTTGCTATGGAAAACCAGGATCAAATTCTACGATATTTCTGTTCTGGTCGTCATGTGGGTGTTGGCCTCTTTTATATAACTCAAACATATTTCAGAATGCTGAAACAGTTGGTGCAGGATAATTCAAATCTCATTATAGCTTTCAAACAAAACAATTTTAATTTAAAACACATGTATCAGGCGAATCTAGGAACTGACATGCCATACAATGAATTTGTAAAGATATATGCGGACTGCTGGAATCACACACAGTTTGGGTTTTCAATTATTGATAAATGAGGTAAACTGAAAGACAGCAGGTATAGATGGAACTTCGCGGGGTTTCTTTATATATACTAAAAAGTGATGAGTAAGTTAGGTGACACAACACCATCGAGAAGTTTGCAAATACGTCAGGCACTCAACCCGAGATGATAGGTGAGCATAGACAGATAGTGTGTCTATGCACAGACGGAAAATTTCGCCCCCTCACATGTAAAGTTAAGGAGCTAGAAGAATGTAAAGTTAAGGACTTAGTGATAGATGCCCAGATCATCAATGACTTAGATGTTGGGGTTAAGGAATTAGAGACGTACGCACAGATCATTTTGAGAAATAAAGTGGATGACTTAACTGTAAAGGTTGATGGAACTGAGACGAATGTCCAGGACTGAACTGTAAGGGCTGATAGAATTGGACGGAATGTATATAAGGTACTAAAATGTTGGATACACGTAAACAAATATTTAATGTGAGTAATTTGGTGCATATCTCAAAATACAAGACAGAATCAGAGAACTCATGCCTCCCGAACTGGTCGAGTAGGATATTCACAGTTTCTGGAGAAAAGAGAGCAAATCCCAGTGGCACTGAAATTTCAGTATCTTTTCACACAGATGAATTGCAGAAGTGCCCAGAACCACATGTGTTCCTCATAGAGTATGTCATAAGACATCGAGGGAATGGAGCTCTACTTAAATGGCTTGGTTTTTCTACAACACAAAACAGCTGGATGGACGCTGACAATTTGTTGTATAACAAGGTGTACATAGCACAACCAGCACAGCAACAATACATGCATGATAGAAGACAAATTTTAGGAGATGGTGGCATTCTCGACAAACTTCCAGTTCAATTGCACATTTTGAGGTATAATTACTGTGGACCCGGTACAATGTCCCAAACACGTTTGGCTCATTGGTATATGTGGATTAACCTGCCTGCATACGCATTACACAAAGACCTCCCAGGACGTCACGCTGCAGGCAGAGAAAATGTGGGTTGACTGTGCTAGAGGGTTGTCGCAATGTGCTTAATGGCATTACCAAAACAAAACTGCTTAAATTCTCGTGACACAAAGATGGGGTCATTGTCATTGACAAACACCTTTGGGGGCCGAACCAGGAAAATATTTTGGTGAAATGACGAATAGTTAGCGAGGAGGTAACCGCTCTACTTGACAAAAGCCACACAAAATGAGAAAAAGCGTCCATGACAACTAATATGTAACGGTTGCCAGCTCTTTTTCGAGGCAGGCGACCCATATAATCAATGAACCCTTTACACATAGAGATTTACCTCCGTTCTGAATATAAGCCTTTACGTGGTTGGAATCCACACACCGGAACCAATCGGCAATTGGGGAATTCGACTGTCATTTGTGGGACAGCTGTACAGTAATTTTTGTTCATAAAACACTGTTATGCGTTACAGTACTGCATATCTAAAGTAGGGAACATTCTTCATATTTATTGCTATAAACTACTATATTGTGCTATTACAATAGGTGTCACGTGCAGGACATCGTACAAAATATAAAATGGACATGTCAAGAGTTAGTGAAAAACTTCTTTTAAGTGAAAAAACTTACTGTAATAAGACTTCTTGGGAATATGGAGTGTCTCACATAATACAGCGGACTGATGACCACAGATGTTAAGTCCCATAGTGCTCAGAACCATTTGAACCATAATATAAACCAAATACCGCTAAAATTTGTGAGTCCTGGAAATTAGAAAAAAATTATTTATTTCTGTCATGTGTGATACAGAGGTGTCACATGTATCTGGTAAGACACAAGTATGTGAAGGCATCAGTTAACTATATTCCAAGACTAAACATATATAGCTTATGCAACAGTGGGGGTGTGATCTGGTGACGAAAGTAGTCGTAGAGAACAGTTTCAAAAACAATGTCATTTGTCTGAGTTATTTTTTAAAAATACCAACATGAACAAAACACAGTATTTAAAATTAACACTTTTTAATGTTGTTAGGTTCAATTTAATCTGAAGTGAAAGCAGATAATATAAACAGTGGCAGTTAAATATATCCCATGAAACGGAGGAGTTCACCGTTGTTTATAATTTCTGGTATTGTAGTCTTCTTCACAATTTCAATTTCATTGTAATAAATGCACTCAGAGGGAACTGGCCTCTTGAAGGTACCTGTGCCAGCTTTGTTCATAACTGGTCTCTTGATCCCCTCAGAGTCAAATTCACAAATCTCTGCAGGATATTTTTGTCCATCGTATGACACAGTTAATTACCCATTTTCCAACTGACCAACTGTCATGTTGAATGTGCTTTCAGGAGTAAAATACATTGCAGTCCAAGGCATTCTTTTTCCAAATTATTCTTTCTTCATTTATTTCAATCACGTGAGACTGTGATATTCCTGCAGTTTCAGGAACATTTTTCCAAGGTTCCTCTTGTTGAATGTTTTGTTTAATTATATCCTGATCAGCTTAGAGTACAGTAGTATTCCAAACTTAGATGCCACTGAGTAGAAGTCCTTGGCAGACTCGACAATTGTTGCTTCCTCTCCTTGGGTCATGCTTTTCTGACCTCGTACAAGGCGCTTTGCATTTCCACCCACTCCATACACAACACCTTTTCCATGTGAAGTGGCAAAATATTTACAAGTAAATTTCTTGGAATGCTTTGCAAACAAAATACCAAGAAGTTCAACCATGAATCGCATTTTAAACTTTGTGGAGGAACCATCACTCCAAATCACCACTTCTTCAGAATCAGACTCAAGTTCATTTTGGCAATTTGTATCATACAGTGTATTCATATAGACAAATATTGTGTCTTTGTCCCTATGTGCAGTTTTTGAACATCTAAGTTTTACATTTTCCCTTGTAGAATGTAGCTGCAGTAAATAATAGAACACTTCTTCTAGACCACAATGACTCTCAATCTTTTTTAGATAATATTAGGAGCATGACACGTAAAAATCTGCCTGGAGGACTGCTTCCCCTCTTTGTATTCTTTTATCCCCTTCAAGGTCTCCTTGCTGTATGCGTTTAATGTTCACGTGACGAAGCATTATAGGTAAATGTTCTACGACAAGTTCAAGGCACTGGGGTTGTCGTGGGACGCTAAGGTCAAGAAAACGAAAGTCAACGCCGAGCTTTTGACATACTTCTTTTGTCTGAGCAAGGGATCTGTGGGGGACTTGGTGTGTGCATAGATACACCAAGTCGAATAACACTCGTATGGATGAGAGGTTCAACGCATCCAAAGATTCTAGCTATGTTATGTATCTTAACAGAAATAACTCGTACAGGCATGCCATGCAACAGTCGCTTCTGATTGGCCAGTTTTGTGGGCTGTCCAAGCCCGAATGCCATAATGGTGGGGGTGTGGTAGCTGATTCTAGTGTAGGATATGATGTGAAGGCAGACCTCACATACACATATGGTTTGCATGATGCGCAAAGTGATTCGCCATTATCCCCAGAGCAACTACACTTCTGGAAATGGAAAAAAGAATACATTGACACCGGTGTGTCAGACCCACCATACTTGCTCCGGACACTGCGAGAGGGCTGTACAAGCAATGATCACACGCACGGCACAGCGGACACACCAGGAACCGCGGTGTTGGCCGTCGAATGGCGCTAGCTGCGCAGCATTTGTGCACCGCCGCCGTCAGTGTCAGCCAGTTTGACGTGGCATACGGAGCTCCATCGCAGTCTTTAACACTGGTAGCATGCCGCGACAGCGTGGACGTGAACCGTATGTGCAGTTGACGGACTTTGAGCGAGGGCGTATAGTGGGCATGCGGGAGGCCGGGTGGACGTACCGCCGAATTGCTCAACACGTGGGGCGTGAGGTCTCCACAGTACATCGATGTTGTCGCCAGTGGTCGGCGGAAGGTGCACGTGCCCGTCGACCTGGGACCGGACCGCAGCGACGCACGGATGCACGCCAAGACCGTAGGATCCTACGCAGTGCCGTAGGGGACCGCACCGCCACTTCCCAGCAAATTAGGGACACTGTTGCTCCTGGGGTATCGGCGAGGACCATTCGCAACATCGTGCAGCCCGCCTCCAGTGGTGTCGCGACAGGCGTGAATGGAGGGACGAATGGAGACGTGTCGTCTTCAGCGATGAGAGTCGCTTCTGCCTTGGTGCCAATGATGGTCGTATGCGTGTTTGGCGCCGTGCAGGTGAGCGCCACAATCAGGACTGCATACGACCGAGGCACACAGGGCCAACACCCGGCATCATGGTGTGGGGAGCGATCTCCTACACTGGCCGTACACCACTGGTGATCGTCGAGGGGACACTGAATAGTGAACGGTACATCCAAACCGTCATCGAACCCATCGTTCTACCATTCCTAGACCGGCAAGGGAACTTGCTGTTCCAACAGGACAATGCACGTCCGCATGTATCCCGTGCCACCCAACGTGCTCTAGAAGGTGTAAGTCAACTACCCTGGCCAGCAAGATCTCCGGATATGTCCCCCATTGAGCATGTTTGGGACTGGATGAAGCGTCGTCTCACGCGGTCTGCACGTCCAGCACGAACGCTGGTCCAACTGAGGCGCCAGGTGGAAATGGCATGGCAATCCGTTCCACAGGACTACATCCAGCATCTCTACGATCGTCTCCATGGGAGAATAGCAGCCTGCATTGCTGCGAAAGGTGGATATACACTGTACTAGTGCCGACATTGTGCATGTTCTGTTGCCTGTGTCTATGTGCCTGTGGTTCTGTCAGTGTGATCAAGTGATGTATCTGACCCCAGGAATGTGTCAATAAAGTTTCCCCTTTCTGGGACAATGAATTCAGGGTGTTCTTATTTCAATTTCCAGGAGTGTAGTTCCAACGGGCGGGACCATCCCTTAGTTGACGGCAATACTGGGGAATAAGCAGAGATGTGTTATGCGTTACAAATACCTCTAGCAATGTTATGATTTATGAATGGAGTTAACTGCAATTAGGTGGACATATCTTTCAAGCAGTCATCCTGCTTGAAGGAGTATATTGATTTAAATAGCGGAATGAGGGCATCCGCTAAAAATAATTTCGAAAAAGACTTTTTTTATAAATTGACGAATAATGCGGTTATTGGAAAGACGATGGAAAATTTAAGAGAACGCCGCGAAATTCTTATTAGGATGCGTTGGGATGGGCAGTGGGGTATAAAGAATATCTCGCCAGACCAAATTTGAAACATGTCACTATATTCAACAAGAACAAGAACTTGGCTACTGTGGACATGGAGAAGGCTGCAGTAGACTTCATGAAACTTGTCTATATTGGGATGTGCATACTAGACCTGTCCAAATTTCTCATGTACCGCTTTCATTACAGGTTTGCAAAACCTCATTTTACTGACCCTAAATTACTTTATATTCATACAGATATCTTCATTTAGTGGCGATTTGTATGAAGTAATGAGGTGTCATGTTGAAGAATTCCACATGTCTTTTTAGATGACCGACAATCCTCACGGCACTGTTCCACAGAACAAGAAGCTTATTGGCCCAATGAAAGACGAGGCGAATGGGTTACCGAAAATGTGGATCTAATATCCAAGATGTACTTGTATCACACACTAGAAGGTGCCAGAAGCGGGCAAAGGGCGTGTGTCATGCGCCATCAAGGGCTCTCGAGACTGAGGACTATTTGCAGTGTCTGTATAGCTCGTTGGTGGTGCTCCACTACTGCCACCACAGGTGGTGCAGCAAACTAGTATTCGATCTCGATGGCACGAGGTGTACATTGTCCTGCAGTCTAAAATCGGTTTGTCAGCTCCTGAGGATAAATGAGTAATTCGTGATGATGGCACTGAAACTCGCTCATACTCGCTCTATTCACTTGATGAGAGTGGTGCATGAATGAGAGAGAAAGTGAGAGCAAGTAAATGTTGTATATATATGGAACAGCATGATTCGTTTATTCTTGTGTAAATATTTTAGTGTAAATATTTGTGAGTAAATAACCACCATGTGTGGTTTGTTATGCACTACATGCACATGCAAATATATTTGTATGTGCACTATGCGTGGTTTACATTGTGCATCTGCGATATATATACTATGTGTGCAGTGAAAATAGCCTAGTATGTAAGTTTCATCTGCTACCCACCAAACAATCAGATTAATTTTTAAACTTTATGGTTCCCAATCCTTGCAAATTTGTTGATTTTCTGAATTCTCATCCAATTCTACTATTTCTCTGGAAAAACAACTGTAAATACTCTCAACCAGTGCGGCCGCGACCTGAAAAATTGTAAAAAATGTTCTTAACCAGTGCTGTGCTACTGAAAACTAAATATTCTCAACCAGTGCTGCTACTGTTGGGTGGACTGTGCACGGTTTTCTTTTCTAGTCATAGTCATTAGTAACTAAAAGTGTGTAAGCCTAAAGTATCTCTGAATTGGGTCTCTACATTGAAATATTAGAACTAAACTGTAGCTCAAGAACTAAATTGTACCTCTAGAACTAAATTGTATCTCAAGAAGCACATATTACCTGAAGAATTGAATTGCATCTGTGAGAACTGAATAAACGAAAAATTGTAACATATACTGGTTTCCTGGTAGGACAATCAACTTGGATGTATTGCTAAAAAGTTGCTTGCGGAAAAGGCATTCAGACATCTTAAGTAAATATGCATTTTTCCCTTGTTGGGCGTTGTTTGGGGGAAGAGACCAAACATCGAGGTCATCGGTCTCATCGGATTACGAAAGGATGGGGAAGGAAGTCGGTCGTGCCCTTTCAGAGGAACAATCCTGCCACTTGCCCGAAGCGATTTAGGGAAATCACAAAAAACCTAAGTCATGATGGCAGGGCGAAGGATTGAACCGTCGTCCTACCGAATGCGAGTCCAGTGTGCTAACTACTGTTCCACCTCGCTCGGTCTTTTGCGCTTGTGTTCACTCAATTGGGAGTATAGGAGGTGGGACATGTCCTTGATCCAAGAATAATGATAATTGTCTTCCTCTTTATTTTTCTTATCTGAGAATAACAGCATATTCAAATGCATCTGACCTGCAAATTCCGACAAACGGATGGGTCTGACGCCTCTGTTTGAAACTTTACCATCATCTGCCATGCACTCATCCACGGTATGAACATGAACCGATATATCGGTGTTCTGTGCCTCAAATTTAAGTATATCCTGGGCTTTAATGGGAAACCCGATAACGTCAAAGTTATAAAACCCACGAACGTCAATACCTCTGCTGTATCGAGAGGTACATTGCAGATGATCCCTATGATTGTAATTTCTTTCGGAAGCGAGGAGTGAACACGCAAAGCAATACTGACTGTCATTTCTGATATTAACTAGCATCTCAGAAAACTCAGAAATCTTCAAACCATGTAGCGATTGAGGTACTCTGTGATACCACTCCATTTCTCCCCAAAATGTAGACGATACTGGTCTCCTTTGATGCACTGCCTTGTTTGGGGGTGTTGCGTGGGCTCGCAGCACATCACTGTAGTGCACTTAATGGAGGGGTACTGCGGATGATTAATAAGGCGAGTTCTCTCTCCAGCAGGGAAAGGCGAGCTCTTAGAAACTCTACTTGCTCTTTGCTCTTAGTACCCCCTTACCATGTTCTCAATTCGCGAAAATGAGATTCACTCACCAAAAGCATCCTCAGCCATCACGTAGATTAATTGTGGGGTAGCGGTACTAACCTGGTGCTGAACACTATTAACACCAGTGAGAATAGCACTCGCAAACACAGAAACACTACAGCTGCTGGACTTCATTGCCCTAGCATAAGCACCTAGGCTGAGGATAAGCTAAACAGCGAGGTACACCAGCAGTGCCTGCTCCAGTTGGTGGCATGTTGTCGCTCCTACGTGAATAGCCGTGCTGGGGTGGTGGTGGGGGGGGGGGGGGGGGGACGAGACTGGCGGGATGTACCAGCAGCAGCTATCCCTGCTCCAGATGGATGTGGTGACCTCCATGGAAGCCAGAGAGGGGCGGCATGGATGGCGGGGAACCCGGGGGGGGGGGGGGGGGGGGCTCTCTATGCAGTTACAAGCCTCGTCCTGCAGGACAAGGCGTACTTAGAGCTACCGGAATCTAATTTCCAACACACACCTGTTATGAAACTCGTTTTAACGAAAAGGATGCACAGAGTTACGAGATAACATCTGTTTTAATGAGAGCTATGAAATAACGAGCACTGACGAAAAAAAAAAAACAGATAATAAACCTGAACTCAGATATTATGAAAATACGTAGAGCTACTTGGTCTTCCGACACACTATGAAACAGACTAACACAGCACTGATCTGTTACAAATGAAAATAGGTACTTACAGGGAAATTCTTCATTCATCCTCGGGCGTTTGTTGCTGACACTGTTGCTCGGCGAGGATCGCTTCATGATGATAGTCTTAGAGAGGTAAGCAATCACGAGGAATGAAATTAAAGACTAGAGCAGGATGAAGATGACTGTGGTAAGGCTTATATAGACCCAATCTTCGTCTCCTTCCTTAGCAGTAGTCAATGGGAAAGGAAATAGGAATGCAGTAACGGAGATCAACAAGTTGGGAGAAGTCCGCTGATGAATGATGGACTATACACATCGTAAATCTTTGTCCTACATCTTTGCAGAGAGCTGCCGACTTCTAGAGGGTGGTCTGGAAACCTTTAAGGTTGATCTCTAGCGAGGTAAATTCTTGTGTTTTAGACGAAACTGCGAGTTCCAAGACACATACATACGGTAAGTAACAATACTTTTCCTGGGTGGCCAAGGCTCCTTTGTGAGGAAATCTTCCCTTATTGGAAGGGCGTCAGTAAAATTTATTGTTGTTTCAGGCAAATCTACAGTTTTTCTGGAAAGATATCTGGGGCAGCAGTGGTTGTCTGCACCAAACACGAGTATCGGCCGGGGAACAACGCGAGCAGCGAGCAGGTATCGGGACGTCGCTTCATTTGGCAGCACGCAGACAGGACTCTGCACATTAGTTTTCTTTAAATACGTGATGGCCTTATAAGAAGTTGTGTGTATTGCATTAGTAGCAGCAGTTTTAACATCCAGTGTGGTAACACCCCGTAATTTGCAATCATTTTTCGTGACATTTTTGTAACTGTGAACCTCCGTAGCAAACTACTATTTTCTATGTGTGTACAGCCATAATTTACAGATGAAGCGTTCATATCCTCATTTCGCGGTTTGTAGTCGTTTTAGCACAGTGTATAAAATTATAACGCCTGTTTTTTAGAACAATATTATTATCAGTAACTTCTTTTATGATTCGACAACTTAGGAGTGGTGAGCGGTATGGGCTTTTGTATGTGTAGTCCGATTTAACCTCCTCTGCAGTTGTCGTTATCAGCAATCTGTAATTTCTACAATGTTTCTCTACTTGTAGATCAGTTTATAGTTTTTTTCAGTTATCTTTTTAGCAATGTCCTGTCAATTTCGAGTGGTATTGTAGACTAGGGTCCACAGCAAGGTGAACATCTACACACGCACACTATTGGAAAAAGAGGAGGCAGGGGGTGGTGGAAAGTGAGGGTAGGTGGGGGCAGGTGTAGGACAATTTATAGCACTCTCTGGTGGGTGTATTGTGCACTAGAGCAGTCAAACTTCGAGGTGAACATACACACACGTTATCAAAAAAAAAATGGTGGTGAGGAGGGGGGGGGGGCGTGACGGAGTGTGAAAGACATTTCAACATCCTGAAAAATAAATAAAGTAAATAAAGGAAAACACTATCTAATATCTGCCCTCTTGAGCAGCTCAGCACAGAATGAGTCCTTGTCATCCAAATCCCAACTTCCAAGTGGGTAAGGGAGGGGGGAGGAGTGGGGCGGTGACGTCATGACACATTGCCACATCTATCCTATCCCTCCCCCCCTCCCCTAGAGAGAAAGGGGAACCCTCTATTGGCATATTGGCAGACACTTTATCATTTTAGGAATATATGAAAATAAGTTTAGACCAGATGGAACATGCACGTCACAGAAAAATGCACCCTAACTGTCACAACAGTACACAGTGTATCTTCTGGTAAACCTTCCGGGATGTAAGGTCGTGGTCCATGAAACTCTTCAGCTCCTAACGTTTCGTCCAGAGCTGCGCTGGACATCTTCAGAGGGGTGTTCCTCCTCCGGTAAGTCTTGCCGACTGACGGGTCGGACGTCTGAGAGCGACTTATACATCGTAGAAAGTGGGCGTGACCAGAGTTAGACGTGATATGCAGAGATAATCTTTGTCAGAGATAAAACTTAACTATCGATCGTAATCTCGTCACGGATGAAACTGTCTAGCAATTCTGTAGTGCTACTGTCCAAATATCACTAAGTTTCATGGTCTCTTCTTTCCGATTAAAATTATCCCTATGTTTATATATCGTCGTCGTAGATAAAATTTTTGTTTCGGTAAACTTCACTTGATGATTTCCTGACTGAAAAGCGTGTTCTGCTACAGCCGATTTATCTGTTTTTCCTAATCGGCAAAGTCTTCTGTGTTCATTTAACCGTGTATTTACGCTTCTTTTCGTTGTTCCAATATAAACTTTACGACATGTACGCGGAATTTTATATACGCCACTGGCTGATAGAGGAGCGCGTTTATCTTTTACAGACCGGAGAACATGACAAATTTTCTTCGTTGCTCTAATATAATGTTTACTTAAAATCTTTCCAATCTGATCCGTTACTTTCTTTATAAAAGGAAGAGAGACTGCATTCTTCCATCGTTTTTCGGGCTTATCCTTACGCTCAAATGGTTCAAATGGCTCTGAGCACTATGGGACTTAACATCTATGGTCATCAGTCGCTTGTCCTTAGGCTTTTTGTTGTTTGGGTGCAGAATTCTGCTTACTTCTTTCTTTGAGTAGCCATTTTTCTCAAACGCGTGCTTCAGATGTTTAAATTCGACGTCTAGATACTCTGGCGTGCAAATCCGTCTGGCTCTGTCAACGAGACTTTTAATCACACCTCTCTTTTGTTGTGGATGGTGGTTAGAGTTTTTATGTAAGTATCTGTCTGTGTGCGTTATTTTTCTAAAAATCTGTTGTTTCAATCTCCATCTGTCTGTCTCATAGCTAAAACATCCAAAAACGGTATTTTGTTATCATTTTCTCTCTCCATGGTAAACTGGATTCTTTTTAGACCAACGAAGAAAATTTGTCATGTTCTCCGGTCTGTAAAAGATAAACGCGCTCCTCTATCAGCCAGTGGCGTATATAAAATTCCGTGTATATGTGGAAAAGTTTATACTGGAACAACAAAAAGAAGCGTAAATACACGGTTAAAAGAACACAGAAGTCTTTGCCGATTAGGAAAAACAGATAAATCGGCTGTAGCAGAACACGCTTTTCAGTCAGGAAATCATCAAGTGAAGTTTCCGAAACAAAAATTTTATTTACGACGACGAACTATTACCCACGGCTTTGTAGAGAAGCAATTGAAATATATAAACATAGGGATAATTTTAATCGGAAAGAAGAGACCATGAAACTTAGAGAAATTTGGACAGTAGCACTACAGAATTGCTAGACAGTTTCATCCGTGACGAGATTACGATCGATAGTCAAGTTTTATCTCTGACAAAGATTGCATATCACGTCTAACTCTGGTCACGCCCACTTTCTACGATATATAAGTCGCTCTCAGACGTCCGACCCGTCAGTCGGCAAGACTCACCGGAGGAGAAACACCCCTCTGAAGAGGTCCAGCGCAGCTCTGGACGAAACGTTAGGAGCTGAAGAGTTTCATGGACCACGACCTTACATCCCGGAAGGTTTACCAGAAGATATGTCATCCGGTCGTGAAAGCCTTCATACTAGTACACAGTGTATTCACCTCCGGTGGCAAAACAGGCTCTTATTATTCCAAGCAAATGGTCACAAAGGTGTCAAACCATATACTGCGATGGATTGTTCCCAAGTATCTTGTGCATTTTGTTCCGATTTGGCAGTGGTTCTTACAGGCCCTGTAGAACGAGTAAGTTCGCACTTCGTCATGTCTCATACATGTGCAATCAGTGAGGGATCTGGCGATCTTGCTGGTCAGAGCAGTTGTACACTGCACCTTATGTCACAGCAGCCATATGTGGACGTGCATCCTCCCGCTGGTAAAGCACATCCTGTAGAAGAAATGACAGTAACAGAAATAACAGCCTGTGCAACGTAGTGGGCGCTGGGTACTTAACCCTGCAGAAACACCAGACGTGACACGTTGTTACTGATAGCTTCTTCGCCATGAAGCGTGGTATGGGACCTGTGTGTCGTGGTGAATAGACTCTCGAATAGCCAGACCTACGCGTACTGGTGTAAATCCATCACTTGAATATAAACAGAACCTACCGTCATCAATAAAGACAACAGAACGCCCTTCGAGTGTCCAGTCAACTCTTTCGCGACACCAGAGTGTCGTTTCAATGGGAGCCTGGCCAGAGGCACATGTTAGTTTAATCCTGCTGCAGACAGACGTTTCCCAGTGGCCCTTGATGGATCAGCACGTGCAACGTGTGCCCTGATTTCGTCCTTGGGTGATGTTCGATCGGCCAGCACTGCTTGCACAATGCGTCGATCTTGACGGCTGACTGTATTAGGCGGACGTTCAAAACCTGGTCTACAGGTGTTAATATTCCACAGACCTCTGTTGATAGCAGCCACACACCACCGATACGTTGTGCCCCACAAGTGCAGCAATCCGTCAATAGGACCATACAGGTTCCTGCAGGCTCATAATGCCACCCTGTTCAAATGGCTGAAGATGTTCAACAGCAGTATGTGCTTGTCAGTGGGGCATGATTGTACCCTGCAACGAATGTTGCAGACACTCTTCACCTCTAATCTCAGCACAATTACTTTCTAAAGAGCCTAAACAGAGACTGCACAGACAGGCCTCCTGATCACCATCTGACAGCTGATGACTATGACAAATGAATAACATTGCCAACCATCCGTACGCACGTATTATACACTGGTGCCACTGAACGTAGCCCCTCAGCGTGTTGCATTTTTTCGAGCAATGTTACGTCGCCAGTGACTGTTTTGTTTAAAGAAGTTTGTAAGACGGGAGTTTTAGATATGTATCTATGATAATTTTACCTGAACCCGTTTGATTAGACTATAAAAATACTCTTGCAAATAAACTCCGTCCTAACAGGCCTCATAAAACCTAATACTACCGGTTGATCGCAGCGTCATCCTCAGCCTATAGGCTTCACTCGATTTGGATTTGGAGGGGCACGTGGTGAGCACAACGCTCTCCCGGCAATTGTCAGTTTTCGTGACCGGAGTCAAGTACCTCCTCAATTGGTCTCACAAGGTCTGAGTGCACAGTGCTGGCTAACAGCTCTCGGCAGACCCGAATGGTCACTCATCTAATTGCTAGCCAAGCCCGCGAGCTCTTGACTTTGGTGATCTGACGGTATACGGTGTTACCACTGCGGCAAGGCTGTTGGTTCACTCCTGCATGTAACTTCAAACGAACTCATATGGCAGGGCGGAGTGGCTACAGTCACAGGTTCGAAACCTGCCTCGGGCATGGATGTGTGTGATGTCCTTAGGTTAGTTAGGTTTAAGTAGTTCTAAGTTCTAGTGGACTGATGAGCTCAGACGTTAAGTCCCATAGTGTAGAGAGCCATTTGAACCATTTTTGAACTCATATGATCAAATGGAAAATGGGCGGCAAGTGTAAAGACATCAGAAGTACTTGTTTTGTTTAATCACTGTGTGCAGGTTTCTACTAAGAAATAAAATGTACAAGTACTCTATACAGCGTGGGCACTTAATTTTTCATGAGGTATCAAATGGAACAAAGTAAACTGGTTTGCCTATGGCAGTACCCAAAGACAAGAATATTTCCCTATGGTTATTGCTCTTAATTATTATGTACATCGAGGTACTGAAGCTCATGGATACTTACATAAACATTCGTCAAAAAACGTATTTCGACGTACTGTATCGTTTACGAGGTACGTTGCACGACAAAATTTAAATGAAGTCGATCTTATACCAAGGAACTATTTGCCTCGGTATATTGGTGCGCCACAATGTTTCTTCTTCACCTACGTTGTGACAACGTTCTTAACAATCCATCATCTAGATGGGAGTCGAAGAGTAAAGTACATACATGATTTTACTCTCCATCGGAAGGGTGCTCAAGTGCGGTCTCGAAGCGATACGGAGAAATGCTTCTAGCAGCAGAATGAACGAGTGCAGACGTGTGTCAACTCAAATGGGTGCTTAGCTGAAGGCAACATTTTTCGCTAGACGGCAAGAACACGTTTACAGGACAGTCCCAGTCTGCTGCCACAGCTTTGATCGACTAATACGAAACTTGTCGTAGCGTAATGGCGCAGCCGACAGTCTTGGCATAACAGACTGTGACAGAAGGTTCCCTATTAAGTGGGTAGCCCTCGTTGAAAACAAGAAAAAAATAAGATTTTCTTAATTTTTCAAGTAAAATAAGAATTAATGTTGAATCCAATGAGATACTTTTATTCCTTATAGTTTTGCCGTTAATAAATCATTTTTGTGTCCACATCGGACGCTCCTTGTAGCCGCTGCACCAGATGGAATGACCCCTTGCAGCCGGAACACTGGTCATCGGCGTAAATTCCCGAAGCCCTCCGATTGTACCTGTAACAAAATATTTTTCTATGTCATTTTCAATATATATGTCTGTTAGCATACATAGGATAATTACAAAATGGTGACGTGTTTAAACAAATGTCATTTTCTTCGCCCAAGAAATCGAAACAAAAGCGTGCGCCTAAAATAACTTTTGACACTCACGAAGGTACAAGCACACAGAATAGCTTCCCAGATACGTGAGTGACTCGAAGACATCTCAATTAACAGAACACAGTACGTTGTCCTCGACGATGAGTGTTTATCAGAGACGAAGGTGTCGTCAAGAGTGTCCCAGTGAAGCGTGATGGGACTGCTGTTGTTTTCTGGAGCTATGCATAAATAATATGGAGGACAGAGTGTAAGTAGGCTGTTTATGTTTTCTTATTGACAACGTTACGTAGCGCTCTGTATGAAAATCACTGGCTGCGCTGTGTGCAGTCTGTGGCTAGTTTGCATTGTTGTCTGCCATTGTAGTGTTGGGCAGCTGCATGTGAACAGCGCGTAGCGTTGCGCAGTTGGAGGTGAGCCGCCAGCAGTGGTGGATGTGGGGAGAGAGATGGCGGAGTTTTGAAATTTGTAAGACTGAATGTCATGAACTGCTATATATATATTATGACTATTAAGGTAAATACATTGTTTTCTGTCAAAATCTTTCATTTGCTAACTATGCCTATCAGTAGTTAGTGCCTTCAGTAATTTGAATCTTTTATTTAGCTGGCAGTAGTGGCGCTCGCTGTATTGCGGTAGTGCGAGTAACGAAGATTTTTGGTGAGGTAAGTGATTTGTGAAAGGTATAGGTTAATGTTAGTCAGGGCTATTCTTTTGTAGAGATTTTTGAAAGTCAGATTGCGTTGCGCTAAAAAATATTGTGTGTCAGTTGAAGGACAGTCATGTATAATTGTTCAAAGGGGACGTTTCATATGTCGACCCTTAGCCGAGGATACCTCACTGGAATCTTCTGATATTTTCTTGTAGTTTGTGTAATTAGTGTAGCTTTTGTTTATTGCTAGCGCGTAGTTGTAGACAGAATTTCCTTTGTAGTTGTAGTTTTTCATTCTTGTACAGTAAAACAGTTGTGGCACGCATGTAGATTTGCACCAGGTATTTCGCAGCTGCGCTTGCAGTTAACGAGATATCATTTTCTTTGCTATATTAATATGTTTTCTTATTTTGCTCTTCAAATTGTGCTTTTCTGTGTTGTCGTGTGAAATATTGTGACAATAATGGCGTGTGAAAAACGTAATACAAGGCTCCAAAGTAAACTGAGAAATGACAGTGAAGACGAAAGCAGTGTTTTAGCGCCACCGTGTAATGGATTAACTAATGTTCAACATAGTAATTTGGTAATTGTGCATAGGGAAATGGAGCAGGCTGCAAATAATGGTGTAGGCAGTGAAACAATTAGTGAACAGGGAAGCATTATCGATCGATCGGTCGGCAACAGCCCGCCTCAGGAATCGGGAATGATAGGACACAATTTTGCAAATACTGCAGATTCAGGTTTTGGGTCCTCACCGTTTTCTCAAATAAGTCAAGACACATTTTCTGCTTGTCAAAATGTGAATGTTGCCGGTGCAACTTCACTGCCGAAAAGCACTGAGGAACATGTTTCAGACACCAGTGCATTGCTATTACAGTTAATGCAACAAATGGGACAAAGGCTACAAAAGTTAGACACAATGGAACAAAATCTTCAAAAGTTAGACACAACGCTTGAACAAAATCAGAAACAAATGGGACAAAATCTTCAGAAGTTAGACACAATGGAACAAAATCTTTAAAAGTTAGGCACAATGGAACAAAATCTTCAAAAATTAGACACCACACTTGAACAAACACATGAAGATTTAACTACTGAGTTACATAAAATCGAATCGAAATGTCAAAAAGTCTGTAATGACGTAAAAACACAAATTTGTGAGCATTTCCAACCTATTTTTTCGCGGCATGAAAATGCATTACAGAATCACGAAGCAGCCATAAAAGAATTGCAAACTATTGTTCATGAAAATCATGAGACCTTGCAAGCTAAAATTGACTCAGTTGCATCTACCGATTCGGTTACGCAACTTGCAAAAACTCAGGAAAACTTAAAGGACATAGTAGATACTCTGAAAATTGGTTCAGAAAGACACATGGAAGAAATTAGTTCATTATCAGAGAAAGTAGTTGAACTTTCGGATCAGCTAAATAATTTATCTACGAAGGTAGATGATGATATGAATGACACAAAACCGGTAGTCTTTAACGACACAGAAGAGTGCGAACAAATTACGAAATTCAAACAAAATCAGAATCAAATTAATACGCAACACCAAAGAGAAATCCGGGAAGTACAAGATCAGTTGACACAGGTAATACAGGAATTACATATTTTAGAGGCCACTCGTGCCCCAATACGGGAAGAGGGACATAGAAATACGGAACAGCCACAAAATAATAACTCTGGGCACTTCGGAAACTATGAAAGAAATAGGCAAGGTACACCGAATTTTGAAATGGAACCGCCGAAACGACGTAACAATGACCGATATGCGACTCGCCGACTCGATGATTTTGACTATAAGCTGTTCATTACTACACGTAAATTCAAAACATTTAAGAATTCTGACAACGACATTCATCCACAAGCATGGCTTCATCAATTCTCTCATTGTTTTCCTCCCAACTGGTCATTGGAGCACAGGTTAGAATTTATGTGTGGCTATTTAGAGAATGAACCAGCTTTAAGAATGTGATCGGTCATTCACGATTACCACAGTGAAGGAGAATTTTATCATGCCTTCCTCTCAGCGTATTGGTCTCAAGCTACACAAGACCGAGTAAAACATAGCATCATAATGATGAAACGTTTCGAACAATCTGAATTTTCCAGTCTTATGAAATATTTTGAAGACATGTTGAATAAGAATCAGTATTTTTCAAACCCATACAGCCCCTCAGAACTCATCCGCATTTGCTTAATCAAATTGCCTGAACATTTACGACTTATTATTTTAGCAGGAAGTTGCAAAGACGACATTGAAGCTTTTCAGGGACTGTTACAATAACTGGAAATTGACACTGACAATCGCAGAACGTGAAAACAGGAACACACCAATTACAGGTCACATCTGTCGCAATTCCGCGATGAAAGAAATAATAACTGGACACGACAAGGCTATTCTCACAACACAAATCGTGACCAAAACAGACACCACCTGTATGACAACCGTTGGCACAGTAGTAATAATTACAGGGAAAGATCACCTCTCCACGGTAGTGACTATCACAGACACAATCAGAGAAACGGACAATATGGGAACCAAAATAATTATTATCAATGGAGACAGAATAACTTTAGACGCAACGGTCCAGCGCACAGTTACGATTCAGGGAGAAATTCTCCACCACGTGATGGACAAGAAATAAACTATGGAATCTACCGACATGACGACAGACGATATGATCGTAACGACAGACGTGAATTGCATCAGAACTGGCGGGATTCAAACAGAGCAGAGCACTCTCGACAAGGTGAATTTGTAGAAGTTAGGTCTCCTAATCCCAATAACGACGCACGCCAACAAAGAGCTAGACAATGACTCGCACCGCAGGTTGGCTCAGGGAAATATTACATAGACGCTAACCTTGAGAAAAATTTTAGCATTCTTTACCGATGTACCATATACCAAATGATAATTCCACTGAAGCTGAAACTCTGTGTACTAGGAAGAGTAAAGGTTTACACCACATTTCACATGTAAAACCGTTTATTGAGAGATAATCTGCTTTTTAACTTAGTCTTTGCTATAAAATTTTTCACTTTACATTACTAGTATGCTTTGTCAGACTTAGAATCTGTTAATATGCAACAATGTTTGAAGTTAAATATCCAGTCAAGAACCAAGAGAACTTATTTAAACAGAAATTACGAATGCATTGTTATTGTGAACAGACGACACAGTGTTATTGTGTATGTACATTCTTGTTTGTTAGTTGCACAATTACGTAATGACTATAAGGCTCACATACTTAGAACATTTACCAGTACTGCTAATGAGATTTTAATGCAACATTTTGGTTTACTTGAAAATACATTCTGGATTTAAAGTACTTTCTGTGAGATACCAGATGACACAGTGGTTAGTTTATGTGACAGCTACGCGATTTTATCACGATGCTACTATTGAGTGACAATTTACAATGTTGTTTTTGCGGTGTATCTGTTTTATATCTGCACAGGTTTTCTGAATTCTTCTGGAAAGTAAAACATGTTTTAGTAGTAGCTTTTGTGGTATAGCTACAATGAGACAGCCTTTTTCGTAGCACAACAATATGTTACATTATAGTACTTTCTTCATCATGGCAATAAGCATAATAACTACGATATCTATACGCAAAGCATCTCACTTTTGTTTATGATGAGGTGAGTACATTGACTTCAGTAGAACTTTGCTTACAGACAACGATATCTACGACACTTCAACAGAATTATCTTACAGCAATACGCACATTTAGCGCTACAGGACACGCATTTCAGTGATTAATTTTGTACTTAAAACATTTATTTTTAAAGATTTTTGAATTACAAAGAAAGTTTTTCGTGATACAATTCATTCCTTTGCTGTAATCTGTAACACCTGAGGGTATAATTACATTAATCCTCAGGGGGGTACACGCTTACTTTGTGTATCATGTGTCTGGCAAGCACAAGGAGCCCTAGCTAATATGGTATTTGCTTACACAACTTTACACATCAGTACCATATTTCTCTAACACATAATTACACAGCTATCTGATCATTTAACTGAGAGAGACAAACTTTTTTACTATGTCAGTGACACATGTTTACGCAATTACACAGTTGGATTACTTCATACTTACGAAATTGTATTTTGTCTGTACTTTGTGAACTGTTCATATTTTTTCGGACCCATTGTGATATTATGAGAGCTTTGAATGATATATTTGGTATGGGATCACGATTTTTAAAGTACGTTTGAGGCAGATGACACTTTTGACATGAGCAGAGAATTTTTTTTTAGGTTTTGAAATTATTGGAGGAAGCTACGCCGATTTTGAGAGTTGACTGAGGTGTTATGATGTTATTGTTACGATGACTATGTGAATTATGCTGTTGCGGTATGTTTATGATCAATAAGATGATGCTGTATGAGTTATTTGATTATGCTACGTATCTGTTAAGATGAAATAATGAAAAAGTGTTGACGAATAAGGTAAGGAATAATGAGTAGTGGTTAGGGACTCTGGTTTGTGAAAAAGGTTGTTGGCAACCAAGAATCGTACTTTAAGAGTTATGAAATGTATGTAAATGTGTGAATGTATTACAATGCCGACGAAAATTTTTTGGACACTGTTATATCAATAGGATTTTGTTTCTACAGATTTGTAACGCAAATTCTTGACCTGTGAAATATTTTTATATGAGACTGTAGTGGAAACTACTGTCATAAATATTTCGGTAAGAAAGTTAAGTGACCACCTTCACGTAATGCGTCGTGGGCACCCAGCTGCGCGACAGACACCTGGAAAAAAGCCATTAGTGTGTGCCTTTCAGAGGCTCAGGTGGTAAAAAAAGGAGGCCATTATCCTCGCTATTGACATTCCTTTGTAGAAGGCATTGTAAATACGACAGCCTAAAACTGGAAAACATGATTACATCGTAGAGTTCTTAATTTATGATATTTACTGAAATGAAATGATGAGAAACATTTCATAACTATTGTCTTGCTAGTTGAAAGATTGTTTACTGCATTATGAAATGCCATATGGCTAGTGAATGACGTTTCATGCCTTGCTTTGCCTATTTTGTTTAATATCTAGTTCCTAGCTGCACTGCAGCATTGGTTAAAATAAAATTTTATAGATGTACTAATATAAATATTTTATGCCTACAGATCCAGTAAGAAATAACTTTATGATGGATGTACTCCGAAAAAATGAGGGAGCACAAAAAGACATTTCCACTTCACAGGAATTGCATAAATAATTTTTTTACGATTTGGTAACTTATCTGCTAGCGTAAGTTTTTGTGATGCATTACTCTAGCGTTAAGATGTGACATAGGTATTACACATATCCATTTTTACTGTAATATTTTTTCTGCTTTAGCTTTGTCATGTTTAGATATAAGTTATTGCATTTGCTGCTGCTGTTTGCCAGGCATAGTGCTATTAAATTTCACTTTGTATTACTCTGATGTTTAGATATAAGTTATTGCATTTGCTGCTGCTGTTTGCCAGGCATAGTGCTACTAAATTTCACTTTGTATTACTCTGTTAAGCTAGTTTTACTACTGATTTATTTTTCTTGTTGCTGCAAATTGGCTCATATTAGTTGTAATGTTGCATTGCTTGGTAATTTAGATTTATTGCAGCTTGCTTTGACAATTTCCATTTTTTTCATTACTGTTTGTATTAATTGTTTTATGCTGCTGCGTTGCCTCATCCCTTAGTTTATGCATCTGAGCTCAGTAGATTTAAGTTAGCTTAAGAGGGGGTAGACTATATAAGAAACTGACTATGGACAATAGGGAAAGAATGCATTGAGAAGTTATATGAAAAAGATTTGGGGCAAAGTGAGTATTGTACACTGAGAAATAATTATTTTGAAAGAAATATGAATAGGATACATAAAGCAAGTATAGATAGGACTTTTTGGGAATAATGATGAATGAAGGGAGATCTCCAAGAAGTAAGAAAGTTTTGTTTGCAAGATACTGCAGTAAAACAAACCCTGTCCTTTCCCTTTCTGTTATTCCGCTATGTGTTTGTGTACTCTTGTATATTTGTGTTCTTCCTGTCTTTATGTGTTTATCTGATGAGAGTTACATTGTAGAATTTTTCTGATAATATGCTATTCACTTTGAAAAGATGTTTAGACATTATTTATTGTGTTTTGTCGCTCATATGTGAAGGTGATGTTTCAAAAGTTATTCTGATCTTTATGTATGTACTTATGTCATAATTCCTGTAACACTGATGTATATGTTATTTCGACTCTTTTGTAAAGCCTGTATTACTACAAATGTTATCTGTATTATTATGTTTTTAATGATGTTTTCTGTATCTTTGTAATTGTATTCTCATGTTATAAAATTGTAATTGTCACCAGTTCATCATATTATTAACTTGTAAGTTACATTTTACTGCACACATTTCTGTTGGTCATAGTATATGGACAATATGTGAGAAGTAGGGACTGTTAGTGTTTGCACGTGTGTTAATAACTCAGCAAGGGACTGGATAACAGCATTGCTGGTTCTAAGGACAATTCCAAAAACTTTGTGAGTGCACAAGTGGTGGTTATGGACTTGCTATATTATCCGCAAGACTCTTCAATGGTGATTGTGCACCTGCACAGTCACAACAGATGGCTGCCGGCCATTTGTACAAGGACTACAGTGGGTCTGCATCTTTGATGACCCACCAATACCATTATTTCTACAAGGACTACAGTGGGTCTACACCTTTGCTGACTCACCAGTACCATTATTTCTACAAGGACTGCAGTGGGTCTGCACCTCTGGTGGCCCACCAATACCACAATCTCTACCAGGACTACAGTGGGTCTGCTCTGTGATGACCTACGTACCAATATTCTTCAAAACTTCAACTGACTCTGCTGTGGGTTTGCTCTGTTGTGGCCCATTACCTGTCTGCTGTCAAGAGTCAGCACTGTCTTCCCATTGGAAGGACAACACTACCTCTTCAAGACTGCATGGAAATCCACTACTTCCGTGTGCATTTTCTTTTACTGCTCATACTTTGAGAACAACACAGCAATTTTACTGTGATGAATGATCAGGACTGTCTTTATGGACTGTGAGAAAATTTTAGCTTTTGACCAACATTGTATCAATAAGTGTGTGCATTTGATATCTTTGTTATTGTAATTATGATAAATTTTATCAAATCATTATTGGCCAGTGCCCAAAAGAATTTGTAAAATTTTTTGTGGGGAGCATGGGGGCTATGTAAGT
The DNA here is from genome assembly GCF_023864275.1 of Schistocerca cancellata. Lineage (NCBI taxonomy): Eukaryota > Metazoa > Arthropoda > Insecta > Orthoptera > Acrididae > Schistocerca > Schistocerca cancellata. Next base: position 142,441,656 of record NC_064630.1, on the reverse strand, counting down.
AGGCAGTTTATGTTTTCTTATTGGCAACGTTACGTAGCGCTCTGTATGAAAATCACTGGCTGTGCTGTGTGCAGTCTGTGGCTAGTTTGCATTGTTGTCTGCCATTGTAGTGTTGGGCAGCTGCATGTGAACAGCGCGTAGCGTTGCGCAGTTGGAGGTGAGCCGCCAGCAGTGGTGGATGTGGGGAGAGAGATGGCGGAGTTTTGAAATTTGTAAGACTGGATGGCATGAACTGCTATATATATTATAACTATTAAGGTAAATACATTGTTTGTTCTCTGTCAAAATCTTTATTTTGGTAACTATGCCTATCAGTAGTTAGTGCCTTCAGTAGTTTGAATCTTTTATTTAGCTGGCAGTAGTGGCGCTCGCTGTATTGCAGTAGTGCGAGTAACGAAGATTTTTGGTGAGGTAAGTGATTAGTGAAAGGTATAGGTTAATGTTTGTCAGGGCCATTCTTTTGTAGAGATTTTTGAAAGCCAGATTGCGTTGCGCTAAAAAATATTGTGTGTCAGTTGAAGGACAGTCTTGTATAATTGTTCAAAGGGGACGTTCCAAGAGTAAGCAGCAGTCTGTGACTGCTGTTTCTGGTGTACGGGAACGTGTCAGTGTCAAGTGACTATAGGAGGATACAAGATGACTTAGACAATATTTCTAGATGGTGTGATGAATGCCAGCTAGCTCTAACTGTAAAAAAAGGTAAGTAATGCAGATGAATAGGAAAAAGAAAACCATAATGTTCGAATACAGGATTAGTAGTGTGCTGCTTGATACAGTCACATCGGTTAAATATCCAGCGTATCGCTGCAAAGCAGTTTGGAATTGAATGTGCGTGTAAGGATTGTAGCGGGGAAGGCGAAAGATCTACTTCTGTTTACTGGTAGAATTTTAAGGAAGTGTGGTTCATCAGTAAAGGAGACCGCATGTCGGACACTAGTTGCGGCCCACTGTTGAGTACCGGTCGGATTAAAGCACTTCAGAGGCGGGTTGCTTCTAGATTTTTCACCGACAGATTCGAACGTCAAGCAAGTATTACGGAGATGCTTCAGGAGCTCAAATGGGGATGGTGTCCCTTCTTTTCGTGGGGCACTATTGAGAAAATTCTGAGGACCAGCATTTGAGGCTGACTGCCAAACGATTCTACTGTAGCCTACATACATTTTGCGTAAGGACGGCGAAGATAAGATCAGAGAGATTAGGGCTATACAGAGGCATACAGAGAGTCGTCTATTTCCGAGTGAAACAGGTAACGAAATGACTAGTAGAGCTAGAGGGTACCCAACGCCATGCAACATACGGTGGCTGGCGGAGTATGGACTTGTAGATGGATTGCAAAACGGCTACGTGCGTGGACAGAGTGTTCAATACAGAATGCTGTAATCGAATTCCGATCAAAATCGTATATACCGTTCTGAAGTTTCTCGCCAATTTGAAAACGCGACGTCGAGAAAAACTCGTTTAAAGTTTTGGGTTACTTTTTCTTGTAGTTAAGTTGATCTTACTTCTAGTCACCGATTCCTGGACCGTACAGCAATGCCTCCAGATTCAAAAGGAAGTCCTCTTCCATCTTCATAGTGACCATGGTGCTCAAGTGGGCCTCTCTGGCAGCTTCTGTCATCCGCTGTTCTGCTCGCTCGATACGCTTTTCATCCGCTTTTGTGCAGAAGTTGTAACAGACTGATCCAAACTCAGGTTCGAGCAAGTTCACAACTTCCACAATGCCTCTTGGGTCGTCGTTGAAATTACATGCCGATTACTTTTTCCCTCTGTGAACGGTTTTCGGAGACACTTTTTCCCAAAAAAGCGGCTTGTAACTCGATAACGGCGTTTCTGGCAAACTTGGGACGAACACTACAATAAAGTAGGTATCCAAGAGAACATTTTAAGGCAAAAAACTGGATTTTTTGAAATTTTCAAAGAGGATTACTCTGATAATGTGAGCAGTCTCGTTTCTCTTTTGACAGACCATAAACACACGCTGCATAAAGCTTCTACACCGCTGGAATTGCATATTAAAGGTATTTTTTGCCCTTTGTTGTGAATATTGTTTCTACGAAAGTAAAGTGTTGTTGGACTGATACGAACTCCAGGCTTGTATTTTCCACTATATGTGATGCCACTGACATTGTACCAGTTGATACTGCACTAGCTAGGAAATTATCCAAAGCGTAAACAATTTTGTGGAACAAACATCCGGTTAACGTGTCCATTTCAGTAAAGTGAAACAGCAGGAGCTGTAGCGGGTAATTCCAAAGCCAGGCATCGTCCGCCGACGGTGCAGCAACCGTGAAAGTGTAGGCTCACATAATCCGCTAGCACAAACGCGCGCAGCGAGCAGCGGCCACCGTGCGATCCCGCAGCCCACATAATACTCCGGGGGCCTGCCGGTCCGTACGTTTATCTGTGGTCCCGGAAGGGCAAATAGGAGTCTGAAAGCGGGGAACCCGACTCTAATCTCTCCCGTAACTGTAGCGGCCAGAATTTACACGCCAGGATCGTAATTTTAATCTGCGCAGCCATGTAGCGATACCGCACTATCAACTGCATACGGTGCAGCTCGCATTCAATACCTTGTGCACCAGGGCGAAATATGCGCCCCAGTGGAATGTAGAATATGTTTCCAGGAGGCAGTATATCTGTTGAAAATACAGTGTGCTCCTTTATAGAACGTTTCTCCCACAACGCGAGTAATTGGCATGTTTTTCCAGTTCACTGTTGCCATCTCCTTTCAGTTTGTTATCATGCCTCTGTAAGGAAAAACATTTGATGATTTTTCTTTGCACTAAATTTTATGTGTAATAGTACTATTGCATGCTAGGTTTACGGCCATAGTAACTTATATTACGATTACACGTCTAAGTTACGTTAACAAGAGGTGCTGGAATAACATCCTCGATCGATCATCCTAATTAGTCCGACATTGGCAAGATATTAATCGCAAAAATTCCTTATATGTAACTCAGTTTATTTTGACCAGTTTCTTGGCCGATAAACTTTTTCATTCTTGAACAAGACTGCACTCAGTTACACTCAAAGAATATCAGAGTTAACGAAAAGGCTTTAAAAGAGCAAAAGGCATATTAGCAGAAAGAGAGAGGATAAAGGCTATTGAGTACGCAGTTGATCAAGCAGTGTTGCCATAAGCAGAGGAAGAATATTACAATTTCTGACGGAGAGGGTTGTAAAATAGAGATGAACCTAGGAAAAACCAAAGCTTTGGGAATCAGTACGTACGAAACATCACTGGAAGAAAATCCATTAGAACAACTAAAGTATGTAGTTATTTTAGACGGCTGTTGACTGCAGATTGAACCTGTGCGGAGGAGAAAAGTAGTTTGTACATGGGAAACCATGTTTTTTTTTTTTTTTTTTTTTTTGTAAAAGTGGAAGGTTCATTGACAAGATAAGGAATACCAATTTAACTAAGAAAGAGTTCCTCAAAGTATTTTGTATTTATTATAGTTAACGTTGTGCAGTGAAAAAGAAAGAAGAAAACAACTTGCAACGTTTTGAAATAAGTTGGTTTGAAAAAATTAAAAATAGGATGAAAGGGAATACTAGTAAAAAAGATGAGAACGAAGTTACATACTGCTACATATATTGCAAGTAAATAACCATCGAGGAAAAGGCTGTAGGGAAATGAGAGAGATGAAGGTTTGGACTGCTAGAAGACATAAAAAATTACCAAAATTAGCAGCAGGTTAAGGAAGAGATGTACAGCAGAGGAAACTGGAACGAGCCCACCTGTTAGCCGTGCCGTAAGACATCTTCGGAAGAAGGAGATGTAGAACTGGAAGTTATTACATTCATGTAGCACCTATTTTCAGCTCTAATACTGTAAGAGGCAGTCAGATGAAAACGAGACAGGTAAAAAAAAGTAGTTAACTGTTTATCATTTAAAAAGAATTCCCCATACATTTATCATGTTGTGAGACAAGGTAGTGAATGTCTTCAAGCAAAAATATTTATGGTTGCCTGCAGAACCATCGCTGTACATATTGCTACATATATTGCAAGGAAATAACCATCGAGGGAACGGCTATAGGGAAATGAGAGAGAGAAAGGTTTGGACTGCTAGAAGACATAAAAAATTACCAAAGTTAGCAGCAGACTAAGGAAGAGACGTATAGCAGAGGAAACTGGAACGAGCCCACCGGATAGCCGTGTCGTAAGACATCTTCGGAAGAAGGAGATATGGAACTGGAAGTTATCACACTCATGTCGTTCCTATTTTCTGCTCTGATACTGTAAGCGGCAGTCATATAAAAACGAGACAGGTGGAAAAAAGTCAGTAAACTGTTTATAATTTAAAAAGTGATCCCTATAACTGTTAATACATTTATCCCGTTGTGAGACAAGGGAGTGAATGCCTTCATGCAAAAATATTTATGATTGCCTGCAGAACCATCGCTGTACACAGGCACGCATTTCTTCGTCCGAAGCAAACCAACGGCCACGAATGTCTTTCTTCAGTGTTCCAAAAATATGGACATCATATGAGGAGAGATCTGAACTGTTTCGAGGACGTGTAAGGGCTTCACAGTGAAACTTCTGTAGCGTAGTCGAAAGAACCTTTGCAACATGCAAGCCCAGCTGGGTATTACCATGATTCTGTGATATAATGCAATCCCTTACTTATAGTCCATAAGTTATGAAGCGCAGTTATTACATTCTAATAACTATCTCATAGTTAAAACAACGTTAAAATACACTCCTGGAAATGGAAAAAAGAACACATTGACACCGGTGTGTCAGACCCACCATACTTGCTCCGGACACTGCGAGAGCAATGATCACACGCACGGCACAGCGGACACACCAGGAACCGCGGTGTTGGCCGTCGAATGGCGCTAGCTGCGCAGCATTTGTGCACCGCCGCCGTCAGTGTCAGCCAGTTTGCCGTGGCATACGGAGCTCCATCGCAGTCTTTAACACTGGTAGCATGCCGCGACAGCGTGGACGTGAACCGTATGTGCAGTTGACGGACTTTGAGCGAGGGCGTATAGTGGGCATGCGGGAGGCCGGGTGGACGTACCGCCGAATTGCTCAACACGTGGGGCGTGAGGTCTCCACAGTACATCGATGTTGTCGCCAGTGGTCGGCGGAAGGTGCACGTGCCCGTCGACCTGGGACCGGACCGCAGCGACGCACGGATGCACGCCAAGACCGTAGGATCCTACGCAGTGCCGTAGGGGACCGCACCGCCACTTCCCAGCAAATTAGGGACACTGTTGCTCCTGGGGTATCGGCGAGGACCATTCGCAACCGTCTCCATGAAGCTGGGCTACGGTCCCGCACACCGTTAAGCCGTCTTCCGCTCACGCCCCAACATCGTGCAGCCCGCCTCCAGTGGTGTCGCGACAGGCGTGAATGGAGGGACGAATGGAGACGTGTCGTCTTCAGCGATGAGAGTCGCTTCTGCCTTGGTGCCAATGATGGTCGTATGCGTGTTTGGCGCCGTGCAGGTGAGCGCCACAATCAGGACTGCATACGACCGAGGCACACAGGGCCAACACCCGGCATCATGGTGTGGGGAGCGATCTCCTACACTGGCCGTACACCACTGGTGATCGTCGAGGGGACACTGAATAGTGCACGGTACATCCAAACCGTCATCGAACCCATCGTTCTACCATTTCTAGACCGGCAAGGGAACTTGCTGTTCCAACAGGACAATGCACGTCCGCATGTATCCCGTGCCACCCAACGTGCTCTAGAAGGTGTAAGTCAACTACCCTGGCCAGCAAGATCTCCGGAACTGTCCCCCATTGAGCATGTTTGGGACTGGATGAAGCGTCGTCTCACGCGGTCTGCACGTCCAGCACGAACGCTGGTCCAACTGAGGCGCCAGGTGGAAATGGCATGGCAAGCCGTTCCACAGGACTACATCCAGCATCTCTACGATCGTCTCCATGGGAGAATAGCAGCCTGCATTGCTGCGAAAGGTGGATATACACTGTACTAGTGCCGACATTGTGCATGCTCTGTTGCCTGTGTCTATGTGCCTGTGGTTCTGTCAGTGTGATCATGTGATGTATCTGACCCCAGGAATGTGTCAATAAAGTTTCCCCTTCCTGGGACAATGAATTCACGGTGTTCTTATTTCAATTTCCAGGAGTGTATATAGTAAGACTAATGCATTATATCTGTAGGTAAATAGTACTTATCTTGCAAAGTTGATCCCAGTTTCAGGGCTGGTTCCTTTGTTTCTGTAGTATAAGCTATTGTCAGGGGTCGTTTAAATGACAAGTCGCTGGAACGTTATGTTGGTCAATAATTTTCTTCTTATGTTTGCGTGTTCTTGAAACACAGTTCACCATCACATATTTGACAAACCCAGTTCTAAGCAAAGAAGGGAAAGCAGAAAGGTGGAAGAAGTGTATAGAGGGTCCATACAAGGCCGATATACTTCAGGACAATATTATGGAAATGGAAGAGGATGTAGATGAAGATGAAATGGGAGATATGATACTGGGTGAAGAGTTGGACAGAGCACTGAAAGACCTGAGTCGAAACATGGTCCCGGGAGTAGATAATATTCCATTAGATCTACTGACAGCCTTGGGAGAGCCAGCCCTGACAAAACTCTACCATCTGGTGAACAAGATAAATGAGACAGGCGAAATACCCTCAGACTTCAAGAAGAATATAATAATTCCTAGCCCAAAGAAAGTAGGAATTGACAGATGTGAAAATTACCGAACTATCAGTTTAAAAAGTCACGGCTGCAAAGTACTAACACGAATTCTTTACAGACGAATGGAAAAGCTGGTAGAAACCGACCTCGGGGAAGATCAGTTTGGATTCCGTAGAAATGTTGGAACACGTGAGGCAATACTGACCCTACGACTTATTTTAGAAGATAGATTAAGGAAAGACAAACCTACGTTTCTAGCATTTGTAGACTTAGAGAAAGCTTTTGACAGTGTTGACTGGAATACTCTCTTTCAAATTCATGAAGGTTGCAGGGGTGAAATACAGGGAGCGAAAGGCTATTTATAATTTGTACAGAAACCAGATGGCAGTTATAAGAGTCGAGGGGTATGAAAGGGAAGCAGTGGTTGGGAAGGGAGTGAGACAGGGTTGTAGCCACTCCCCGATGTTATTCAACCTGTATATTGAGCAAGCAGTAAAGGAAACAAAAGAAAAATTCGGGGTAGGAATTAAAATCCATGGAGAAGAAATAAAAACTTTGAGGTTCGCCGATGACACTGTAATTCTGTCAGAGACAGCAAGGGACCCGGAAGAGCAGCTGAACGGAATGGACAGTGTCTTGAAAGGAGGATATAAGATTAACATCAACAAAAGCAAAACGATGATAATGAAATGTAGTCAATTAATTCGGGTGATGCTGAGGGAATTAGATTAGGAAATGAGAACTTAAAGTAGTAAAGGAGTTTTGCTATTTGGGGAGCAAAATAACTGATGATGGTCGAAGTAGGGAGGATATAAAATGTAGACTGGCAATGGCAAGGAAAGCGTTTCTGAAGAAGAGAAATTTGTTAACATCGAGTATAGATTTAAATGTCAGGAATTCGTTTCTGAAAGTAATTGTGTGGAGTGTGGCCACGTATGGAAGTGAAACGTGGACGATAAATAGTTTAGACAAGAGGAGAATAGAAGCTTTCGAAATGTGTTGCTACAGAAAAATGTTGAAGATTAGATGGGTACATCACATAACTATTGAGGGGGTATTGAACAGAATTGGGAAGAAGAGGAATTTGTGGCACGACTTGACTAGAAGAAGGGATATGTTGGTAGGACATGTTCTGAGGCATCAAGGGATCACCTATTTAGTATTGGAGGGCAGCGTGGAGGGTAAAAATCGTAGAGGGAGACCAAGAGATGAATACACCAAGCAGATTCAAAAGGATGTAGGTTGCAGTAGGTACTGGGAGATGATGAAGCTTGCACAGGATAGAGTAGCATGGAGAGCTGCATCAAACCAGTCTCAGGACTGAAGACCTCAACAACAACAATATATTACAAACCCAACTTACAGTACCTTTCTAGAACAGGAAGTAGTCCAAATTAATATTGAAGTAACTGTCTTAAGATAAATTATTTTTCAGGTTTAATTTATGTATTGTTTCCTGAAGTTAATTATTTGAGTGGAGATTTGTAGCCTTAAGGGGTAATAACAAAGGTTGCAAATTTTTGTGATATGAAAAATATTATCTTCCCATTATTATTTAGAATCTATTTCTTTATTGATAACCAAATTAGAAAAAATGTAAATCAAGAAAGAAATTTTGTTTACACGGAAACTGAAGCATAACAGTGTTATATGTTCCGTAAATTTGTTTTTTGATTATATAGGTTGACAATTTTCATTCCTAATTTTCAAGGTGGAAGTTCGATATTACGAAATGGGTTGATACTAATAATCAATGTATATTACCAGAAATACAACTTTTTGGCAGTCAGATATGTTCAGAAAGATCTAGGGATGAGAGCTATTTAATTTAAGAAAGAGAATGAACCCAAGTATGGAAAAAATGTATACGGAACTGAACATGGGAAAGATTTGAGGAGGCTAGGTTCATAGCAGTAGGCAAGTGCAAATATTTTTCTATGAAGGCACTCACCGTCTTGTCTCACAGTGCGATAAATGTATAAACAGTTACTGCGATTACTTTTGAACTAATAAACAGTTCACTTATGTTTTTCCATCTGTCTCATTTTCATTTGATTGCCTCATTTATTTATTAATTTCACAGGACGCACACTTTCTCTTTTAGCTACTTTTTGCTTACCAAATTAACATGGAGTTGAAAGCAAGTTAATGGACCTTGGCACCGTAAAGTACAATAAACAAACGATACCTACAGATATCAGGAAAACGTCGATTAGTTTTAAATAGTAAAATAATAATAACAAGAATGAAAAAACATAACTAAAGATGGCAGGGTGTAGTATATTACTGTTAACTTTAACCAGAGGTCGTCAAACTGTTTTGCTCAAGAGTCATTATTAACATTGAGGGGCGGCGCCTCGGGTCGCATATTTACCGCTCTTATCATTAATTGGTAAGCTACATAAATTAATATGCCATAAGACCCCAGTAGAATAGCTAAGGTAAGAGAGTGACAAGTTGGCCTCCATCTCCCAAGTGCAGATCGTTTCAAATTGGGGCCATTCGAAACACCTCCTCTCGCTTGTTCTCTGTTTCACATTGCTGCCAACTTCAGCGACCTCGAAGTTGTGACACTACTTGCCTGACGATTGTTTTGTTGTCTGTGTGAGTAGATGATTAACTGGTTAATAACAGACATTGTACTTGTATTTAAATGCATTTTCCAATACGAGACACGATCAAAAACATTTAATAAAGATTTTAAAAGTCATTTTTCTCCTACTCACTGCACTGTATTACAGTAGTCTTAATTTCGTATTCCTTGTTACACGTGTGGCACGCATTTGAAAAGCGCATTCAGGAATCTATGTTACTTCTGTGTCAGAATTAACACCATAGCAGCTGATCGGTATTAGTCGCGCACGCCCGTGAATTGCCAGCACTGGAAGACAAACAGTAAAGCATTCCTCTTCACACACGCTGTAATCCCCGCAACGGCAATGCTGCTTCACCTCTGCTCCTGAGGTAAGAGGCCAAATTCACCAATGTCAGTTAACATTAAGCGCATATTAAAATATTGCTGTTACCGTCTGTCACTGTTTATTACTGAGCAGGAAAACTGCACTGTTAAGAAGCTCTTAGCCTTAGTCAACGTTTTTAGATTCAGCTGTTAGTTGCTGGGTGAATATTATTACAAAATGCATCTGGGAACCACGGGCCGCACGAATACCTGACTAAGGCGACAGTTTGACGACCACTGCTTTAAACGATACTCTGCGATAACAATGTGGCATACAAATACAGCCAAATTAATCCTATAATCAAAGGAAAACCTGACATAACGCAAACCCGTGAAAACATTGCATACGTTTTAGAATTTCTTACTTATATACTATTGTCTTCAATTACTTTAGTTAAGACCTATAGAATTTTAGCACTATTTCCAAAATCCGTTGTTGTAGTCTTCGATCTGATCTGATGTAGCTCTCCACGCTAGTGCTGCCTTTGCACATCTCTTCATCTGTGCATGACTACTGCAACCGACATTCAGTTAGAATCTGCTTGCAGTAGTTAGCTTAGGTCTGCTTCCGCACTCTTCCATTCCTTAGACAGTCAACTACGCCTCGAAGCCTCAGGAGGCTTTCTTTTAACTGATTCCCACTTTTGCTCAATTTGTACCACAAAGTTCTTTCGTCCTCGATTAAACTGAGTACTTATTCAATAGTTACCAGATTTAGCTGTCTAATCTTTAGCATTCTTCTGTAGTAGCTCTTTTCAAAAGCTTCTGTTCTCTCCTAGTCTGCACTGTTTCTCTTCCACGTTTCACGTTAATATGGTACCACACTCCAGATACGTACTTTGACTAAAGGGCTTTCCAACACTTAACTTTATAGTCAGTGATAATGTATTTCTCTTTTCCAGAAAAGATTTCTTTGCTATTTCCTAATTGAATTTTATCTCCCCTTCACTTCTGCCGTCATGAGTAATTTTGGTTACCTAATAGTAAACTCATATACTGCTTCTGGCTCATTTACAAATGTAATTTCCCCAGGATCTCTTGGCTTAAACGGATGCACTTCATGACCCGCGTTTTAGTTTTATTGATGTTTATCTTATAACATGTTATCAAGACGTTGTCAGTCTTTGCAATCTCTGATAGTACAATGCCATCGGCGGAGCGTACAGTAATATTTCTTCTACCTGAACTTTCCGAAATTTCTCCATAGTTTCCTTATTATTTACGAAATCTATTGACAGGTCATCCGGAGAATGTGGAAACTGTAGTTTGGGACGAGCACGTTGATCTTACATCAATGGAACAACTAAATGTTGTGTTAAAAACGTTTAGAAACAGAAAATTCCCAGGGGAAGACAAACTCAATGTGGAATTATTTAAATATGTTTCAGAATAATTGCTCATAGAGCTTTTGAGTTTTGTAAATATTTGTTGCAAATACAGCAACATACTAGAGGACATGTTCTGAGGCATCAAGGGATCACCAATTTAATATTGGAGGGCAGCGTGGAGGGTAAAAATCGTAGGGGGAGACCAAGAGATGAATACACTAAGCAGATTCAGAAGGATGTAGGTTGCAGTAGGTACTGGGAGATGAAGAAGCTTGCACAGGATAGAGTAGCATGGAGAGCTGCATCAAACCAGTCTCAGGACTGAAGACCACAACAACAACAACTAGAGGACTGGCAAACAGTAGTTGTTATCACATTATTTAAAAATAGGGGATCGCAGAAAATGCTACAGTTATCAAGGTATTAATTAGTCTTATGAACTCTGGATACGAGATATATGCAAAACTAGAAATAAATAGACTGAAGGTACTTTTGGAAACGTGTCTTACTGAAGAGCAGAATGGCCTTTGGGTTGGAAGACTTGCTTAGACAGTGTTTTCCAGTCTGCCAAATTATTGAAAAACATAGAGAAAACAATCATTATTTGCTGACCATGAGAAAGCTTTTAATGAAGTTAACTGAGTTAAAAATTACGGGAAACTTTAGAAAATAATAGCATACGTCAGCACCTAATAAATGTAATTCAAAGTATGTATATACACAATAAACTAAGAGTACAAAAAGGAAGTCCGTTTGGGAGAAACATCTCTCAAGGTGTGAGAAAAGGGTGTCCTTTATCAATCACATTATTTAATATATGTATAGACTATGTCATAAAGACACTGCAGAATTAAACAGTGCAACATTATAAGCTTAATAATAAAGTTATAAACACACTGCTGTTTGCTGATGATCAAATAATCTTAGCGAACTAAGGACATAAATTACAGAGAGTAATTTAGTTCTTTCACAATGACAATGTCTAAAACTATACGATGAGAGCCAGAATCAAATTTTCACTCTGCAGCGGAGTGTGTGATGATATGAAACTTCCTGCCAGATAAATACTGTGTGCTGGAGCGAAACTCGAACGCTGAACCCTAGCCTTTCGCGGGAAAGTGCTCTACTGACTGAGTCACCCAAGCACGACTCACAACCCGCCCTTACAGCTTTACCTTGGCCGGTACCTCGTCTCCTACCTTCCAAACTTCACAGTACCCGTGACACTCGTAGCGTTCCTCGAAGGAAGTATGGTGCTGAGATAATGGAATTCCATGGTAAGAAGCATTTAGGAGCAAAAATAACAACTGATGATAAGCCGTTAGAACAAATAAATACTTTTAAATACTTGGGATATGAGGTCTCATGTATCACAAACAGTTATCAAGAATGCAAACTGCAAAAATTCCAGCAGTTGGTCGGTACTATGAATCGCACTCTCCTCAAAAAACTTTGATAAGAGACAGTACTAAAATTCTGTGATGTGACTGCAGTGTATGGGTCAGAGACTTGGACTCTAAGAGCGAGTCAAAGAAGTCGGATCGTGGCAACAGAGGTGAGACTCTTAAGACCACTAGCTGGTTACAGACACATAGATAGGATAAAAAAATAGTGAAATACATAATGGACTGGATGTCAAATGCATTCTTCAGAAAACAGAAGTTCAGAAAGAAATAGCATGAACACATTCAAAGGATGCCAGAAGAACGAGTACTGAAAATAATACACAAATATACACCTCAAGGGTAAAGGAATGTTCGGCGTCCTAAGAAGATATGGAAAGATCAGCTGCAATCTACTTGAAATTGGCTTTGGTAAGGACACCTACATAAAAACTGGATGTGATAATGATGAGTTTCCTTACCGCTGTCTTACTCCCTAACTATTGCTTTCCTTTCATGTCCACCAAGAATCTGGTTTCAATAAGATGTGTAGATAACTTCTGGCTGTCTGTATTTTATCACTCACAACTTCTGAATTTCAAAGAATGAGTTCCGATCAACAATGTTGAAAGGTGGTCTTGGTTAATTTTGTTTTATTGGCTGCAAAGCTTATTTCTGTTTCTAATGTTTAATCTCCTAATGCTGAAGACAGCATCAGAGAGTATAAAGACTCAGGTGACAACAGACTCAAACTAGCTCAGCTAGGCGAACTGTTTGCGTTCGAAACTGCTAGCTCAGTCTTTCCAGTCTCTGATGATGTCTCCAGCATTAGGAGACGAAATTTTTTTTAGTCACAGAAATATGCCTTGGACAACGGTCTAATGCCCATCAAACAAAATTCACCAAGGATGCAAATGTCGGTCATGAGAGCCTACTTTGTATAAGCGACACCCAAACACATTTCAAAATCAAAAAAATATTAAAAATGTTGGGTTGATCTTTCTTCAATCTATCTTCTAAGATAAGTTGCAGGTTCAGTACTGTCTCATGTGTTCGTATATCGTTATGAAGTCAAACTGATCTGCCCATGAGTCAGCTTCTGTCAGTCAAACGTTTTAATAATTCTTTTTAATTTGTCGCAAGATCTTATGGGACCAAACTGCTGAGGTCATCGGGCGCTAAGCTTACGCACCACTTAATCTAACTTAAAATAACTTACACTAAGGACAACACTCACACCATGCCCGAGGGAGGACTCGAACCTCCGAAGTGGGGAGCCGCGAGGAAATCAAACCTTCTTCTGCAGGAAATTCATATTAGTAATTGGAAGCACAAATTCCTAAGCTGATTATTCGGTAATACACCTGCCATGATAAGCCTCCTTTAGTAATGGGATTATTACATTCCTGTTCAAGTATGTGAGTATATCGCAGCCACCTATACCGATGAGGCAAAAGATTATGAACTCTTGTTCAGTAGTGTGTTGGTCCAAATTTGGAACACAATATAGAGTGTTTCTGAGTGGTATGGACTGGGAAAGTCCTTGGTAAGTTCCCCGTCGTATATGGCACCAGTTGTCTAATCACTGGTCACGAAATTCCTATAAATTACGTATGTTCACCGGTACAGAGCTTGCACCCGATATTGTGTCAGATATGATAGATCGAGTTCAGATCAGGCGATTCTAGAGGGCAACACATGAAAATGAACTCACTGTCATGTTCCTCAGATCACTTTAGCACGATTCTGGCCTTGTGGCATGGACAGTTATTCTGTTGGAAAAGGCCTTAGATTTGGGGAACACTTCAAGCATCAAGAGATACAGATGGTTGGCAGTAATATAATCATAGACCACAGCTGTTGCAGTGCCTTAAATTACACCTATAGGTTCCATGAAAGCTCTGCTGAGTGTCTCCCTTAGCATAACACTGATCCTACCAGCTTGTGTCCGTGGAGTAGTGAATTTTCTAAGTAATCTTTCGCCTGGATGACAACATATCTGTACATGACCATCCATCTGCTGTAACAAGAAACGTGATTCGTTCTACCAGGCGACATGCTTCCATTGGTCACCGGCCTCATCTTTTTTATCCAATGTAGTCGTAATTGGCGATGTCATTGGGCCAGCATGGGGATACGTAGGACTCACGTGTTGTGTTTAGACATGTGCAACGAACAGTGTAGGCAGAGACATGCAATTAACAGTGTAGCCCGAGACATGCAATGAACAGTGTAGACCAAGACATGCAACGAAAAGTGTAGGCGGAGGCATGCAATGAACAGTGTAGCCCAACACATGCAATGAACAGTGTAGCCAGAGAAATGCAATGAACAGTGTAGCCAGAGAAATGCAATGAACAGTGTGGCCCGAGACGCTTGTGGCTGCACCACCTTTGTGCTCTGCCTTCATATCTGCCACAGATTGTTGCCTACCCTGCTTTACAGTGAGCAAGACTCCAGCTACTATGTACTGTGATGAGGCGCTGCCCCCTAAAACCTTGTCACCCCCTCATGCTTTCACCATGCTCCATCTACTTCCTACATATGCCCACGACAGCAGGACACGAACAATCGACCGGCTTCGCTGTTTCCGACAAGCTCTTTCTCAAGCGTTGAACCATAACAATCTGCCGTCTGCTCCCTGTAAAGTCTCTCCATTTCCCTCTGGTACTATGAAACTGATTCAATGATGTTTCAACACACGTCGTATCACCCCATTGCTTCTCGTCAGTGTTTTCTACACATTTTTACCCTTGTTGATTCTGTGGAGGACCTCCTCATTTGTTATGTTACCAGTCCACCTGATTTTTAGCATCCTTTTATTCCGCCGCCGTAGCTGAGTTGTCAGCGTAGATGATTGCCATCCGGAGGATCCTGGTTTGATTCTCAGTACTGCCAAGCATTTATCCTTGGTGGGTGGGGGTGGGGGGGGGGGGACTGGAACGGGCTGCACTCAGGCTCGTGTTGCCAACTGAGAAGTTACTGTACCTAACAGCAGCGGCTCCACGATCTGGAAATTCCGAAGAACTGCCAAGAGAGCGGTGTGCTGACCAACTGGCCTACTACATCGTATCCGCAGGACACCATAAGGCAGAGGATGACACGGCGGCCTGACAAGGAACTCGTTTATAGCGCAAGATCCCAAACGCTTTGATTTCTTTTTCTCCGGTTTTCTCACCGTCAACAGTTCATTTCCATACAACTCTGTGCTGCAGACACAGTTTCTCAGAAACTCCTTCCTAAAATTAAGGACAATGTTTGACACTAGCAGACTTCTTTTGGCCACGATTGCCTTCTTTTGCCTGTGCTGATCCGTTTTCTATGTCATCTTTGATTCGTCTGTCACATGTTATTTTTCTCCGGGGTAGCAGAATTCCTCCACTTCATATGCCTATTATTCCGCAACTCAGATGGTCAGATTCTCAATAATCTCATCTCTGCTGCTCCGTATTACATTTCTTTCCTTCAGTTCACTCTCAGTCTATAGAGTGTGATTATCTGACTGCTCACACCATCCAGTATGTCCTGTAATTCCCTCTCGCTTTCACTGAGGCTTGCACCGTTATCTCCGAATGTTATCATTTATATTCTTTCATGAAAATTTTGATCCTAATCCCGACTTAGACACCGTTTTTAATCAAATGGCTCTGAGCACTATGGGACCCAACTGCTGTGGTCATAAGTCCCCTAGAACTTAGAACTAAAGAAACCTAACTAACCTAAGGACAGCACACAACACCCAGCCATCACGAGGCAGAGAAAATCCCTGACCCCGCCGGGAATCGAACCCGGGAACCCGGGCGTGGGAAGCGAGAACGCTACCGCACGACCACGAGATGCGGGCGTGTTTTTAATCCGTGCACTTCGTTTTTACACTTACATTCTTGATATTCCCTCTTGGTTCTTGCACGTACTGTGCATCACCCATCTTTCCGAGTAGCTTACACTTATTTTTCTGACAACTTCAACCGCCTTGCGCCGGTTTACATAGGCGAACTCGATTTTAGCTAGACAAACCCTACCAACGAATCTTAATGTTTTTGTTTCTTGATTAGATAATCACGTGCAACATTAGAACGGGGCCGGCCACAGTGGCCGAGCGGCTAGGCGCTTCATCCTGGAACCGCGCGACCGCTACGGTCGCAGGTTCGAATCCTGCCTCGGGCATGGATATGTTTGATGTCCTTAGGTTAGTTAGGTTTAAGTTGTTCTAATTTTTTTTTTGCCTTTTGGATTCTTTACTGCATTATTCTTGTCAGTAACTTGTATGCACGAGCTGTTAAACTGATTGTGTGATAATTCTCACAATTATCTGTCCTTATCTTCGGAACTGTGTGGATGACATTTTTCCGAAAATTGAATGGTATCTCTCTGGTGCCATAGATTCTAATACCAACTACAATAGAAGTTTGGTTGCTGTTTCCCTCAGTGATCTTAGAAATTCCGAAGGAATTTCGTTTATACGTTCTGTCTTATTTGATTGCTAGTCTTCCTAAGCTCTGTCAGACCTCGCTATAGTACTAGATCTCCTATGTCTTCCAAGTCGAATTCTATGTATCCTGTGGTTTACAGGCAGATTGACTAGTAACTCTGACATGTTGAGTTCCGGATTCGAACACAACACTGCTTAAATTTCAAATAAAAATCATCAGCAATATCTGTCGGAGACTTCCAGCATAAAAAGTTACCCTCGCTCTGCCAACGGTCTTGGCAAAGCAGACGGAGGAGCATGTTGCTCTCCTGCCCATGGGGTGGGAAACTGCTTCTTAAAGGCGGATGAAGTAGCAATGATCAGCGGCATGAAGATGTAGAAATCAATGGAAAACACTGCATTAAATACACATAACTTGTCTCCACAGGACACGTAAACTGGAATTGAAAAAGTATCATGACATTCCTAATAAGGCCCCAATTTATATTCCCGGGAGGGGCTACCAGGGCGGGGGTGACCATGAGAAAAAGATAACCAGTGAAAGTATAACATGTTACCAGTCGGATCATGGAATGTCAGAAGTTTCAACTTAGCTGGAAAGCTAGAAAAACTGAAAAGAGAAGTGCTAAAGCTTAATCTAGATATAGTGGGAGCCAGTGAAGTGAAATGGGAAGAAGGTAAGGATTTCTGATCAGACGAATGTCAATGACAGCATAGAATGGTGTAACGGCAGTAGGATTCGTTGTGAATATTTAAGTAGGGCAGAGACCGAGCTGCTTTGAACAGTTAGTGACTGAATTTTTCTCATCAGATAGTTGAGGTGTACTCGTACATGCCAGCGTCGCAGGCAGAAGATGAAGAGAGAAAGTAATGAAGATACTGAACGGATAAATGCGTATATAAAAGCAAATGAAAATCTAATAATTATGTTTGACTGGAACGTAGTTTTAGGGGAGGAATAGAAGAAAGGATTACTAGAGAACACACTCTTGGCAGTAGGAATGAAAAAGGATAAATACTAATTGAGTTCTGCAATAAATTTCAAATGGTAATAACGAATACTCTGTTCGATAGTCACAACAGGAGGAGGTATATTTCGAAAAGACGCGGAGACGTTGTTAGATTCCAGCTGGATTGCATCACAGTCAGACAGGGATTCGGAAATGAGATATTGGTTTGCAAGGCGTACCCAGGAGTGTATATAGAGTCACATTACATGTTAGCAATTCTGAACAGTTAGCTGAATAGTGAACTTTCTAAAAGGGGTAATCACAGATGCTGGGCAGTCAAACATAGGTACAAGGAATGTAACTCCGAAGAAACCTAGGGGTAACAGAAGAAATATTTCGGCGACTTGTGTGTATCTAATCTGGCTCAGTTGTCAACTGGCGAAAGGGAACCTATAGTTGAAAGTTACTGACAACTCATCAGATCGTTCAGAGGTGAAGGCTATATTAAAACAAACAATGATAAATCCATGTTCCGGCTGAGACTCGATCCCGCGACCTCTCGGTTTCCTGGCACAAACTTCACCGGTAAGAACAAGAATAAAACAATATAAAACACTTATGAATGAAATAAAAAGGAAGCGTAAGACGCCCAAAACTAAATGGCTGCAGGAAAAAAAAAAAGATTGCCGGAGAGAGTAACTCAGTATATAGCAACACGACACAACCTTTCGTGAAACTAACGGCTTGAATGGTAACATTAAAAGTGCAGTGGAAATACCACGCAGAGAAGACAGTTAACTTCTGGATGTGGGCATTAAGCCAGGATACTCCTGGTGTATCGTGTATCTTTTTTAGCGATGAAGCCACATTTACTAATCATGGCCAGGTAAACTGCCGACACGTTCATTATTGGTGTGTTGACACTCCCCGTTGGCTTCGTCAGGTAGAACGACAGCGTCCGTGGAGGGTAAACGTGTGGTATGGGATAGTGAACCATCAGCTCATAGATCCGTTTTCCATAGACGGAACATTGAACGCACACAAATATCGCAGCCTCCTAACAAACAATCTGTCACGGATGCTAGAAGATGTTGTTCTAGAGACTAGGAGAGACCTGTGGTACCAACATGATGGCTGTTTAGCCCATAGTGCACGAGGTACTCGAGCACGAATTGTTTCCAAATCGTTGGATTGGACGCAGAGGACTCTCTCCTCGGCCGGGCCACTCACCGCATTTGACGCCTGTAGACTGTCTTCTGTGGAGTAAGATGAAAGACTACACCCGTTGATATGGAACGAATTATTACTGCAGCCCACTCGGACATTCTGCTGAAATGCTGGCACGTGTGCAGCAGTCGATCCATATCAGACTGGAAGCATGTAATGCCCCTGCTAGGCATCGTTTTGAATACAACCTGTGATCGTAAGTTGTCTCGTTACTGGTCAGAATCTACATAACTAGTACATGCACTTGTTCTTTGGGGTATGCTACCGCAAGTATTATACAGGTGTCGATTTGTGAAATTTTCAAAACACGATATCTCGTAAGCAACTCGCACTAGAATCCTACAACAAGCACCACAGACATTCTACTTTATCCAACTTTTAGTTTGTTAACGTCACTTGGCATTGTTCCGTTGAAAAAAGTATATGTTTGCACAAAAAATTCTTCCTGACTATTATTACAGTTTGTTGATTGGCTTACAATACGAACCCCTGGCTACCAATCCATTCTGTAAAATCGCATGTCAATAGCAGTTTACATTTCCAAAATTTGTGGTGCAAGGTTTAGGTGATATGATGATCTCTGTAATCATCCTTCAAGTACACTGGCCACGAACGAGAAGCTCTGGAGCTATTTTAAGTTCTCAAAAATGGCTCTGAGCACTATGGGACTCAACTGCTGTGGTCATAAGTCCCCTAGAACTTAGAACTACTTAAACCTAACTAAACTAAGGACAGCACACAACACCCAGCCATCACGAGGCAGAGAAAATCCCTGACCCCCGCCGGGAATCGAACCCGGGACCCCGGGCGTGGGAAGCGAGAACGCTACCGCACGACCACGAGATGCGGACTATTTTAAGTTCTGATTCTAATACTGTGTTGACTATATCTTGTTTATTGACTCCAATTTCTTTCTCCATTAAGTCATCAGGCAAGTAATCCCCTTCATAGAGGCCTTCAATATACTCTTTCCACTTGTGCACTGTCTCCTATGCGTTTACATGCTGTTCTTGGTGGAGAGAGAGATGTAATAGGGATGGAACCTGTCTCGATGGAGAATGCAAAGGACACTTGTCTGACCCCTGTCACTTCCTCATGCGACTGCGCGTAAGCTAACGTGCGGATCAACTGCGACAGCAGCAGGAACATTAATTTCCTTCTCTTCTGTTGTCACTTATTTCGATTATGTTACGTTGTCTACTTGCTACTGTGCTGGAGTAAGCTGGCACCATCACATCATGCAGCACGGAGGTCACTAGAAGATCGATCAAGTCCAACGACAGACTCACTGGAAACGCACAGCCAACGCCCTCTCGGCTGCCAGTACTTACAATCGCCGCTGCGGACCGGAGGGCCAGTCAGTTCCAGTCAGTTCAGTTAGTTCGACTCTGTATGCCACGTGAGTTCTAGTGTGTCAGCGAGCACAGGGATAGGTAGCAAATAGCAACCTTATAGTGTTCATAGCGCACTTTGTACTTCAACAGCAGTGAGGCTAAAGTGCACCATGCAGGAGAGCTTGTACCACAGCACACGGAAACTTAAGCTAAGTAGCTCTTTGTTTATGAATAAAGAACCAAGTTAACAATTGCGTGCAGTTTGTGTTATAGAAAGAGGATACCGGCTAACAAACAACATCCTCTCTTTCCTCCTATAGTACACCTCTACAGAGACAACGAGACGACATAAAAGCTGGTAACGAGGATTCAACAGCTGCACTACCATTTTCAAGTAACTGAGTGAAGAGGTTGATAAATAATATTGTCGGGATGGTTGACGTCTATTGGAATATCTTCCCGCATACAGTGTACGAGAACGAACTGCATTCTTACTACACTCTAACCTAAGGACAGCACACAACACCCAGCCATCACGATGCAGAGAAAATCCCTGACCCCGCCGGGAATCGAACCCGGGAACCCGGTCGTGGGAAGCGAGAACGCTACCGCTCGGCCACGAGATGCAGGCATACACCACTGGCTTCCTAGTTTACGCTATATTTAGATACTTAATGTCCATAGGCATTGTCGGCTATTCAGCGTTGGTAAATCCCATTGTCCATTCACGACCTACTGTTTGGGCTGTCACACACTCGCTGACTAGCAGGTCACAATGCGCTCAAGGAACAAACAAGCACACTGAAACATAACAACATCGAACCTAGCAACTACGCAGTTCGAATGGCAGAAATACGTATCGGTGTGGGAACTATTCAAAATACGATATCCAATTGACGACTCGCACTAGAATCCTCCAACAAACACCACTGGGATGGCTCTGAGCACTATGGGACTCAACTGCTGTGGTCATAAGTTCCCTAGAACTTAGAACTACTTAAACCTATCTAACCTAAGGACAGCACACAACACCCAGCCATCACGATGCAGAGAAAATCCCTGACCCCGCCGGGAATCGAACCCGGGAACCCGGTCGTGGGAAGCGAGAACGCTACCGCTCGGCCACGAGATGCAGGCATACACCACTGGCTTCCTAGTTTACGCTATATTTAGATACTTAATGTCCATAGGCATTGTCCTATTTAAAAAGATTCATGTTTTCTCAAGAAATGCTCTTTATAAGTATGATTACAGTATGTTGATTGACTAACAATATGAACTCCTGACTACCAATTCATCCCGTGAAAACCGCATATCAGTAGCATTTCTATTTCCACAACATTTTTGGTGCAAGTTGTAGCTCATTCACTCTATATATGACCATCATTCTATTACACTGCATAGTGTACCTATCCATATATTTGACATGAACAATATAAATAACGACAAAAGAACTATACATGCGTAATGTTGTGTGAACTTTAATGCCTAATTGCGATACGTTCAAAGTGTGAAATAACTTTAAAGACAATTTATCGATTCTGATAATAGAAAAAAGACATTATTCTCCGTGATATAAGATCGTATGTGTACACTCAAGAACTGAACACTATAATCTTTGTTATATTATAAAAGGACTGCAAGACAATGAACTTATTCGTCTTTTCTTGTGACTTAGCTATTGTTAGAGTGCAGAAGGTACGATTGTATTGCGATAGCTTTTGTCTTGCTCTCGTTTAATTACTAGAACAAAATTGATGTGTAAAAGAGTTACGAAAATATAATAAGCTAATCTGGAGTGCAGAGTAATCATTTAAGAAACCCACGCCACATTTGTTATAACGCAAGAGTTTGTGTAGCATTTTTTGCATCTGCTGCGGAGCTAGCTAGCTAGCTGCGATCATCTTTGACTATGAAATATGGCCGCCATTATGCGGCGCATTTAAACTTTTTATTTCCACAGGAAATACGACGAAGCCGGAGCAGAAGAACTTATTTAAAAATAGTATCAAAATTAATTAGCATCAAATCACAAGATTTATTTTATCATAAGGTGACTATTTTCAATGATACAATTTATTATAGGTCAGGTGCCTCTTGGCATAAACTTTATTACGCTAACACATCTGATATTATTTATAGGGAGCCTGGCGCTCGTTTTCAATCAGAATTTAAAGTTTAATTTGGCAACCTACAAATATAATATTGCTTATTTGTAATTGTTTCTTACGAGATTTTATGAAAGGTAGCTTTTCGAAATTTAACTTCAGGAACTTAATAGAATCCTCATATAACTTACAGCAGAAAGAAACATTACAACTGGCCACGAACGACGAAATGCTGTTTTTTTTCATATATGGATGTCACTTCAAGAATGATTTTCAGACACCAACACTAATCCAGAACGATCTAGACTGTTAGTCGAAACTAGTAATCAATTCAAATAAAGAAGATTTCATGCTCGGTGTTGATTTCACGGGTTTTCAATCACTAACATAAATGAAGAATATGATTCTAGTTAGAGATCTATGACATGCAACGTTCGTCCTACAATGACACGTATCTCTCCAACTCTGTGAGTGGAACCTTCACCTGGTACGGCTGATGCACAAGGGAGAGCGAGCCGGGCTGGCGACGTACCACAGGGGAGGCTTGTCCGGCGATGGCGCTGCTGCCATCGACTGAACCAGGTGACACTGTATTGCCTTTTCGTGGGCGGCACCGAATGCGAAAGGTGCGGTGGCGGTGGCGGCATATATGGGCTCACTGCCACAGAATAGTATGGGGAAAGAACAGCTGGACGTAAGCCTCCACATGAGCTGGAATTTCTCGAATTGTTGCCTTCATGGGCTTTTCGTGAGATTTACTTACAAGGGAACCTCCCCATCGCACCCCCCTCAGATTTAGTTATGAGTTGGCACAGTGGATAGGCCTTGAAAAACTGAACACAGATCAATCGAGAAAACAGGAAGAAGTTGTGTGGAACTATGAAAAAAATAAGCAAAATATGCAAACTGTGTAGTCCATCAGAACAGATATGCAACATCAAGGATAATGGAAGCCCAGGAGCGCCGTGGTCCTGTGGTTTGCGTGAGCAACTGCGGAACGAAAGGTCCTTGGTTCAAGTCTTCCCTCGAGTGAAAAGTTTAATTTTCTATTTTCAGGCAATTCTTATCTGTCCGTCCGTCCGTCAGATGCGATCACTTTTTTGGGAGTGATTATCACATCCACAGGAAAACCTAAATCGGGCAAGGTAGAAGAATCTTTTTACCCATTCGCCAAGTGTACAAGTTAGGTGGGTCGACAAAATATTCCTTTCGTCTAAACTGATTACAGTGAACAGAGACGTCAATGAACGAACGGACAGATCATAACTTCGCGAAAATAAAGAAAGAAAAATTTTTCACTGAGGGAAGGACTTGAACCAAGGACCTCTCGTACCGCAGTTGCTCACACTGTCCACGGGACCACGGCGCTTCAGAACCCACATGTTCCTGTGATGTTACATCTTACAGATGGACTACTCAGTTTGTATATTTTGCTTATTTTTTTCATAGTTCCACACAACTTCTTCCTGTTCTCTCGATTGATCTGTGTTCAGTTTTTCAAGGCCTATCCACTGTGTCAACTTATAACTAAATCTGAGGGGGGTGCGATGGGGAGGTTCCCTTGTTACGAGGAAGCAGTATATTGGTAAGGTCAGGTGAAAGAAACTATATAAACCTGAAACTTACCAGTTTTGTCTGCTGTAATCTCCTCAAAACGTTGGAAATGGAATGAAAAATAAACTGGACTAAATGGCACGCAAAAATTATTATTTAATCATATGTAGTTGGTATTTCTGACACGTATTGATTCTCACCTTTGACTACGATTATAACACTGGCCAAAGCAATCAATTAAGGTTTTCACCAGTACCAGGACTCGAACGTTGGTCTCCTCTCCTTATATCGGCGAGGGAGACATACTAGAATATAGTCTGTGCACGTGTGATATCTGTAGTGTCAGTATGGCGTAACAGAGAGCTCTTCTGTCCGCGTAACTTCCCATAATTTAGTATGGAGGAGACTAAGGGGCATACTGAACGAGAAAGTTGGACCTGGGCACTGCTGGAGAGGAACCTCAGACTGCAGAAGAAGAAAATGTTGATGCTGAACTGCCACCAGTTGAAGGTGACAGTGAAGATGCGTCTCGAATGGAAGACGTCGTTAGATTTGTTTCCATGCGCTTTTATAACTGACGGCTGTAATTAACTACCACCTTATTTATGTTATTTCATTGCAAGCTAAGTATATTTTGTT
Source organism: Schistocerca cancellata (assembly GCF_023864275.1). NCBI lineage: Eukaryota > Metazoa > Arthropoda > Insecta > Orthoptera > Acrididae > Schistocerca > Schistocerca cancellata. Next base: position 142,417,106 of record NC_064630.1, on the reverse strand, counting down.
CCTGTTTCTTTGTGGAATCGGAAATAAACCTACGATTTTCTATTTAAAAAAAGGAAAGAAAAGAGCATTTGTCTAATGAGCGGAAGACCCAGGTTCGAATTCTGGTACTGGTACAAATTTTAATTCACTGCTTTGGCCTACATCATTACTACAATTTATTATATAAATAAAAATGAATTTTTACTATACCACGTATTTAAATCAGGATAAAAGGTATAAAATGATTTATTCTAGCCCCATACAGATTCCTAGCCCATACATATAGTCCCAAAAATTTGTGACTGAATTTTTAATAGCTGTGAAACGAAAAACGTGGGGAACGTGAAATACAATGTAGATACATGACCAGTTCACCTCCTCAATATTACTCTACTTACTAGCTGGTGGATGAACAGGTCACCTCCTTGCTATTATCTACAGCATCCCTCCCCAATTTTTTGTTTTAAATTTTACAGGTATTTTCGTAGCTATTAACAATTCACCATAGCAAATTTTCAGGGTTATTCGTATCGTATTAGGAATACTTATGGGGTACGAGATATTATTTTATCCTTGTTAGTCCAGTTTAAAAACATGGTACATTAAAAGAATAATTTTCATCTAATTAAGTGTTAGCTCTTCAATTCCATTCTTTTGCTGTCTATTCAACCGTCTTCTCAACTGTACAAGTTCTTTGAGCTCAGTTTTAATTTTCGCTGTTTTGTTTTATATATGTTGATTGTAAATTACTTTAGTGTTATCGAAACTGAATTTCAGGTCTTATATATTAAGTTCCTCCATGCAAAACTGAAATTTATCTACACTAAAAGCAAACAGTGCAATGCCACAAGCAAAAAGTAGTTGGCTGAAGATATTGTTTCATTCTACGATTTCCTAGCTTAAGAATTTCAAAGCCACCCCTAAGACTGCTGAGAGTAGTTTTTCCATAGCTGGAGCTACAAATGTACTTTTCAAGTCGCTGTACAGTAGATGTACAAGTTCATATTTTTCCAGGTAAGTGATGAAACGCTGTTGCTCACAACTGAGAATAAAAGATGTGAATCTTATTTATATAAACAAAATGAAGTAAGTCAGATTTGCATAGAGTGAAATTTCTGCAGTTATAATTTTCCCCGAATTCGCAGTTTCTTTGTAAGGCATGAGCTCAAGTCTTCAGATAACAGACGTTGACACTGAAAAAGTTCCCAGGAATGCTTAATTAGTCTCTTGCAAGTCAACTCCCATGCCTTAATCAGAACCTTGGAGCGCATCTCGCAGTGAACTGTAGGATCCTCTCGCAGGAGCCAACTGTGGAAGCAGTCCAACTGCAGCAGGCCACAAGTGCCGTACACCTTCTCCCGGGTCTAGACGTCGCCTGCTGGTCGGCGGAACCGCAAAGTGCTGCCGAAATATGGACTGCCCGCAGCAAAAGCCGTCCCGCTGTTTGCTGGAACTCCCCCTGCCCGCCTCTGCTGATCAATACCACACACTGTGTAGCCTGCCGCCGTTTCCGCCCGCTCCACTCACATCCTGCACACTTTTTACGCCGCCTACATCCCCGGCTGCAAAATATCCACCACATTCCGACCGACCTGGCTCAGCGGAGCCAAAACTTCGAGACACACGTTTCTGGAGGATATAAAATACAATGCCTGACAAAAAAGTGAAGCACCCAGAAGGGAAGGAGGAAACGAATTTGAGCTTCACTGGCTGAGAGGGTTCGTGACGATATTTCAGCAGTTATAATCGACTCAAATTTACAAAGACCTTGTCAATATGAGACAACTAATCGCTATGACGTTCCACCCTTTTTGGCGTGGATGCATGCAGTGAGTCGGTTGGGAAGGATGTCATGAAGCAGTTTGCGGCGGTGCGGTTCCTTTAGTCCATTACCTGCACCTACTTGTGAACTCGTTGCAGCAGATCACCGGTAGAAAAGCCAAACAGAAATCTGCCTTACTGCAACCTGCACCAGGCTGCATACAACGTAACTATTCCAAGAGTAGGGAAAAGGTCTTAAGTTTGAATGAAAGGTGGAAATACAGGCAAAACTTCGGTATATTCTGAACTTTGATAATGTACGCGTCCACTGCCAAGCCCGTGCTAATTTTAACACAGTCATGCACAAACCCTTTCATTCACGTTAGCAAGTTTATGGTAACGTATTTCCCAAAATATGAACAGCTACTAACCACGGATTGTTCTTAAATGAAAATGCTCGCCATACTATTAAGTTTATCTGTGTCTAATGCACTCATGTTTTTAGCCACCGATCTGCTCAATATACCACGCGGAATTACTGTCTTTTCTCACAGGGCTATACACAAAATTGCTTAAAAAATTAGTGCTTTCTAAAAAAACACAACGGAAAAAACATGTCTGTGCTTTAAAACAATTTTTGAAGCATGTAGCAGAACTAAAACTGGAAAATTATAATTTCCTTCGGAGCTAATACTACACACGACCGCAGCATTGAAAGGATGCGCTCCGACGACTTTAGACTGCCGTAAGCATTCTCCATCTCCAAGAGAAAAGACGCGCAAAGGATACTCCGTTCTGATTTGTCAGTTTCCTTTAAAGCCAATAGCAAAACTTTATTCTGCCGCGTTCGTCCGTGCTTTTCATGACTAACCAATCAACAAATAACACACTTTCGAACTGTACTTTTTCCCAAAATAAATATTTAACATTCTGATATTTTGTTTATACTTTACGTTATTAACTCTTTTCATTTGCACTGGAATTAGCTTTCCTTTCATCACAAACTTACTTACGATTTTGTGATACAAAATTCACCGTCGTCTGCATTCACACTGTCTGAAAACTTTCTCACACTAGTTCGTACAGCGTTCATCAGTAGAAAAATCATCTACATAATGAAATTTCACTCTGCAGAGGAGTGTGCACTGATATGAAACTTCCTGGCAGATTAAAACTGTGTGCTGGACCGCGACTCGAACTCGGGACCTTGGCTTTCCACAACCAAGTGCTCTACTATCTGAGCCACTCATGGTTTGCCAAGCAGCTCCGCAATATCCTTTCTTCCAGGAATGCTAGTCGTGCAAGTTTCGCAGGAGAGCTTCAGTGAGATTTGGAAGGTAGGAGACGAGGTACTGGCGAAAATAAAGCTGTGAGGACGGGACGTGAGTCGTACTTGGATAGCCAGATGGTAGAACTCTTGCACACGAAAGGCAGAGATCCAGAGTTCGAGTCTCGGTCTGGCACACAGTTTTAACTTGCCAGGAAGTTTCATATCAGCGCACACTCCGCTGCAGAGCAAAAATTTCATACTGGAAACATCCCCCAGGCTGTGGCAAAGCCATGTCTCCACAGTATCCTTTCTTCCAGGAGTGCTAGTTCTGCAAGTTTCGCAGGAGAGCTTCTGTGAGGTTTGGAAGGTAGGAGACGAGGTACTAGCGGAAGTAAATCTGTGAGGACGGGGCGAGAGTCGTGCTTGGGTAGCTCAGATGGTAGATCTCTTGCCCGTAAAAGACAGAGCTTCCAAGCTCGCTTGGTCTGGCACACAGTTTTATTCTGACAGGAAGTTTCATAATGATCTACATATTTACTTTAGACCACATTGATGCATTATTCACACTACCAAAAGCATATTAAAAACTGTACAAACATAAATAAACATAAAAGCCTTCAAGAAATAAACAGAACAATTCACAAAAACATTCTCTTGAACTGTTTCTTGAATGTCTCTGTGCATTACTGTCCTCTAACAGATGAAAATTGGAACTTCGTATTCGACCGAACCGGTTTCAGACCATTTTTCACTGTGCATGCATGAGTCATTCTCACTACACACAGTCTCTAGACAAGTTGTATCCTCTCCTGAGACAAACTGGCTCACAACACTGATACTGGTCTTTGGTTTACTGGGTACTGCTATTGGAATGGAGTTGACATCCTAGCTGGTCGCACACTTGTTCTATCAGGGTCAGATTGTGGATATTACTGGCCACAGGAGAATATCAACATCATGCAGATAATTCATAGAGACAGGTGCGTTGTAAGGACGAGCGTTGTCCTGATGAAAAGTGGCACCATAATACTGTAACAAGACAGATAACACATGGGGATGCAGGATGTCAATGACGTACTGTTATGTCATCAGCATCAGAGTTCGCCGAATCACTATCAGCTGTGACACGAAGTCGTGTCTGATGGATACCCATGTGATGCTACGAGTAACACTACTGTGCCTCTCCAAAACACTGGAAGAAGGTACCTCACGCTAGGTCACCAGCATACTCGCTGACGGTCATTTGGTAACGTGCATAACTACAGATCAACGATGAACATAATGCGACGCCATTCACCAGCAGACAATGCTTCATGTTACAACAACACTCCAAACGCCGCCGTTTATGTTGTAGTGTTAACAGGAGCCCACACATGGGATGGTATAGCCGTAGTCTGGCTCCTGCTAGACCAATGGCGCGCCGTAATTTAGAAAGTTGTAGGGAGCCTATATTACTTGTTCTTGGATGGCAGGCGCAGATGTGAAGGGGTTACAGCGCTGTTGATCCACAATACAGTTATCCTGTCCTGATATGTTCGGCTGGAACCTTAATGACATGAAAGCCTGCCCTCACATTCATCTGCACTTTAACATCGAGCTACTGTTACATCCAAACGCCTCACGTCTGGGTAACTTTTCAAGCTTTGTCAGGTAGTGGTAAGTTGTTCCACATGAGTAAACAACATCTCCATGTCCTTCACAGTGATAACTCAATATCTGATGCTGTTCGTCCTCCTTATGTATTGTGCCCTTACACATAGCTATTGAAGCTATTCGGCTGTATAGGGGTGGTATTGAGGAGAGGTGAATTTGCCTGCTCACCTGGGTGTGAGTTGGCAGCGGGAGGAGGCCACTTGGCTGCTCCAGATGAGCTCAGGTAGCAAGGTGGTCAGCATGCAGCTGGATATAGGGAATTCCAGAGCAGGGAGAACTTTGACAGTGGTTACTCACATGGCTGGACTGCAGAAGATATGCCAATAATGGCGGCATTTAAAGCAGTCTGAAATATGGGTACTTATAACTCTTAGAAATCCGATAATAAATCACAGCTCCATAGTAAAGCAAATCTTAAAAGATCTGCGATATCAGAATATTGAGGTCCATTCACTGAAACAATAATATTTCTAACATCTTAAAAACTGCGATACTTGATATTTTACAATGACTGAATAGCTTCACAATAAACCTCGAAACTAAAAACTTTGAAACACTTCATTTAATTTTATCAGTCAGTATCTTGAATGACAGCATATCACTGTGGCTACCAACCCTGAAAGCTACACATATTTACCGATTTCATTTATTGGTTTACTAGGCTTAAAACAACTTTTACAAATGGAAATGTCTGTCAGAAGATCATATTCTCCACAATATCACTGCAACTGACTGCAGCATGGCTGCCTCATCTCTTGTCATGCTTTGTAGTTACTTAATGAATAATTTACTAGTGCGCAAATGTGAAAGACTGCTGTCTTATTATTTATGAGCAAACTATTATTTACACTTATTGTAAATGATCTGTCATGCTTTGTAGTTACTTAATGAATAATTTACTAGTGCGCAAATGTGAAAGACTGCTGTCTTATTATTTATGAGCAAACTATTATTTACACTTATTGTAAATGATCTGAGTGTGACTGAAGGTTTATAACATTCTTTTTATGAAATATTCTTATAATATATTAGTATTGTGCAGAAAGTGGTAGAGTCAGATTATGCCTGTATAACACAAAATGATGTGCTTTTGGTGGGGATGGCCCTCAGCCAATGAGAATTAGACAGTGGCGGAACACTACTGCAGTCAAGCGGAGGCAGACGATTTTTGAGTGGTGCGCTTAAGGGAACGAGGAGAATACTTTTACGTCGAGAACTGGGAGAAGGCAAACCTTACTGAAGCAACTTTTGATACTCGGTCGTGTAAGTGATAGAGTCTTCATGGTGAATGATCGCTAGAATGCTTTGACTTTCGAAGTGTCTTTAACTTTCGCAAAGTCTGAATGTGCTCTGGTTCAGAGCTTTAACATTTTCCGCTTTCATTAAAGCCTTAAAACTAGACCGAGCAGGAGGGTCTATTCTTTATCTCTCGTGTGTTGATGATTAAGTCGTCATACTGAATTCTGAATTATTTTGGCTAGGCGAATGTTGTGTTTATTGTGTTCATGACAGGAATTTAGCTTTTCGTATATCTTGGATCTCTAGCTTTGGCACTCTGCTACCAATCTTGTAATGCACTTCACACATCTTTATTGCATTTCAATGAGGAATTCTTTTTGGCTGTTTTATAACTGGCAACTGTAGGACAACTTCCCGTTTATTTGAGATTACTTACTTGAATAAACGTTAGTCGACATAATTCTCTGGTGATATCTACGTCAATTTCAGACATTAAAACAAAACACTTTTATTAATTATTCATTTATATTTTATTTAATATTTCAGATTATTTTATTAATTCGCAGTTCTAGTTAATGTATAGACTATTTGACTGAAGGATTACACCTACATGAAATTACTAGCAGCGAGTTTAGGGCATGAAAGAAGACTTATACAGCTCGACCCTACGACATTATCAGAGCAGTGTACAGCCCAGTTACAAGGTATACATGCACTACCAGGAATGGTATCAACACTAAACACTCATTTCTGCCTGTCACTAATAATTTTGTATCTGCCGACGTGCGTACGTCTACGAAGTAACATTGAGATCGGGCCATGTCTTCTGGGTACTTCACTTTTTTTGTCATCCAGTGAACTTTCAGACTGAGAAAGTGCTCCAAGTGTACCCACGAAAGCGAGTAGTCACGTGACGGACAGGGATGACAGTCTAGCTGTGTGTTGTAACGTTCTTCTAACATTTACATTCTAAACAGGCCTTTATTTAAACAATATGTTTACTTTAAGTACTAGCTTATGCGAACTAATACAATTGCAGGAACAAGAGCACCAACGATTTGTTACAAACAGTATTAAATTTCTGAAATTCTTTTTCCACAATTGTGAGTTGGTGATTGAGTGTGAACTTTTATTATAGATTTTTTCCAAACGCCAGATGCCTTACTGTCAGTTTCCTTCTGAATTTTTTCTACTATCCAAGGTGTCTTCTACAAGGCGTTTGGCCTTGAATTTTTGGTCCATTGATGATTTTCACAAACTTTCATGCTTTTAAAATTCAGACATAGTTCTTCTTTCAACCCACGTTATACACCATAATTTGTTTTGATCACATTTTAAAGTGTGTTAATTCATTTACGGTCGACTTTCTGATGGTCCATGTCTCGATAACACTAGGAACAGTGGAAATACTAGCATCCTTAGTATTGTCTGTTGAGTAATAGCGCTACCGTTCCATGTAACTCGTACCTTTGACGTTACTTCTATCTTTTCTTTTTCAGAGTCATTACAGATCATGACTCAAAGTTAGATGAACTGATCAATTATTTAATGTTCTTCTAAGCTCTCTGTTACTGGCAGAGCTTCCTGACGATAAATTATCACATATTTGATATTGCTTTTGTTCAGTATTGAGCAAAATACCTAGCTTTTCTGGCCCCCTCTGCGAGTTAGAGTACCTGTTAGTCTGGAGCGAAGTCTGTCAGTACAGAAGCTGTAAGATTAGCAACATTAATTTTACGGAATAACGTAGCTGCTCTCAGCTTACTCTTCTGGAGTTTCCAAGCATCGGCGCAAACTGCAGCGGTGTCACGTCTCCTAACACTCGAACCTAACCGACGGAGATAATACAAAGTTTTAAACATGGCTGCTTGGTTCAGTGACCGTTTATAAATTAAAGTTAAATGAGCCCTCGGTCACAATTTTTAATCTTATTAACCAGGTTTCAACACTTATAAGAGTGCCTCCATCAGAATTTAAATGTTTAAGGTAGACTACAACATAATTACAAATTTATGGGAAAAGGAATTTTTTTTAAAATTCTGATGAAGGCACTCTTAGAATTGGTGAAACCTGGTAAATAAGACTAAAAATTGTGACCGAGGACTCATTTGTTTCAACTTCAGGAGATAATACAGTGATTAGCGAGAACATTATGGTGAGCGACCTACATCGACACAAGCCCGACCAAGCAACAGCAGCGTCACCTAGCGAGGACCGGCAGTTAGTTAGAAACAAGTGCGGTTTATGTGGCATCAGTGAGTGTACCGTCCGCCTGTGGAATGAATAAGGAGCCCAATCTATCTGAGTTTGACCAGATGGTGATGTCCCGGAGGCTCGACACGAGCTTTTCTGAAACTGCACTACATGTCGGGTGTTTAGGAGGTCTATAGTGAGTGTCTTCAACACGTGGCGAAAGCAAGGTGAAACCACGTCCAGACCGTGGGGTTGGGTATTTACCCCCCCCCCCCTCTCCCCAATTACAGACAGCATCGCTCCCCTCCCCGGGATTTACGGGAATCAGGTGACCTGTGTGTGCAGATGTGGAGGCAACATCCTCCAGCGATCTACCAAGGCCTCATTAATTCTATGCCACGACGGGTCGCCGTTGTTACTCGTACCAAAAATGGACATAACGGCTATTAATAGGTGGTCATAATGTTGTGGCTGATTAGTGTGTGAAGGGGAGAGAAAAGTTCAATAAATTGGCGTATTATTCTCACATTTGTTTATTTGATATCATCAAACAGATTTTTCCTAAATGTAAAGGTACAATGTACTTAAGTTTGGTACCCAAGCAGATAACATCAAGATGACTTCACTCAGCACAAATGTGGTGCTTTCAGGTAGATGAAATGAATGAACCGGTGAACCTTTCAATGGTTAGATATATTTAGCTCAAAGCATGAGTTTTCTTTGTGTTACGTAGTGAAACGTCCCCTTGTGAAAAATTATACAGGACTGTGCTTAAACTGACACAAAATATTTGTTTTGCGCAACGCAATCTGACTTTCAAAAATCCCTACAAAAGAATGGCCCTGACTAACATTAACCTATATCTTTCACAAATCACTTACCTCACCAAAAATCTTCGTTACTCGAACTACTGCAATACAGCGAGCGCCACTGCTGCCAGCTAAATAAAAGATTCAAACTACTGAAGGCACTAACTACTGATAGGCATAATTAGCAAAAGAAAGATTTTGATAGAGAACAAACAATGTATTTACCTTAATAGTGTTGAAAAATCATAATATACATAGCAGTTCATGACATCCAGTCTTAAAATTTCAAAACTCCGCCATCTCTCTCCCCACATCCACCACTGCTGGCGGCTCACCGCCAACTGCGCAACGCTACTCGCTGTTCACATCCAGCTGCCCAACACTACAATGGCAGACAACAATGCAAACTAGCCACAAACTGCACACAGCACAGCCAGTGATTTTCATACAGAGCGCTACGTAACGTTGCCAATAAGAAAACATAAACAGCCTACTTACATAGCCCCCATGCTCCCCACAAAAAATTTTACAAATTGTTTTGGGCAGTGGGCAATAATCATTTGATAAAATTTTTCATAATTACAATAACAAAGATATCAAATGCACACAATTATTGACACAATGTTGGTCAAAAGCTAAAATTTTCTCACAGTCCATAAAGACAGTCCTGATCATCCATCACAGTAAAATTTCAGTGTTTTTTTTTTTTTTTTTTTTCAAAGTCTGAGCAGTAAAAGAAAATGCACACGGAAGTAGTGGATTTCCATGCAGTCTTGAACAAGTAGTGTTGTCCTTTCAACGGAAAGACAGTGCTGACTCTTGACATGCAGACAGGTAATGGGCCACAACAGAGCAAACCCACAGCAGAGTCAGTCCAAGTTCAAACCTATTGGTAGGTAGGTCATCACAGAGCAGACCCACTGTAGTCCTGGTAGAGAGTATGATATTGGTGCGCCACCAGAGGTGCAGACCCACTGCAGTCCTTGTAGAAATAATGGTATTGGTGAGTCAGCAAAGGTGTAGACCCAGTGTAGTCCTTGTAGAAATAATGGTATTGGTGGGTCATCAAAGATGCAGACCCACTGTAGTCCTTGTAGAGATGGCCAGCAGCCATCTGTTGTGACTGTGCAGGTGCACAATCACCATTGAAGAGTCTTGCGGATAATATAGCAAGTCCATAACCACCACTTGTGCACTCACAAATTTTTTTTTGAAATGTCCTTTGAACCAGCAATGCTGTTATCCAGTCCCTTGCTGAATTATTAACACACATGCAAACACTATCAGTCCTTACTTCTCACATATTGTCCATATACTATGACCAACAGAAATGTGTGCAGTGAAATGTAACTTACAAGTTACTTAATTTGATGAACTGGTGTCAATTACAATTTTATAACATAAGAATACAATAACAAAGGTACAAAATACATCATTAAAACATAACAATACAGATAACATTTGTAGTACAAACTTTACAAAAGAATCGAAATAACATATACATCAGTGTTACATGAATTATGACAAGTAAATCCATAAAAGATCAGAATAACTTTTGAAACATCAACTTTACACATGAGCATTAAAACAAAACAGAATAAATAATGTCTAAGTATATTTACAAGGTAAATAACATATTATTAATGCCAATCATATTTGAGGATAACAGTATTCCTCATCATAGTGAATGTAGCTTAGTATTAGAAGAAGAAAAACTTCTATGAAACTACACAGAGACAGGAAGAAAACAAATACACAAGGGTACACAAACACATAGTGGGATACACAAAAGGAAAGGACAGGGTTTGTTTTCAGTGTAACATTTGGTACTGCAGTCCAACCCAAAACTTCATTCCATAGATGTTTCGTCTTATTTCAACCTTTGCTTCCACCAAAAAAATCCTATCCAAGCATGCTTTCTTTATTTTTCTCGTATAACCTCTCAGTGCATTTCTTCAAATTCATCGCAACACATTCTCTTATATAGTCTACCCCTTCTTAAGCTAACTTAAATCTACTGAGCTCAGATGCTAAACTAAGGGACGAGGCAATGCAGCAGCACAAAACAATTAACACAAACATCAATGACAAAAAATTCAAATTGGCAAAGCAATTGCAATATTACAACTAATATAAGGCACTGTGAAGCAAACAAGAAAACTAAATCTGTAGTAAAACTGGCTTAACAGCGTAATACAAAGTCAAATTTAGTAACATTATGCCTGGCAAACAGCAGCAGCAAATGCAATAACTTATATCTAAACATGACAAAGCTCAAGCAGAAAAAATTTACAGTAAAAATGGCCATGTTTAATACCTATGTCACATCTTAACACTAGAGTGATGCATCACAAAAACTTACTCTACCAAAAAAAATTACCAAGTAGTTGAAAAGAAAATTATGTATGCAGTTACTGTTATTAATCCCTTATTATTGTTCTTTCCATTCCAAGTGCAGATCTGTTGGCAAAAGTGTTCACATTAGCAAATGCACTTAATTTTATTTTATAAAGCCAATGCTGCAACACAGCTGGAGACCAGATATTAAACCAAATGAGCAATCTCTCAACTAGAAAGACAATAGATGTAAAATGTTTCTCATTATTTCATTAGGCATTTTAGTAAATATCATAAATTGAGAGCTCCACAGTGTAATCATATGTTTTCAAGTTTGAGCATGTCGTATTTGCGATGCTTTCTACAAAGGAATGTCAATAACGAGGACAATGGCCTCTTTTTTTTTTACCTGTTCCTCTGAAAAGGCACACACTAATGGCTTTTTCTCCAGGCGTCTGACACAGCTGGCCGCTCAAGACGCATTACGTCAAGGTCACTTGGCTTTCTTACCGAAATATTTATGACACCAGTTTGCACTACAGTGTCAGTCTCATATAAAAAAATTCACAGGTCGAGATTTTATGTTGCAAATGTGTAGAAACAAAATCCTATAAATATAACAGTGTCCAAAAAATTTTCGCCCGCATTGTGATACATTCACGCATATACACACACATTTCATAACTCTTAAAGTACGTCTCTTAGTTTCCAACATCCTTTTAATAAAGCAGAGTCCCTAACCACTACTCATCATTCCTTACCTTATTACACACATGCATATCCGTCGACACTCTTCAATATTTCATCATTATAAATATGTAGCATAGTCAAATAACTCATATAGCATCAGCTTATTGATGACAAACATACCGCAACAGCATAATACACATAGTCATCGTAATAATAACATCATAACACCTCAGTCAACTCTCAAAATCGTTGTAGCTTCCTCCAATAATTTCAAAACCTAAAAAAAATTTTCTGCTCATGTCAAAAGTGTCATCTGCCTCAAACGTACTTTAAAAATCGTGATCCCATACCAAATATATCATTCAAAGCTCTCATAATATCACAACAGGTCCAAAAAAATATGAACAGTTCACAAAGTACAGACCAAATACAATTTCGTAAGTGTGAAGTAATCCAACTCTGTAATTGCGTAAACATGTGTCACTGATATAGTAAAAAAGTTTGTCTCTCTCAGTTAAATGATCAGATAGCTGTGTAATTCTGTTTTAGAGGAATATGGTACCGATGTGTAAAGTTGTATAAGCAAATACCATATTAGCTAGGGCTCCTTGTGCTTGCCAAACACATGGTACACAAAGTAGGCGTGTACCCCCCTGAGGATTAATTCAGAAAAACTGTGCAGATATAAAACAGATACACCACAAAAGCAACATTGTAAATTGTCACTCATTAGTAACGTCGTGATATAATCATGTAGCTGTCACATAAACTAACCACTATGTCATCTGGTATCTCACAGAAAGTACTTTAAATCCAGAATATATCTTCAAGTAAACCAAAATGTTGCATTAAAATTTCATTAGCAGTGCCGGTATGTGTTTTAAGTAAGTGAGCCTTATAGTTGTTACCTCATCGTGCAACTAACAAGCAACAATGTACAAATAACAACACTGTGTCGTCTGTTCACTATCACAATGCATTCGTAATTTCTGTTTAAAAATGTTCCCTAGGTTCTAGACTGGATATTTAACTTCAAACATTGTTGCATGTTAACAGTTTCTTAAGTCTGACAAAGCATACTAGAAATGTGAAGTGAAAAGTTTTATAGCAAAGACAAAATTAAAAAGCAGATTATCTTTCAATAAACGGTTTTACATATGAAATGTCGTGTAAAGCTTTACTCTTCCTAGTACGCAGAGTTTCAACTTCAACGCAATTATCGTGTGGTATACGTCGGATTCTGTAAGGTCCATTGTAAACTAGAAAGAATTTGTGACTCAAGTGTTTCTTCTTATGTGACAATGAATGAGCTTTAAAGAGAACTTTCTGACCAATATATAATTTCTTTGCATTTGCTTTACCATTTAGTTTTCTCCTTTTGTCTGCTGCAGATTTTATATTTTTAATAGCCAAATCAATTATGTCTTTGTGTCGAAGTTTTCGTGTATTCGGGAAAGGTACAAGCTCTCTGATTCTGTTCGGTGGTTCTTCATTTTTCAGTACAAGATTAGGTGGTAAAGCAGTGGAGTCGTGAGGCATTTCATTCAGCATGTTTTGAAATAAGTGTAAATATCTGTCCCAATGCTGATGCTTTCTGTGACAATAAAGTCTGCAAAGCTTATTGATTTCTTTCATAATCCGTTCAGACGGGTTACAATGTGGTGAGTACAATGAAATAAAAACAGGTTTGATTTTATGGTTCCGAAGCATGCGTGACCAAACAGCAGATCTGAATTGCGGTCCGTTATCTGAAATGACTTTACTGACGTGTCCAACTTCATGCAAGAAATTTTTAACAAAGGCGTTGGATACAGACCGTCCAGTGGCTTTACGTAACGGTGTGAAAGAAACAAATTTTGAAGTAAGTTCAACAGCGACTAGAACGTACGAAAATCCATTAGATGTTCTGACAAGCGGGCCCAAGAGATCAACAGCAGCAAATTCTTTTAATTTAGAAGAAATGATAGGAAACAGCGGAGCACGATGGGAGACAGTAGATGGTTTCGCCTTTTGACAAAGTTTACAAATAGACAAGACTCTTCGAATTCTCTTTTCCATATTGTTAAAATAACAAGTCGTTCGAAGAATATGATAACATTTTCGTGGGCCAAAATGCGCATAGCTGAAATGAATGTACCAAATGAGCTTATTAACAAAATCGTCAGGAATGCAAAGTATCCATAGCTAGTCATCAACAGTGCAGCGTTTGAACAGTATGTTGTTTCTAACCAGATAATAATGCCGAATCTGTGTGTGTGTCTTTTCATGCCATTTGCTCTTGATGTCTTTCCAAATCGGATATTTATCTTGTTCATGAGCAATGTCCTTTAAAGATGTGGTGATGAAGTTTTCAAAGGCGACTTTCTGAATGTAAAGAATACTGAAATTTTTCTCGAGGTTGCCTTCTGTGTTACTTTTCTCTAGCCCAGCCGGTGCGCGTGACAGTGCGTCCGCAACAATGTTCTCCTTGCCGGGAATGTAGACTATTGTAAAGTGGAATTCTTGCAGAAACAATGCCCAACGTTTTAACCTGTCATGATTTAATTTTGAAGACATAAGAAATTGTAATGCACGATGATCACTGTATACTTTTACGTGCTTGCCAGAAAGAAAAAAACGGAATTTGTTAAATGCCCAAACGACAGCTAAAGCTTCTAATTCAGTAACGGAATAATTTTTTTCAGATTTTGTTAGCACTCGGCTAGCAAAAGCAATGGTTTTCTGAACAGTAGTGCCATTTTCTGTGGCTTCTTGAAATAAATGGGCACCAAGACCGACTTTAGAAGAATCCGTGCTAAGGCGGAAATCTTGTGACAGATCTGGATGAGCTAGTATTGGCGCGTTAAGTAACGATTCTTTCAAAGAATTGAATTCCAACTGTGCTTGTTCGTCCCAGTTCCAAATAGTATTTTTTCCAGCGAGAGAACAAAGTTTTGGTGTAACTAGAATTTGCATATTCAGAAAACGACGGTAAAAATTTACGAGACCTAGAAAACTGCGGACTTGTTTTTTTGTGGATGGAACTGGAATGGCTCTGATTGCTTTTAACTTTTCAGGATCCGGCTGAATGCCTTCAGAAGAAATAATATGTTCCAAAAACCTCACCTTTGACCTACCGAATTCAGACTTTTCCAAGTTAACTGTAATTCCAGGTTCTGCAAAAATACGTAACAAACTGTTGAGGATGCGATTATGTTGTTCCCATGAAGCTTCTGCTATTAGAATATCGTCCACATATAAGGTGATGTGACGTTTTAAGAACTCAGGTAATATGGAATTCAGCCCGCGAATGAATGCTGCCGAAGAAATGTTCAAACCGAAAGAAAGTTTCCGAAATTGATAACAAACGCCGAAACAAAGAAAAGCTGTGTATTTTCTACATTCTGGATGAAGTTCGATCTGATAAAAGCTGGATCTGAGATCAATAGAAAACAACACTTTTACACCATTAAAATTTTGAAGAAGTTCTTCCATCGTCTGCGATCTATCTGTTTCAGGAATAATGATAGTATTGATTTGTCTCGAATCTAAGACAAGCCTGATCGATCCATTTTTCTTCTCAACAACATGTAATGGATTGTTGTATGAGCTTACTGCAGGCTCAATAATGCCCTCATTAAGCATATATTGTATTTCTGTTCTAACACGGTCCGTATAATGTGATGGAATTACGTATGGTCTAACACAAAATTTAGTATGCTCACGAACACAAAATTGGTATTGAAATCCCTTGATTGTTCCTGTTTTGTGAGTAAAAACTGTGGAATGTGCTTGTAAAATCTCAAAAAGGTCTTGCCTATCGGTGTCATTACAATTGTCAATTGTCTGAATTTTATTCTGAATTAACTCATTAGTATCAAATATGTCGTCGATATCATCCTTGTCAGTACTTGCAGAGTGATTGTTAATGTCTAGTTCCGTAGAAAATTCCAAACTGTTGTCTACCAGAAGGTAAAGCCGATTAATTACCTCGTCGTGGTTTGAGAGCCAATCTTGAAATGTCAAAGCTATTGACTTACCTTCTTTCTCTAAACTTATTTCAGCATTGTGAAAGTTTAAGATTGCTTTGTATTCATTCAAAAAGTCTACTCCCAATATAATTTCCGTCGACAATAATGGAACAATAAGAAAGCTCATAGAGAAGCTGTGGCTTTGACAAAAGAATTCTAAGTTGGTTTGTTGGCGTACATCTACACTTTTTCCAAAGATTACACCTTGTAATTTAATCTTACGTAACGGAAGTGTGGGACAATCGTTCGATTTGTTGCATTTGCTAAAGGTTGTTTCACTAATTACTGAATTGGGACTGCTAGAGTCAAGTACTGCCGTAAATTTTACGTCATTTACAGTAATGTGAATCACAGGATATGCAATGTTGTTATGCTTTACGTCGTGTTCCTGGAGTAAGATGTCCCTAATGTCTTCCATTTTTACGTAATTACTAGCTACGGCAGCTGCGTCGTCAGTTTCATAAGTACGTTTTGTGGCTGCCAGCGGTATGAGTCATTGCCTATTGTGTCTTTGTTGGCGCGCGTCGTTATTGGGATTTGGAGACCAAACTTCTACAAATTCGCCTTGCCGAGAAGGCCCTGCCCTGTTTGAAGCTCGCCAGTTCTGATGGAATTCAGGTCTGTCGTTTTGTCGGTAGTTCCTGTAGATTGTTTCTTGTCGGTTAAATGGTGGAGAATTTCTCCCTGAATTATCACTGCACGGTGGACCGTTGCGTCTGAAGTTATTCTGTCTCCCGTGATAATAATAGTCCTGGTTGCCAGATTGTCTGTTTCTCTGATTGTCTCTGTGATAGTCATTACCGCGGAGAGGTGATCTTTCCCTGTAATTATTACTACTCTGCCAACGGTTGTCATACGAGTGGTGTCTATTTTGGTCACGATTTGTGTTGTGAGAATAGCCTTATCGTGTCCAGTTATTATTTCTTTCATTGCGGAATTGCGATGGATGTGACCTGTAATTGTTGTGTTCCTATTTTCGCGTTCCGCGATTGTCAGTGTAAATTTCTAATTCTTGTACGAGTCCCTGAAAAGCTTCAATGTCGTCTTTGCAACGTCCTGCCAAAATAATATGCCGTAAATGTTCAGGTAATTTGATTAAGCAAATGCGGATGAGCTCTGAGGGGCTGTATGGGTTTGACACGTACTGATTCTTGTGCAACATGTCTTCAAAATATTTAACAAGACTGGAAAATTCAGATTGTTCAAAATTTTTCATCATTATGATGCTATGTTTTACTCGATCTTGTGTAGTTTGAGACCAATATGCTGAGAGGAAGGCATGATAAAACTCCCCTTCACTGTGGCAATCGTGAATGACCAATCGCATTCTTACAGCTGGTTCATTCTCTAAATAGCCACACATAAATTCTAATCTGTGCTCTAATGACCAGCTGGGAGGAAAACAATGAGAGAATTGTTGGAGCCACGCTTGTGGATGAATGTCGTTGCCAGAATTCTTAAATGTTTTAAATTTACGTGTAGTAATGAACAGCTTATAGTCAAAATTATCATGTCGGCGAGTCGCATATCGGTCATTGTTACGTCGTTTCGGCGGCTCCATTTCAAAATTCGCTGCACCTTGCCAATTTCTTTCATAATTTCCGAAATGCGCTGTGTTATTGTTTTGTGGCTGTTCCGTATTTCTATGTCCCTCTTCCCGTATTGGGGAGCGAGTGTCCTCTGAAATACGTAATTCTTGTATTACCTGTGTCAGCTAATCTTGCACTTCCCGGATTTCTCTTTGGTGTTGCGTATTAATTTGACTCTGATTTTGTTTGAATTTCCTAATTTGTTTGCACTCTTCTGTGTCATTAAAGACTACCGGTTTTGTGTCATTCAGATTATCATCTACCTTCGTAGATAAATTACTTAGCTGATCCGAAAGTTCAGCTACTTTCTCTGATAATGAACTAATTTCCTCCATGTGTCTTTCTGAACCAATTTTCAGAGTATCTACTGTGTCCTTTAAGTTTTCCTGAGTTTTTGCAAGTTGTGTAACCGCATCAGTAGATACAACTGAGTCAATTTTAGCTTGCAAGGGCTCATGATTTTCATGAACAATAGTTTGCAGTTCTTTTATGGCTGCTTCGTGATTCTGTAATGCATTTTCATGCCGCAAAAAAATAGGTTGTAAATGCTCACAAATTTGTGTTTTTACGTCATTACAGACTTTTTGACATTTCGATTCAATGTTATGTAACTCAGTAGTTAAATCTTCACGCGTTTGTTCAAGTATGGTGTCTAACTTCCGAAGATTTTGTTCCATTGTGTCTAACTGTTGCTGTGTTTGTCTCAGGTATTGTTCCATTGAGTCTAACTTTTGAAGATTTTGTTCCATTGTGTCTAACTTTTCAAGATTTTGTCCCATTGTGTCTAACTTTTGAAGCTTTTGCTGTGTTTGTCTCTGATTTTGTTCCATTATGCCTGACTTTTGAAGCTTTTGTCCCATTTGTTGCATTAATTATAATAACAATGCACTGGTGTCTGAAACATGTTCCTCAGTGCTTTTCGGCAGTGAATTTGCACCGGCAACATTCACATTTTGACAAGCGGAAAATGTGTCTTGACTCATTCGAGAAAACGGTGAGAACCCAAAACCTGAGTCTACAGTATTTGCAAAATTGTGTTCTGTCATTCCTGATTCCTGAGGCGAGCTGTTGCCGACCGATCGATCGATAATGCTTCCCTGTTCACTACCTGTTTCACTGTCTACACCATTATTTGACGCCCGCTCCATTTCCCTATGCACAGTTACCAAATTACTACTTTGAATATTAGTTAATTCATTACATGGTGGCGTTAACACACTGCTTTCGTCTTCACTGTCATTTCTCAGTTTACTTTGGAGCCTAGTATTACGTTTTTCACACGCCATTACTGTCACAATATTTCACACGATAACACAGAAAAGCACAATTTGAAGAGCAAAAATAAGAAAACACATTAACATAGCACTGAAAATAATATCTCGTTAATTGCAAGCGCAGCTGCGAAATACATGGTGCAAATCTACATCAATGCCACAACTGTTTTACTGTACAACAATGAAAGGCTGTAACTACAAAGGAGATTCTCTCTACAATTACATGCTAGCAATAAACAAAATCTACACTAATTACACAAACTACAAGAAAAAATCAGAAGATTCCAGTGAGGTATCCTGGCAGGGTCGCCATATGAAACGTCCCCTTTTGAAAAATTATACAGGACTGTGCTTAAACTGACACACAATATTTTTTTGCGCAACGCAATCTGACTTTCAAAAATCCCTACAAAAGAATCCCCCTGACTAACATTAACCTATACCTTTCACAAATCACTTACCTCACCAAAAATCTTTGTTACTCGAACTACTGCAATACAGCGAGTACCACTACTGCCAGCTAAATAAAAGATTCAAACTACTGAAGGCACTAACTACTGATAGGCATAGTTAGCAAATGAAAGATTTTGATAGAGAACAAACAATGTATTTACCTTAATAGTGTTGAAAAATCATAATATACATAGCAGTTCATGACATCCAGTCTTACAAATTTCACAAATCCGCCATCTCTCTCCCCACATCCACCACTGCTGGCGGCTCACCTCCAACTGCGCAACGCTATTCGCTGTTCACATCCAGCTGCCCAACACTACAATGGCAGACAACAATGCAAACTAGCCACAGACTGCACACAGCACAGCCAGTGATTTTCATACAGAGCGCTACGTAACATTGCCAATAAGAAAACATTAACAGCCTACTTACAGTAGTTCATGTCAATAGAGGTCGAAAGTAGTCGTGGTGCTGTAGCCGCAGGAAATTCAGAAGTCCAAGATGACAGATGGTGGGATATTTAAAGACTGGTGGGATTAAAATTCGAAGATGGCAGACAGTGGGAAATTCGAAAAATGCTGGGAAATCCGTAAATAAAAGGGGGCGGTTGTGGGAATTTGAAAATTAGTAGAAAATTTAAAACTTCGAAATGGGAGAACCAGCCATATTGCACCTTCTACCCTCATCCCTCTCCTATCCTAACCAACAAATTCCACGCTAGCATAAAAAAAACTCCCCCTCCACCTTCTCTCCTGCCGGACAAAGTGCAGTAAAAACGTAATGTGTAAAAATGGATCCAGGTATGCAGTAAATAATTCTCTAGCCCCCACATGAAAGTCATGTATATGCATTATTTCCATTAAACTTAGATGAAGTTGTCAATACGTACGTACTACTGGCGTAACATTAAAATTAGTGTAAAAGTGAAGCAGAGGTCAAAGATGTGCATCTTTCCGACGATATTGATGTGAAATTGGGTGTACGTTGTAAAGGTTGTTTTTTTTAGTGTTTAATACACTTATACAGGTTTCCACAGCGTCAAACAGGCGATCCATTCTGTGCTTATATACTATAGCATGCAGTCTGGTAATATCGTGTTATTTAGCCAAAGAAGACCTGATAGTTTCTTATAGAATTTAGTCTAAACATTTCGAAAAACCGATAAGATGGTTGTTCGTATCTTTGTTCACTCCTGGGCTTCTGATTTGACATATATCTTTGTCATACATTTTTACTCTACATTTGAAGCTCGCCCATGTTAAACAGCCTATACCAGCAGTCTTCTCATTATCTGCAATCACACTATTATCTACTTGGTAGCCTATTTGCGCACAGAAGTCATGGACTGATGTGAAGTAATCAAACATCTACATTTTGTTAAGAATCCCAGCAAAGTCTCAGGTCGTATCGAAGTCTATAAGGCAATACACTTGAACATGGGAATGCTGTAGTATCTCAGGCAGCTCATCCATTAGTAAAGCAAATTTAGCATCTCGACATAGTTTACAGTGTTTCCTTGCCAGTTTTTTTACAATATTTATATTGCTGTCACATTGTCGTTCCCGTGTAACAGAAATGGTACCTTCACCTTGACACCGTGTTTCGCAGACATAAATTTGAAAAATTTACCCCTTAGGTAATTGTTAAATGCACCTCAACATTTCCTCCTTTGGGATTATACGTTGCCCTTCTCTAATTGATCTTGGCAATGCATTTGATCACAAATTTTAACTGCCGTAATGTTGTCACAAATGGATCTGTAATGGGTGTAAGCACTTTTTAAATTCTCCATACTAAGAACCGTACCATCTGTGGTGTAATTAATGTCAGTACCAAGACTGTCCATGTTCTCCAGCAATAACGACAGTTCACAGCATTCGTAAGTTGGTTTCAGCTTCTTCCTCGATAGTTGAGGGATCTTTAGTACTTCGAGGGAAGGCATGGTGACACTTTCCACTGCCGCAGGACACAGACAATTTACAGTTGTGAAGGCTTGTTATATACACTAAGTACGCAGAATCATCTGTAACCTGATGTGCAAATACTTCATCAGAAATTCTGCCTTATTAGCACTAATTCTGTCTCACCAGCAAAACTTCAAGTGGAGACGGAATTCTCTGGAAGTTTCTATCTTGTAGCTGACATTTTCTGCTGGTCTTGCCAAATAGTAGAAAGTGGACAATTTTAGAGGGAAATAAGCATTTAACTGTTTACTATTTACCGTTTGCACATTTTCTGTTTGACATTTACTGATTAGTATTGCGTGTGTGATGTGGTTACATAATTTAGAGGGAAATTCCCTCATCCTTTTTACACAAATAATACGAGGTGCATTCAAGTTCTAAGGCCTCCGATTTTTTTTCTCTGGACTGGAAAGAGATAGAAACATGCGCATTGTTTTAAAATGAGGCCGCCGTCATTGTCAATACGTCCCAGACATGGCAGCACTGTACGGCAGATGGAATTTTACCGCCAGCGGCGAGAATGAGAACTGTTTTAAATACTTAAAATGGCGACGTTTTCCTTACTTGAACAGCGTGCAGTCGTTCGTTTTCTGAATTTGCGCGGTGTGAAACCAATTGAAATTCATCGACAATTGAAGCAGACATGTGGTGATGGAGTTATGGATGTGTCGAAAGTGCGTTCGTGGGTGTGACAGTTTAATGAAGGCAGAACATCGTGTGACAACAAACTGAAACAACCTCGGGCTCGCACAAGCCAGTCTGACGACATGGTCGAGAAAGTGGAGAAAATTGTTTTGGGGGATCGCCGAATGACTGTTGAACAGATCGCCTCCAGAGTTGGCATTTCTGAGGGTTCTGTGCACACAATCCTGCATGACGACCTGAAAATGCGAAACGTGTCGTCCAGGTGGGTGCCACGAATGCTAACGGATGACCACATGGCTGCCCATGTGGCATGTTGCCAAGCAATGTTGACGCGCAACGACAGCATGAATGGGACTTTCTTTTCGTCGGTTGTGACAATGGATGAGACGTGGATGCCATTTTTCAATCCAGAAACAAAGCGCCAGTAGCTCAATGGAAGCACACAGATTCACCACCACCAAAAAAATTTCGGATAACCGCCAGTGCTGAAAAAATGATGGTGTCCATGTTCTGGGACAGCGAGGGCGTAATCCTTACCCATAGCGTTCCAAAGGGCACTACGGTAGCAGGTGCATCCTACGAAAATGTTTTGAAGAACAAATTCCTTCCTGCACTGCAACAAAAACGTCCGGGAAGGGCTGCCTGTGTGCTGTTTCACCAAGACAACGCACCCGCACATCGAGATAACGTTACGCAACAGTTTCTTCGTGATAACAACTTTGAAGTGATTCCTCATGCTCCCTACTCATCTCACCTGGCTCCTAGTGACTTTTGGCTTTTTCCGACAATGAAAGACACTCTCCGTGGCCGCACATTCACCAGCCGTGCAGCTATTGCCTCAGCGATTTTACAGTGGTCAAAACAGACTCCTAAAGAAGCCTTCGCCGCTGCCATGGAAGCATGGCGTCAGCGTTGTGAAAAATGTGTACGTCTGCAGGGCGATTACGTCGAGAAGTAACGACAGTTTCATCGATTTCGGGTGAGTAGTTAATTAGAAAAAAAATCTGAGGCCTTAGAACTTGAATGCACCTCGTAGTTTTAATATTAGAGCCAAAGAGGCAGACTACGGGCCTAGGGCGCTGCTTTCGGCAACGCATATACAGGCTGTCCCATTTATCTTGACCACCCTAAATAACTGTTTGTCCAGATGCAAATTACAAAATGTTTCAATCAAACGTTCTTTAGCCGTCAGGGGGACATCAATCAGTATGATTGCCTTCGTTGTAGCTGTGTTTTTTTACAAATATATGAACAGCGGTATGACTTTTTTAAATAGCACCCTGTATTTTTGTTCGGTAATTCATTTCCTCTCCTAAATACCTATTCAGAAATGTATCACAGTGTACCATTTACTGAAACACGACGTTATTAATTACATAATACAACACTGACGTTGACGCTCCCAGCGCTTAGTGCAGGTACTCGGGGTAATGGAACATATCCAAGTGCTGACGTTGACAGAGGACAAATGTAAAAATAAGTGGAATGCACACCCGTCGTTCCGTCAACCATCGTCAGTTGAAGAGTTTTGTGAGTAGAATGTACACCAACGAGGAGAAGGTAGAAGTGCTACTCATCTATGGGGAATGTAAGTTAGCAGAACAGTGCATCGACATAACATTTCTCTTATTGTTGTTCTTCTTCTATTGTTGATTGCGTGTTGTCACTGGTGTACTTTACATGCGACCAGAGTTCGAACACAGCTACGTTGTGGGAACTATTCAAAATCGTCTCACACTGAAGTTCGCTAAATTTCGATCTTCTGTGAGACAACGTCAGTGTTGGCAATTTTCCTTCCTTTTAAATCTGGCATGTTTATTCTCTGCTTCTGCAACAGTATTCTGACTTGTATATCATGGGGGATCTGTTCCGTCTCTTAATTATTTATTTCATACAAATCTCTCAGGTTCCATCTGCACTATTTCTTTGAAGTAAGCTATGTTTACTAAAATAATAAATGCATAATAGCACAAAGTCATGGTGTCCTCAGCTCATCCATGATCTTCGTTAGTTGTGGCATAGTATTGCATCTCATTATTTGACACAATAAATATGTTATTAATTAAGAGACAACTTCGTTTCAGAAGGTTTATTCTTTTTATTAACTTTTGAAGGAAGAATGTGCTGACATGAGTGAAGAGTGAATGTTAATTTCAGTATTTTATGTCACGTCTACAACGACGAAGCGAAGTTGCTTTCCGTGAAAATGACCATAACTGTAGTTGAATGGAGTACTACGGTGCTGTGTTTACAAAGTTCAGCGAATAAAGTACTGGTTAAAGACGTTCATAGCTTTTGAAGGGAGAAGGGAAAAGGGGGGTTGCTGCCTGAGAGAGAGCAGTTAACGCAGTCGTTATTAAGAGACGTAATTAGGTAACTTGTTTTTTGGTATCTCTAATGCAGAAAGATCGTTGTTTGCCAGGCCGTTGAGTGAATATTTCCAATAAGTGTGACACTTCTTCAGTTAGGATTTCCCTGATTAATGTAGCATTGGTGTTTCTAGGTGATATTTTCTTCATTTGACCCGGTGCTGTGCGTCATCCATCGCGAATTATTTCTCTTCCCAGTCGATGCTAACAATGGAATCCACCCCCTTCTATCATCTTTTCCCCCCCTTGGAGCCTTTTACTGCCATGTAAATCGCATTTGTTGCAGTCTGAGTATCATCTCTTCTCGTGGCATATTCCTACCGCGTAGTCTGTTCTCTTGCACACCTCAATCATTTTTAAACTTCCTCGAATTTTCTCATTTGCATTCCTGACCATTTTGGAGTCTGTATTCTGTAACTGTTAGGTCCCGTAATTCTTCCTTATTTTCACTGAGTGTAGCGGCGCCATCAACTAATCTTATCATTGTTATCCTTTAACCCCGATTTTAATCCCACTCCAGAACCTTTCTTTTATTTCCTTTATTGCTTCTGTGACAGACAGATTGAGCGAAGACTTCATCCTTCTCTTAAGCCCTTCTTAAGCTGAGCACTCTGTTCTTGATCTTCCATTCTTACTGTCCCCTATCCGTTCTTGTAAATATTCTGCATTATCCGCCTTTCCCTACAGCTTATACCTTTTTTTCTGAGATTTTCGAACAACTTGCACTATATTACGTTGTCGACCATTTTTTTCCACGCCGACAAATACTATGAAATCAATGTCAGAACTGTTCTACTGCTGCCTTTATCTTTTATTATGTCAAACTGATCCTCATGTAACATATCATCAATTTTCTTTCTCATTCTACTCTATATCATTATTGTAGGAAACCTAGTTGCCTGATATGTTAAGCGATAGTTCTCGCAGTTATCTGCCCTAGCTGTCTCCATAATTGTGTGGATGAAACAATTTCCGAAAGTCTGATGGTATATCCTCAGTCTTATACAGGGTGTTACAAAAAGGTATGGCCAAACTTTCAGGAAACATTCTTCACACACAAAGAAAGAAAATATGTTATGTGGACATGTGTCCGGAAACGCTTACTTTCCATGTTAGAGCTCATTTTATTACTTCTCTTCAAATCACATTAATCATGGAATGGAAACACACAGCAATAGAATGTACCAGCGTGTCTTCAAACACTTTGTTACAGGAAATGTTCAAAATGTCCTCCGTTAGCGAGGATACATGCATCCACCCTCCGTCGCATGGAATCCCTGATGCGCTGTTGCAGCCCTTGAGAATGGCGTAATGTATCACAGCCGTCCACAATACGAGCACGAAGAGTCTCTACATTTGGTACCGGGGTTGCGTAGACAAGAGCTTTCAAATGCCCCCATAAATGAAAGTCAAGAGGGTTGAGGTCAGGAGAGCGTGGAGGCCATGGAATTGGTCCGCCTCTACCAATCCATCGGTCACCGAATCTGTTGTTGAGAAGCGTACGAACACTTCGACTGAAATGTGCAGGAGCTCCATCGTGCATGAACCACATGTTGTGTCGTACTTGTAAAGGCACATATTCTGGCAGCACAGGTAGAGTATCCCGTATGAAATCATGATAACGTGCTCCAATGAGCATAGGTGGAAGAACATGGGGCTCAATCAAGACATCACCAACAATGCCTGCCCAAACGTTCACAGAAAATCTGTGTTGATGACGTGATTGCACAATTGCGTGCGGATTCTCGTCAGCCCACATATGTTGATTGTGAAAATTTACAATTTGATCACGTTGGAATGAAGTCTCATCGGTAAAGAGAACATTTGCACTGAAATGAGGATTGACACATTGTTGGATGAACCATTCGCAGAAGTGTACCCGTGGAGGCCAATCAGCTGCTGATAGTGCCTGCACACGCTGTACATGGTACGAAAACAACTGGTTCTCCCGTAGCACTCTCCATACAGTGACGTGGTCAACGTTACCTTGTACAGCAGCAACTTCTCTGACGCTGACATTAGGTTTATCGTCAACTGCACGAAGAATTGCCTCGTCCATTGCAGGTGTCCTCGTCGTTCTAGGTCTTCCCCAGCCGTGAGTCATAGGCTGGAATGTTCCGTGCTCCCGAAGACGCAGATCAATTGCTTCGAACGTCTTCCTTTTGGGACACCTTCGTTCTGGAAATCTGTCTCGATACAAACGTACCGTGCCACGGCTGTTGCCCCGTGATAATCCATACATCAAATGGGCGTCTGCTAACTCCACATTTGTAAACATTGCACTGACTGCAAAACCACGTTCGTGATGAACACTAACCTGTTGATGCTACGTACTGATGTGCTTGATGGTAGCAATGAGTCGCATGTCATCACAAGCACCGAAGTCAACATGACCTTTCTTCAATTGGGCCAACTGGTGGTGAATCGAGGAAGTACAGTACATACTGGCTAAACTAAAATGAGCTCTAACATGGAAATTAAGCGTTTCCGGACACATGTCCACATAACATCTTTTCTTTATTTGTGTGTGAGGAATGTTTCCTGAAAGTTTGGCCGTACCTATTTGTAACACCCTGTATATTCTACACAGCAACTTGAGCAGTCATTTTGTTGCCACTTCACATAATAATTTTAGAAATTCGCGAGTATTTTTATCTAAGACTCTTGAAATATATGTGGTAAGTCCTATAGGACCAAACTGCTGAGGTCATCGGTCCCTAAGATTACACCCTACTTAATCTAATTTAAACTAACTTACAATATGGACAACACACACACCTATGCCCAAGGGAGGACTCGAACCTCCGAGGGGGGAGCCGCGTGATCCGTGATAAGGCGCCCCAGACCTCACGGCTACCCCGAGCGGCTAAGACTCTTGACTTCTTTGACTGCGTGACTTCCAAGGTTCTATCAAAACCTCAGCTTCAATTGGATCCGTTAAGTCTTTCATATCGATTATCATTCCTCTATATCATGTTATTATAAAGGTTCTTACCGTTGCAGAGGGCTTCAGTGTAGTCTCTACACCTATCCACTCAAACTGCTGTAGTACTGTCTTTGCCTGAACGCTTTTACATTTCCTTATTTCATCAAGCCATTGAAGTTTAGCGTGAAATGCTTGATTTGCAAATCAATAGTATGTTGACGTTTAAGAAAACGTAATGCTCTGTGCCATGGCGACCTAATTGGTCGACCCCCAAGAAATTAATTACGTACTCAACGTCTTCCTCACAGCACTGATAACCCTGTGCAAGGCTGTACAAAAATGTGTGTTTCTAATCAGTCACTCTGTTCCTCTTCTATTACCCAATATTTACACATAGTTTCCTTCCTTGTACCTGTATTTATCCATCCGACTTCGGTGATCGCCCTTTATAGAGATGTCGTTTCCTTTTCAACTGATCTGCTAAATGTGGTATTCATCGTCGCAGTATCTAAAGTCTTGCAGAAATCGTGACGTACTTCTTAATTTTTTAATATTTCAGTATAGAAGTTCTTTCCAAACTGATTCTTCCTGAGAGGTCTTTTAAACGTCAGCCTACCCTTTATCATTACCGAACTGTGATCTTTTGTGTATTCCCTACAATCCAATACCGACTATGGAATCTCTTCCGCATCATAATGAAATCCTTCCGGTATGTTGCCGTGTCTCCCGGCCGTTCCAAATGCATCTGCGATCACTAGGTGAAATGCACTGCGGAATTAGTATTTCTCCTCTGTCATCCCTACTATGAAGCCAGTATTCTCTTGTAACTATGTCTTGTATTCCTTCCCCTGACATAAGCATATTTGCTCCTGTCAGTAATGGCCAACTGTTACGCAGCTACACTGCTCCACACAGTGACAAAGTGCTGGTGATATGCGTGATGCTTGTATAGTGGTCGGTACAGTGAAGTTTCTAGTTTACATCCTATTCTTTGGGGTTGATTCAGAAGAACGGGTGGTCCGATAAAGTATTGAATCTGAATGTTATCGTTTCTTTGCTCAGTAAAGGAAATTTAATTTATTTCGAATTTCAGGTAGCCCCGTAAACAATGATTTATTGTAAATGAAAACCGCAATATTATGGAGGTTCTAGAGTATTATATGTCCTTAACCAGTTTTCGGCTACAAGGCCATCATCAGATTTTCCAGAGTACCATAAGCAGAAAACTTGTTAACGGAACAAATTAATACAATGTTACTTATTGCAAATCTTGATTGCAAAAATGTTTATTCATATGACCGGTTTCGGTTCCTCTAGAACCATCTTCAGATCTGCAATTTCGGTTACAGGAGTAACCCGTCCACACACAGCAACCTTCACATGCTGCGTCACATTGCAGATCTGAAGATAGTTCTAGAGGAACCGAAACAGGTAATGTGAATAAACTTTTTTGCAATCAAGACGGATTATAAGTAACATTGTATAACCAGTGATTGCGGTATCCCATTAGACATTATATCTGTTTTTACGAATTCATACTGCAGAACACCCACAATTTTGTGCTATTAATTTATAATTATAAAGTTCACTAAATGTTTTCGCAACTAAAGCATTTCCTGCGAATTTTACTATCCTTGAGAAAGAAGCATTTCCTGTTTCAAGAAGTGAAAGGCAGTTGTGTTATAAGACGTTGTCGACTTCGTGGTAGGCGTGGACGGCTGGGCACGGGAAAGAAAGTGGCCAGGGACTATGAAATGGATAACGGAGCTACTTTTCTCATTTCTTAGACGTCTGTGCAATGCACCGATGTTTCAGCGACTTAAGCGATGAATTAAATGAAAGATATTCACTGTTGCGAATATGAACAGCCATTAGAGTGAAAATTTCATTCTGGAACCATCAGATGTATAAGGGAAGTACGACAACGATAATTTTGTGCCGGACCGGGACTCGAACAAAGATTTCCCGCTATAGGCCTACGCCAGCGATCACATTAACTGCTTGGGCTATCCGTGAACGACCTAAAACCAGACCCAAGCTTCCATATACTGTGATTCTTGTGTTACAACCTGTAATCGAGGACACATTATGTAATTCCCGTACATGGAGGACATTTTAATAGAACCTCGCTGCCTGGTATCGGCGGGTACTTACGACATTGCAGTGCTTCTGTTGTTACGAACAACGGTCCAGTGTTCCCTCGGAAGTGCACGCTTTCGATGTTCCTTCGGACAAGAAACTCTGCATCGTTCTTCTTAACAATACACGCACTGCAATATTGCAATTACGAAACTGTTCCACGAACAAGCGGCGGAAGAACCAGAGTGTGCATCATTGATAGTGAGGGTTTGTATGTAGAGGAGCCTGATTCATATGCACGTCTAGCGTTTCTTGTGCTCAATTTGAGAGACCTGCTGATGTGTCATAGCGCGCAACGCCTTGGGTTGCCAGGCAGGACGGCGAGACAGATCAGGATCGAAGCCGGCGCGGCACATTTACGGCTGTGGGCTGGCACACCGTCGTCTGTGTGTGGTTTTTAGGCGATTTCCCACGCCGGCGTCACCAAATGCTTAAATAATCTCCAAACTTCCTCTCGGAGAATACGATAAAGAAACTGTTTGAGAGGCACCCACATGCCTTGCTCATACTGTGGCATCAAGCAGTCAGGCCTGCAATATGAGTGGTCTGCCAAGCGAGTGGATTTATTCTTATTTATCGAGTAACATCAATGACTGATTATGAGCTCTAGTACTCACAATTAAGCTACAGATTATTCTCCTGTTTGAATATTACGCAATGGAAACGGATAACGCACATCTGACTATTAGTAATTTACACAACTCTGACTGTTCACTACGCACTGGCAATACCACATTTTCTATCTTACCCAACGGCTTTGATCAACACGTGGCCATCGCACTGAACATGAATGGCGCACACATTATAAATTCTGGATATCATGACTACACACTATTCGAAGAACAAGGCCACCAATCTTTTTCTTTTCTCTATCTTTTTTATTCCGATAAATTCCATTATGATTCGAAGATAACCTAAACACACCATTACATTTTATACAACAATTACACATGAGAAACTCCGCACAGTGGGCATGGCTTTACATTGGTGATTCTCTATCTTATGGTCTCGTAATTATCTAACGCTACAGTGCACTTTCTGGATAGGATGGTGGATCTTTTGCTATATCTCACACTTCGACTCTCACACCCATCATCACGAAAATGTCCTCCAGACCGAGCGGTACAAAAAGGAACATGCATAACCCATTGCCTCTGAACCTACCTTGCTACTCTCCCATGCAAACCACACATACTTAAATTACATGGAATACATCACACTGGCAACATACAATACACACAAAGAATACTCACAACGTTAGAATTACTTCACTTACAGCTTTCCCACTTCAATTAGTATTCATCCCAGTTTCACTCGACACTGCCTCACTTCGTAACTTTTCTTTCCTACTACGAACTCTGGAGGATATATGCACGTCTTCCTGTGCAATGCAAGCCAAGTAGCGTTGCTGGATAGACGGCTGACTCACCTTACTTCTCTCTCAGAGTATTAGAGTTTGAAACAAGCGTCACACGGAAACATAACACTCAAAGTAACATTAAGAATATATTCGTCACACACGCGAGTCCTTAACTGATACCATGGACGAGTACTTCTCTTTATCCTTTGTCTCATACACAGATTGAGACTCACACAGTACTCACCACGTGGAAGTACTTGTCTCTAATTTCAAGTCCTGCACACGCCATTTCTTGAATATTTCCAACTTATAGTACACACGCCAGTAATTCAGCTTAACTTTAGCACTCGGAAGTATTTCAATTTATTGCTACACGTGGTTTCAATGTGACCGCTGGTCACTTCCGAAGATTACTACGACCCGCTTAATATTACCTGCCTGTCATTTAATTCTCCCCCCAAAAGTTCTTGAAATAGAGAAATAATTGTTCCAAACTACTCTTAAGTATTTCACATGCATACCATTGTCTCCACTCTTTTGTCTTTACGGAGCACACCTAAGAGAGGTCTTACCAACACAAGATCCAGCGCCAGAGTGGTGAAACATGGCCATTCTTCAGGTCATCTGTCACCTCCGCCGAGGTGGGGGAACACCATGCTACCGTATTGGTCAGCCACATTTCAGGCGCTCAAAGCTCAGGTAAATTTCATCTCGTTGGTTCCACCAAAGTTGACCAAAGGACCGTCTCAAAGATGATCATATATTGCACATTCACTATCTGCGGTTAGCAGACGACCATACATTCATTCATTTCTCAGATCTCACCAACTTGGATATAGGGATTTATTTTGTCGGAGTGCACATGTGATCAATTAAATAAATAAATTGTCCTTTACTACACTGGTATCCGGCTATGGTGTATTAAGTAAAATTGAGTTATTATTAAAAAAGATATGTTGTTCTGATAAGAATATCGAAGAATGTTGTACCTATTTTCAATGTCGGGCGGTACTGTACCCTTTCAAGTTAACATACGATAGCTCACAGAAGAACGTTTACAACATTTGCAGACAGATGTCGTGCACAAATTCCCCCACTTAGGTTACCTTGACGACTTTATTGTCAGGAAAGACATTCAGTCACTAAGTACTAAGAATAATATTTGACAAATCCTGAATCCGTACTAGACGGGATGAAAAGGAAGTCTCAAGACGAATTGTTCAAATTTGCGTGAATTCCTAAGGGACCAGACTGCTGAGGTCATCGGTCCCTAGACTTACACACTATTTAACACACTATTTAAAGTAACTGAAATTGATTTATGTAAGAACAGCACACACACCCGAGCCCAAGGGAAGACTCGAACCTCCGGCGGGAAGGGCCGCGCAATCTTTTACATTGCGCCTCAACCCACGCGGCCACTCCGATATCTGAAGACCGAATGGCACTATGATTCCTTACCGACAACCATGGCGGGGTTACTTTGGCAACCTTGTACGGTTTCAGTCCATCTCCAAAGACGTCGGTCGAGTTCTTCCAATACTCGCAGAGGAGGTTCTCCACTCGGAATTGAACCACTAAAGGATGAAGGGCTTTTCATCGTGTGTTTATTTTGCGTCTGCCACAGCTACTGCAGGTGGATGCCGAGGCGCAGATTACCGTCATATGCCTCAGCTTAGCGCTTACTCGCTAGCCACTAGGTTTCTGAGTTGCCTGGCAAGTTTATAAATGATGCGTGAACCATCAAAGGCTGGCAGCTCACGCTGTGTTAGCCGCCTAGTCTGTGCAGAATTTATGAAAGGGAGGCAGTGTAGAGACAGGCCGGTCCGTCTTGGAGGAAGCGAGTCGCGCGCCATAAATCCACGTCTCGCCAAGGTGGCCGCCGCCGCCTGCACGCGGCTCGGCTAATCCAGGGCTCTCTCGTAGGCCACTGCGGTGTCGCGGGGCCGCTCAGCAGCGCCGCACACAGTCCGAGGGCGCAGCCTGACCTTCACAGTTATCTCGCAAACACACCGTTTATGAATGTATGTTTACTGGAACGTTTTTGATTCTTTCATCTACATCTGCATGACTACTCTGCAGTTCACAGTTAAGTTCCTGACACTGGATTCGTTGAACCACCTTTAACCTCCTCCTCTACCGTTCCACCTCTCTAATGGTACGCGGGAAAAACGAACACTTAAATTTTTTCGTGCGAGCTCTTGTTTCTCTTATGTATTACGATTATCATTTCTCCTTATGTAGGTGGGCTCCAATAAAATATTTTTCCACTCTGAGGAGAAAGCTGGTGGTTGAAATTTCGTGAGAACTCCTTTGCTTTAATGATTGCCACCCAAATTGTGTATCATATCTGTGGCACACTCTCCCAATTTTCACGGTAGTAAAAAACGAGCTGCCCTTCTTCGAACTTTTTCGATGTCCTTCCTCAACCCTATCTCATTCAGATACGACCTCACACAGAAATAATCCGGAAGAGAGCGAACGAGCCTTGTGCGTTTGTGTTAACATTTTCTAAGTTTTCTGCCAATAAATCGCAGTCTTTGGTTTGCTTTCCCCTCGAAATTATCTACTTTAAGTTATTCATAACTATAAATCTAAAGTGTTTAGTTGAGCTTACAGCCTTTAGATTTGTGTGATTTATCGTGTAACTGAAACTGAGCGAACTCTTTTTAGTATTCATGTGGATAACTTCACACCTTCCATGATTTGCAGTCAATTATCACTTTTTGCATCATACACATTTCGCGTCTAAATCATTTTGCAATTTCTTAAAAGTCATCATAGTCGCCGTTGACTGTATAAAATATTTATTACGATTGCAATTTCGGCCTTATGGCCATTTCCAAATAACACTACAAAAGTTACATCCTGTCAGAATACAAGACTACCTGACACGAGTACATGTCGTCGTCAAAAGTTCAGATGAACTGACAACATGTGAAGCGTTGGCGCGAAAAGTCATTTACTTGTGACAGATTATTAGAACGATGGTAACATTGACAGTTCAGTACATATTTAACAACACATTACGATGTAATAAGTGTCGTACTCATCGGATCTTGTGAGACTCTAACAGTCAAAAGGCTGCATTTTGACGACGACGTGTTAACCTCACCTGGATCCCTCATCTCCGATCCATCCAATCCAAAGCCCACAACCGCCTCCGCCTCCTCAAACTCCTCTCTGGCCGGACATGGGGGTTGCACCCCTCTACCATCCTCCACACCTACAAATCCTTAATCCGTCCCATCCTCTGTTATGCCAGTCCTGCCTGGATATCAGCCCCCCCCCCCAAATTCTATCAGACCCTCCAGATCCTTGAGCGTCATGCACTCCGCCTCGCCTTCCATATCCGCCTCCCGTCCCCCACGCGGATCCTCTATGATCTCATTCCTTTCCCCCATCTGCTCCTCTTCCTAGAACATATCCGCATCCTCTACACCTCCCGCCGTCTTGAACCCCCTCACCCCCTGGTTGCTCCTCTCCTCTCCCATCCTCGCCCCCTGCCACGTCCTCACCGTTGTGTCCCCCCTACCATCCATCTCTACACTCTCCATCTCCTTTCCCAAGGTGGCTTCCGTCAACTCCCCCTCCCGGATGATGCCCTCTCTCCCTCCATTTATCCTTCCTATCAACTCTGATCCTCCCTCCCCCTCCTTTCCTCTGTCCTTTCCCTGGGCTCCCTCTTCCTCCCCCCCCCTGCCGTCCTGTTTCCTCCCCACTACACCTCTCCCTACCTCCCTTCTCCCCCCAGTCCTTTTGTATTCCCCTCCTCTGCCTACCCCCCTTCCTGTCGTGTCTGCCCTCACCCCTCTTATGGGTCCTCATCCTCCATCACCTCCTTTCCCGGTCCCCCCCCCCTTCGCTTTTACTCTCCTTTCCCCCCTTTTTGTTTTCCCATCTTCTGTCCCGTTTCCCCCCACCTGCTCTCGACTGTGGTGTCACCTTTGCCGACTTTTTCGTGCAGTGTTCTCGTGACTATTCAGTGTTGTTTGTCTTCACGTGTTGCGAACAGAAACCATGCTGTCGCTGGGTGTGAATTTTATATCCTTTGCGAACAGAATCCAGATTGTCGCCGTGTTTTTTAATTGTCTATTGTTTTCCCTGTCTGCCCCGTATGTATTTTTATTCACTCCATCATCCCCCTGTTGTTTGTTTTAATTTCCCCGTTTTCTTCTCACCTTGTTACTCACTAAGTCCCCGATTTTATCGCCTGTTTTTTATTATTATTTATTCTCCTGCTCTTTGTCAGAAAATCTGTAGGCTGCAGAGCGGCGTCCTAAGCTGCTGCCAGCCCGCCCCCTTCGGGGGGAATTGAAATTCAATAAAGGGAAAATAAAAAAAAAAAACGACGACGTGTACTCATGTTAGATAGTCTTATATTCTGACAGGATGTAACTTTTGCAGCGTTACTTGAAAATGAGCATGAGGCCGAAATTGCAATCGTAATAATAAATCTTCTATACAGTCAGCGGCGACTATGATGTTTCTCTAAGAAATATGACTGTGAATCCCAACAATGAGAAGTTAATCATTTTGCAATTGGTTTCGGTCGTCTGATGACTTTACAAGGCGGTCAATGACATCATCATCTGTGAACAATCCAAGAGAGCTGCTCAGATTGGCTCCTATGTCCTTGAAATAAATTAGGAACAGCAGATGGCGTACAACACTTCCTTGGGAAAGCCAGATGTTAGAATTGCTTTACGTGATGACGTTCCGTCAGTTACTACGAACTGTGACCTTTCTGACAGGAAATCACGAATCCAGTGGTACAACTGAGGCCATACTCCACAGGCATGTAATTTGCTTAGAAGTCGGTTGTAAGGAATGGTGCCAAAAGGCTTTCGGAAATCTAAAAATGTGGAATCAACTTTGAAATCCCTGGGCTAGCAGGACAGGGCGGATGAGGTTATATTTGTGGAAAGGGGCCAAAATAAGTTACTGTCAGTTGCACTCAACATATAAACTTTATTTCTTAAAATACACAATCACACAAACCTGAATCCAAAACTCTCAAGGTTTTAACGAAAGACCTCCTTTGATTTAATTTAGATCGGCTGAAGGCCACATCGAAAATCCAAGGCACAAGGCCTAAGCAAGGAACTGAGGTACAGGAGTTCGTCTGGAGGGTAAACTTCTTTAGAAATTTTTTTTATTATCTTCAATATAAATAGGCTGGAAGCTTTAGCTTCAATTTTTCCCATAGAACTCGGCTGAAGACCACACATTAATCAAGAACAATGTTCGGCTTAAGGCTGAGACAAAATTTTAAATGTTCAATCTAAATAGGCGGAAAACTCGGCTGAAGGTCGCATATCAGCAAAACAATTTAACAGCTTAAGGCCTAGGAAGAAGAGCTGTCAATTTGAAAAGGCTGAAGGCCTTATCTGAAAATATTTCGTGTAAAACTCGGCTGAAGGCCTCATACTAAGGAATAACAATCTTATGACTTAAGGGCAAGTCAAGGATTTTGAATTTTTAATTTAAGTGAGATTAAAACTCGGCTGAAGGTCACACACCATGCAGAAAACAGTTTAACGGGTTAAGGCCTAAAGGGAAGAGCTTATAATTTTCAACTAAAATAGGCTAAAGACTTTATCCAAAATGCTTCACATAAAACTCGGCTGAAAGCCACATATGAAACCCAAACAATCTCACGGCTTAAAGCCCAGACAAAGAAATTTCCAATTTTTAATTTAAGCTGGGAAACTTGGCTGAAGGCCACATACAAACTAGAAAATATTTCTTATGGCTTAAGGCCTATCCAAAATTTTTCAACCTTTGATATGAAAAGGCTGAAAACTCGGCTGAAGGCCACATACCAACTTGAAACAAATTTACGGCTTAACGCCTAGACACAAGGAATTTTCAATTCTAATCTTGAAAGACTGAAACTCGGCTGAAGGTCACATACCAAACAAGAAACTTTTTTTTAATGCTTAAGGTCTAAGAAGAAGTCTTGCAATTTTAATCAGCTAAAACTCGGCTGAAGGCCACACAGAGTACTTAAGACTAAAAAGGAAATCGCTATGTAAAACACAAGGGGCGGCGCTCTGAAGGTTCCAAGGGTCGGCATGGGAAGCAACACTAACGCACGTTTAGGTGAGACAGGCAGCCAGACCGATAACCTCTTAATCGGAAGGCAACCCAATCGAAAACCAGCCGATGAACCAACCAACAACATCAGTTCTGCTCCACCTGACCAGCAAAACGACAGCAAGATGTCAGTAGCACATCATTCTGGATACTGGTGCCCAATCCAGCCAAGTCAGAATAAATGCCCAAAACTACCAACAACGCCTCAGCTGTCGAACTAGACGCCGTGCTGTACAGCATCAACACGACAAGGAAAATACACTGCCGAAAACTACATCAACGCCCAGGGCAGGTAACCGGAACGTCAACGGCCACAAGGCAGAAGATACCACTGGTACACTTCATTAATGAAGGAATGAACTAAATTAAGTCAAACAACACACAGGAAGACGGCTGCAATTCTTACTGACTTCAACGCACACGTGTTGTTGCTCGCAGGAATCTCCCAGAAAGCAACAACCAGGATGAAACGAAGAAATGTGATAGCAGTTGAGGCTTGATAGTAGGTTAAGTGAACACTCAACTTTAGTGTCCAGGATCGGTGGGCGACGAACTTCGCAACCCTCACAAGAAGCGCCTCACAACCCCAACCGCCCGTGCATGCCGCCAGTCGGTCCGGCGTGACCACGCGCCACGGAGACTTCCTCGCTGCTCTTCCCCAACCGACCTACTGCCACACACAGGACACCCGGAAAATATATCCACCACACTAAAGATAGTACAGCAGTACTAGTATCGATACACTCTACTGCTGCCACTCATGGAGAGAAGACAGCAACGTTATGGCGGTAACCGAAGAAGAAATAAGACAGCACTGGACTGCAACCAATGGTAAAAAAGCAAGGCATGACGCGAGCCAGCCACGGCTCAAATTTGACATCCTCTGCCGATAGCATTCATTAATTCATGAAAATGAAGAGCTAGCTGTGTAACACAAGAACGATATTCTCCGAATCCGGGACTGCAACCAATGGTAAAAAAGCAAGGCATGACGCGAGCCAGCCACGGCTCAAATTTGACATCCTCTGCCGATAGCACTCATTAGTTCATGAGAATGAAGAGCTAGCTGTGTAACACAAGAACGATATTCTCTGAATCTGTGTTGACGATTATCAATAGATCGTTTTATTCGAGGTAATTAATAATATTCGAGAACAGTACATGTTTCAAAACCTACTGCAAATCAACGTTAGTGATACAGGTCTGTAATTCAACGGATTACTCCTATTTCCTTTAAGGGTATTGGTGTGTCTTGGCAACTTTCCAGCCTTCCTTCTCCGAGCGAGCGTTTGTATATGATAGCTAAACATGGAGCTATTTTTTGCTGATAAAGTACTGTCTGGACCGAAAGCCTTGCCTTTCGTAAGTGTTTTAACGTTGCACCGAAGATGCCTACTTCAAAGTCAAACATGTTGGCAGTTATTAAAGTAGAGCAGTTTTCTCTTTTAATTGTTATCCACCGTTTATATATAAAGCAAAATATTTACTGTAAAATTTGTTCAAAAATGGCTCTGAGCACTATGGGACTTAACATCTGTGGTCATTAGTCCTCTACAAGTTAGAACTACTTAAACCTAACTAACCTAAGGACATCACACACATCCATGC
Organism: Schistocerca cancellata; assembly: GCF_023864275.1. Classification (NCBI taxonomy): domain Eukaryota; kingdom Metazoa; phylum Arthropoda; class Insecta; order Orthoptera; family Acrididae; genus Schistocerca; species Schistocerca cancellata. The sequence continues at coordinate 142,378,736 of NC_064630.1, read as the reverse complement.
CCGAGGCAGGATTCGAACCTGCGACCGTAGCGGTCACGCGGTTCCAGACTGAAGCGCCTAGAACCGCACGGCCACACCGGCCGGCTAAAATTTGTTGGTACGTAAATAATAAAATTCCTATGTTTCAGAGCTGAGAGCAAATATTACTATATGACGCCACTTGAGTGACACGTGAATTAGCTTCTGTTAGTGCTGTAACGTTATGTGTATGCTGGCGAGCTAAGCGGCCTTCTAGAATTGGTAGAAGAAGAGCTGAACTTGTTGTACGGCTAAAAGCAAACGGGTCCAGGTCTCAGGGCGCGCCGCAGCAATTCCGGGCGAGCGATTCCGGGCTCAAAGACTAGCAGCGTCGCCGGAAATGGAAAAAATCCCGAAGCTGGGAATCTGAACTGCTGTTACTCGCATGGCCTTTGTGCAGGAGATGCTCCAAGAAATGGCAGAGTGTCAGAGAATCTTAAAGATAGCAAAGTTACAGGTCTTTGAGATTCGACAATAACTCGGTCAAATATTAGTGCAAATCTCAATACATCTGCGATTTGAGAAAAATGAGGCACATCCAATGACATAACAATATTTCAATATTTTTAAGCAACAAAAGCTAATACTTCACACTGAATAAAAATTTTCATAATGAATCTCTGAATGAACAACTTTTAAATGCTTCATGTGATTTCAGCATACATCATCTCAGAAGACAGCATTGCACTGTAGATATCATCCCTGAAAGCTACGTATCTATATCTATTTTCTTTATTGATTTACTATGTCTTTTAAATTTGTTTTATTATGCAAGTGATTGTCAAAACATTGTTTCTGCCACAGTAGCGCAGCAAATGAATACAGCATAAATACTTGTGCATTTACTTAATGAACAGTTTATTATTTTGCCAGTAACTTTGTTCAAATGCTGCTTGCAAGTGCTATCAAAAACCTGTGCAAATTTAAAAGTGGTCAAGCACATGTGTTAGCGAACACTTTAGGGGCATAAATAATAATTTAAACAAGATTTAACTACAATTCTTTGTCATTTAACATGAGTGCACTTGTGCAAGAATGCTGGTCTATTCATTAATGTACAAACTATTACTTACATTTATTGTGAATGATGTGAGTGTAACTGAATGTTTATAACATTCATTTTATCTGAATATAGTGTTTAATATATCAGTTTAATGTGGGAAAATGGTCAAGATAAAGAAAATCACATCTGTAGAGCTTAAGGACGATGTATTTTTGGTGATCACGGCTTTTAGATACTGGCGAAGCAGACAGTAGCAGAACACTAAGGGAGTCAAGAGCAGACTGGGACTTCTCGAGTGAAGAGCTGAAGGCAGCTATTCTGGACACTTTTACACGAGTTATGGAAGGAGGTAGACTTGCCTGTGGTAACGAGTTGTATTCGATCATGGAGGTGATTGATTCTGGCCACTGACCCCCTGCTACCTTACTTTAACTTCTGAAGGAATTTTATATTGCGAGAGGTCTGAAAGTACTCCAGAACAAGACTCTAACTATTTTCTCTTGTATAATGGAACTGAGAAAAGGCAGAGTATGAGTTCCTATTCTGTGCCTCGCGTGCTTAATTTGTGAATTATCACGCTGAATTTTTAATTGTTTTGAGCTGATGAATATTGCATGTATTGTGGCTACGAAATGGACTTCATTTTCGTGTATATTCGATGGGAATTTATTTGAGGATTTTACTACCATTCTCTTAACGCTCTCAGCGTAACTTTTCTGCGTTTGATAAGGGCTTTTCTGTCTGTATTTATAGGGAATGTCGCGGGACTACTTTCTGATTACCTGCCATGACCACTGTTGAATAACCATTATTCAAAGTAATTATCTGTTACCACTTACAGACGTTAGAACAGAACGGAACAGGACCACGTGAGATACAATCCATCAAACGATAATTAAATCAAGACCCTACGTTGCCGACGGGTGTTGATATACATCAATGGGGACAGTGGAAAATGTGTGCTCCGACCGGGACTCGAACGCAGGATCTCCTGCTTACATGGCAGACGCTCTATCCATCTGAGCCACACAGGGCACAGAGGATAGTGCGACTGCAGGGACTTTTCCCTTGCATGCTCCCCGTGAGACCCACATTCCCATCTTAATGTCCACACACTACATTCGTAGTGCCCATGCCCATTACACTCATTAATAGCGGCAGACAATCTTACCTGCCGGCCGTTGTGGCCGAGCGGTTTTAGGCCCTTCAGTCTGGAACTGCGCTACCGCTACGGTCGGAGGTTCGAATCCTGCCTCGGGCATGGATGTGTGTGATGTACTTAGGTTAGTTAGGTTTAAGTAGTTCTAACTTCTAGGAGACTGATGACCTCAGATGTTAAGTCCCATAGTGCTCAGAGCCATTTGACAATCATACCGAGTCCCGTTAGAATTTGGGCAATACGTATGCATCCGTACAGAAGAAGAAGGTCAATGGCCAGTTATCCTTAAGTATACAAGTGTGAAGATGGTATCTGTTCTTTTGGACATGTCCGAAAGAACAGATACCATCTTCATACTTGTACAATCCATCAATTTCGCTTTTGATGGTTGGTGTTCCTTTGTGTCCAAACTTGTTTCATCCTTCAGAATGAAGTCTCTTTCTTTCATCAGACCACAGTGTTCCCGTTCGTTTTCTAACCCCCTTCTGTCCAACTTTCCAATCAAATATCTTTTGTCTGGTTGTTTGTCTGTCTTTAACTTATGCCTGAACTATACCGACTACTTTAAGATCTTCCTTAACCGCAGCGATCTATTTAATGGGCTCAGTTTTGGCCTTACTTCTGTTTTCGTATGATTCTGCTATTTGTTTTGTCAACCTGTTGGGTGACATTCTTTTAACGTGCCCATAACATTTAAATCGTCGTTTTCTCATTTCACCACGTATGTCTGTGTATTCTTCTGTTTCCTTATTACTTCTCAGCCTATAAGTTTCTAATCAGTAATTTTAGAGCCATATTTTCCTAATAATCTTTCTTTCTTTCTTTTGAATTTCTTCAATATCCCTATTTCTATTTAAAATTAGAGTTTCTGCTCCATAAAGACGTTCAGGTTTGATGTGCTGTTACGCCTAAGTTTAATGAATTTAGAAATTGATTTTTTATTATAAATATTTTGTGCTAATCTGAATGCGGTTGCCAGTTTTTGACAGCGATCTTCGTTTTCTGCTTTTTCCAGACCATTTTCTTGTATGATTTCCCTCAAGTATTTAAACCAAGACACCCTTTAATTTTTCCATATTTCGTTTTCAAAAACTTTGGTGCTTCTTTATTGCATGTCATATATTCCGTTTCTTCGAATGATATTTGTAGCACTGCTTTTTCCGCGACTTCTTTAAGAATTTCAATTTGTTTTTGAGCTGTGGTACTACCCCTAGTTAAAAGTGCCAGATAATCTGCGAAGGCAAAGCAATCCGTTGTAATATTAGTTCTACCTAACTTGATTGATTGATCTATATTTTGATTCGACTTTTGCTCTCTCCATTCTGTAATTACCTTATCCAAATACAGTTAAACAGTAATGAGGAAAGTCCATCTCCAAGTCTTACACCCGTCTTTCTGTCAAACAGTTCAGAAATTCTCCCATGAATTTAACTTTAGAGCTAGTTTTGGTTATCGTTTCCTTAATCAGTGTTAGAGTTTTTATCTGGCCCTTGTTCCTTAAAAATTTGGAAAAGATATTCGCGATCAACTGAGTCGTAGGCCTTTCTCAAACCCACAAATGTAATCCACAAATGTACGTAGAATATTGTTATCAGAAATCCTTTGGTGCCTAAGGATTAATTTTAAACTAAGAATTTATTTTGGGTAGGATCTATTTGGTCTAAAGCCTGATGGGTATTCACCAATTTTAGATTCTAATTGTTCTTAGGCTCGATCAAGTTAACATTGCGAGAGAATTTTGTATGTGACCGGGACAAAAGAAATTCCTCGGTAATTCTTGACATCCATTCTGTCCCCTTTTTTATGCAATGGATGAATTAGGGCAGTTTTCCAGTCCCCAGGTATTTTCTCAGTTTGCCAGATACGTCCTTTAGTTGAGTGATCTCTTTTGTAGTGTTAGGATCAGCTGATTTTAGTAGTTCTGAAATCATACCGTCTTCTCCTCATGCTTTATTATTCTTTGTCTCTTAGTTTGCTTAATTATTTCGATTCTTTGATTAATTAATTAATTATTTCGGTTCTTTAGAGTTAGTGTTGGTGTTATTAGTTTGCTGTGGTTGGAATTTATTCGCTGGGTCTGGACAGTTCAATAGATTTTCAAAATAAGTAGCAAGTACCCTACAATTTCCCTAGTTGTTAAGAGCCAAACTGCCATTTTCATTTTTGAAGCAAAGACTTTGAGGTTGGTAACCGGTTAGTTTTGTCTTGAATGTTTTATAACAGTTTCTTGTATTGCTCTTATGGAAGTCTTTTTCGATTTCTAAAAGTTGGGCATTTTCGTAGTTTCTTTTAGTCAGTCGAATTAATTTAGAAGTTTCTTTTCTTACAGTTATAAAAGGTGTTGTATGTATTTGCAGTTTTGTTATTTTTCCAATTTTTGAATGCCTCATGGCTAGACTTAACTTCTGTTCCTCAATCGGCGTTCCACCAAGGGTGTTTTTGTATGTTTCGAAGCGGAATTAAATTTTGTGGTGTATTAATGAACCTTTTTTTAGGCTTTGCCAATTGTTGGATTGTTTTTGGGCAATTTCGCTTCTTAGAGTTGAGATTATTTTAGCAGTATCAGTTTTTGGGATAAAATTTTTTGTTTTGAAGAGCTTTTGATGTAGACATTTTTCTTTTTTTCGCGTTAAATAATGGTCAGAATCAATATTAGCCCCTTTCCTAACTTGGACTTTCAAAATTTCTTTGTAGTTAGTGTACGAAATTGCTCCATGATCGATTTGAAATTCCCCAAGAAATATATTGGATGCCCACCAAGTTTTTTGTTTAGAAGGGTTCCTTCTAAAATGTGTTGTCATGATTTTAAGGTTAAAATTTTTGCACGTTTCAACAAGTCTTTGGTCATTTTGATTTGTCCATTTATGCCCAGGAAATCCACCCACTGTTTTCATATATTTTTTCTCTTTACCTAATTGAGCATTAAAATTACCCATTAAAATCTTAACATGGTTTGAGGGAATTTTAGAAATAATAGTTTCTAACGTTTCCCAAGCTTCATTAACTTCTTCAGGTTTCTTACGATTATTCTTATTGACTGGCATATGGGCATTAATAAAAGTGTAGGCTTTATTTGCACATTTAAGAGCAATTGTCATTTGTCCATTATTAATGGGGTTTCCCTCCATTACTGAATCTCTAATATTTTTGGTGACTGCAAATGCAACTCCCAGATCTGGTATATTATTAAGTATTCTTTTATCAGTTTTACTTTAAAAAAAAAGATAACTGCCGAAATCCATGGTGTTATTGTCCGTCATTCCAGTTTCCTGAACTGCTAAAAATTGAATCTTTTTCTAATGCATCTCCAAATTTATGAAGTTTACCTGGTTGCAGAAGTGTTTGTATGTCAAGTGTTGCTAAAAATGTAGTTGTTTTGGTTTTAAGTTAGCCAGAGAACTCTGACTTCCTCTGTTGAATCACATTGCACTTTAACCTGGCCACTACACAATCTGAAAGACCACTTGCGCCAGTAATACTGGCGGTGAATTGACCAGCTGGAATAATATAGGTGTGGTTGAGTGGACTCATTGAGTGATCTCAGAGTATTAAGACTGGGTTAGTTCCAAAATATGAATTTCGGCCGCACCACTGGTGAACAGACACTGACCACTTTGCCGCTTGCTACAAGACAGACTCTAAGTGGACTTGGTTTTACTTTGCCTTGGTCCGGGACTGCTTATTCTGTATTCGCAGCTGCCCACCATATCTGAAGGAATGCTCACTAGCCGCCACCTGTGACGCGTCCAATACCCTAGGCAAGGTCGGCTTTTTAGAGTTTTAGTTACAAAGTCTTAATATTAAATTCATTTAACTTTTATTTTGTATTTGTGTGTATTTTATTAACCTGCAGTCCTAGCCAGTGCACAGACCGTTTCACTTCAGGATCACAGCTACAGGTTGTCATGTGCAGCGAATTAGCTGGGGGCCATGAAAGAGGACGTCCGCGGCTCGACCCTATGACTACATGGAGCTATTGTTTTTAAACAGAGCCGTGCATAGTCCCAGTTCCTAAATTACAAGTAACCCCAGGTAAAGGCACAACAGATTTACTCCTGTGGGTTGCTGTTTGGAAGAGCAACTACACGTACCGTCGCAGCATTCGCCAAAAATTGAACCCAGTACCACCACGTTAATAGCGTGAAACCTATCATTCAGCCACGGATAGGTATTCTTACTTTTATGATAGTAAAACTTTTGTGATTGGATACTATTAACCTTACGACATTTTGAGTAATAAAACTGCTGCTGTACTTCTTTCGCCGATGATCAGTGATGACCAATGAAATGTTTACGAACACAAAATCGCGCACTGTCTCCCTTCTCTCATATCCCACTGAACAGTCTGGCATCCAAACAACGTGACAACACCACTCGATTCCAACCGTCACTGTTGAAATGGTGTGCTAGAGTGAACTTATTCCAAACTGGTACACTGTTTTGTGTCCACTCTTCCAGCACTTTTGAGAAATTACTCTACGAAAATGCCACCAAATGGCACAAATTACCAAAAAAGAAAACCTCAAGAAAGGAAGGAAAACGAAACACAATTGAAGACTACGAAAGTTTTTTGTACTCCGCCTTCAACAACGAGCGTCTGCCTGCTTAGCTGAGTGACAATGTCCTTGCCTACCATGCAGCGGGCCCGGGTTCGATTCCTCGCTGGGTTGAAGATTAGCTTCGCCTGTGGACTGGATGGTGTGTCGTCGCCATCATCATTTCATCATCATCGACGCGCAAGTCGCCCATTGTGGCGTCACTCGAAATAAGACTTGCACCCGGTGGCCGAACTCCCCCGGACGGGGCCCCCCGACCAACTATGCCAAACGATCATTATCAGTGAAAATCTTCTAAACATGTAATTTCTCCAAACAGATATACTGTGAGCTTACAGCTACAATTGCGTCTTCAATAAAATGTGTAGAGTCCCTGCTGTTATGTTTTTCGGTTATATTAGCCCTGATTGACAAGATGCTTTTGTTTCTATTTATCGTCGACATGTGTTTTATGCATTTTGTAATGTATATTCTTCGCACCTTCGACAGTGCCGACATTTTCAGTAATGTTCCCCTTCATACCTCTGATAATCGTGATCATGTATTTCAATGACTTGTCAGGCAACTGTCGAAGATAGCCTGTTTCTGGTAAACAGCGTGCGGGAAAATCTACAGAGAGGGGCATCAAAATGTTGAATGCTTTTATAGGGCTGATATGTATTTTTAATGTTACAGATGGGACATGGAGGGACGAACTGCAGCCTATTCGAACTTTTTGTTACCCAACCTGCCCATTCGTGGCATCATCCCATACTGATGGAAGAGTCTGTATTCCTGGAAACTCTTGTAATGTTATATCCATCGTATGTAAATCCTCTCCTTAGTTTTATTTAACACTATGCGCGATAGTCACTTATTGAAGCTCTTGTACGTAATTCAAAATGCTGGGTCTTGATTTACAAAAATATTTTTTCACATATAGTAGTATTTATCATTACTGAAGAATTGATAATAGTGTTAGCTGCAGCAGAAAAAGTCAGAAAGATTTTGCTATGTTAAAAGATAGAAAAATTACACAATAATTTTTTATCCAGGGGAATATCGGCAGTACATATACTGAAGAACTGTAGGAATTATATATGAATTTTTAATAGAATATTACAGACAGAAATGTGCGTTTTCCTTTCCATGTGCATACATAAAATTTTTAATTATATTTATTTATTTTCAATTACTTTTCATGACAGATTTTCTGAAGTTTTACTATTTACTGGCGAGTTTTTCGCAACTGTAACATACAACTTTCGCATTGAAACACAGTCTTACGTTTAACATGTAATTTAAAGTTAGATGATACTTACTATATTTCCATTTCCCTTTTTCCTATGGAAAGTTAAATAATTTGTAAATTATAGAATCAGACAGTTCCATTATTAAACTAAAGGAATAACAATTTTTTATATTTACGTTCTCTCCATTCACTTTTAGTGAAGATAGAAAAATTAAAATCGGTTTAATTCTTTATACTTTCACTAAAATATCTTAAAGCTATCAAGAATTACCTTCAGTGGAAATGAATTGTTTCTTCTTTTAATGTTTAGCTTTGGAATAAGATGCACACATTTATTTCTGTTACAGAGGAATTTCAATCTAGAACTTATTTTCAAAGTCCCATTTTCACAATCGCTACACTGAAACGTATTTGTAAAGGTCTTACCTGAGTCCAAAAAAGCGCAGTTAACGTTTGAGTCACTTTTGTTTGGTGTGTGTGTGTGGGGGGGGGGGGGGGGCGGTGGATGAACCAAACGACAAGTCGCTTATGCGGAAAAATGTTCTCAAATAGGCCCTGGCTCTATATCCAGCAAAATACGTATAAAGGTTATTTCCGCAGCGTATTCAATGTAAAAGCAGGCAGTAACTCCATCAGACCCATTTTCTTTGTAGTCTTAACAGCTTTTTAACACGCAGAGTGCTTTTTCCATATCACTCATTTGGAAAGAAATGGTATAGAGTAATATTCTCAGTCATGAATAAAATTTTTATGTGAAATGTCGTGACTATTCTAATCTATCTTGGCAAACTTCTCTTAGAATATTCAGATATGTTCTGTGACTTTTATTTTCTGAATCAGTCTCCCACAGTTAAGTGCGAAACACGTTGACAGTTTCACTGAATGCTAGGTTTAAAGGTGAGTCTTCTATTCAAATTCAACAAAGATGTGTATCCATTTTATATAAGTTAAAGAGTATTCCAAAGATTTCGAACTGTGAAATTCATTGCTACGCAATAAGACATATTACCGTTTTCAGGTTTTGTGATTTGGATCAAATCGTGTGCCACGAAAATGATTTTTTTCTTTTCCGTTTTCTGTATTTGTACAAAAGCTACGCTGAGCCTGAGCTGCTGTTAACAACAATAGTGCTGATGTCTGCTTTCTGATTTAATTGCACGTGCGTTGTTGTTGGAGACTTCAGTCAGAAAACTGGTTTCATGCAACTCTCGACAATACTCGATTCGGTGAAAGTCTCGTTATGTCTACATTTCTGTTGCAGCCAATATAAATGTGAATCCGTTTATCGTAAAGAAATTCAGTATTTTGTAATGTCTCAGTATGTGTCATGTTTATTCCTTCTTTTAGTGGAATTGTACCAAAAAGCTCTTTCGACTCCTATTCGAAGCAGTTCGTCTTCATTAGCTCTTCCATTCACCCATCTAATCAAAAAGAATTCCTTTATGCAGCTGCATTTAATAACATCACCAGTCCTCTTTATTATCCGCGTTCGATTCCATATAAACATAAACTTCCAGAAAACACTGTCTAAGAATTGAATTTATATTCAATGGCAACGCACGTCTCTGTTTCAAGGACTATTTTCTTGCTATTTTTAGTTTACGTTATCGTTCTCCCTGGCGAATCCAGCAATACTTCGCAAATGCTAAATTGGTACGGGAATTGGATATATGTCCTAATCTGCTCCCCCCTTCCCTCTCCTCCTTCCCCTCTCATTGTCCAACACCTCATCTTTCCTCTTATATCTTTCCTTCATCTCCTTTCACCCCTTCCGACCATTTTCTTCGCCACACTTTTGCCCATCTCTCTCTCTCTCTCTCTCTCTCTCTCTCTCTCTCTCTCTCTCTCTCTCCCTCTCTCCCTCCCCCCGACCTCTCCGACCATCTTCTCCTACTCCTATCTCTGACTTCCAGCCTTGTTTATTGTTATTGCAAATTCAGATTCCGTAGTAGTATTCTAATCATAAGCGGGTAAGCCACAAATGCAACTTACCTGTTTTCTTTGGAAACCCACTGCGAGGATGGAAATACAATTCTACATTTTGTGCATACAATTTTCGCTTAAATATAATCAGAAAGAATATACAGGGTGATTTTTTCCGACCGTGTACAAACTCTACAACTTATCGATAAGAGGATACGTAATAAGAAAGTTCTAATGAATTAATGTCCGGAAATGTATGGTTTCCATGCTAGAGACCCTGTATTCAATCATACTTAGTTACAGACTCTGCGGTCTGATACGCACTGAACCATGCACCCACAGTTACAGTATGCATGGTCTCCTTCTGTTCCTCATACGTAATTCCTTAGCGCCGTCTCCTGCCATAGTAATTGGTAACGTTGTGTCCGATTCACTTCTCTTGCTGACTCACCTTCTAGTGGATTTGGTACGGGGTAGTACACAATGATTCCGTATTCGACTCGAGAGCTTACCCACATGGTGTTTACTTATGGAAAGGCAAATGGCAACGGTGGGGGGGGGGGGGAGCAGCAAGGTTGTATCAGGAGAGCTATCCCCAAAGACAAAAACCACAGCATTTCCAATGTTTGCAGCAGTGTTAGCCGTTTGTCCAAGACAGTGTCGTTTCAGTAAGCAGGAAATCATGAAGGAGGTACCCTAAATGTTCAGACACCAGACTAAGAGCAAAACGTGATTGAAGGCGACAGCCGTGTTGGACTTTTGTACTCAAACAAATGTCACATATAATTACAAACTATGTACGAAGGTTAATCCAACAGCAATAGAGAGTTTTTTAAACCTCGTCAAGGAACAAGACTGGCGGGATGTTTATTGTGCCGATAACATAGATAACAAATATAATGCTTTCCTTAATATATTTCTCATCATCTTTGTGAGTTGCATTCAATTAGAACGTTCTAAACGGGGTACTAGTGGGATAAGGATATCATGCAGAACAATCCGGGAATTATATCAAAATGTTAGACGTAGTCACAATCAAGCTACAGTAGCCCATTACAAACAGTGCTGGAAGGTGCTTTAAAATGTTATTAGGAAGGCAAAGAGTATATGGGACGCAAATGAGATCGCAGGAAGTGCAAAATGGCTAAGGAGGGACGACTAGAGGACACAAGTAAGGATGTAGAGGCATATATCACTAGGGGTAAGATAGAGACTGCCTACAGGAATAGCAAAGAGACGTTTGGAGAGAAGAGAACCACCTGTATGAATATCAAGAGCTCAGATGGAAAACCAGTTCTAAGCAAAGAGGGGAAAGCAGAAAGGTGGAAGGAGTATATAAAGGGTTTATATAAGGACGATGTACTTGAGAGGAACATTATGGAAACGGAAGAGGACGTAGATGAAGATGAAATGGGAGATATGATACTGCGTGAAGAGTTTGATAGAGCACTGAGAGATCTAAGTCGAAAGAAGGCCCCGGAAGTTAACAACATTCCGTTAGAGTTATTGATAGCATTGGGAGAGCCAGCCATGACAAAACACTTTCATCTGCTGAGCAAGATGTAGCGACAGGCGAAATACCTCCAGACTTCAAGAAGAACATAATAATTCCAATCCCAAAGAAAGCAGGTGTTGACAGGAGTGAAAATTATCGAACTATCAGTTTACTAAGACACGGCTGCAAAATACTAACTCGAATTCTTTACAGACGAATGGAAAAACTGGTTGAAGCCGACCTCGAGGCGTATCAGTTTGGATTCCGTAGAAATGATAGAACACGTGAGGCAATACTGACCTTACGACTTATCTTAGAAGAAAGATTAAGGAAAGACAAACCTACATTTCTAGCAAGTGTAGACCTAGAGAAAGCTTTTGACAATGTTGACTGGAATACTCTCTTTCAAATTCTAAAGGTGGAAGGGGTAAAATACAAGGAGCGAAAGGCTATTTTCAATTTGTACAGAAGCCAGATGGCACTTATAAGAGTCGAGGGGCACGAAAGGGAAGCAGTGGTTGGGAAGGGAGTGAGACAGGGTTGTAGCCTCTCCCCAATGTTATTCAATCTGTATATTGAGCAAGCAGTAAAGGAAACAATAGAAAAATTAAGAGTAGGAATTAAAATCCATGGAGAAAACTTTGAGGTTTCCCGATGACACTGTACGAGGTGCATTCAAGTTCTAAGGCCTCCGATTTTTTTTCTACTTAACTACTCACCCGAAATCGATGAAACTGGCGTTACTTCTCGACGTAATCGCCCTGCAGACGTACACATTTTTCACAACGCTGACGCCATGATTCCATGGCAGCGGCGAAGGCTTCTTTAAGAGTCTGTTTTGACCACTGGAAAATCGCTGAGGCAATAGCAGCATGGCTGGTGAATGTGCGGCCACGGAGAGTGTCTTTCATTGTTGGAAAAAGCCAAAATTCACTAGGAGCCAGGTCAGGTGAGTAGGGACCATGAGGAATCACTTCAAAGTTGTTATCGCGAAGAAACTGTTGCGTAACGTTACCTCGATGTGCGGGTGCGTTGTCTTGGTGAAACAGCACACGCGCATCCCTTCCCGGACGTTTTTGTTGCAGTGAAGGAAGGAATTTGTTCTTCAAAACATTTTCGTAGGATGCACCTGTTACCGTAGTGCCCTTTGGAACGCAATGGGTAAGGATTACGCCGTCGATGTCCCAGAACATGGACACCATCATTTTTTCAGCATTGGCGGTTACCCGAAATTTTTTTGGTGGCGGTGAATTTGTGTGCTTCCATTGAGCTGACTGGCGCTTTGTTTCTGGATTGAAAAATGGCATCCACGTCTCATCCATTGTCACAACCGACGAAAAGAAGGTCCCATTCACGCTGTCGTTGCGTGTCAACATTGCTCGGCAACATGCCACACGGGCAGCCATGTGGTCGTCCGTCAGCATTCGTGGCACCCACCTGGATGACACTTTTCGCATTTTCAGGTCGTCATGCAGGATTGTGTGCAGGGAACCCACAGAAATGCCAGCTCTGGAGGCGATCTGTTGAACAGTCATTCGGCGATCCCCCAAAACAATTCTCTCCACTTTCTCGATCATGTCGTCAGACCGGCTTGTGCGAGCCCGAGGTTGTTTCGGTTTGTTGTCACACGATGTTCTGCCTTCATTAAACTGTCGCACCCACGAACGCATTTTCGACACATCCATAACTCCATCACCACATGTCTCCTTCAACTGTCGATGAATTTCAATTGGTTTCACACCACGCAAATTCAGAAAATGAATGACTGCACGCTGTTCAAGTAAGGAAAACGTCGCCATTTTAAGTATTTAAAACAGTTCTCATTCTCGCCGCTGGCGGTAAAATTCCATCTGCCATACAGTGCTGCCATCTCTGGGACGTATTGACAATGAATGCGGCCTCATTTTAAAACAATCCGCATGTTTCTATCTCTTTCCAGTCCAGAGAAAAAAAAAATCGGAGGCCTTAGAACTTGAATGCACCTCGTACTTCTGTCAGAGACAGCAAAGGATCTGGAGGAGCAGTTGAACTGAATGGACAGTGTATTGAAAGGAGGATATAAGATAAACATCAACAAAAGAAAAACAAGGATAATGGAATGTAGTCGAATTAAATCTGATGATACTGTGGGAATTAGATTAAGAAAAGGAGCTCTTAAAGTAGTAAATGAGTTTTGCTATTTGGGAAGCAAACTAACTGATGACGATAAAAGTAGAGAGGATATAAAGTGTAGACTGTCAATAGCAAGGAAAGTGTTTCTGAAGAAGAGAAATTTGATAACATCGAGTGTAGATTTAAGTGCCAGGAAATCTTTTCTGAAAGTATTTGTGTCGAGTGTAGGCATTTATGGAAGTGAAACGTGGACGATAAATACTTTAGACAAAAAGAGAATAGAAGCTCTCGAAATGTGGTGCTACAGAAGGATGCTGAAGATTAGATGGGTAGATCACGTAACTAATGAGGAGGTACTGAACAGAATTGGGGAGAAGAGAAATTTGTGGCACAACTTGACTAAAAGAAGGGATCATTGAATAGGACACGTTCTGAGGCATCAAGGGATCACCAGTTTAGTATTGGAGGGCAGTGTGGAGGGTAAAAATCGTAGAGGGAGACCAAGAGATGAATACACTAAGCAGATTCCGAAGGATGTAGGTTGCAGTAGCTACTATGAGGTGAAAAAGCTTTCACAGGATAGAGTAGCATGGAGAGCTGCATCAGTCCAGTCTCTGGTCTGGAAACCACAACAACATCATCAACAACAACAATTCGCAGGATAAAATTAAAACCATATGTGAATTGTGAAGGAAGTGTCTGGTTAGCAGCACAAGGTCGACAATATAAAGTCAGTTCCTATTAAAAATATTTCTGTTACTGATAAATCAGATATATGTACAGTATTTAACAATCATTTTCTGAGCATTGCTGATGAATTAAATAAAAATTTAGTTTCTACAGGGAATCATGTCACTCTCTTGGCAAATGCCTTTTCGAGAGTGATGTCTGAAATACTCCTCTATGATACAGACAAGGGGGAGATTGAGTCAGTAACTAAATAAGTGAAGACTAAGGATTCTCATGGATATGATGGAGTGCCTAGCAGAATATTAAAGTACTGTGCTGCACATGTTAGCCCTGTATTTAACCATATTTGTAATTTTTCCTTCAGGAATGCCAGTTTTCTGAACGATTGAAGTACTCAGTACTAAAGCCGCTTTATAAAAAGGGAGAAAGGGATAATGTAGACAATTTTAGACCTATTTCTATGCCATCAGAGTTTGCTAAAGTTATTGAAAAGGCTGTGTAAGTAAGAATAAGTGATTATTTTATATCACATGAATTGCTATCAATATACAGTTCGGTTTTAGAAGTCCTTTAACAACTGAAAAAGTGTTATATTCTCTCTTCTCTGTGAGGTACTGGATGGGTTAAACATGAGTTTACGAACGCTAGGCATGTTTTTGGATTTAACTAAAGCGTTTGATTGTGTTGATCACAAAATATTGCTCCAGAAGTTGGACCATTACAGAATACAGGGAGTAGCTCACAACTGGTTGACCTCTTACAGAAAGCAAAAGGCCATGCCATCATACACAATGTTGAGAATGGCTGTGATGTGGGGTCTGGGTGGGGTACAGTCAAGTGGTGGGGGGGGGGGGGGGGGCGGGGGTGCCCCAGGTATCAGTGTTGAAGCCACTCCTGGTCCTTATTTTTAAAAATCATATGCTCTCTAGAATTGTAGGCAACTTCGAAATGCTCAGTGAGAACCCCAATTTTTCATTGCACGTTACGGTTCTACAGCAATATCTACATACGTTTGTCTTGAGCATTTTCTTCCTTTCGCCCAAGATGGCGCTGTAACCGGAGGAATAGAAATGGGCAATGGCCCTTGAATATCCAGCGGCATTTGGGATCCCACCTCCTTGCTGCGAAGGTAGGACAGGCAGTATTTCATAACTTCTACGGAAACCCAATTATTGAAATCCTGTTCCTCCGATATATCGAAGAGGTATTGCTCGATGCGGCACTGTGGGCGTTCCTCGAGGCGAACGCTACTCTACTTTTCCAATTAGTACACCTAGCGATCCACTTTTTAATTGACCGTACGCAGGAGAGAAGCATATCTGCGGGAATGTCAGTACAGGCGTTTCCGATGCGGTCGACCATGTCTTCACGCCTTGTCTTTTAAATATCCCCACAGAAAGAAATCCCGCGACATACCGTGCTAATTAATAGGGCCACCTCAGTCGATCCAACGCCCACGGTCTAATACCTCCTGTGCTTCAATTGCGTCATGAGCTGGGCAACCGTCATGCTGAAGCCACATATGTTGTCGAACATCCAGGGTAATATCCTTCAGTAGTACCGGTAGTACCTGTTCTAAAAACGTTCGTATCTGGGTCCATTCAACGCGGCGTCGATAAAATACGGACCAATAAGTTTGTTTCCACTGACGTCACACCGTACATTAACCGACGAAGGACGGTGAAGTTCAAGTTGCCGTAACCAGTGGGGATGGTCTACACTACACACTATGCCGGTTAACGCTTCTATGGTTTGTGAATGTACACTACCCTCCATAAGTTTGGAAACACCTAGTAATTAAAGACAATCGAAAGGATGGTTCAAATGGCTCTAAGTACTATGGGACTTAACAGCCGAGGTCATCAGTCCCCTAAACTTAGAACTACTTAAACCTAACTAACCTAAGGACATCGCACAAATCCATGCCCGGGGCAGGATTCGAACCTGCGACCTTAACAGCCGCGCGGTTCCGGACTGAAGTGCCTATAGCAGCTCGGCTACCGCGGCCGGCTATCGAAAGGAAATACAGTATAAAAATGCATTTTGTTATTTTCCAAATGTTTATTAAGATCAAATAATACACAGGAAGATGCAACAATTAAATGTTCGATTCCTCAAAATAGCCACCCCTTGTTTCACCACTGTCTTGCACGCTCTCGGCATGCGCTGCGTCAGTTTTGCCAAGGTTTCAGTTGGAATTAATCTCTATTCTTGCTGCAGGACCTCCCAAAATTGTGACCCACTCATGATTTCCCGTTTTCGGATCCTCCTGTCCAATTAATCCCATAGCAGCTTGATTGGGTTAAAATCAGGGGATTGGTGCGGTTATTCCATGTTTTATGTTTTTCAATATTTTACGAACCACTAGAGACTTCACATAGTTCTGACACAAGCGAGACGTATGTTTCAGGTCGTTGTCTTGCTGCAAGACAAAACCTTTCCCAAACAGACACAAACCAGATGTCTTAGCATGTCGCTGGAGAATGGCATGATAATCCTTTTGGTTCATTTTTCCATCTATTTTCACCAAATCTAGTACTTTATTCTCTCCAAAGGATCACCATACCATCACAGACCCTCTCCATGCTTTACAGTTGGAATTACACACTGAGGATTCAAGCGTTCACGAGGTAAACGGCGTACAAATTGACGGCATTTACTTCCAAATATTTCGAACTTGGATTTATCAGTGAATAAGACTCTTTCCCAATCCCCCGCTATCCAATGTTGGAGTGTCTTAGCCCACTGAAGCCTTTTCTTCTTGTTAACAGGGCGCAACCGTGGTTTCCTTGTTGCTACATAACCTCAGAGGTTGTCTGCCAGGCGTCGTCTCACTGTTAGCTCGCTCACCGGTGTATCCCTCGTTGCGTTTAGTTCAGCAGTCAACTCACGGACAGCTTTTAATCTGTTACGTTTACTGGTCACTACCAAACACTTTTCCTGGTGTTCTGATATTTTCCTGGGTGCTCCTGAGAGAGGACGATCTCCATAGGAGCCTGTTTCTCGATGCCGGTGTATAGTTTTGACAACTCTGCTGATGGAAATCATCAGTTCCTTTGCTATTTGTCGGACACTATTGCCTTCTTGCAAAGTGATTATCATTACCCGTGATTCATAAGGAATATGGCACTTTGGGGCCATTTTCAATTACTTTCGGGCTGGTCGTTGTGGCCGAGCGGTTCTAGGCGCTTCAGTCCGGAACCGCGCTGCTGCTACGGTGGCAGGTTCGAATCCTGCTTCGGGCATGGATGTGTGTGATTTCTTTAGGTTAGATAGGTTTAAGTAGTTCTAAGTCTAGGGGACTGATTGCCTCAGATGTTAAGTCCCATAGTGCTTAGAGCCATTTGAACCAATTACTTTCGTGGTGTCCGCCGCTCGTGGTCTCGCGGTAGCGTTCTCGCTTCCCGAGCACGGGGTCCCGGGTTCGATTCCCGGCGGGGTCAGGGATTTTCACCTGCCTCGAGATGACTGGGTGTTTGTGTTGTCCTCATCATTTCATCATCATCCAGGAAAGTGGCGAAATTGGACTGAGCAAAGGTTGGGAAATTGTACGGGCGCTGATAACCACGCAGTTGAGCGCCCCACAAACCAAACATCATCATCATCATCATCATACTTTCGTGGCGTGTTATACCTTTATGCAAACGCAACTACATGTGAACATAAATGTAAACAACGTACCTCTACATAGCCATGCGGTCTACTCGCGACACCTAGCGTGTTTAGTAGAGCTGCTTGGACAGGTAACGTCTGTTTACATATAACGGAGCATTACTAGTATGATCCAATATGTATGTATATGTACAATAATTAAGTGTACAATACTGTACGTGTCATTATTAACCGTTATTTGAGCTTGCTATTCCGTATTGTAACCAATAACTCACATAGATCACTTCCATCTTTCTCCGTCGTAATACGCAGCATAGTGTTTCCAAACTTATGGAGGGCAGTGTAGACTCATCGGAAAACAGTATCACGGCAAAGAATGTGGAGTCGTTCGTATTTGTTGACGTGCCCATCCACAAAACAATACCGCGTTATGGAAACACGCACCACGAAGTTCTTGATGCAGTGACACGTGATGTGGACCATACGATGATGGAATATTGTGACAGTACGGCCTACGGACATATCGGAATCGCGGTGTAATTGCTGGGCGCTTATCCGTGACTTCTGGTGCACTGCCGCTAGTTCAGCTACTCCATAAGCTTCTCATGTAATACGTTTGCTTCGTATCCGTTTTCCGGTCTGCACGCTACCTTCAACTGTAAAGGAGTTCTCAACGAACGAGAATGAGCTTACACTAGAAAATATTCAACATTCAAGGCAACAGCAGCCACAACGTTTCTCCTACATTTTTCGTAAATCAGGATCATTCCAATCTTTTCTTCTGTAGTTGCAACATTCATCGTCCGCTTGCACTTCTTTTTTACAAATCATAGGTAGCTGTGATGTCAATATTCATTGCGCAAGTATTTTAGTGTTTACAGAGCTGCTATCTGTTACATCTGTACAATACGTGAGATCCGGTCGCATACTGCCTGTTACAATACGTGGTAGTTCGCTGCACGGCCACTGAGGCGCGTTGAGCAGACTCTGTTAATTATGTTGGAGGAATACAGTGTTGCTAGTCGGGTTTCCAATTAGAAGATATGAAATACCGCCCTGGCCCATCCATGCAACATGGAAGTGGGATACCATATGCCATTGGATATTCAATGGCCACTGAGTAGCACGTGGTAAACTACGATTGCGTACCCATTTCTGTTCCTCCAATTACAGCGCCATCTGTGGCGAAACGAATAAAATGCTTCAGACAAAAGAGCAAAAGAGTAAGTCGAGTTTTCCGTAGAATCGTAATCTGCAAAAAAAAAAAAAAAAAAAAAAAAAAAAAAAAAAAAAACAAAAGAAAACGGAAGTTCCTATTGAAGATTTCATAGTTGCCCCCACCATCCACGCACGGGGTGGGGTGATGGTTCGAGAGACAGACAAACTGGAATTATAACTTTTTTGATCCGTTGTGTAGTGTTAGAGATAGTTCAATGTCTTCAGTTAAAAAGAAGATCCTATGTATGAAGACATATACAGCCTTTGTCCGTCCGAATGTTCGTTAGAGGATCGTGTAAAATTCTGAAGTAAATCGATCAAGTACTTTCCTAAATTATTGATAAAACTGGAATGAGATTTTCACTGTGCAGCGGAGTGTGCGCTGATATGAAACTTCCTGGCAGATTAAAACTGTGTGCTGGACCGAGACTCGAACTCGGGACCTTTGCATTTCGCGGGCAAGTGCTCTACCATCAGAGCTACCGAAGCACGACTCACGCCCGGTCTCACAGCTTTACTTCTGCCAGTATCTTGTCTCCTACCTTCCAAACTTTACAGAAGCTCTCCTGCGAACCTTGCATATCAGCGCACACTCCGCTGCAGAGTGAAAATCTCATTCTGGAAACATCCCCCAGGCTGTGGCTAAGCCGTGTCTCCGCTATATCCTTTCTTTCGGGAGTGCTAGTTCTGCAAGGTTCGCAGGAGAGCTTCTGTAAAGTTTGGAAGGTAGGAGACAAGATACTGGCAGAAGTAAAGCTGTGAGACCGGGCCTGAGTCGTGCTTTGGTAGCTAAGATGGTAGAGCACTTGCCCGCCAAAGGCAAATGTCCCGAGTTCGAGTCTCGGTCGGGCACACAGTTTTAATCTGCCAGGAAGTTTTGTTGATAACACTGTCAATCAACGACTTGTCTTTACATTGTAGCTTAGACTATCTATGCCGTTATCTGTTATTAATTATTATGTTACCCAGTTAGCAAAACACTTCTGTCAAGTACGTGAAAATACAGTGGCAAAATTTTGAAAAAGGGTTCCCCTTAAAAACTGGATTCAAGGATACTTTCAAAGATATCTGCACTTATTTCTGGGAGACGAATTTGGAAAATAAGTACTAACCGGTATGAAGTCATTCCTATCATAGGCAGCTCCAATACGCCTCATGTACTTCAGAAACCTTCCAATTCAGTTTGACATCAAATATAACCGGAAAACCACGAATCTGTTAGCTTCTTCGTAGCAACACTGTTGTGGACTAGATTCACTATAAGTCAAAAAAATGTTTGAAAGAAAAAGGTCTAATGCCATCTGGAGGACGAAAATTTGGGTACGGATGTGGTCCAATACGACACTGAAAAATAAAGCGTCTCCGCAATGTAATGGTAGTTTCTATTGAGAAATAGAGAAACCTTGGCTCACTTTAACCATGAACGCTCCAAGTGCCTGTCATTTATAGGACTATAATGAAAGAATCCACGCTAGCTTTGCGTGGGCCGATTCAAGTTTCCAGAACACAACACAATCTTGCTGTAAGTGACCCGCCCAACCCAGTGTTGGGTTTACAATGTGTTCACGGAAATTAACCGACGATGTTTGTATGAATCGCATACAGTGTTCATGGAAACAGTTTTGGAACTGTCAACTAGCTTCGTAAGGCTCCTGTGAATTATGTCGTATGATAGAGTGGAATCGCGGTCTTCCTCTAAATACGTGCTGCGGAACTTGCCAGCTACTTTACAAAGTGTTTCGGACGTAGACTCGATACGGCACCAAGTGATCAGTGTGTCAGGATCCTTTCGCAGGTTAGTTGGTGAGACGGAACCAGAGGGCATTGCGTCTCTTACAGGAGCAGTGGTTTCTCCTTTGATAAAATCAGGGCACCCACCAAAGAAACAGATGGGATTGTTCATGGTAGGCGTTAACAATATTAGATGCGTGATGGCCCCTCTTATGGAAATAGCATTACGTGAGGAGATAACGTGCACTTGGTGTGTATTCTGAGAGCAGCAATAGCAATGGAAGACACCATCGTGGGATAAACATAGAGCACAGGTTGCAGTTAGCTGTATATCTTCACACACGTCGAAACCAACGGCGTCCGGCACATTGATTCTGAGGTCACTGTCAGTTCTTTACGGAGACTGGTCGAAGCCAGTCTCATGCGTAGCTATTTATTTGCAGCATTGTTCCGAAAACTGATCAGAGGCCTCTGGGATGAAACATTGTGGATGTTCAAAAGCAGAAGTTTCGTGATAAGAGCGACTTTAGGTTCCTCGATCTAATATACACTGCGGGAATATGTAAAATCGGCATGGATAGGTGGTTAAACCCCTTAAAAGACCACTGGGGTGGAACACTGTCTGTGGAGTCTATGTGGTTTTATTTTACGTTTGGAGAAGCTCCAAGAACCTCAACAGAAAAACCAGTATCAGATAACGAATTAACTGCAACAGATCGGATAGATAACACACTGACTAAGAATTTTGCTATACTTGTTTTTAACCTCTAGAGAACTCGCAGTAGTGTCCCTAAATACATGTCTCTAGCTGAAGTAGGCGCCCTGTACCGTACTAAGGATTGAGAATTGGTTCGAATCTGAGATACATAATCATAATATTATCTGCATGAGGTGGAAACTTTTTCGGACTCACCAGAAAGGTTCATAATAAGCAGAAAGGCTCAGTCTAGAGATCCTAAATAGTTCCAACTGCTAGCTCATATGGACAATCGGGGCCAGTGGATTTAGATAAGTAAACATATCTTTCTACTAGATTCACTCACACCTGCCGCAGAGCTTTTTAAAGATAAATGAAACTTGATATAATGGAAGTACTCCGAATATACGGTAGCAGCACAGGCTGGCATTACATTACATTAATACTTGTTCCGATGTGGAAAGTGTCAAGTTAACAAAAGTTTTCATTGTACTAGATAGAAACACAGCGAGCGGATGAGGGATATTTGGGCAGCAAGGAAGGCAGCAAAAGGAATTGGCCATGTAGTTTAGTTCAACTGCGCAGATCAAAACAAAAACACACACACACACACACACACACACACACATATATATATATATATATATATATATATTCACTTTTTATTAATAACCCATCCTAATTCAAAAATAATAGCGAAGTGCATTGCTACAACACTAGATTCTGGGTTAAATCTGACTTTAGCACAGAAAGTGGTAAATTATGTTGCGACAAAAATCTTTGGTCATTTGCCAAATAGGATTAGAAATCTATTATTTATTTAAAAATACACTAAAATAATTTCTGTATGAGAGCGCTTTCTATTAAATAGATAAATGAATATATATTACAGTTACTACTTGATATCTAATATATATACAGGGTGGTCCACTGATAGTGACCTGGCCAAATATCTCACGAAATTAGCATCAAACGAAAATAAATAAGAACAAATCTGTTCGAATGTGACGGGGGAAAACAGATGACGCTATGGATGGGCCACTAGATGGCGCGCCATAGGTCAAATTGATAGAAACTGCATTTTTTAAAATTGGAATGTTTGATTTGGAACATTTGTTTCGCGTTTTGATGGACGGTGCTGTAATATTCTCACAAACATAGCAACGCATCTGATAGCACTGTGTACAATTCATTACTTAAATTAGGTGTGATAATACTCCTGTCCAGTCATAATAACTACACGGGAGACATAATATTGTTAAAATGGAACGTTTAACAGTTGTAGAAAAGGTAGATATGGTGTTTATTAATGGCTACTGTGATCAAAATGCCCAACAAGTTTGTGCTATGTGTGCTGATCGTTATCCTGAGAGACAGTATCTATGTGTCCGGATGCTTCGTCAGACAGATAATGTCTTTAAAGAAACCGGGAGTGTTCAGCTAAAGAAGAAGACGCAACCAAGAACTGCAACAAATGAAGATGCCCAAATAAGTGTTTTAGCTGCAGTTGAGGCTAATCCGCACGTCAGGAGCAGACAAATTGAGCGGGAATCGGGAATTTCAAAAACGTCGGTTTCGAGAATTCTACATCATCATACATTTCACCCTTACCATATTTCTATGCAGCAGGAGTTGCATGGCGATGATTTTGAATGTCGTGTAAATTTTTGCCTCTGAGCACAAAATAAATTACGACCCGAAAACTATTTTTTTCAAGAGTTCTATTTAGTGACGAAGCATCATTCGCAAACAGAGGTAACGTAAACCGGTATAATATGCACTATTGGGCAACGGAAAATCCACGATGGCTGCAACAAGTGGAACGTTAGCGACCCTGGCGGGTTAATGTATGGTGTGGAATTATGGGAGGGCATCTAACTGCCCCTTATTTTATCGATGGCAATCTAAATGGTGCAATGTATGCCGGTTTCTTAATAAATGTTTTACCGATTTTACTAAAAGATGTTTCTCTTCATAACAGAATGGCGATGTACTTTCAATATGATGGATGTCCGGCACATAGCACGTGTACAGTTGAAGCGGTATTAAACAGAATATCTAATGACAGGTTTATTGGTCGTAGAACCACAATACCATGGCCTGCCCTGCACATTCACCGGACTTTACATCTCCGGACTTCTTCCTTTGGGGACAATTGAAAGATATTTGTGATCGTGATCCACCGACAAAGCCTGAAAACATGCGTCAGCGCATTGTCAGTGCATGTGCGACAATTACTGAAGACAATCTACTCGCTGTTGAGAGGAATTTCGTTTCACATATTGCCAAATGCACTGAAGTTGAAGGACATCACTTTGAGCATTTATTACATGAATGAGGTTATTACGGTTGCTCATGCAGTAGCAGTATGCGTTCCCACAATTTATGATAAGGTCACAAAAGTAAATGTGTCACATTGGAACAGCAGAAATAAGGTCCAAATGTAAGTATTTTTTGTGTTTTAATTTTAAAAAACCACATTGTTATCAACTTTTCATCTAAATGGGTGACAGTGTTGGAATATTACAACGCCATCTGTCACAAAGCGAAACACATGTTCCAAATCAAACATTCACATTTATTTACGTGCTATACGAATATGTAATAAAAATGGGGTACCTATCTAAAAATTGCAGTTTCTATCAATTTGACCTATGGCAGCGCCATCTAGTGGGCCATCCATTGCGCTATGTATTTTCCCCCGTCACGCTCGAACAGATTTATTCTTATTTTTTCGTTTGATTCCAATTTCGTGAGACATTTGACCCGGTCACTGTCGATGGACCACCCTGCATGTAAAATAACAGTTACTACTTCATATCTAAAACTTTTTCTGTTAAGTAGAAGGAGTCGTCATGCGTAAATTCTTTTAATTTTTTTAAAATGTTGGTTGACTGTCTGTCAATCTTTTAACGCTATTTGGCAAAGGACCAAAGTTTTTTGTGGCAGCATAATTCTCCCCTTTCTGTGGCAAAGTCAGATTTAACCCAGAATAGTGAAGATCATCCTTTCTTCAAGTGTTGTAGCTACGCATTTCACTATTATTTTTGTATTGGGATGAGTTAGTAATAACAAATGTCATAAGTGAATCTATGTATTTTGAAGGTGCTGTGAATATCTTGAGTTCCTTAAATAAATATCAGCAACGTGACTATGGGTGATCTCCAATTATTATTCTGACTACCCCCTTTTGTGCAATGAATACTTATTGTCTTAATGATGAATTACCCGAAAACATGATGCCATATGAAAGCAGTGAATGAAAATTGGCATAGTAGGCTAATTTACTGATACGTTTATCAGAAAATTTTGCAATAATCCTAATAGCATAAGTAGCTGAACCTAACTGTTTCAGTTGATCATCAATGTGTTCATTCCAACTCAGTTTCTCATCAGTGCGCACACCCAGAAATTTTGAATATTCTGCCTTAGCAACAGACTTCTGAGCAAAATCTATGTTTATCTATGGTGTTATGCCATTTACTGTAAATAATTGTATATACTGTGCTTTCTCACAATTTAATGGGAGTCCATTTGCAGAGAAACACTTCATAATTTTCTGAAAGACATTATTTAAAATTTTCACAGCTAATTCTTGTTTGTTGGATGTGATTACTACACTTGTATCATCAGAAAGAAGAACTACCTTTGCAATATCATGAATATAGAGTAGCAAGTCATTAATCCATATTAGGAAAAAAAGGACCCAAGACTGAACTCTTTGGGATACCATTCTTAATACCTCCGAAATTAGAGGACTCTGTTGAGTTTTTGCAGATTATCTGTACTGTCAATTTCAACCTTCTGCATTCCTCCAGCTAAATATGAATTAAACTATCTGTGCACTGTCCCACTCATTCCTCAAAACAAATGGCTCTGAGCACCATGGGACTTAACTTCTGAGGTCATCAGTCCCCTAGAACTTAGAGCTACTTAAACCTAATCAACATAAGGACATCACACACACCCATGCCCGAGGCAGGATTCGAGCCTGCGACCGTAGCGGTCACGCGGTTCCAGACTGTAACGCCTAGAGCCGCTCGGCCACCCCGGCGGGCTCATTCCTCAGTAAGTAACCTCATCTAGAAGAATTTCGCGATTCACACAGTCAAAAGCCTTTGGAAGGTTACAAAATATCCCAATAGGTGATGTTCAGTCATTCAGAGCATTCAATATTTGATAATTGAAAGCATATATAGCATTTTCTGTTGAAAAGCCTTTCTGAAAACCAAACTTTGTCAGTACTTCATTTTCATAAATATGTGGAGCTAATCTTGAATACGTTACATTTTCAAGAATTTTATATAACACATTAAATTATCGGTTGGGAAAACTATGGAACATTACCAAATGCAACAGACAAGCAGTCTTATGAAGTAATACTGATCATACTGGCTAACTACTGACTTGGACAACCAGTCTGGCAGGCAACATACAAGAGAAACAGTTTTCCTCACTGCATACAGATTTACCGATGAAATAGATATTACCAGTGAAATAGACATTACCTACCATGATGCAACTACTGAAGTTGTCAAGAAGGCTGGAAGAGTTTTGTATTTGATCGAACGGGAGTTCACTAACAACCTACTTAAAGAGAAACTGAAGACTATATCGAATCTGACAAATGCAGATCAATTGTGGCTATCAGCCATAAACTGCTATTTAGATAATGGGACAAATAGATATTAATAGGTGGCAAAGACCCACTTTGGATTTATGGTACCATTAGGAGACTGGAACAAAAGTTTCTAACTAAGCTATCACTATAAAAGAGAATGGAGGGAAACTTAATGGCAGCTCCTATATCCTTGCGAAGCCCACGACAGCTTCGACAGTCAGGTAATGGAGAAAATCCTAGGACGTTCTTACAATATATAAACTCAACGAAAGTGTCCAACGGTCTACCCAGCAGGCAAAGGCGAATTATGCAGTTCATAATTTAAAAATATATTCGTGCATGACGATACCGCCTTGTAGACTCACAAATGGTATTGATATAAGCATCCCACTATATCACGATACAATGTCGCTCGTTCGATGCACTAGAGATTCTCGACAAGCATGAGCTGGGCAAGGCTCCATTTCCGCAACGTACTTAACGTAAAGTTTAATAGAAATGTCGCCGGGCCCTGGTTCTGCTGAAAGAAGACAAGGTACCAGGGGCAGGAGAATTTCTATTAAATTTTACGTTAAGCACGTTGCGGAAATGGAGCCTTGCCCAGCTCATGCTTGTCGAGAATCTCTAGTGCATCGAACGAGCGACATGGTATCGTGGTACGACTCTGGACACATATTCCGGAGGACGATGGTTCAAATCCTCGATCAGCCGTCCAGATTTAGGTTTCCATGATTCCACTAAATCATTTAAGGCAACTGCCGAAATGGTTCCGCTTAAAGGAGAAAGCCGATTTTCTCTGTCATCCTCCAGTCCGAGTTGTGCTCCATCTCTGAAGATCTCGTCGTCGACAGGACATAAAACCCTGATCTTTCTTCCTTCCTTCTTCCTATCGCAACGAAGAGCGCGGATCATTCATGTAGACAAAAGTGGACAAATGTGGAATACCTCGGACGCCCATCTGTTTCAGGATCCTGGAGCATCTTCAGCGGCCAAACATAATGGCTCTCCTGTAGGATAAGCAGCTTTCATCCAAGCATCTCCATGGGTTAAGAAAGAAAAAAAAAACTCGTGCCGAAGACAGCTTGCTTTATTCATATGCGGATATACGGTACCTTGTAATCTTTGCATATAGGTGAACTGCGTATCCGAACACTACCATGTATCTGCTGTAACGTGAAAATTGATTCATCCGACCAGGCTAAAAATTTCCTTCGACCCACGGTGAAATCTCGATTATCTCGTACCACTGAAATCGCAATTGTCGTTTGGTCAGTGTGGGAACACGTAGAGATTGTTTACTGCGGAGCCCTTCTTCAACAGTGTGCGCTGATCGGTCTGCTCAGAAACAATTTCGCATGCAACAGTATCGCTTTCCGTTGGACTAATGTTGCCTTCGATGTTGTCATGTATTGATATTGTCCTCCATACTTATCACTGCCGTCTCGAACGTCAATAGCCAAACGCACCTTTTCTATGAGAGCGCATTGTCTCGGCGTGTGAGGCCAATATTGCCCCAGCGCGGATGTTCAGGCGCTGTCTTGGCGTGATAAGATGTTTAGAGATGGGACATCGAAATATAAATATCGATATCCCATGTATTTTCAAATTTCTATGCATTTCATATTGAAATTAAAGATTGTGTATAGGAAAGTACCGCTATGTCGATATATCGATTTGAAATATTTTGTTTTAAAGGAAAGGTTAATTACACTTGCACATATTATTTAAGACTTCTAGCGTTAAAAGGTTTTTTGGCTTTTCACATTTAACCAAATATAACATTGATGATGATAATTCATGGCAATGTTTGCCGACAAGATAAAAAATGCAACCTTTTAACACTAGATTGCGTACTCACGGCAGTTCTCCTTGGCCGTTTCTTGGTACGACTTGGAATGAGAGAAAAATTAATGAATGATCGACGATGCGTCGGTTCTCGATTGTGTTTAGGAGACGTATGGATTGATTGCGTGAAAATAGTTTCTCAAATGACCTCTTAACCCGGATTGCTTTCACGCAATCAGACTCTTCAATGAAATTACCTAAGGGACCTATTTGAATAATAAAAAAATTGGAAATGAATGCAAAACAGTGAAATTTTGTAAAAAAAGTTGTCAGATCGTAAATTGAACACGTTAATGGTCTCCCAAATACGATCGAGACACCGCGATAAAGAGCGAACCTGTAACAAAGTTCATTTAAACATAAACATTATTTATGGTTAATTTAAAGAAAAGAATAAGCATAGATTTTCTGTACAGTGGAGGAAAAGTATATTCTCAAAGAAGAAAGGCGTTAAACTATAAACATTACCAAATTTACAATGAATACAAAACTTACATTTTTATGTTTTTCTCATACATGGAGCAGTCCAACAATCGCTGCTTTTGTATGTGCGATATTTTGTACAAATTAAATGTCCTGGCGTGCGCGTAAGTATTTTTTATCGTCACTAGGTTTACAAAAGCGTTTTCTTTCTTGATGATAACGTGGTTTTTCACACTAAACTTGTAGCGGTGCTACACAACACGTCTTAACAAGTCGGCAACCAAACATCAAAGGTAATGAAGTACATGTTAACATATCGGCGACCAGAAGTACAACCAACTATAAAGACTAGAATTTTCCTAACAAATGATAAAGTGTTCTTTCTTCTGTTTCGCAGCTTCTTGCGCTGCGGCAATGATTTTAAATATCTGCGCCCAGCGAGTCATAGTATTTAAAAGTACCTTTTAAACGCTGGCCGCGCGTCTTGGTGTAGGCAAACGTTATAAACAGATTTCGTTTTTTTTTACTCTCGTGTTGTCATGCTTAGTATCACTGCAAACTACAGCTTGGTGGCTGTCCTTTTCTCATATGCAAAATGTCTGAAATCCAATAATATCACATTGCTTCCCGCGTGAGGAGCGATGACTCCGTCAGGATCATCGAGACTCACGCGTAGTCGTGATATTCTTGCTTTCGTGAAACAAGTTAGTATTACTTGCAAAAATTCTTTACAATAGATTTTACACATTACATCAAGCAAAGTGGTTGGTTGGTTGTTTCGGGGAAGGAGACCAGACAGCGAGGTCATCGGTCTCATCGGATTAGGGAAGGACGGGGAAGGAAGTCGGCCGTGCCCTTTGAAAGGAACCATCCCGGCATTTGCCTGGAGCGATTTAGGGAAATCACGGAAAACCTAAATCAGGATGGCCGGACGCGGGATTGAACCGTCGTCCTCCCGAATGCGAGTCCAGTGTCTAACCACTGCGCCACCTCGCTCGGTCAAGCAAAGTGGTTAACATACAGAGTATCAGGTAAGTATATTCGTACGACTGAAATTGATAGTAATTTGTCCATAGGGTAACTACATGACAATTGAACTGTGCCCTTTCTAATGTATTGTACAAGGATAACAAATGTTCATTTCTCGGTAAAAGATAATGAAATTAAGATAAAGAGACACATACATAGATACATTATACATGGCATAATAAATATAAAAAAAACAAAGAAATAAATTACTTGACTTCGCTGGAAGTCTGGGTGCTGTGTGCACTCGTGGAAAAACTACAGTTGGGTAGGTAAGAGTTGCACTGGGAGTGGTAGAACTTCGGGTATAAATGATAGCACTGCACTTGAGTGGGGAAATTGATTACACTTTCACAGTGGAGGAAAAGTAGGGCATCACTTTCACTGTGGAAGTTGGAGTAGTTGTCGGGGTGTGATGTTGCGTTGGAAATACGTCGTGGGTCAGGAACTGGAAGACTGGTTCTGCAACATGTTGAGCCGTATGGTGGCGGTCTCTATTTCACTTGACACTTGTCCGTGCTTCCATTTATGTTTTCGTACATGAAAAATACAGAAAAAAATCTGTATTAGAATGTGCTTACTTACTAATAACTTAGTGTAAAAGAAAATTGGATTAGGTAAGGATAACAATTGTTTATGTACGTAAGGTCTCATTCTCTTAGGAATGCTTAGTTCTCATATTTATCTATTTTTCTGGTTTTACTTGGTTCGACACGTTTTCGTCATTACTCGGCCTGGTCAGTGAATTCGGTAGCAATTGTGAAAATCGAGCTTAAGACTCTTCCGATTAGTGTCTTTATAATTTCACAAGGTACATGAGTGCTTAATTCATTGCTTTATCATATTTTATTTTGAATGCATTTCAAACACATTTGGCATCCGCGCTCGTTGTGCAAAGAAAAATTGATTGTTGAGCGCTCAGCGTACACAGTGTTACGTCCGTTGGTCACAATCACGTGATAATAACTTGACAGTTCCACAACGCTAGCAGCAGTATTCTGCGAGAAGCAGAGCGTTAGGTGTGTACTAGCCGTGGTGTGAGTTTTTACACAGTTTTTCATCGACTCTGGATTACGGAAGCAGCCAGATGCGGCGACTCCCGCAGCTGTTTCGAAGAATGTGTCCGTGGAAAGGCGTACAGTACCGTTTGTGGTAAGTACAACACTTATTCACTTTCACTCTTCGGCTTTCTACATCGTGGTTTCGTGGTACAAGTACTTATAACATTACTTCACACGCGGTATTTCACACGTGCCCTTGGAGTTATCACCTTTTCAGTTCACACTTTATTATTAATTCGTGTTCACATTTATTTGGTCGTCATGTTAAGGTTCACACGCACCACTTTTATGCTTGTCCATTAATTACTTGTCTATAGTCGGTTCACACGCAGCAGCATATACGTGTCCATTTATTACTGACTGCATTATTACTATAAAGCACAGTTAACATTTAGTATACATATCATGTCTAAAAATTATTTACAAAGAAATATTTAGTCTCTGTGACTACAAGGCCTGACGAAAAGCGTGTCTCTTGTTCGTAGTTTGTGCTTCCAAGGCACTTTAGGTTTACACTTTGTTCGAAATCTTGTTATTCTTTTTTTTTTTTACAATAGTTACTCTTTTCGCAAGTTCAGCTCTTTTATTTTCTCTCTGTTACGTCGTTAGTTTGAAGACATAATCAATGTGGCTTCGTTTACGTGATGAACAGTTCGTGTTCAAACTACCATTAGGGAAATTGGGAAGCTTGGTGTTCCCTGTCGTGCAATTGCACATAACAAATCTTAATTGAACTCGCAATTTGCGAAGAATAAGCATAGCCCGTCGACAACCAATGTGTCACGACTATCCATTCGTATAGCCTGTATGTATCAATCATGCAACCAGCTCGTAAACTTCACTTCTCTACTGGATAAGGTAGGATGGTAAGGATACTGGTTAGAGGAAAACACAAAAGACTTTTATGGAGTGAAGAGATTTGAAGACACAGTGTTAATGACGTATGATATGATGAGCTTAACATAAATTATTATCACCTTAGTTTTTCATGACAAATAGTATAATTAAATCGATACAGTAGTTTCAGTGTCGTTTGATCCAGCTCTCTAAACAATTTTCTATGCATATCTAAAATTACTTAAACCATGCATTAGCAGTGAACTGTGTCTGTTAACTATCTTCTGTTCCATGTATCGTAAAATTGTTTTCTAAAAAAAAATCGTCGTATCTCGAGGACCTGAAATAGATATTTCTAGTACTAAACTAATTTATTTATAAATGATCTTTGTATTTCAGCTGCACTGTGCCGTAAAATTGTTATGAGCGTATACGGTTTTCTCCGTATTATAATAAAATAATTGAGTTGCGCACTTCTTTCCTGCTACCTGGATCGTTATTGACTTACTTGATTCTTATATGCTAATCTGCTGCTTTTTGCCTGCTGCGTTTCATAGGTGGTCTCATAAAATTTGTTGTCACACACTCCTTATGCATAACATAACATTTACCTCATTAGAGTAAGCGACCTTGATAATTTTTATCTATGTATTTATTTATTTATTCATTTATTTATTTTTTTACCTACGAGCAATCATTCTGGTCTGAATGATCATTTTAATTTATTTCATTTAAGAGGAGAGAGCTTTGCTATACTTAAAACTAGTGATAGCAGGTGGCACTTAGCACGTCCCTACTATAATATATGTCAGCTCTTTCGGCTGTGGCCGTTCATGGCTCAATTAACTTAAAACTAACTTACATCTAAGGCAAATCTTGCTCTCCTACAATAAATGTGTTTTACTTAAGGTGCTCATATAAATTACTTAACTTGTTGTGGCAGGTCGACAGGGTGTTAGTCCTGTGCACTACTCTTACATACGTTGGTACTTCACACATAGTATGACAACTTATAGTGTGTGTGTATATTTTATTTAGCAGCTTAACTTAACAGATATTTTCAATGGTTGACTCGGTATTTCTTCAAGTCTGCGTGATGAAACAATCCTTTTATTCGTCCAGATACAGGGTCAGCTAATAGATAGCAACCAGTGTGCGGCTTTCTTAAGATAATATATGGTCCTTCATACAAGTGCTGCCACTTGCGATTCTTATGATGAATCAAAGATGGTTTGAAGTGGGTCTTTAATAGCACTCGTTCATTTATACGATACGATAAGACTTTGCTAATGTGTTTGTCATGCGCCTTTTTTCTTAGGTTAGCATGAGTTGTTAAAGATATGAGAGCTTATTGGTTCCGCAGCTTCCCCGTGGAGGCCTAAAGAAGCTGCTAATGGTTTTCCGACTGGGGTGGAGCTGAAATGTCAGTTATTTTTATTTGACTAGTATTTTGCGACCTACCAGGTCGAAAATTTGCGTTCGTATCCCATACGACTTGTGCATCTGTTGATTGCGTGTTATTTGACATCGCGTTTGGTGCTTGGTTCGCCTGTGTGTAAAAAATAGTCGGATTTCCTTGGCTATTATAACCGGCGGTGTCAGGAAAAGCATCCGACGAATTGTCCTGACTATTGTTCCTGAACTGTTGGTTGGGTTGGTGAGAAAATGTCGCATTTTTCGGCTGTGAAAAATTTATTTGCTGAGAGGGAGTGAAGTGACTCGGCTGACTGTACTGTGGTGGATTGTTATAATTGTTCCATTTCTTTCCCTAGTGACGATTTCCATTATTCGTCTTGTTGTTCTGGTACTGGTAATTACCGTTGTGATTTATCGGTGAATTACCGTATTGTTGCTGTGTGTTTTGATAAATCGGATTGTATCTATTCTGGTGTGGATGTTTGTTATATTGTTTTCCATTACGGCGGTTGAAACTGTTATGATTGCCGTAAGGCTGAGCGTTTGGTTGTCCCGTGTTATGTTGGTACGACATTCCATTGACGCAATTTGTTATGTGCTGCTGCGGAGCGGGCGGTCCATTATTATAATTATTCCGCGCGCTCGCACGCACATCCTCATAGATCATATCCAAATTGTCAAGAACAGAAAGAAAGGCTTCTAGGTCTTCTTCACTCACATTAACTAGTTTTTCTCTTATTGACACAGGACGTTTTGACTTTAAGATCATGATTACATCTTTGGTTGAAATGGGCGTGTCCCAATACTGAATTTTACGTAGATATTTTTCAAAATAACGTCTCAAACCTCCTCCTTTGGTGTTGAAAGGTTCGGCGTTGTAAACCTCTTTTCGGAGTCTTTGTTGTATACCTGAACTCCAGAATTTATTCAAAAAATGCTTTTCAAAATCTGCATAGGTGTGACATTCGTTTATTATTTCTGTACCCCAAATTGATCCTTCACCGTGTACATAGCCTAAGATGAACTGTATCCGCTGCCTGTCGTTCCATGATTCTGGAAAAGCGCCTGTGAATGATTTTAGAAATACTATTGGATGTATATTTCGTTTTTCAGGTATAAAAGGCTGAAAAGCTCTGTGTTTTAGCACACTCTCGTCTCGCATTAGTTCAACGAGTGTTAGTTGATCGGCATGACTACGTGACGTAGAAGTTTCGCCACGCGTATTATTTACTGTTGGTGAGAATTGTACCTGACTCTCGGGATATTGATGATTATCGTGTTCTGGCGGTAGCGAATACTCACTTTGATTGTCACCTTGCAATTCCGTAACTTGTCGTTTTAGTTAATCTATATCATTGCTTAGCTGACGTTTCCATTCCGGAAGATCGTGGCTAAATGCTCGTCTGATTTCACCTAATTCACTGGTTAAAGTGTCACCAGAAGTACCGGGAGCGGTTAAGATTTCTGCTGTAGCAGATTTAACCGTACCCTTTAGTTCAGCGTGTACCTTGCTGACAATGTACTGTTCTTTGGATTGCATCCACTCTTCAAATTCCCTATTAAGTGTATTGCTTATACCGGTGTTGACATCTGCGATCTTTTTGTCAATATTGACATCGGATATTTGCTGAGCAAGGTCTTCGACTCGCTCGCCAACGTGGTTGACACTTTCTGTCAATTGGCTTACTCTCTTTGAAACATCACTGTAATGTTTCAAAGAGTCACTCGCAGTTGATTTACACACATCTATTTGGGCCTGCATATCTATGAACTTGCTACCAATATTGGTCTCGGCGGATTCCACCATCGAAAGAACACTATCAATTTTTGCGTGTACGCTTGCGTTTAGCTCGCTTGCGTAAGCAGTGGTAATGGCTTTAATTTTTTCCTCCATGGTGTCATTCGAATTTTTGATTTGTGCTTGGATGTCCTCTATCCTTGATTCTAAACTGCTGAACCTGCTGTCACTTTGATTTGCTAACTGACTGATTTGCGTTCCAAGATTGTCACTTTGGTTTGTTAACTGACTGATTTGAGTTCCAAGATTGTCACTTTGGTTTGTTAACTGACTGATTTGCGTTCCAAGATTATCACTTTGGTTTGTTAACTGACTGATTTGCGTTCCAAGATTACCCATGTTTGCTTCAAAACTGGTTTTCATATCAGCAAACAATTTTAGTATATCTGACAGCGAGCATTCACGTGCCTGCGACGCGGTCTGTGGCGCCGACAGCTCACGTGTCGCTTCGTCCTGTGTTGTTCCCTCACTACGAGATTCAGGTTTGTTTACACCCGCGCGCGGTCTAAGTTGCCTTGGTTGCTCATCAGCCATCGTAAATTTAAAGTAGTTACACTGCACGAGCTAAAAAAGATAATTTTTTTTTAAATTATGATTTTCACTTGTCAGGTGCGCCAAGGATTTCGCGTCCTGATTTCTCAGATATTGCTTGCGCGTTATAAACAATTGAAACTCTGACACACGAAAATGCCAATATGGCAACGAGAGAGATAAAATAAATGAAAAACACTTATAGAGCACTGAAACTGGCGGCCATTGTGATTTACTAAAATGCACAACAATGGAAATTCTTGCTAACTATTTCTAACTATTGTAAGCGAAATGATGTGATAGAGGCGGATCTAATAGCAAAAGGAAACATAAATTTCGAAATTAAATTGCTTGAGGAAAAGGAAAAAAGCGTAGAGAGTGAATGTCACGAGCCGACTGAATGCTCGGTACGCAAAGCTTCAAACATAATGAAAAATCGTACTCACATTAGTTGTCTTGCGCGCTGCTATTTATTGCTGTTGTGGATTCTTGCTGCGATTTTCTGCATATGCCTCCTTCTTTTATCACTGGTTTTGGCTTCCAATTTTCTCCAGATGGTAGCATGAAAATAAAAAGAACAAATTAGTTTTTTAGTTAGGTCCCTGTTCGGGCGCCACATCTAGCGTTAAAAGATTTTTTGGCTTTTCACATTTAACCAAATATAACATTGATGATGATAATTCATGGCAATGTTTGCCGATAAGATAAAGAATGCAACCTTTTAACCTTTGGCCGTTTCTTGGTACGACTTGGAATGAGAGAAAAATTAATGAATGATCGACGATGCGTCGGTTCTCGATTGTGTTTAGGAGACGTATGGATTGATTGCGTGAAAATAGTTTCTCAAATGACCTCTTAACCCGGATTGCTTTCACGCAATCAGACTCTTCAATGAAATTACCTAAGGGACCTATTTGAATAATAAAAAAATTGGAAATGAATGCAAAACAGTGAAATTTTGTAAAAAGAGTTGTCAGATCGTAAATTGAACACGTTAATGGTCTCCCAAATACAATCGAGACACCGCGATAAAGAGCGAACCTGTAACAAAGTTAATTTAAACATAAACATTATTTGTGGTTAATTTAAAGAAAAGAATAAGCATAGATTTTCTGTACAGTGGAGGAAAAGTATATTCTCAAAGAAGAAAGGCGTTAAACTATAAACATTACCAAATTTACAATGAATACAAAACTTACATTTTTATGTTTTTCTCATACATGGAGCAGTCCAACAATCGCTGCTTTTGTATGTGTGATATTTTGTAGAAATTAAATGTCCTGGCGTGTGCGTAAGTATTTTTTATCGTCACTAGGTTTACTAAAGCGTTTTCTTTCTTGATGATAACGTGGTTTTTCACACTAAACTTGTAGCGGTGCTACACAACACGTCTTAACAAGTCGGCAACCAAACATCAAAGGTAATGAAGTACATGTTAACATATCGGCGACCAGAAGTAAAACCAACTATAAAGACTCTAGAATTTTCCTAACAAATGGTAAAGTGTTCTTTCTTCTGTTTCGCAGCTTCTTGCTATCAAGCGCTGCGGCAATGATTTTAAATATCTGCGCCCAGCGAGTCATAGTATTTAAAAGTACCTTTTAAACGCTGGCCGCGCGTCTTGGTGTAGGCAAACGTTATAAACAGATTGTGGTGTTGTCATGCTTAGTATCACTGCAAACTACAGCTTGGTGGCTGTCCTTTTCTCATATGCAAAATGTCTGAAATCCAATAATATCACAAACTGTGATGAAAACCAAATTATTTTAAGTGTAAATAGAGGAATTTTAGGAAAAAATAAAAAAGATCTATTTCACTCATCAACCGGAAAATCAAAATGAAAGAATTATGTTCCAAAACCTATTTTTTAAACAAATTAAAAATTAATTGTTTGGCATTTTCTGCTTTTAGTCTACTTATTTGAGCAGAAACCATTCACCTATCTTTTGCAAATAATCTTTCTGTTGGAACTGAAGTCACTACAACAGATAAATAATTCCTAGCTGTCTGATACAGACTAGAATAAGGCTGAGACATTACACACCAGTTGCGAATAAGTTATCATCTAACAGTTGCATTAGTAAATATACTGATTATTCTGGGGAAGAGTCTTCAGTGTCTAAAGTTATTCTCCCTTTTTTTAAATTCCGCGTTTCTAATATTTCTGCCAACTTTACTTTCGAGTGAGGGTAGGTTACGAAAATACACAGCTGACAACAGTCAATATTTCTCTAAGAACTTCAAAGCAAAAAACTGTAGGTATCGTTCGTATGTTGTAAGTATTTCAGTATTAAAGAGAAAGTAAAGTTGAATTTTCTGTATTATGAGTTAGATGGTGATTATAACACTAACACTAACCAAAACGGTCTTGCTGTGCTGGTACTGCGAATGGCTGAAAGCAAGGGGAAACTACAGCCGTAATTTTTCCCGAGGGCATACAGCTTTACTGTATGGTTAAATGATGATGGCGTCCTCTTGGGTAAAATATTCCGGAGGTAAAATAGTCCCCCATTCGGATCTCCGGGCGGGGACTACACAAGAGGACGTCGTTATCAGTAGAAAGAAAACTGGCGTTCTATGGATCGGAGCGTGGAAAGTCAGATCCCTTAATCGGGCAGGTAGGTTAGAAAATTTAAAAAGGGAAATGGATAGGTTAAAGTTAGATATAGTGGGAGTTAGTGAAGTTCAGTGGCAGGAGGAAAAAGACTTTTGGTCGGGTGAATATAGGGTTGTAAATACAAAATTGCGGGTAAGCTACTACAAACAACATAGCGAACGCATTATTGTGGCCAAGATAGACACATAACCTACGCCTACTACAGTAGTACAAGTTTATATGCCAACTAGCTCTGCAGATGATGAAGAAATTGATGAAATGTATGATGAGATAAAAGAAATTATTCAGGTAGTGAAGTGAGACGAAAACTTAATAGTCATGGATGACTGGAATTCGAGAGCAGGAAAAGGGAGAGAAGGAAACATAGTAGGTGAATATGGATTGGAGGTAAGAAATGAAAGAGGAAACCGTCTGGTAGAATTTTGCACAGAGCATAACTTAATCATAGTTAACACTTGGTTCAAGAATCATGAAACAGGGTTGTATACATGGAAGAATCCTGGAGATACTATAACGTATCAGATAGATTATACACTCCTGGAAATTGAAATAAGAAGACCGTGAATTCATTGTCCCAGGAAGGGGAAACTTTATTGACACATTCCTGGGGTCAGATACATCACATGATCACACTGACAGAACCGCAGGCACATAGACACAGGCAACAGAGCATGCACAATGTCGGCACTAGTACAGTGTATGTCCACCTTTCGCAGCAATGCAGGCTGCTATTCTCCCATGGAGACGATCGTAGAGATGCTGGATGTAGTCCTGTGGAACGGCTTGCCATGCCATTTCCACCTGGCGCCTCAGTTGGACCAGCGTTCGTGCTGGACATGCAGACCGCGTGAGACGACGCTTCATCCAGTCCCAAACATGCTCAATGGGGGACAGATCCGGAGATCTTGCTGGCCAGGGTAGTTGACTTACACCTTCTAGAGCACGTTGGGTGGCTCGGGATACATGCGGACGTGCATTGTCCTGTTGGATCAGCATGTTCCCTTGCCGGTCTAGGAATGGTAGAACGATGGGTTCGATGACGGTTTGGATGTACCGTGCACTATTCAGTGTCCCCTCGACGATCACCAGTGGTGTACGGCCAGTGTAGGAGATCGCTCCCCACACCATGATGCCGGGTATTGGCCCTGTGTACCTCGGTTGTATGCAGTCCTGATTGTGGCGCTCACCTGCACGGCGCCAAACACGCATACGACCATCATTGGCACCAAGGCAGAAGCGACTCTCGTCGCTGAAGACGACACGTCTCCATTCGTCCCTCCATTCACGCCTGTCGCGACACCACTGGAGGCGGGCTGCACGATGTTGGGGCGTGAGCGGAAGACGGCCTAACGGTGTGCGGGACCGTAGCCCAGCTTCATGGAGACGGTTGCGAATGGTCCTCGCCGATACCCCAGGAGCAACAGTGCCCCTAATTTGCTGGGAAGTGGCGGTGCGGTCCCCTACGGCACTGCGTAGGATCGTACGGTCTTGGCGTGCATCCGTGCGTCGCTGCTGTCCGGTCCCAGGTCGACGGGCACGTGCACCTTCCGCCGACCACTGGCGACAACATCGATGTACTGTGGAGACCTCACGCCCCACGTGTTGAGCAATTCGGCGGTACGTCCACCCGGCCTCCCGCATGCCCACTATACGCCCTCGCTCAAAGTCCGTCAACTGCACATACGGTTCACGTCCACGCTGTCGCGGCATGCTACCAGTGTTAAAGACTGCGATGGAGCTCCGTATGCCACGGCAAACTGGCTGACACTGACGGCGGCGGTGCACAAATGCTGCGCAGCTAGCGCCATTCGACGGCCAACACCGCGGTTCCCGGTGTGTCCGCTGTGCCGTGCGTGTGATCATTGCTTGTACAGCCCTCTCGCATTGTCTGGAGCAAGTATGGTGGGTCTGACACACCGGTGTCAATGTGTTCTTTTTTCCATTTCCAGTAGTGTATAATGGTGAGACAGAGATTAAGGAACCAGGTTTTAAGTTGTAAGACATTTCCAGGGGCAGATGTGGACTCTGACCACAATCTATTGGTTATGAACTGTCGATTAAAACTGAAGAAACTGCAAAAAGATGGGAATTTAAGGAGATGGGACCCGGATAAACTGACTAAACCAGAGGTTGTACAGAGTTTCAGGGAGAGCATAAGGGAACAATTGACAGGAATGGGGGAAAGGAATACAGTAGAAGAAGAATGGATAGCTCTGAGGGATGAAGTAGTGAAGGCAGCAAAGGATCAAGTAGGTAAAAAGACGAGGGCTAGAGAAATCCTTGGGTAACAGAAGAATTATTGAGTTTAATTGATGAAAGGAGAAAATATAAAAATGCAGTAAATGAAACAGGCAAAAAGGAATACAAACATCACAAAAATGAGATCGACAGGAAGTGCAAAATGGCTAAGCAGGAATCGCAAGAGGACAAATGTAAGGATACAGAGGTTATCTCATTAAGGAAGATAGATGCTGCCTACAGGAAAATTAGAGAGACCTTTGGAGAAAAGAGAACCACTTGTATGAATATCAAGAGCTCAGATGGAAACCCAGTTCTAAGCACAAAAGGGAAAGCAGAAAGGTGGAAGGAGTATATAGAGGGTCTATACAAGGGCGACGTACTTGAGCACAATATTATGGAAACGGAAAAGGATGTAATGGGAGATACGACACTGCGTGAAGAGCTTGACACAGCACTGAAAGACCTGAGTCGAAACAAGGCCCCGGGAGTAGACAACATTCCATTAGAACTACAGACGGCCTTGGGAGAGCCAGTCATGACAAAACTCTACCATCTGGTGAGCAAGATGTATGAGACAGGCGAAACACCCTCAGATTTCAAGAAGAATAAAATATTTCCAATTCCAATGGAAGCAGGTGTCGACAGATGTGAAAATTACCGAACTATCAGTTTAATACGTCACAGCTGCAAAATACTAACATGAATTCTTTACAGACGAATGGAAAAACTGGTAGAAACCGACCTCGGGGAAGATCAGTTTGGATTCCATAGAAATGTTGGAACACGTGAGGCAATACTGACCTTACGACTTATTTTGGAAGAAAGATTAAGGAAAGGCAAACCTACGTTTCTGGCATTTGTAGACTTAGAGAAAGCTTTTGACAATGTTGACTGGAATACTTTTTTTCAAATTCTGAAGGTGGCAGGGGTAAAATACAGGGAGCGAAAGGTTATTTAAAATTTGTAAAGAAACCAGATGGCAGTTATAAGAGTCGAGGGGCATGAAAGGGAAGCAGTGGGTGGGAAGGGAGTGAGACAGGGTCGTAGCCTCTCCCCAATGTTATTCAATCTGTATATTGAGCAAGCAGTGAAGGGAACAAAAGAAAAATTCGGAGTAGGTTATAAAATCCATGGAGAAGAAATAAAAACTTTGAGGTTCGCCAATGACATTTTAATTGTGTCAGAGACAGCAAAGGACTTGGGAGAGCAGTTGAACGGAATGGACAGTGTCTTGAAAGGAGGATATAAGATGAACATCAACAAAAGCAAAACTAGGATAATGGAATGTAGTCGAATTAAGTCAGGCGATGCTGAGGGAATTAGATTAGGAAATGAGACACAAAGTAGTAAAGGAGTTTTGCTATTTGGGGAGCAAAATAACTAATGATGGTCGAAGTAGAGAGGATATAAAATGTAGACTGGCAATGGCAAGGAAAGCGTTTCTGAATAAGAGAAATTTGTTAACATCGAGTGTAGATTTAAGTGTCAGGAAGTCATTTCTGAAAGTATTTGTATGGAGTGTAGCCATGTATGGAAGCGAAACATGGACGGTAAATAGTTTGGACAAGAAGAGGATATAAGCTTTCGAAATGTGGTGCTACAGAAGAATGCTGAAGATTGGACGGGTAGATCATATAACTAACGAGGAGGTATTGAATAGAATTGTGACACAACTTGACAAGAAGAAGGGACCGGTTGGTAGGACATGGTCGGAGGCATCAAGGGATCACAAATTTAGCATTGGAGGGCAGCGTGGAGGGTAAAAATCGTAGAGAGAGACCAAGAGATGAATACACTAAGCAGATTCAGAAGGATGTAGGTTGCAGTATGTACTGGGAAATGAAGAATCTTGCACAGGATAGAGTAGCATGGAGAGCTGCATCAAACCAGTCTCAGGACTGAAAACCACCACAACAACGGTGATGATAATAATAATATCCAATTATATCGCCACATAATAGCGATGTTAACGGCATATTGGTTGGACAAATAACGATTAAAAATTCTTGTAATTGATTCCGATATATCGATGAACGGCACTCCTATGCTCCAACTGTAAGGAGAGTCGGTGACGAAATCCAGTACGGAGCGTTTGCGCATAAGTGCATCCTGGGTAAACAGTAGGAGAAATTTGGTAGAAAGTGGAATTAATAGTTGAAAGTGTTACGTCAGTTTATAGAAGAAAAGTGTTTTAGATATTCAATTATTTCATGGAAATACGCGAAGGATTAATTAAGTTTTTACGGTTGATAACAGTGTTGTGTTTGGGACTCAGTAATTATCACGGAGAAACTTATTGATAATTGAACTTGAATGAAAAGGCTTCCATCATCAGTGATTACCTGCGTGATTATTGCTGAAACGCAAGGTAATAATGGTTGCTTGTGTGAAGGTGAAACAAACGTAACTGTTAAACGAGAGTGGATGAGCGTAGCCACTGTTAGGGGGTAAGTTATGCAAAAGAACACCTAAACAAAGTAATTTGACTTGTATTGTTATTACTTCAAGCTAATATTTTTGATTCTTTAGCTGAGAAACTGTAATATTGAGAAAGTGAAAGTCACACATGAATTCGTATTAGATACTTAGTCAGATTTATTTCTTAACGAAACTTGTGCTATGAGTAAACCTCCAATACTTACGTTCTATAGTCAGATAACGGCAAAAAATGGTCTAAAATAAACAGGAAAAGAAATTAATGGCGAGAACGAAACTGCCACAGAACATCATCTACGCATAACGTTGTGATCTGTGTTGCACTGGTGTCACTGTCTTTCAACTAGTTTCCACATATGGTCACGACGGTATAACATAAACAGCTGACAAATTCACCGTGTCCGAGATACTACGTCCCAGGTCCAAGACCTTTATGTCAGTGGAGTTCCCCACTCCCAACCCCTATCGTCTCTAGAATGATTCCCAATCTGCCTCTTTTTCGTGGGGCTATATGCATGGTGACGCACAAAAACCTGCCCCGTGTTCTAGAGTGCACGTTGTCACCCGCCAATGGTCATCCATTGTTTTAAAGTTGTTGTGAGTATGTTTTCTATCGTCAGTGTTTCTTTAGTATCTAATTATTGCAAGTTTATTTGTTGCAGGTTCTGCGCGCGGCGGGCAACAATTTCACCAGGCGCCCGCAGCGCCACCCCGTGGAGTTCATTCTCGGGATGGGCAGTGGTCATAATGTTTTGACTCAGTGTATGTTACTCAACATAATTTAAATTATGAGAGACTTTAGTGGTGATGCCGTGATAATGAATTTGAAAACAAAGTTTCATGAACTTCATTACGCTCATGCACTGATAATCAACTTCAAAATAACCGACTGTTTACTTGTTTGTATGTGTGGTAATTGGGACTTGTCGAAAGAGCAGATACCACATATAAATATACCTGGTGATCAAAAAGTCAGTATAAATCTGAAAACTTAATAAACCACGGAATAATGTAGAATAGAGAGGTAAAAATTGACACACATGCTTGGAGTGACATGGGGTTTTATTAGAACAAAAAAAAAAAAAAAGAAACAAAGTTCACAAAATGTCCGACAGATGACGCTGGACAGCTAAACGTCAGTAACTGCTACAGTGACGGGTGAGAGGTATGCCGATATGTTACAGAATCGCATCATCCCCAGCCTGGTTGATAAACACCTGCTGGAACGTACGATGTTTATGCAGGATGGCGCGTGAAAGATCTCTTGCGCGCGTCGTTTGGTGATGGTCGTGTGCTCAGCCGCCACTTTCGTCATGCTTGGCCTCCCAGGTCCCCAGACCTGAGTCCGTGCGATTATTGGCTTTGGGGTTACCTGAAGTCGCAAGTGTATCGTGATCGACCGACATCTCTAGGGATGCTGAAAGACAACATCCGACGCCAATGCCTCACCGTAACTCCGGACATGCTTTACA
This sequence comes from Schistocerca cancellata, assembly GCF_023864275.1. Lineage (NCBI taxonomy): Eukaryota > Metazoa > Arthropoda > Insecta > Orthoptera > Acrididae > Schistocerca > Schistocerca cancellata. Next base: position 142,334,967 of record NC_064630.1, on the reverse strand, counting down.
GTGCTGTTCACAAAATTATTCTTCGACTACAGCTATTGTTGAGGAATGATGGTGGACATATTGAGCATTTCCTGTAAAGAACATCATCTTTGCTTTGTCTTACTTTGTTATGCCAATTATTGCTATTCTGATCAGATGTCATGTCATTCCTAGCATGTGTGTCAATTTGTACCTCTCTATCTACATTATTCTGTGCTTTATTCAGTTTTCAAATTTGTACTGACTTTTTCATCATCCGGTACATGACGTTAAGATCACTTCAGTGCGGATGGACTCTCATTCCTGGTCTCCTGCGGCAATCCAGCGTAATGTAGCGAGTTTTGTGGAAAGGGGCGCTACGTAAATAGTTTGCGACAAGATGGGAATGTGGGTCGGATGGAAAGCGTGCACGAATGGGCTAAGATGTTCAGGTGACAGCTCGGTAAAGTGGGAAATACGAGTTCGAGTGCCCAGTCCGTCACAAATTTTTACTTGTCACCATTTATGTCAGAATGTATTTGATTTCATCATGTTACTCGCTATCGCGAATCCCTTTATACGGAACAGCATAGGTCGCCTGGAATACAGCTGTTTTACTGAGGAGACTTGGTTACGGGTAGCGCTGCGGTTGAGGGCCCAAGTACGTAAAGCGTCGTGGAGATGGCGTGAGGCGGAGCTGTCCCTCCCACCACCACCGCCCCCTCCTCTGCTCCCAAGGAGGCTCCAATTACGAGCACTCTGTCTTACGGCCGGACACCCTTTCGCGGCGGCCATTTAATTTCTTCAGTAAACCAGCTTAAAGCAGGTAGAGGAAGGCCAGCTGCCTCCCGCATTCACCCTATAAATGAGGGGACTCCTTACAGTCGGGGGACTCGTGCATCTTCTTACAGCAAACGCCATAGGAACGTGGCTCTCAGTCATCTTCATTAACGCGAATATGCCTTATTCTGAAGGTAACGTACTTCACTTTAATGAGACATGTGGAGGCAGAGCGCATGCTGTTCCTCTGCTTGTCTTCCAGAATTTACGACCGGAAATCAAATTTAGTTATGATGTCTTGGGAACACACTCTACTACATTTATTGAGAAACTGCATAATCCTCCTGTTACTCGACTGAGGAATAAAACGAAGAAAGAGTAGTTGTTTATGTGTCAGATAATGTTTCCCTAAATTAAAATGTGTGGCTTGGATTATTATTAATTTCTTAGGAGCTGCTCTTGATCAGAAATGTATGTCATTTTCACCAGCGATAGAAACTGAGTATATTGTAAATCATGGTACGCCAGTATGGATTGTTACTAAAAGAACTGAGACTTCCTTTTTTGAACACATGTTCATAAGTACAGGGTGAGTCAAAAAGGACTTTACGTCTTTGGAATATAAATAAATTTATTGAAATAATTTGCAAAATCGATAGATGTGTCATTTTGTATCAAAAAACCTCAAGTACCACATAAGAGAGTGAAGTGTCATTTTGATTCGATGTGACTACCATTTGTGATGCGTCAAACATCCCACCGGTAATCATTTTCTTCCTACTCCACGTTGCAGCAAATCGGGCTAATTTATGCACCCGCCATTTTTCATGTCGGCTACATTGTTTGGTAGGGGAGGAACATACACACGGTCTTTAACGAAACCCCAGAGAAAGACATCCAGTGGTGACAAGTCTGGAGAGCAAGGTGGCCATGCGACGGGCCCTTCACGAATAGTCTGCCGCCCTGGGAAGTGATGGAAACCTCGATCTTCTGCGAGGAAATGAGGTGGTGCACCATATTGCCAGTAGTAAACCATCCGATCTCGGTCATCTTCGTCGTCTGAGAAATTAAAAAGTTTTCAAGCATGTCCAGATACATAATACCAGTGACCCATTCGACACAATGATCAATACGCGGGGGACCTAGTCATTTATCATGTCACAGTGAACAACCTGTCTCAGCGAAGTTCTTGTGTCAAGAGTAAATTGCAGGTCTGCTCGGAGGTTCCTTATAGTATTCGGCCCGAAGTTTTCGCCGAACAGTTGTTGCAGAGTTCGTTTCATGAAACCAAAACACATAGCGAGCAGGCTCCGCACAATTGAAAGTAGCCGTTTTAACTGTGCACTCTGGCGCTCCTGGTGGTAGAATGGGGAACTGATGCAATATATGAATCAAACTTGAGGTTGTTTGGTGCAAAATGACACATCTACCGAATCTGTAAATTATCTCAATACATTGCAAAAACAGACATAATGTCTTATGGGATAACAGCAATCAGTGATTTTATAATGTTGCTTAAAATCCATCTTGATTGCAAAATTTTTTTTTATTATTCATATGACCGGTTTCGGTTCATTCAGAACCATCTTCAGATCTGATATTTTCTGTAACTGAAATATCAGATCTGAAGATGGTTCTGAATGAACCGAAACCGGTCATATGAATAATAAAAAATTTTTTTGCAATCAAGACGGATTTTAAGCAACAATATCTCAATACATTTCTATATCATTCCAAAGTAAATTCCTTTTTGACTCATTCTGAACAGGAGACGGACAAAAGTATCGTAACACTAAGAACAAATAAACGTACATAATACTGCGTAGGAAAACCTTTGGCATTGGAAACATCTTCTCGTCGTCTCCGAATGTATAAATACAGGTCCTGTATGGTTTTCAGCGGAATCTTGTATCATTTTCCCTGCAAAATAGTGGAAAGTTCAGTTAACGACGATGCAGATGTATAGCGATCAAGCACCCTTCTCTCCAAAGTAGACCATAAAGTCTCAGTAATAATGAGATCTGTTGACTGTGGTGGCCAGGGTGATGTGGCAGTTCATGCTCGGGTTAACAAAACCATTTCTGGACGATACGAGCCGTGTGAACAGGGCCCATGTCGTCTTGTAACACAGCATCACTCTTGGGAAACACTGACTGACCTGATCGGCCAAAATGGCCACATAATAATGCAACCCTTCTGAGTGCCGACTGGATCCAAGAAATACCACGAAGTGGTTGTCCAGACCAAGAACGATTCCCGTCATCTTTGACTCTTGGGACGTAAACTCGGCCAGAAGTTGGAAACCGTGTACAACAACACTCATCCGACCATATGACGCTCTTCAGTTTCTCCATATTCCACGATCTATGGTTTCGGTACTACTTTTTTCTGCTGCGTTCATTTGCACCACTGACGTGTGGTTTTAGAATTCCAGCTCGCCCTGCAATTCCCTGCTTATGTAACTCTCTTCATGTTGTGTTGCTCAAGAAGTTCGCGATTGCGACATTCTGTTCTGTACTGACTTTTGAAGCATTTGTCCTAAGACTTTTCGTCACAATCCTCTTCAGTGACCGTCTGTAACGATCACTAATACACACTGTCGTCCATATTGTTTCTTAGCGGATGAAGCTTCGCCTCTTTTCCTGTCTGTTGTGTATTTTCGATATGGTGTCTCTTGAGACACCAAACACGTCGACTGCCTTGGTTACGAAACCACTCACCATAGCAGCACCAACAATTTGTCCAGGTTCTAATTCACTTAGCTCAAATATAATGCACTCACAACTACACGGAACACCGCTCTGTCCACGTCTGGCAGTTGCAACGTATTGGGGAAATTGCTCACGTGCCGTTCGTGATCAGATACAACAGTGCAACCAGCAGTCTTCGATAGCATTGCAACATAGACTTTTTCTCATGTACATGGTATGCGGTATATTCCCAACATTGCAAGTTGATTCCTTTTCTTCTTTGCTAATCTGAGACACTCTTTGATCTTCTTTGTAGGTTTACAAACAGTCTTTACGTCATGTTACCGCAGTGTGACTGGATGATCAATCAACACCAGTATCACCGAACATAAGCGGCGGTGCTGGATGGGGTAAGTGGAGAAATCGGCCGTGGAGGAGCGCGTGGTGTGTGAGACCCACCACACAGAAAAACTCGCCGACACCGAAATTCTTGCTGTAGAGATGACACACTTCTTCAGAAAAATTATAGAAATACAGAATTTGACAACAGATTCAACAAAAAAAGAAGAAAGCCTAAAACTGAACGGATTCTATATTCCCGTGTGGCAGCGAACGGACGTGGCAGGTAGCAAGTGGAGAACCGCAGCAGAAATGATCGCGGAAAAGCCCTTAGACGTTGGTGTGCCACGTAAATGTAATCTACGGCTGCGACCTCGACTTCAGTCCACAACCAGCAAAGGAGGGTGAAGATTTGACAACGCCAGCAACTCGTCAGAAAAATCATCAAACAAACGTCGGCAGAAGAACTTCAGAGAGAAGCCAAAAGGTAGTTTGTCAACAAGTGGCCCCGAAAGCCTTGACAATTTTAAGCTATAATTTGTTTATCAATCGTGCAGTTGATCACTTTTAACTGTCGGTTGTTTTCAAGCATATTTTTAAGCTTAACACTTCATTTCACATTCTAATACGCCGCTGGTACATGTGTTTCCATCGTACTTCTGTGTCTATGTGGCACAAAAACAATTCAACAGTGTAACTGATTGCGTGAATTGTCCGGCTAAACAGACAGATGTCATTACTTTGATGCCAGTAGTGACTACACAACGGAGCCATAGCTTTCTGTGATAATGATTACATGTGATGATGAAACTTTGCTTCAGGATCTAATTTTTTCTGCACAATTAATTAAAAAAATTAACGTCGTAATGCAGTTCGTAATGCAGTGTCATCCATGCGGGCGCAAATATTCGACTGACATCAGAGGTGAGCACACAAAAAAGTGAACAATAACATAATCGAGATTTATCCATTCAGATCAAATCGTTTTGAAGTGCACAACTTACATTTCGCAATAACAACCACAGAACATAACTGGTTAACATCGTCTGCACTACGTAGTAGCATTCAATTCATTATTAATTTTCCTGCCGGTCGCTGTGGCCGAGCGATTCTTGGCGCTTCAGTCCGGAACCGCGCTGCTGCTACGGTCGCAAGTTCGAATCCTTCTTCGGGCATGAATGTGTGTGATGTCCTTAGGTTAGGTTTAAGTAGTTGTAAGTCTAAGAGACTGATGACCTCAGATGGTAAGTCCCATAGTGCTTAGAGCCATTTGAACCATTTTTTAATTTTCCTTTGCAGAATTAATTTGGGCCATAGTCGTTATTTTCTGCTACCGCAAGGCACAGTTCTGTTTCTAGAATGGGAGACATTATGAAGAGCAGTGGCAACTAATCACTTCATGTAGACTCATCTGCGGCAGATTTAGTTGTCTGGTGTAAGACTACGCTGAAGAATACTCAGATTTGTAAAAAAAAAAGAATTGATGTGCTACCAGTCGTAATGACATACCTGTAGGCTTTTGCCAAAGGAGATGTAATCGTTACGGAAACGTATATATATCCGACAAAAGGGCTCAACTCCTTATCGGCCATTCTGATCTAGAATATCAATGCTTTGCCCAAAATACGCCACACAACTCGTGGGCTGTTGCCTTTAACCAGCGTCGATTTCATCTACCGTAGCTAATACTCCATCTCCAAAGACCTCAGTATCGATGATACATAAAACCCAACGTTTCTTCTTGTTAGTTATAGACGCCAGTTTTGCTTTTCAAAATAAAGCTGTAATGGTAACAGTCGGACAATTATCTAGTTTTCAAATTTCATTTTAACAGCAGCATTGATGTTTCTGAGCTCTTATGAAGTGTAATTCTTATTCAATAATAGATACAAGGTGACGACTACGAAAATTGCTGCTCACCAATCATCATCGCATATCACGTCACAGGAATGACATATTACCAGGGAATACGTACGCTTTTTGATGAGTAATTGCCAACCCACTGTAGAGTATTGTTAAAATTATGAACACTAGTAGCGGCACGTGATTTTAAAACTCCCCTGGGACCGGAAGACGCAAACAGCGGAGAATCTGAGCGATGATGAAAGAACCGATGGGAGAACGCAGTCTCAAATACAGACATGTAAACCTGCGTAAGGCAGTGCATGAACAGAAGCTTCGGTAAAGATCTGATACGCTGTCGCGTCTTTAATACTGATAATTGCTGTGATTTTTCGATATCCCCTATGCGTAGTTAGAACTAGCGTAGGAAGCAGAATACAGCGTGGAACAATTCCGCTGGAAAGAAAAGAATGTACAAAGACTCGTAATTAAAGAATTATATTCGCGACACTACGTCATCACGAAAAGATAAGAACAGATTGAAATGAAGTTAACTCCTCTGTGAGGAAAATTTTACGTGAAGAAGAAAAGAAACATCCACATACGCTGAGGAAGTGAATAGCAACTGGAGACTAAAATCCTGAAGCACGTTGACAATTCGTCAGAACTGCCCCATGCGCTGGGGAGAACAGAATAAGCGAATCATAAATTGCAAAATACACTCTAGTGTAGAAGGTCCATATGAATTAATTAGAGAGAGAGAGAGAGGGGGGGGGAGGCGTATAAGAGTGCTTTTGAAAGCTGTGATTGTGTAAATCTTTGCGCTTTACAACAATGGACTAGTTACGAAGACCAAATGAGTAATTTCAGTGTGTAGTAAACCAATTATCCACACAATAGCTTCACCAGAAGCATCTAAAAAGGTGACGGGACGGAAAGTATACGTCACTAGATGTCGGACATGAGAAGTGAGTGCATGCGCTTCAAAACTGGAACAGTAATGGCCAATGACAGCTCTGTGCATTGTTCAACAGCTGAAAGAACATAACTGTGTTTCTGCGCACTCACTGTAATGGTCTGGAGATACAGTAGAAAATATATTTTCAGCAAAAGTCTGTGATCTTCAGTGTGACGTCCTTGCTGTTAATTCAAAACGCCTACATGCAGATACACTATTTGTCAAAGGGATTCTTAGCACACATCTTCGGTTTGTGTCTGTCTTGCGCGTGTTGCGGCGACGTTGCATTACAGACCATACAGTACTTAGTTGCTACAAGCCCTCTATGATGGTGATAAACAATAACGTGGGAGTGGCAGCCGTTGCGGAACACCACCATTACTTCTGTTACCTAAAAGTATTAACCCTTCACACACATTTTACATAGGACAAAAGTGAAATTGCAGTACAAATGCCCCATGGTACGAAAAATATTCCTACCAAATTCCGCTTCAACAGCTCCATTATTTCAGTGCAGTAAGTGTGCTATTCACGAACAGTTCGGCTAGTTCGTTACTAATCACACAGCATTCACCTACAAAGAGGCCAGAATGGGAATAATGCCGAAATTATGATTTTATAAGGGATCCATCTCCTAGTGGAGTCACCCTGAAAAATCTCGTATTTTCCAATCAACACTTTTACTTCTGCCGCATCCTCGGTACAGAGTCTTCACGAGTTTGTTGCTTTAGTTTGATCATCATCTATAATTATCAACGTAAACTGTACCCTGTCACCAAAATTTCATTATTATTCACGAAAAACATGATTTACAGATACGATGGCGGTTCGGAAAGTTAGGTCCGATCGGTCGTGAATGAAAATCATAGTGAAAATCAAACATTTTTTTATTCGCAACAGTTAGCCACACCTTCCAGCTACCTCTCTAAATAGTCGCCGCTCCGACTTAGACATTTGTTGTGGCGTTGTACAAACTTTCCAGCACCATCGTCACAGAAAACAGCCGCCTGTGCTTCCTGCCAATTCTCTACGCTCGTCTGCCTTTCGTTGTTTGTGCCAAATTGTTGTTTTCATAGCCAGCGGTTCATTTGAGTAGAGATGAACAACGGAGAAAGCCAATTAAGTGCTGTATTGTGCGTGATCAAACATTTCCCATAGAAAAACGCTGCAGGAGCGTCTTCGTTGCACTCGCAGAATGCGGCTGAAAATTGTCTTGAAGGAAGAAACGCATGACATTTATGTTAGGTGGGCTGCATAGCTTCAGGTGAAATCTCTCACCAAGTGCACATACTTGGCGGGAGGCACTGTTGTTTTAGGCATTTCTAAGTGAGCACTTTGCGCTGTGAACTGAAAAGAGCGACATGAGGCAATCGAGAGGCACAGTAAAGACACTGCCCAACATACACTCCTGGAAATGGAAAAAAGAACACATTGACACCGGTGTGTCAGACCCACCATACTTGCTCCGGACACTGCGAGAGGGCTGTACAAGCAATGATCACACGCACGACACAGCGGACACACCAGGAACCGCGGTGTTGGCCGTCGAATGGCGCTAGCTGCGCAGCATTTGTGCACCGCCGCCGTCAGTGTCAGCCAGTTTGCCGTGGCATACGGAGCTCCATCGCAGTCTTTAACACTGGTAGCATGCCGCGACAGCATGGACGTGAACCGGATGTGCAGTTGACGGACTTTGAGCGTATAGTGGGCATGCGGGAGGCCGGGTGGACGTACCGCCGAATTGCTCAACACGTGGGGCGTGAGGTCTCCACAGTACATTGATGTTGTCGCCAGTGGTCGGCGGAAGGTGCACGTGCCCGTCGACCTGGGACCAGACCGCAGCGACGCACGGATGCACGCCAAGACCGTAGGATCCTACGCAGTGCCGTAGGGGACCGCACCGCCACTTCCCAGCAAATTAGGGACACTGTTGCTCCTGGGGTATCGGCGAGGACCATTCGCAACCGTCTCCATGAAGCTGGGCTACGGTCCCGCACACCGTTAGGCCGTCTTCCGCTCACGCCCCAACATCGTGCAGCCCGCCTCCACTGGTGTCGCGACAGGTGTGAATGGAGGGACGAATGGAGACGTGTCGTCTTCAGCGATGAGAGTCGCTTCTGCCTTGGTGCCAATGATGGTCGTATGCGTGTTTGGCGCCGTGCAGGTGAGCGCCACAATCAGGACTGCATACGACCGAGGCACACAGGGCCAACACCCGGCATCATGGTGTGGGGAGCGATCTCCTACACTGGCCGTACACCACTGGTGATCGTCGAGGGGACACTGAATAGTGCACGGTACATCCAAACCGTCATCGAACCCATCGTTCTACCATTCCTAGACCGGCAAGGGAACTTGCTGTTCCAACAGGACAATGCACGTCCGCATGTATCCCGTGCCACCCAGCGTGCTCTAGAAGGTGTAAGTCAACTACCCTGGCCAGCAAGATCTCCGGATCTGTCCCCCATTGAGCATGTTTGGGACTGGATGAAGCGTCGTCTCATGCGGTCTGCACGTCCAGCACGAACGCTGGTGCAACTGAGGCGCCAGGTGGAAATGGCATGGCAAGCCGTTCCACAGGACTACATCCAGCATCTCTACGATCGTCTCCATGGGAGAATAGCTGCCTGCATTGCTGCGAAAGGTGGATATACACTGTACTAGTGCCGACATTGTGCATGCTCTGTTGCCTGTGCCTATGTGCCTGTGGTTCTGTCAGTGTGATCATGTGATGTATCTGACCCCAGGAATGTGTTAATAAAGTTTCCCCTTCCTGGGACAATGAATTCACGGTGTTCTTATTTCAATTTCCAGGAGAGTATGTGTGTAAAGTTACATCGGGTTTTCACAGAGGTTTCCATTTCGCGCCAAATCGGACCTTATTTTCCGAATACGCCTCGTATAAGTACTGGTTTTGTCCATCTTTTCTCAGAAATTACTTGTTAAATGTGTGATGGTACTCCAGTGACGATAGTCAGAACGCAATTTTAATCCTCGGGTACATCATAAAGACAGGAGATGTTATCGATGAATAATGGTGAGTGGTCAGGCTAAGCTGCAAGTGGAGAATGCTCTGGGTGGTAACAAACAATCCGAAAAGCTTTTAATTTTTTTGCAGTGTAGATTGTGCTGAGAAATAATTGTGAAGAAAAAAATTCGATAGTTTGCAGCGTTTCCGAGTTAATTAGCATTGACGTTAGTCAATCAGACCGTTATGCGTGGAAATTCAAAGCGGCCCGCCAGATAACAATTATTGTCAGTTGTTCTCATAGCGCAGACGATAGCTCAAGAGACTCTTCAGCCTTTGGAATCTTGTTCTATACTTAATACCGTTCCATGTACAATTTTTGTATCGCTCTCTTGTTTAGTTTTAGGAACCAAACGAAGAACACGGTTGGCTACGCCATCTCCAGTGGTCCGCTAGAATCTGCGCGCGTAACGGCCTGGTTAACTAACTTCAAAGCTGATTTACTCGGAAACGGCGCAGCGTAGCAAAGATTTTTTGTTAGTAATTATTTTTCTGTACAACATACCCTGCAACAGCCTTTCAAGCTTTCCAGATTATTTCTGACCACCCTGTATACGTGCCAAGGTTGGTGAAAGTCTGTTGCAGAAAGCTATTTGTTGTGACGAACCACGCAGTATCCAGAGGGGTTAGGGAAGATGAAATTGCTTGGTACACGTCTGCATGAGCAATAATAGCAGGGCGACAATACCGGCAACCAAATAACATCGGACTCCACTGCTGCTCAACAAGAAACACAAACAAATGTAATTATGTAGCTTTAGTTTCTTCATGTGTAGGTGCACAGCCTCAGTGTAACTACTAAATGATGAAACCGATGTAAAACGCCGTAGGTGTCTTTATTGCATTGAGTATATACTTGTATTTCACGTTACTGGCCAGTTTCTGTCGTTAGCCACTTTCAAACGTTTGTGAATACAATATCAAAAGAACGTGGTATGCATAGATGCAGTGCTACGAAACGCATCGTTTGCCGTGGTTCAGTTATTGGTCACTTAAAATCAGCTGTGAGCACAGCACCTCGCATTCCCACCATATATGGCAGCAGCCACTTCCAACATCGCTCCGAGTGACATGTAACAGCGCTTCAGCACTTGTGAAGTGACAAGCCATACGAGGTGAATTCAAGTTCTAAGGCCTACGATTTTTTTTCTAATTATCTACTCACCCGAAATCGATGAAACTGGCGTTACTTCTCGACTTAATCGCCCTGCAGACGTACACATTTTCCATAACGCTGACGCCATGATTCCATGGCAGTGGCGAAGGCTTCTTTAGGAGTCTGTTTTGACCACTGGAAAATCGCTGAGGTAATAGCAGCACAGCTGGTGAATGTGCGGCCACAGAGAGTGTCTTTCATTGTTGGAAAAAGCCAAAAGTCACTAGGAGCCAGGTCAGGTGAGTAGGGAGCATGAGGAATCACTTCAAAGTTGTTATCACGAAGAAACTGTTGCGTAACGTTAGCTCGATGTGCGGGTGCGTTGTGTTGGTGAAACAGCAAACGCGCAGCCCTTCCCAGACGTTTTTGTTGCAGTGCAGGAAGGAATTTGTTCTTCAAAACATTTTCGTCAGATGCACCTGTTACCGTAGTGCCCTTTGGAACGCAATGAGTAAGGATTACGCCCTCGCTGTCCCAGAACATTGACAGCATCATTTTTTCAGCACTGGCGGTTACCCGAAATTTTTTTGGTGGCGGTGAATCTGTGTGCTTCCATTGAGCTGACTGGCGCTTTGTTTCTGGATTGAAAAATGGCATCCACGTCTCATCCATTGCCACAACCGACGAAAAGAAAGTCCCATTCATGCTGTCGTTGCGCGTCAACATTGCTTGGCAACATGCCACACGGGCAGCCATGTGGTCGTCTGTCAGCATTTGTGGCACCCACCTGGATGACACTTTTCGCATTTCCAGGTCGTCATGCAGGATTGTGTGCACAGAACCCACAGAAATGCAAACTCTGGAGGCGATCTGTTCAACACTCATTCGGCGATCTCCCAAAACAATTCTCTCCACTTTCTCGATCATGTCGTCAGACCGGCTTGTGCGAGCCCAAGGTTGTTTCAGTTTGTTGTCACACGATGTTCTGCCTTCATTAAAGTGTCGCACCCACGAATGCACTTTCGACACATCCATAACTGCATCACCACATGTCTCCTTCAACTGTCGATGAATTTCAGTTGGTTTCACACCACGAAAACGCAGAAAACGAATGATTGCACGCTGTTCAAGTAAGGAAAACGTCGCCATTTTAAGTATTTAAAACAGTTCTCATTCTAGCCGCTGGCGGTAAAATTCCATCTGCCATACGGTGCTGCCATCTCTGGGACGTATTGACAATCAACGCGGCCTCATTTTAAAACAATGCGCATGTTTCTATCTCTTTCCAGTCCGGAAAAAAAAATCGGAGGCCTTAGAACTTGAATGCACCTCGTATTTGCCTGTTGCTTTTAAGCAAGTGGCAGCCGATGTGGCAACCTTGTAGCGGCAAGTGGAAGACGTCAACTAACAAGTAATTTTAATCAGACTTTTATTAATGTAATCAAGTATTCATTATGCTACATAGATGCTTCATGGTGTTATCATCAATCTATCAAAATTTTTATTTAAAAAAATTTTTTTTCTATGCCATTGCTGAAAATCGTCTACACTTGTTGCCACTACATAACCCATAAAGCGGTACAATATCGCTGTGTTGTGTAAAGAATAAGCAATGATTTTGGTGCGACTCTTCTACAGTGGCCCAAAGTAGTAAAATGAAATTAACAATTTCCGTCACTAGCAAAATACGAAACTCACTCCTACACAGAAACATAGCATTGCTCAGCAAACATCGCCAGATCTCATGGCGATAAAAACAGTCTCTCTTGTTAGTCCCGCTGTGGTCGAGCGGTTCTAGGTGCTTCAGTCCGGGACCGCGCGATTGCTACGGTCTCAGGTTCGAATCCTGCCTCGGGCATGGATGTTTGTGATGTCCTTCGGTTAGTTAGGTTTAAGTAGTTCTAAGTTCTAGGAGACTGATGACCACGGATGTTAAGTCCCATAGTGCTCAGACCCATTTGAACGCCTTGTTAATCGGTTCACATAGATCCCAAAATGCAATTAAAACTGTCTAAAAATCTAACTCGCAAGTCTGTATGCTCATTTATGTTTCGTATTGGCTGCTTTATCGGACGACCGTATCTCTCTATATTTTCCAAGATATCCGTAGTTTTTCATTTATTTGCTCAGTGTTAAATTTTCTTCGTTTTGTTCAAGTTTATTGCGTAATGGCTGTTTTCTCTCAGATGCTTACTGAACGTGGACGGATTACTGGCAATCCATCTAATAAGTCCTTATAAGCGGTGTGTAAAATTTCTCACCGTTTCGCCAATGTAAAATTTCTCACAATTTCCAGAATTTATCTCCTAAATGCTGGATTAACTGAAAGGCCAATCTTTCTGTGTTTTATGATGGATGATGATATTCAGGGTGTAGCTGGTAGAGAAACTAACAAGAACGTTAGTTTTACGGAACATACGTGCTACTTTATCTTAAATCTACCCAGTGTATGTGGCATGACAGTGTATTTTAGATCTTCTTTTGTTACTTCCCTAACTAACTAGATTTCATCATTTTTTACTACCTCTAGCGCTTTAAGCTTCTGTTCCACAAACTGGAGCGAACGAGAACGAAGCTTGACATGGCTTATACGTGACATGGCTTATACGTGAGACCAACGAACTGATATACGCAGTTGAACAAGACACTAACTGACGTAAGACCATTGTATAACTTTTTGTTTACATACAGCCAGTCTCGCGTCCTTGAGAAATTTAAAACATCCTTTAAACTTACTTATTCTTTCGAAACTGACCATGAGTCATAAATGTGGGAGCTGTTACAGGGTAGTGAGTAGAGGGATTTGTTGCCAGTCTTGTAGGAAATATTTTAACTGGGGGGATGCAGTGGGGAGAATGTTGGGAGAACAGAAGAGGCCCTCTCCTCGAACTGCAGAGTATGCAGTAGGAACATTTTGATTGGGGGAACTGGAAAGGAAAATCTGTGCGCTTCAGGTACAGCTGGAGGCAGCAAGGAAGGAACTGATAAGGATCAAGGGAGATAAAGGGAACGCCATCTGACAATTTTATCATCAACACCAAAAACAGGTATCTGCTACTCCCAGAGTTAAGTGGAGAATGGCCTCAGGTAAAACGAGGAGCAGAAAATGTGCAGCACACTTTAACCGACGACAAGAAGCCTAGGAGTGTGCAAAGTGTTCAGAAGAAGAAAGTGCTGCTGCTAGGCAGTAGCCATGGGCGAGATGTAGGCCCTCAGTTACAGGTAAGTTTAGGGACGCAGTACCAGGTCACCAGTATCTTTAAGCCACATGTGAGGACTTTGCAGAAGAGGGCCATGTAGTGATAGTGGGTGGGGCAGGAAACAGTTTGGACAGGAATGGGGCATATGACATAAGTGGTTACCTGGAAAAATGGTTCAAATGGCTCTGAGTACTATGGGACTAACATCTGAGGCTATCAGTCCCCTAGACTTAGAACTACTTAAACCTAACTAGCTTAAGGATATCACACACTCCCATGCCCGGGGCAGGATTCGAACCTGTGACCGTAGCAGCAGCGCGGTTCCAGACTGAAGCGCCTAGAACCGCTCGGCCACAGCTTACCTGCACAAGATAGCTTCTCTGACTCATGACACCAAGGTACACATTGTTGAGCTGTTCCGGCGTCATGATCGACCACACCTTGATGGAGCTGTGAGGCGAATCAATGTGAGGTTATGGTGGCTCTGAGGGCAGCCAACCTTGCTCATGTTTCTCCGGTGCCCGTCGGGACTATCAACAGATGGGGTTTCACTTGGCATGGACTACACCAAAAAAGGACTGGGAAGGTAAGATTGGTACAGCTGATTCATGAAAGTATAGGAGGCGGATCTCGGGCCAGACATGGTCAAATACCTGTTGTCATGGGTAGGAAAAGTAAGTCCTTTTTAGGATAAATTCAGACAACAGGTTCCCCTGCCTAAGGAATATCTCCAGCACTTAAAAAGATACTGAAGGAATCACTCACAAGACCGATTTTAGCACCCCAAATATCAAACATACCAGAAGTCACAAAGAAAAACAAACAATTGGAATGAGTAACCTGGAGCATTTCAAAGACTTAACAATCATCCATGCAATCAATAAAAAATAAAATACAACTATTAGAAATTGAGCTCCATTCTTTGAACTGCACAGTAGTTTGTGTTGCTGAGCAGTGCTCTGGAGAGACAGAAATCCAACATGGTCGTATGAAAGGGCAAGCTCTTACTGCAGAGCTGCTTCAAGGGGTGGAGGATCAGGCAATTATATCAGAAAAGGAACACAGTTCAAATTCAAGACATGACCTCCGTACAGCAAGTGAAGACAAACACTTTGAAAGATCAGCTACTGAATTAACAGGGCTTGATATCACCAAGAAATTAATCATTCTATGTGTATATAGATCTCCCAGTGGTAGTGTGGACACTTTTTTCAATAAATTAACAGAAGTTCTAGATTAAGTCTCAAGTGCAAAGGTCAACATAATTCTGTGTGGGGACATTAACATCAACACTAATATCAAAATGAATCTAGCAGCACCTTCATAAATATCCTTCAAAGTTTTGGCATGTCCCTATTGGTCAACAGTGCAACAAGGGTTACTACAATGACTACATCAGTTATTGACCATGTGGCCACAAATATGGACAGAGAAAAATGTGATCTCGCTGTAAAAGATCTCGGACTATCAGACCATCTCTGTCAAATAACAACAGTAAAATCAGGCATCGAATCATTCTCTAAACTATAAGCCTACAAACGACATCTATCAGAGACCAAAATAAAAGATTTTTCAAAAGAACTAGAAAAACAAAGCTGGGATGAAGTGTATAAGGAAACCAATGTGAATATAAAAGTCTCTCAATTCTCCACATTATTTAAATTTAACTTTGAAAAGGCAAAAGTATGCCTGTCTGTATCAACATCTCACAAAAACAGATGGATAACATTAGGTATTGAGAAGCCGTCCCAAACACTTAAATACCTCCGTTCCATGAAAAAGAGTCGCAATGATCCAGAGGAGAGTAAAAGCAAAGCAGTCTGGGATGTTATGGAAAAGGAAATGGGGAGAGGCAAAGAAACTGTAGGAGAATACAAGATGACTTGGACAGGATTTATGATTGGCGTAAAGAATGGCAGCTAACTCTAAATATAGATAAAAGAAAATCAATGCAGATGAATAGGAAAAAGAATCCTGTGATGTTTGAATACTCCATTAGTAGTGTAGCGCTTGACACAGTCACGTCGATTAAATATTTGGGCGTAACATTGCAGAGCGATATGAAGTGGGACAAGCATGTAATGGCAGTTGTGGGGCAGGCGGATAGTCGTCTTCGGTTCATTGGTAGGATTTTGGGAAGATGTGGTTCATCTGTAAAGGAAACCGCTTATAAAACACTAATACGACCTATTCTTGAATACTGATCGAGCGTTTGGGATCCCTATCAGGTCGGGTTGAGGGAGGACATAGAGGCAATTCAGAGGCGGGCTGCTAGTTTCGTTACTGGTAGGTTTGATCATCACGCGAGTGTTACGGAAATGCTTCAGGAACTCGGGTGTGAGTCTCTAGAGGAAAGGAGGCGTTCTTTTCGTGAATCGCTACTGAGGAAATTTAGAGAACTAGCATTTGAGGCTAACTGCAGTACAATTTTACTGCTGCCAACTTACATTTCGCGGAAAGACCACAAAGATAAGATAAGAGACATTAGGGCTCGTACAGAGGCATATAGGCAGTCATTTTTCCTTCGTTCTGTTTGGGAGTGGAACAGGGAGAGAAGATGCTAGTTGTGATGCGAGGTACCCTCCGCCACGCACCGTATGGTGGATTGCGGAGTATGTAAATGTAAAAACGCAAAATAACATACTGCTAAGGGAGGGGGTAAGGTACCAAATGATCCACAACACTTAGCAAACTATGTAAATGAGCATTTTTCAAGAATTGTAGTAGAGAAGTTACAGCAAAAATTCCCCAAAACAATGAAAGGGTCCTGTAGCCACCTTTCATTAATCCGGTAGCCCACTTTCACTAACATTTCTCTTTCTTTTCTATGTTTCTCTTTTTTCATAACTGATTGAATGAATGTGGTTGTGTGTCACGTTGCTAGACGATGGCGTAGTCTGCTGCAGAAAGTCTGCAATAGTCATACAGATTCAGCAGCAGTTGTACAGAATAGCCAACTCTCATAGTGGTCAAGTAGGCAAAGAGGTTTGCGCTACTTGTGAGAAATCTACCTGCGTTAGGTTGGTGGCGGAAATGGCATCTTTGGGTTTTCCAGGCCACGCGGAGCGTCGAAGAGGCTGGAGGAGAAAAAGGAAGGCAGTTTGCCGCCGGTACGGGAAGCCTCCACAGATGCGCTCCAGTCGAAGAAGGGTGAGTTAGACTGCGCGCGTGGCACGTTGTTACTTGGCGAAAGGAGAGCTGTTAGCTTTTGGTCTCGCTTTTCAACTCTGAAAGATTGCTTTCCCTTGTCGCAACAAGGAATGCAAAACTTTGGCAGTTTTTTCTTTTAGTAAATTTCTATAGCAGACTTGGATCCGCCGGAAGATCGCCACACAAAGGTGTCGCAACTATAAGAAGTGAGCCCTCGCTTCTGTATGAATGCCTGTTTGACTTCAGCTGTGCCTGTATACGCTTTTATTTTTCTAAATATAAATTGCTTTGCCTTCTTGTAAACTTCCCTTGCATCATGTATCTTTCGTATGTGGGGAGCCAACCACGTGTTTGAACATTAGAGTTTGTTGGGCTACCGTCGTCACTAACTGCCCGACCTCGTGTGTTTTAAAGAATGTTAACTGTTAATGATTGCGTGATGTGATATTGTTGCAACTTGGCCACACCTAGAAGTTGCGTCTCCACAAACAACGTGGGCACGCGGGTGTACTGTGAAACGTGTACCGCTTCACGAGCCATTGCAGTCACTTATCAGGCAACCGCAGTTGTATGAATGATTCACACCAATTATTTTATGTGTAGATTATAACGGTGAGCGTATCGATGCTCTTCTTTAATGTTTTAGGAATTAAAGTTATCTGGAATTGTGTACATGCTGCACATCCATGTCTTAGGAATAAATGATTTTATCCACAATTTTCTCTTGCATTCCGAGGTTACGTTTTTACACGTAATCCACTAACCTCGTAGCTTTCCCGTTAGCACATCCAACGAGTTTCCTTACGCTCAGGTCCAGTGATTAGTTTCCGATTTTATTGTAAAACAAATACTTCAGATTAAGTCTTATTTTCAGGTGTTGCTAGGAGCTGATCTTATGCACAGTGATCATGCACTTTCTATTTTATTTTAAATGTCTGATTCTGGTGAACAGTGCACGGGCAATACTATTAATTACATCGCATCCCCTATGAGCGATATGCTCTTTTATGAGTTTTTGGTCTATGATCAAATTATTTTGTGACTCGGCCAAACCTTTGATCAGTTGTATGGTTAGAGTCGGTGGCGACCCTAATCTCATGTAAATTCCACAGTCAATATGCGTTTCCATTTGCATCTGGTTCATTTAAATATTCGGACACAGTTCCGAGCGCTACGTTCTGCTGACTCAAAGGCGCTTCATACCACTTACACAGAACGCAGCAAGTACACGGTTGTCTTACACGATTTATTCGCAGGTGCCGCACGACACTGCCAGCAGTGACCATTTGCCTATGCTTTAGGTCAATAGTAAGAAGTAACCAAGTGAGTTCCACGGAGTCGGTGCCGACCCAATAATAATGTAATAACCCGTAGAAACAGCTTAGTTACAACAAATATAACACCAGTAAATTAAGTTGCACTAAATACGATGACGTTACTTCCAACCACAGACAATGAAATCAATAAAACTGTTCAAAAACTAAAAAATAAAAACGTCATTAGGTTTAGATGACGTACCAATGTGTGTACTGAAACAATGCATAGAGATTATACAAGGCCCCTTAACAAATATAATAAATGAATCCTTCACATCAGGGACAAATCTAGAGCAGTTAAAACAGGCAAGAGTTGTACCTTTGCTTAAGAAAGGAAATGCAGAAGACATAGAAAATTACCGGCCCCTTTCCCTGCTGTCACCATTCTCCAAAATAATAGAAGCAATGATGAAAGACAGATTAATCAATTACCTAAATGAATACAATCATTCAAGCAAATGACAGTTTGGTTTTCAAAGTAGCAAAAATATGGAGTCAGCCATAGTGCAATTCACAAAGGTTGTACTTGATACTCCTGACAAAGATTAGTGTGTCACAGGCATATTTTTGGATCTTTCTAAGTCCTTTGATACACTCTAGCGCGAGATTCTATTAAATAAATGAGAAACATTAGGAATAAGAGGGGTGGCTAATGACTGGTTTCGATCATACCTAACAGATAGGGTACAAAGATAACACATACTTCAAACAGATCTAAAATTTAGTAAAACACTTATCAGAGCCAAAATACATTAATATAGGGCTTCCATAAGGTAGCATTCAGGACCAATATAATACTATTCCTGATATACATCAATGACTTTCCCAGTAGTGTTACTCATGGTGAAAAAATTCTCTTTGCTGATGACAGCAAGAGAACTTCTTGCAGAGAAAGCAAATGAAGCTCTGAAGGAAATTTACGATTGGCCAATAAGCAATAAAGTGACATTCAACATAAAGAAAACTAATGCCACGAATTTCAGTTTGAAGAGGGAAAATGACAATGTTAAATTAAATGTAGATTGTACCTGTACTGACTGTGTAACAAGTGCTAAATTTCTAGGACTGAATACTGATTCTCCGTTGAAGTGGTGTGAATACACAAAGGTACTTTCAAACAGAATGTCATCAGCATGTTATGCCCTTAGAATCCTATGATCAGCGTGTAGCATGCAGTGTCTTTTAGTTACATACTATTCATATGTACATTCAATTCTTAGCTATGGCATTCTTTTTTGGGGAAAATGCACAAAATATGAACACAATTTCTAAACTCCAGATAAGAACCATACGACTCATTACCAAAAATGGTAGTCGAGCTCATTGTAAAGATCTGTTCAAAACACTGGGGATTTTAACTGCTCCATGTGAATACAATTACTAGTCAGTTGTACACATAAAATATAACATTGGTATTTACTGCACAAACAGTTCTGTCCATGACCATGACTATGGACTCAACTGACATTTTCCAAGAAAAAATAAACATAAAACTCAAAGCAGCATTTTCTACGAAGGAATAAAACTGTACAACAGATTACCAAAAGAGATTAAAGAAATTGCAAAAATACACTTATTTAAAAAGGCAGCTAAAAAGTACCTGTTATGCGATTCATTTTATACATTGAAGGATCATTTAGACAAAACAGTGTAGGGGTCTGGTAAAAAAAGTTATACAATAAATAATAATTGTGATTATAAAACATCCAACATTCCACATAACACCTTCAAATTATGTTTTTTCCGTCTTTTTTCCTTTTCTAGAAAAACTTAATCCCAAGCTATGCATTGCATAAGACTAACACATCTTCCTCTTTCTGAGCACAACGTCTCACTCATTATAGAGGAATTCTCACTCAGTTTTTGAGAATAGCAGATGGGAAGTTGCAGGTTCGAATCCTGCCTCGGGCATGGCTGTGTGTGATGTCCTTAGGTTAGTTAGGTTTAAGTAGTTCTAAGTTCTAGGGGACTGATGACCATAGATGTTAAGTCCCATAGTGCTCAGAGCCATTTGAACCATTTAGATGGGAAGTTGCGGTACAGAAAATGGCCCAGAGATCACCAGGGTGTGTGCGTTTGTGTGTGTAGTGAGTGAAGTGTTACGAAACAATGTGTATATAGTGTGTGCAGTGACTGATAGTGAGAGCTGAGTGAACAGTGTGGCATTTTATTATTTGATAAGTTATTTGTAAAGAAAGATTGTATTTCAGGAGTAAATCCAATGATTGTCTCTAGCTAGAAATTTGTAAATGTATGTGTAGACGGATTAGTTTATTTTAAATTGGTCTAAACTTGTAAATACTTTGACATGTCGTATATCCCTGTAAAAAGAGATCTACGGATCAATAAAGCTGCTGCTACTATTACTACTACTACTAAAAAATAAAACACGCGTACATGATGTAGAAGACAGCTAAATCAAGCCCCGCCCAAAATAAAAAAAAACAGCATACGAAGCATAATGACTGACAGAACAAATGCACATATGATCGACCTTTAGCAGCCTCATCTGTGCTCCATTTTAATGGTCAGGGGCCGCCGTATTCCAGACACACAGCAGAGAGAAAATGGTAAAGCGACAGCTTACAGCCGTTGCTGGTGAGTTCACAGCGTCAATATTCGGTACGAGGTAACGACAGGCCAACACCCTGTTCTCGATGCATGTTGTTCCATAATATCCATGAGACCCCGTCCTCCGTAAATGACACCGAGAAGTGCCACACAAACAAATTGCCTGAACCTGTGGCGACTCGCGAGTATACATTCTGAGTGTTCACAAATTTTCAGACTCAGATAAATATGAGAGTGCGAAATTATTAGCATCTGTTGTGTAACAGTAATCCTTAACATATTTAGACAACTACAGTCATTGGCAAACAACAATAATAATAATAACAGCAATAGTAAAAATATGCATAACTTGTCTGCAAAAAGAAAGAATAGTTTTTGAGGAATTTTGTTGATTTGTACTTAATTAAGTACAGTTTAGGGCAGTAACGAAATAACGTTTAAGCTTTCGTTAGTCTTCGTTTCGCATTTTTGTGCAAGCGGGAGTTTTTCGTGATTTTTTATTTTTTAGGGGAATATATAAGTTAACGAATTAACTCGCGGGGTCTGAAAATCAGACATCCTTACGTTGCACCCAAACACCAACTTACGCTTGTTGCAAACTTCTTTGTTCACTTATAGTCAGGCTTGTACTACTGCGCTTAGTGTCTATCTTGGCCACAATAATGCGTTCACTTTTCTGTTTGTAGTAGCTTACCCGTAATCCTACTTTTTTATTCATTATTAAACCTACTCCTGCATTACCTCTATTCGATTTTGTATTTATAACCCTGTATTCACCTGACCAAAAGTCTTGTTCCTCCTGCCAGCGAACTTCACTAATTCCTACTCTATCTAACTTTAACCTATCCATTTCCCTTTTTAAATTTTCTAACCTGCCTGCTCGATTAAGGGATCTGACATTCCACGCTCCGATCCGTAGAACGCCAGTTTTCTTTCTCCTGATAACAACGTCCTCTTGAGTAGTCCCCGCCCGGAGATCCGAATGGGGGACTATTTTACCCAAGAGGACGCCATCATCATTTAACCATACAGTAAAACTGCATGCCCTCGGGAAAAATTACGGCTGTAGTTTCCCCTTGCTTTCAGCCGTTCGCAGTACCAGCACAGCAAGGCCGTTTTGGTTATTCTTACAAGGCCAGATCAGTCAATCATCCAAAAAAATGGCTCTGAGCACTATGGGACTTAACTTCTGTGGTCATCAGTCCCCTAGAACTTAGAACTACTTAAACCTAACTAACCTAATGACATCACTCACATCCATTCCCGAGGCAGGATTCGAACCTGCGACCGTAGCAGTCGCGCGGTTCCGGACTGAGCGCCTGAACCGCTAGACCACCGCGGCCGGCAGTCAATCATCCAGACTGTTGCCCCTGCAACTACTGAAAAGGCTGCTGCCCCTCTTCAGAAACCACACGTTTGTCTGGCCTCTCAACAGATACCCCTCCGTTGTGGTTGCACCTACGGTACGGCCATCTGTATCGCTGAGGCACGCAAGCCTCCCCACCAACGGCAAGGTCCATGGTTCATGGGGGGATGGTGAAGGGAGACGAAAATTTAATAGTCATGGGTGACTGGAATTGAAGTGTAGGAAAAGGGAGGGAAGGAAACATAGTAGGTGTATATGGATTGGGGGTAAGCAATGAAAGAGGAAGCCGTCTGGTAGAATTCTGCACAGAGCATAACTTAATCATAGCTAACACTTGGTTCAAGAATCATAAAAGGAGGTTGTATACATGGAAGAATCCCGGAGATACTAAAAGGTATCAGATAGATTATACAGGATGAGTCACCTAACATTACCGCTGGATATATTTCGTAAACCACATCAAATACTGACGAATCGATTCCACAGACAGAACGTGAGGAGAGGGGCTAGTGTAATTGTTTAATACAAACCATACAAAATGCACGGATGTATGTTTTTAACACAAACCTACGTTTTTTTAAATGGAACCCCGTTAGTTTTGTTAGCACATCTGAACATATAAACAAATACATAATCAGTGCCGTTTGTTGCATTGTAAAATGTTAATTACATCCGGAGATATTCTATCCTAAAGTTGACGCTTGAGTACCACTCCTCCGCTGTTCGATCGTGTGTGTCGGAGAGCACCGAATTACGTAGGGATCCAAAGGGAACGGTGATGGACCTTAGGTACAGAAGAGACTGGAACAGCACATTACGTCCACATGCTAACACCTTTTTATTGGTCTTTTTCACTGACGCACATGTACGTTACCATGAGGGGTGAGATACACGTACACCCGTGGTTTCCATTTTCAATTACGGAGTGGAATAGAGTGTGTCCCGACATGTCAGGCCAATAGATGTTCAATGTGATGGCCATCATTTGCTGCTCACAATTGCAATCTCTGGCGTAATGAATGTCGTACACGCCGCAGTACATCTGGTGTAATGTCGCCGCAGGCTGCCACTATACGTTGTTTCATATCCTCTGGGGTTGTAGGCACCTCACGGTACACATTCTCCTTTAACGTACCCCACAGAAAGAAGTCCAGAGATGTAAGATCAGGAGAACGGGCTGGCAAATTTATGCGTCCTCCACGTCCTATGAAACGCCCGTCTAACATCCTGTCAAGGGTCAGCCTAGTGTTAACTGCGGAATGTGCAGGTGCACCATCATGCCGATACCACATACGTCGACGCGTTTCCAGAGGGACATTTTCGAGCAACGTTGGCAGATCATTCTGTAGAAACGCGATGTATGTTGCAGCTGTTTGTTACAACACGCAACTGAACGTCGGAGGTTTCAAGCGTCAACTTTAGGTTACAATATCTCCGGATGTAATTAACATTTTACAATGCAACAAACGGCACTGATTACGTATTTGTTTATATGTTCAGATGTGCTAACAAAACTAACGTGGTTCCATTTAAAAATACGTAGGTTTGTGTTAAAAAACATACTTCCGTGCATTTTTGTATGGTTTGTATTAAACAATTACACTAGCCCCTCTCTTCACGTTCGGTCTGCGGAAACGGTTCGTCAGTATTTTATGTGGTTTACGAAATATATCCAGCGGTAACGTTAGGTGACTCACCCTGTATAATGTTAAGACAGAGATTTAGGAACCAGGTTTTAAATCGTAAGACATTTCCAGGGGCAGATGTGGACTCTGAACACAATCTATTGGTTATGAACTGCAGATTAAAATTGAAGAAACTTCAAAAAGATGGGAATTTAAGGAGATGGGACCTGGATAAACTGACTAAACCAGAGGTTGTAAAGAGTTTCAGAGAGAGCATAAGGGAACAATTGACAGCAGTGGGGGAAAGAAGTACAGTAGAAGAAGAATGGGTAGCTCTGAGGGATGAAGTAGTAAAGGCAGCAGAGGATCAAGTAGGTAAAAAGACGAGGGCTAGAGAAATCCTTGGGTAACAGAAGAGATACTGAATTTAATTGATGAAAGGAGAAAATAAAAAAATGCAGTAAATGAAGCAGGCAAAAAGGAATACAAATGTCTCAAAAATGAGATAGACAGGAAGTGCAAAACGGCTAAGCAGGGATGGCTAGAGGACAAATGTAAGGATGTAGAGGCTTATCTCACTAGGGGTAAGATAGATACTGATTACAGGAAAATTAAAGAGATCTTTGGAGAAAAGAGAACCACTTGTATGAATATCAAGAGCTCAGATGGAAACCCAGTTCTAACCAAAGAAGGGAAAGCAGAAAGATGGAAGGAGTATATAGAGGGTCTATACAAGGGCGATGTACTTGAGGACAATATTATAGAAATGGAAGAGAATGTAGATGAAGATGAAATGGGAGATACGATACTGCGTGAAGAGTTTGACAGAGCACTGAAAGACCTGAGCCGAAACAAGGCCCCGGGAGTAGACAACATTCCATTAGAACTACTGACGGCCTTGGGAGAGCCAGTCCTGACAAAACTCTACCATCTGGTGAGGAAGATGTATGGGACAGGCGAAGTACCTTCAGACTTCAAGAAGAATATAATAATCCCAATCCCAAAGAAAGAGGGTGTTGACAGATGTGAAAATTACCGAACTATCAGTTTAATAAGTCACAGCTGCAAAATACTAACGCGAATTATTTACAGACGAATGGAAAAACTAGTAGAAGCCGACATCGGGGAAGGTCAGTTTGGATTCCGTAGAAATGTTGGAACACGTGAGGCAATACTGACCTTACGACTTATCTTAGAAGAAAGATTAAGGAAAGGCAAACCTACGTTTCTAGCATTTGTAGACTTAGAGAAAGCATTTGACAATGTTGACTGGAATACTCTCTTTCAAATTCTGAAGGTGGCAGGGGTAAAATACAGGGAGCGAAAGGCTATTTACAATTTGTACAGAAACCAGATGGCAGTTATAAGAGTCGATGGGCATGAAAGGGAAGCAGTGGTTGGGAAGGGAGTGAGACAGGGTTGTAGCCTGTCCCCAATGTTATTCAGTCTGTATATTGAGCAAGCAGTAAAGGAAACAAAAGAAAAATTCGGAGCAGGTATTAAAATCCATGGAGAAGAAATAAAATCGTTGAGGTTTGCCGATGACATTGTAATTCTGTCAGAGAAAGCAAACTACTTGGAAGAGCAGTTCAACGGAATGGACAGTGTCTTGAAAGGAGGATATGAGATGAATATCAACAAAAGCAAAACGAGGATAATGGAATGTAGTCGAATTAAGTCGGGTGATGCTGAGGGAACTAGATTAGGAAATGAGACACTTAAAGTAGTAAAAGAGTTTCGCTATTTGGGGAGCAAAATAAATGATGATGGTCGAAGCAGAGAAGATATAAAATGTAGACTGGCAATGGCAAGGAAAGCGTTTCTGAAAAAGAGAAATTTGTTAACGTCGAGTATAGATTTAAGTGTCAGGAAGTCGTTTCTGAAAGTATTTGTATGGAGTGTAGCCATGTATGGAAATGAATCATGGACAATAAATAGTTTGGACAAGAAGAGGATAGAAGCTTTCGAAATGTGGTGCTACAGAAGAATGCTGAAGATTAGATGGGTAGATCACATAACTAATGAGGAAGTATTGAATAGGATTGGGGAGAAGAGAAGTTTGTGGCACAACTTGACTAGAAGATGGGACCGGTTGGTAGGACATGTTCTGAGGCACCAAGGGATCACAAATTTAGCATTGGAGGGCAGCGTGGGGGGTAAAAATCGTAGAGGGAGACCAAGAGATGAATACACTAAGCAGATTCAGAAGGATGTAGGTTGCAGTAGGTACTGGGAGATGAAGAAATTTGCACAGGGTAGGGTAACATGGCGAGCTGCATCAAACCAGTCTCAGGACTGAAGACCACAACAACAACAACAGTCAGGCTTATTTGATTTCGTCACTTTATCAGTCACCAGATCGTGTCTGGGGGGCCCTAGTTCCTTTGCAGTTAACTTTCCCTGGTAATTTGTTTTTCCTGTTCCCACTTAAAACAGATTCAGCAGAGTTCATGCTAACACTACATACGAAAGCAGATTCCTACACGGTAAACAGTCAACTTCAAACACAAATTGCCTCTTGTGGAAATGATTGATTTCAAGTAATAATGTCTTGTCATAATGATCACTTGGCTAGAATACAAATGATACGCTAAGAACCGTAAGGGCAAAAAGAAATTGGAAATTTGTAGAAAGTTCCTATGAGACCAAACTGCGGAGGTAACCGGTCCATAGACTTACATATCACTTAATCTAACTTAAACTAACTTACGCTAAGAACAACACACACACACACACACCTATGCCCGAGGGAGGACTCGAACCTCCGACGGGGAGAGTTGCGCGAACCGTGGCAAGACTCCCAAGACCGCGCCGCTATCCCGCACGGCATAACGGCCAAACGAACACCATCGTCGATCCCACATTTAAGTGAATATCACACAAACCAGTGTGACAGCTTTTCGTGAAAGTTCATATATAAACAGTGAGTATAATTAAAGTTAAATTTCGAAACCACTGTAGAAATAACACCACTGGTCAGAATGACCTCAAATTGCAACGGAATATTATCGGAGAAGGGGGAAAACGTACGGAAGAAGAAAAATAAACACTTACAAAATGTAGCAATAGACGCGCTCTAAGGGTCATAATTTAATAGTGGTGGACTACAAACGACAAATGAATCATACAACAACGCCTAACGTGTACGTTTGACGTTGAACGAACTGTACTACCCAGTTTGTATGAGTGTACAGGTGTGGTACTGTTAGTTACGTAAGCCCGTCCACCACCGTCACATCGGACGGGAAAAGTCGGTTTTTAACTGTCCTGAGGCCAAAAAACCGCATAAAAAGCATCACTCACATCGGTTTTTAATTGTCCTGAGGCCAAAAACCGCACAAAAACATCAATACCACCGGTTTTTAATTTTCCTGAGGCCAAAAACTGCATAAAAAGCATCAATCAAAATCAAATCGGATAATTAATTTCCATGTGACTGGCACAAAGCATGTTCAACGTGCTGTCCACCGTTTTATGCAACAAGTTGAAATCGAGAAAGAGCGTGTTCCACAACTGATCGAAGTGTTTCGAGGGTCACGTTCAGAATGTGTTGCGCAATGCGTGCCTTCAGCTTGCAGCTAAGTTTTCGGTCGGAACACTGCATACAACATCTTTCAGACAGCCCCACAGCCAAAAGTCACACGGATTAAGATCAAGCGATCGGGACGGCCAGGCTGTAGGGAAAAAACGGATGATAATTCTAGCGTTTCCGAAATGGCGCTTCAGATCCTGCGTAACTGGATTTGTAATGTGTGGAGGTGCTCCATCTTTCGTGCCAGGCCTCACCGACCAACATCGATACTTCTCCTCAGTGTAGCACTCCGTGAAGAATGAGCTGCCATTCCCCAGAAAACCTTCCAGCACCTGATTGAACGTATGCCCGCGAGCGTGGAAGCTGTCATCAAGGCTAAGGGTGGGCCAACACCATATTGAATTCCAGAATTACCGATGAAGGGCGCCACGAACTTGTAAGTCATTTTCAGCGAGGTGTCCGGATACTTTTGAACACATAGTGTAGCTTTACAAGCAGAGCTCGATGCTGCATTGAGACGATCATGGCGAAAGTCGCAGACGCGGAAGGAAGAAGGGCCGTGTACCCTGCATTTTTATACCAAATACAATGGGTCATACATATGACAAGTGTTTTCATTTACGTATTCTGACACATAGAGCGCCATCTATTGACCTATTTTCACACTATTTTTTTCTTCTGCAGTACGTTTCCCTCCTTCTCTGATAATATTCTGTTGCAATTTGGCGTTATTCTCACCAGTGGTGTTATTACTACAGCATTTTGAAAGTTTGAATTGAACTATAATCATCCTGTACAATGTGGGCCTACAGCACAGATAAATCTGACAACCCCATAAGATCAACAGATATTAAAAGCTTGAATAAATGCTACAGTCTCACAATCGACCTTGATGTACTTTATAGTTCTCAGCTCCTCAAATAGATTACTGTATGATCAAAACTTAATATACACTCCTGGAAATGGAAAAAAGAACACATTGACACCGGTGTGTCAGACCCACCATACTTGCTCCGGGCACTGCGAGAGGGCTGTACAAGCAATGATCACACGCACGCCACAGCGGACACACCAGGAACCGCGGTGTTGGCCGTCGAATGGCGCTAGCTGCGCAGCATTTGTGCACCGCCGCCGTCAGTGTCAGCCAGTTTGCCGTGGCATACGGAGCTCCATCGCAGTCTTTAACACTGGTAGCATGCCGCGACAGCGTGGACGTGAACCGTATGTGCAGTTGACGGACTTTGAGCGAGGGCGTATAGTGGGCATGCGGGAGGCCGGGTGGACGTACCGCCGAATTGCTCAACACGTGGGGCGTGAGGTCTCCACAGTACATCGATGTTGTCGCCAGTGGTCGGCGGAAGGTGCACGTGCCCGTCGACCTGGGACCGGACCGCAGCGACGCACGGATGCACGCCAAGACCGTAGGATCCTACGCAGTGCCGTAGGGGACCGCACCGCCACTTCCCAGCAAATTAGGGACACTGTTGCTCCTGGGGTATCGGCGAGGACCATTCGCAACAGTCTCCATGAAGCTGGGCTACGGTCCCGCACACCGTTAGGCCGTCTTCCGCTCACGCCCCAACATCGTGCAGCCCGCCTCCAGTGGTGTCGCGACAGGCGTGAATGGAGGGACGAATGGAGACGTGTCGTCTTCAGCGATGAGAGTCGCTTTTGCCTTGGTGCCAATGATGGTCGTATGCGTGTTTGGCGCCGTGCAGGTGAGCGCCACAATCAGGACTGCATACGACCGAGGCACACAGGGCCAACACCCGGCATCATGGTGTGGGGAGCGATCTCCTACACTGGCCGTACACCACTGGTGATCGTCGAGGGGACACTGAATAGTGCACGGTACATCCAAACCGTCATCGAACCCATCGTTCTACCATTCCTAGACCGGCAAGGGAACTTGCTGTTCCAACAGGACAATGCACGTCCGCAGGTATCCCGTGCCACCCAACGTGCTCTAAAAGGTGTAAGTCAACTACCCTGGCCAGCAAGATCTCCGGATCTGTCCCCCATTGAGCATGTTTGGGACTGGATGAAGCGTCGTTTCACGCGGTCTGCACGTCCAGCACGAACGCTGGTCCAACTGAGGCGCCAGGTGGAAATGGCATGGCAAGCCGTTCCACAGGACTACATCCAGCATCTCTACGATCGTCTCCATGGGAGAATAGCAGCCTGCATTGCTGCGAAAGGTGGATATACACTGTACTAGTGCCGACATTGTGCATGCTCTGTTGCCTGTGTCTATGTGCCTGTGGTTCTGTCAGTGTGATCATGTGATGTATCTGACCCCAGGAACGTGTCAATAAAGTTTCCCCTTCCTGGGACAATGAATTCACGGTGTTCTTATTTCAATTTCCAGGAGTGTACTACACTGAAGAGCTAAAGAAACTGGTACACCTGCCTAAAATCGCGTAGTACCCCAGCGAGCACGCAGAAGTGCGGCAACACGATGTGACATGGACACGACTAATGTCTGAAGTAGTGCTGAAGAGGACTGACACCATGAATCACGCAGGGCTGTCCGTAAATCCGTAAGAATAATAGGGGATGAAGATCTCTTCTGAACAGCAAAGTTGTAGGATATCCCAGATATCTGGGGAGTTTGGTGGCTGGAAGAAGTGTTTAAAATTGGAAGAGTGTTCCTGGAGCCACTCTGTAGCAATTCTGGACGTTTGGGATGTCGCATTGTCCTGCTGGAATCGCCCAAGTCCGTCGGAATGCACAATGGACATGAATAGAAGCAGGTGATCAGACAGGATGCTTACGTACGTGTCACCTGTCACGGTCATATATAGATGTATCAGGGGTCCCATATCACTCCAACTGCACCGTCCTCACACCATTACAGAGCCTTCGCTAGCTAGAAAAGTCCCCTGATGACATGCAGGGTTCCTGGATTCATGATTTTGTCTCCATACCTGTACACGTCCATCTGTTCGATACAATCTGAAAAGAGACTCGTCTGACCAGGCAACATGTTTCCAGTCATCAGCAGTGCAATGGCGGTGTTGACGGGCCCAGGCGAGGCGTAAGGCTGTGTATCGTGCCGTCATTAAGGTTACAGGGAGCGGGCCTTCGGCTCCAAAGCCGATATTAATGATGTTTCATTGAACGAATGGTTCGCACGCAGACACTTGTTGATGACCCAGAATTGAAATCTGTAGCAATTTGCTGTAGGGTTGCACTTTTATCATGTTGAACGATTGTCTTCAGTCGTCGATGGTTGCGTTCTGGCAGGATCTTTTACCGGCTGCCGCGGTGTCGGGCATTTGATGTTTTACCATATTCCTGTTATTCACGGTACGCTCGTGGAATGGTCGTACGGGAAAAAAATTCCACACTTCATCGCTATCTCGGAGAAGCTGTCCCCCCATTGCTTGTGCATCGACTATATCAGCACGGTCAAACTCACTTAAAACTTGATATCATGCTTTGTAGCAGCAGTAACCGATCTAACAATTGCGCCAGGCAGTTATTGTCCTACATAGGCGTTGCCGACCGCAGCCCCGTATTCTGCACATTTACAGGTCTCTGTATTTTGAATACACAAGCCTATACCAGTTTCTTCGGCACTTCAGTGTATATCTCATTCAGAGTCCCACAAAATGGGTTTTACTGTCAGCATGACTACAACATATACTGATGTCTGATCTAATTTTACTATATAGTGAGTGAACTGGCTTAGCGATACATTTGCAGGCAAACTGGGATAAAAGTCTGCTGCAGTGTGCTACCATTTGGCGGCGATGACATAAACTTGTTGAGTGGTAAGAGCATCCTGTGAACCGTGCACGTTGTTTGTAACGTCCGTATGTATTTGCCCCTTAAGGCCACTACGTCACGCCATTTGCCACTGTGCGAAAGCTCCATAAAACGTTCACTCTGAAGTTGCGCTAGCGATGCTGATGCTAATTATCACGGACTCAAGAAGAGTAGCAATTTACTAGCATAGCGCGGTAGATTTAGTGCCGTGTATTTCAGATTAGCGCATCTGCAATACATTTAACAGCATTCAAAGAAAAATAACCATTAAGTCCGAAAGGTGTCAAACGTGAGAGTGTTCACGTGCTCTTGTGCTCCTACCCGACAGCCGCCACTGGACTGCACTCTGTGCGCAGTGGTCAGGACTGCCCTACTTGCTGAGCAGTCGTGGCCACAACGTCCAATACACAGTCCGTCCGCTACCCAAGGCACTGCAGCGGACCACGGGTTTCCTTCTTTGTTCGTTGGCAGACCCTAGACTGAGACTATGCACCAGCCAACGCTGCTCGACTTTCGCCCCGGCCACAGACTATTAGCGCCACAGCGCACTCGAGGCAAACTTCTATGACGTCGATTGCCAGATACGTGCTGACCCGATTCTACAATGTATGATGATGAGTTATTCAGCAATAATGGAACTTTCAGTCTGAAGAAGAGTTTAAAATTAAGTTATGGATCACAGCAGAAAGAGAGAGAGAGAGAGAGAGAGAGAGAGAGAGAGAGAATGAGAGAATTCATTTTAGTCCTTAGGCTGTGGGTGAACCATTTCTCTGTGACATCCACTTCTTCCAGGAGTATTGGTCAAACACAGTATGCAGCAGAGCATTTGTACAGAAAGTAGTACTGTGGTACCGGTAGAAGCGAAGCTGTGAGGGAAGTGAATCACGAATGGATGATCAGTAGGTAAGAGTTTTCATCTGCCCGACAGTCTTTATGTAGCGCAACTTTCTGCATCCCTGCAGGCAAGCACTGTGAACGTAACGGCATCATGTCTTTCGAGGAATATAGCAGGGCTTAACAACTGGTTGATTTTTGGAGGAAGAAGAGAAACCAAGTGTGTGTGACGTTCGGATGAACTATAAAAATGCACTACTTCCACCAAAGTCCTTGCATTCTTACACGGATGGTGGTTTAATAAAAGAATACTTATTAGTTGCAGCTGAACGCCTGTATCCACTTCATGTTAAACAACTTCGCGTGGTGCCGTTATCAAACCACACAATGGTGCACCCCGTAGAGTTTATTGCGGACGGCGTTCAGAGTAAAGAGTCTTTTGCACATTCTTTCGTTCTCTATGAACGTGCAGATATCGCAGGCACACAGATGGATGGATCTGATATACTTAGCAGCATTGAAGAAACTGCAGATTTGTCATGGAGTTTATTAGTTTATGTGTCTACATACGGAGCGCCAGTCACGTTGGGGGAAAAAAGTCAGGATCCGTAGCGCAGCTGAATGGGAAAATACGAAACTTGCAGGACACATTTCACACCGATCTGCAGCCTGAAATACACGGCCCAGTCACGTTTATGTGACTATGGTGTGTTGGAGAGGGGGGGGGGGGGCACCGGAAACAGTGCAGTCGATGCCGTGATGCGGAGACGGAGAGATGAACTGACGTCAAGGGGGGCACGAACATAGGCTTTTGAGCCGAAGTGGAAACACATCTGAAATTGCTAAGTTTGGGAACTAGAATGAGATTTTCACTCTGCAGCGGAGTGTGCGCTGATATGAAACTTCCTGGCAGATTAAAACTGTGTGCCCGACCGAGACTCGAACTCGGGACCTTTGCATTTCGCGGGCAAGTGCTCTACCAACTGAGCTACCGAAGCACGACTCACGCGCGGTACTCACAGCTTTACTTCTGCCAGTATCTCGTCTCCTACCTTCCAAACTTTACAGAAGCTCTTCTGCGAACCTTGCAGAACTAGCACTCCTGAAAGAAAGGATACTGCGGAGACATGGCTTAGCCACAGCCTGGGGGATGTTTCCAGATTTTCACTCTGCAGCGGAGTGTGCGCTGATATGAAACTTCCTGGCAGATTAAAACTGTGTGCCCGACCGAGACTCGAACTCGGGACCTTTGCGGGCAAGTTCTCTACCAAGCACTTGCCCGCGAAAGGCAAAGGTCCCGAGTTCGAGTCTCGGTCGGGCACACAGTTTAATCTGCCAGGAAGTTTCAAGTTTGGGAACTGTTTGTCTGCCGTCATGGTTCAAGTGCGCCTTATACAGTGGATGACAAAATGGCGCTAGGCAGCTGTGGTTCACCATGGGCCATAGATGACAGGGGTGAACGATGGCTGCAGAGAATTGTACGCGTGGACAGACATGCCACTGTTAAGCAACTGAGCAGCCAAAAGAAACAAGGGGCTATCAAAAGGATCTCCTCAATGACTTTTCAGCGAACGTTGCTGTGTTGAATGGCGGCAAGAGGCTTTTCAGATGAACCACGTTTTATGCGCCATCAGGCAGACAGCCGTTAGGGGTATACGACGCGAAACGCCTGAAACAATCGTCGGAAGGGTTCAGACTTTAGGAGGGTCATGGGAATGTTTTATGAAATTCCCTGTGTGATGTCATCATTCTGTAAGACACAGTGGATCAACACAACTATGCACCTATTCTTGGGGACCGGACCATGTTCACCCCTAAATGCAATTTGTTTTTCCTGATCATGATGGAATCTACCAGCAGGATACTGCAGCATGCCACACAGCTCGCAGTGCACGTGTGTGGTTCGAAGAACACCAGAATGAGTTTGCCGCACTCCCCTGGCAACCAAACCTTCCGGATTTAAACCCAACTGAGAATCTGTGAGACTACCTCGATAGGACTATTCGCGCCATAGAACCTATCGCAGCTGGCACCGCCACTGGAGTCGACATCCCTGTCGGTATCTTCCAGAAACCCTCTTACTCTCTTACTCCACTGCAAGAGGTGGTTATTCATGCTTCTGACAGCTGGTCACATTAATGTGTGTGTACATTGTAGCAGATCCACAATACGACAAGGAATATAAAGACAATAAATAATACTCCAAGCATTTCCCTCAAGATCGATTTTCTCGTTCACACGCCTCCCCATCCCACTCCCTGTGACCATGGAGTGGACTTTCAGTATTCGCTGGTCGCAGGCTTGCGCTCACAGACTACACGAGCAGCATGTTTGCTGTGAAGCTCTGAGATAGACCATCCTACTGCCGGTTACTGCATCACAGACTGAACCACATTGAAAACTTGTGAGGATGATTAAAACTAATTACTTTCTGCATTATTTCTATTGTACAATAATTAATTGGTGGTGCACCTATGTGGTTAACATTCACTTTATTCGGTTGTTATCTAATTTATCTGGTACCTGTGATCTAGGGGTAGTGTCTCTGATACGTAATCGAAACGTTCTCGGTCCTGTGTTCAAACCTCCTACTGATTAAATTTTGAATAAAAATTATCCATAATGGCGGCCGAAGACTTCTGGTATGAGAAGTCCTCTCTTTCTGCCAATGGCATTGTCAAAGAGGGTGGACAGAGGTTCAACGCACTCTTGCCCTTGGGGGGGGGACCGCCCATAAAGGCGGAAGAATCAACAATATTCAACGGCGTGAGGATGCAAAAGGCAATGGCAACCACAACGTTAATGACACATAAGTTATATCCACGGGACAAATGGCCTGTAACTGAAAAAGTGTCATACGATCCCGACATAGGCAAAATATTCCGGAATAGTTCCCCATTCGTATCTCTGGGACGGTACTGCCAAGGGGAACTGAGCATGAGAAAAAGATGACATTCTACAAGTCAGGCGTGGAATGTCAGAAGTTTGAAAATGCCAGGGAAGCTAGAAAATCTGAAAAAAGGTAATTCTAAGGTTCAACCTAGATATGTTGGGAATCGATGAAGTGAAAAAGAAAGAAGCCAAGGCTTTCTGGTCGTTGAGTATAGGGTAATATCAACAAAACTGAAAATGGTATAACGAGAATAGGATTCGTTATGAATATGTAGGTAGGGTAGAGAGTGAGTTACTGTCAACTGTTCACTGTTAGGGTTGTTCTCATCAGAACTGACGGGAAACCAACACCGACAACAGTACTACAGGCATATATGTAGACATCGCAAGTAGAAAATGAAGACATATCGGATATGTATGAGAATTTCTGCAATAAATTTCAGATGGTTGTAGCAAATATTTGCTCAAGAATGACAAGAGGAAAAGGCCGGAGACACAGGAAAGTTCCAGTCAGATTACATTATGGTCAGGCAGGGATTCCAGTATCAGATATTGGATTGTAAGACGTACCCAGGAACAGATACAGACTCATATCACAGCTTACTAAAGATGAAGAATAGGCTGGAGTTTAAGAGACTAGTCAGGAAGAATGAATACGCAGAGAAGTAGGGTACGGAAGTATTAAGGAATGTAGAGACACGCTTGAAGTTATCTAAGGCTATAGAGTTGAGAATAATGGACCTCCCTCGAAGGAGTAATTATAGAAGTTTGAAAGTAAAACGTACGTACAAGGAAGATAACTGCGAAGAAACCATGGGTAACAGAAGAAGTACTACAACTGCTCGACAAAATAAGAAAGTGCAAAAACGTTCCGGGAAACTAGGAATGCAGAAATACAAGTTATTTAAAAATGAAATGAATAGTAAGAGCAGGTATATAAGCCGAAATGGCAACATGAAAGATGTGAAGAAATCGTAAAAGAAATGATGGTCAGAAGGACTGAGTCAGCGTATAGGAAAGTCAAAACAACCTTTGGTGAATTAAAGGTAAGGATGGTAACATTAAGGGTGTAATGGGAATTCCACTGTTAGAGGCAGAGGAGAGAGATGATAGGTGGAAAGAGTACGTAGAAGGCCTCTACCGAAGTAATGAGAACTAGCGGAAATGAAAACAGCGAGAAATTTAACACCAGAATCTGTGATCTCGAAGCAGACGAAGTTAAGGAATTCCGCTACCTAGGCAGCAAAATAATCCATGACGGAAGCAGTAAGAAGAAAATGAAAAGCAGATTAGCACTGGCAAAAAGTGCATTCCTGGCCAAGAGAAGTCAACTAATATCAAACATAGGCCTGCATTTGAGGAAGAAATTTCTAAGAATGTACGTTTGGAACAGAGTATTGCGTGGTAGTGAGACATGGACTGTGGGAAAACCGGAACAGTAGAGGACGAAAGATTTAAGATGTGGTGCTGCAGAAAAATGATGAAAATAGGTCGACTTGTAAGGTACAGAGTTAGGATTTACTCCGCAAAATCGGCGAGTAAGGAATATATGGACAACGCTGCCAAGAAGAAGGAAGACTATGATAGGACATCTGTTAAGACGTTAGAGAATAACTTCCATGGCATTAGAGAATCCTATAGAAGGTAATACTGTAGGGGAAGATAGCGACTGAAGAATATCCAGTAAATAATTAAGAACGTAGGTTGCAATTGTTATTCTGAGATGAAAAGGTTGGCACAGGAGAGATATTCGCAGCGTGCCGCATCAAACCAGTCAGAAGACTGATGACTCAGAAAAAAATTAACTTTATTCTTGGTACGCCCTTTACAGTGTTTCAAATACGGATTAGCTGAAGAACATGCGATTTTTTGTAGCTCATGGCTAATGCTCTCTCACGAAAGACGAGATTATTTTGTAGTTGGAGGCAAATAATTGTGAAAGTCTTTACTGACTAAGCTATTAGCCCCTACGACTACGACACGAGAGAAGAAGCGGTACAAGGCTTGCAGTGTATGCATGCAACGCTAGAGTTTGAGCAGCCACCGAAGACAGCCAGATGCGGCTCTGCCGGCTGGCGAGGTAATCCGACCGCGAGGTGAGCAGGGCTGCCGCTCTGCGCCTGTCGGCGGCAGGCAGGGGCCGCACCGCGAGCTAACGCAGTTCCGGAAGTTGGCGCTCATTCAGGAGTTTGCGCAGGTGCAATTGAATGGCTCTTAAGGCTTCAAACTTTCACCTGCGGTGCCCTAACTTGGAGCCCAAAGTGTGGGCAGAGGAAAACGCTAGCTGACGACGCAGCGATATCAACTTTTTCAACGACAATAAAAACAAGAGACAAGGGCTCCATTAACATACACATTTCTGTTCCACTAATGAAAACTGACATACACTGCTATTATCTGAAGACGCTGGTGACTCCTGTACTCACAAAGAAAACGTATGGTAGCACATCCAGAAGCAGAGGCGCTGTGTACGGTGTCATGGGCCAGGATCGAAAGAAGAGGAAACACCAGCCTACCTGAATAATAATTTATTGCGTCCAAAATCGATTAAAAATTACAGTTTTTCATGCCATTCTCTTTTAATATGTGACTACATATTTTATAAGACTTCATAATGTTCAGAAAACTTCACAAGAATTGTTGTATACTATCTTCTCGCATCACTGTAACCACCTGTAAAAGGCCTGAGGAACCAGCTTTTGCCTCGTAGATTGCTGCGAGATGTACAGGAGGAGAGTCAATAAGTCTTGGATAATACCGCAGTGATGAGGAGCCATGCCGCCTCCAGTTCCGTGGCCATTTGCGCTATAGTCGCCGGCACGAAAGTAAAGAGTCCTCAAGGTCATGGCCGCTGCCTGCCGCTAACAGGGCCTGCGGGCTGTGATTGTTCCGCCTCTCGGCTTTGTTGCCATGTAGGTACTGTTAGCGGGGCGGTAGGTCAGAGCAGCAGAAAGCTCAGTGTTAGTGTGCTATATCGAGTGTTCACGTCTGACCTCAGAGTCTTACTGTCTTTAGAAAGGTGCTTTGACGTGTGTTCGGTGGTGAACAAGAATGCAGGATCAATGGCCTACTTGTAGTACTCCTCCGGTCGGTGTACGTAAAGGGCGGAAAGACATTTGTAAACAATCGGATATTATCGTAGGGTCTATCGAATGTACTCAAGTTTTTTACTGATCTTGCCAACAATGAGTAAGAGAGGAAAAACTTGAATTTTGCGCAAATTCATAAACTTACTGCTAAAGCGTGTGATGTCTACACGTCAACTGTAGGTCGTATTAGCAAATCTGTCATTGGTCGAATCTCCAGATATGAATCATTGTTTCGATTCTCTAAGAAAGGGATATGAATGTGAACGGAAATCATTCGAATTTGACGATTTTAACAAAGAGCTCATACGTAGAACTGTACTTGCATATTACGACAGAGGAACGTATCCAATGGCTAAAAAAATACAGTCTGACCTCCGTGAAAAAATTAATTACTCGGGCTCAGAGACCATCGTTCTTCGTCTTCTCCATTCCCTTGGTTTCCTATTCAAAAAGTGTAATGACAGAGGGCGGCCAGAGTGGCCGAGCGGTTCTAGACACTACAGTCTGGAACCGCGCGACCGCTACGGTCACAGGTTCGAATCCTGCCTCGGGCATGGATGTGTGTGATGGCGCAAATGGCTCTGAGCACTATGGGACTCAACGTCTGAGGTCATTAGTCCCCTAGAACTTAGAACTAGTTAAACCTTACTAACCTAAGGACATCACACACATCCATGCCCGAGGCAGAATTCGAACCTGCGACCGTAGCGGTCTCGCGGTTCCAGACTGCAGCGCCTAGAACAGCACAACCACTTCGGCCGGCTGTGTGTGATGTCCTTAGGTTAGTTAGCTTTAAGTAGTTCTAAGTTCTAGGGGACTGATGAACTCAGAAGTTAAGTCCCTTAGTGCTCAGAGCCATTTGAACCATTTTGTAATGATGGATGGAAATTCTTAATGGAACACAGAGACATTGCAGCAGTAAGAGCGAACTTTTTGCGTACACTGCACTTAGTGTGTGCCGAAGATGCCAGGCCTGTAGTGTACATGGATGAAACTTGGATTTCACAGAACCACACCAGGAAGTATAGATGGCACGACTCCAAAGGAAACGGAGGTTTGAAAGTGCCTACTGGTAGAGTTGGCCGATTAATCATCGCCCACACTGGTTCATTGGCCACAGGCTTCATATCAGAGGCCAAACTTGTTTTTCGTGGTGGGAAAAGTCTTGTCAATCCGATTATCATTCAGAAATGAGTAGAGAAATTTTTAAGAATTGGTTTATTCGACTGTTGTCTGCGCTAGAAGAAGGGTCAATTATCGTGATTGATAACGCCAGGTACTACTCCATTCAGGCAGATATTATGGAGTGGTTAAAGAGAAAGAATGTTCCATTTTCAGTCGATGAAAAGAAGGCTGAACTCCTGTTTAAGGAAGAAATCGTAGGCGCCAAAAAGACTTACGAATTAGATCAACTGACAAAAGAAATGGGACAGCAAGTGGTACGCCTACCACGATATCACTGCCAGTATATTCCTATTGAATTGATATGGGCCCAAGTAAAGCGAGAAGTAGCGAAAAGAAATACTACTTTCAAACTTGCTAATGTCAAGAAGCTAACACACGAAACTCTTGACAGTGTTACTCAGCAGGACTGGGAGAGGTGCGTAAACCACGCAGAAGCATCGCAAGAAACTGATTTCTTGAACCAGGGTTTAAGAGACGCCATAGTGGAATCTGAAGACACGGAGCCAGAAAATCCTTCAGTTTAAGTAAGTGCTGTCTATGTAAAAAGCTGAGTTGATTTAAATGTTTGTCTATTCATTTCAGTTATAGAGGACTTACTGCGAATGCTTTTCCCTTACAGTAGACGACTGACAAATTTATCACAAGTGGCGGCGATTAGCTTACTCGACAGTAACTGTCAATTAAAATAAGTTTGTCAATTCTGCATTAATTAACAATAGTTTTCCCTACAAACCCGTATCGAATGTCTTTACATTCGGATATAATCTTACAGCGTTTACTTGTACATTCGAAATTTAACTCCTTTTTTTCATACAAGCATTTACTGCTGTTTCCTAGTCAGGGTAATGCAGTTCATAAAATAACAAAACGTTGTGGTGCTTCTGTATCGACTGTATATATAAACAGTGCAGTAACATCACAATAGTCCCAGCACCTCTTCTGATTCTCCGAGAAGAGCATAGAAATCTATGATATTTGACGACTTTTACAAAAAGCTAGAACGTAGAATAGTATTACTTTAGTATGGCAGAGTATAGTATCCGATGGTTAGAGAAATACAGGGTAATGTCCGTGATAAAATTAATTATTCTGGCCAGACACTTCAATGCACTCTCTGCCCACTTGGTTTTTAATTTAGAAACTGTAATGATGGAAGAAATTTGTAACACAGGACAAGGACATTGCAGTAGTAAGAACGAGGTTTTTGTGTACCAAGCACGTGTTGTGTGCTGAGAATAACAGGCTTGCAGCATATTTAGCTAAAACTTGGGTTTCACAAAACATTTCGAACAAAAATTTTGCTCGACTTCAGTGAAAATATTGGCTTCAGAATATCTACAATTACTTTTGCGTAGCGTATATTGGCGTTCTGAGTGATGGATGCAATGACGAAGTATATGTATTAGCAGCCAGTAAAATATTTTAGGGGGACAGGGAATATTCTTGGTCATACGAAAGCGAGCCGTCCGAACAAAACTCTTGGCGACGGCCTACGACGACTCGCGCGCTGCTGCGCACGGAATATCGCGGAAGTAATTTGCCTCTGTACATGATACGATACAATAATGATGTCTGAAATGTTACGAAAAATAATTTTGTAGTTTTCTTAACAACTTTCTCGCCGGAAGTTTCTTCGCAGTCCTACAGAACGAAAATTCATCAGCGACTACACTTTTCGCCAAACAGTCGGCACAGTTTCACACCCGAGAGCTTAGTGGTCAGCGTGACAGAATGTCAATCCTAAAGGCCCGGATTCGATTCCTGACTGGCTCGGAGATTTTCTCCGCTCAGGGACTGGGTGTTGTGTTGTCCTAGCCATCATCATTTCATCCCCATCGATGCGCAAGTGCCGGCCAGAGTGGCCGAGAGGTTCTAGGCGCTACAGTCTGTACCCGCCTGACCGCTACGGTCGCAGGTTCCAATCCTACCTCGGGCATGGATGTGTGTGATGTCAGGTTAGTTAGGTTTAAGTTCTTCTAAGTTCTAGGTGACTGATGACCTCAGAAGTTAAGTCCCATAGTGCTCAGAGCCATTTGCACCATTTTTTTGATGCGCAAGTTGCCGAAAGGGCGTCAAATCGAAAGACTTGCACTCGGCGAATGGTTTACCTGGTTGGAGGCCCTAGTCACACGACATTACCATTTTACCTCTTATAATATTTTTTTCATATCTCAGAATACTTTTATGTTAGAGAAATGCATCTGTAAACTTTGAGGATGGTCATATATCTTTTTCAGTCCAATTGCATTAGTAATTCTGTTACTTACAGCAAATTTTTCTCCAAATTTCTTGTAACGTTAGTTTTCATTTCTCTTCCTAGCAGCTAGTGAGAATTTTCTTTTCGAAAGTAGTCCAGCATATTCTAGACTAAAAATAGAGTTGCCCAATAATTTTTTTGAATTTTTATGAACATCTGAAATTACCACAATATAAAACACTGGCAATGCTGTAAGGCGGTGAGATGACCTTGAAGCCATATTTTCGTGCTTGCCACTATGCTTTCTTGGTTGAGAATCCTTGGTACGAACAGCCCGATCGAGGTAGCCCCAGAGATTCTCGACTGGGTTTAAACCGTGGGTTTAGTAGCCATGGGAGTATGACAAACTCATTCTGATGCTCCTCTAAGCACGCACATACACTGCGAGTCCTTTGACGCATTGCATTGTCCTGCTGGTAGATGCCATCGCACCGGGGAAAAACAAACTGCATGTGGGGGTGGACATAGCTCTCAAGGATAGGTGCGTACTTGCGTTGATCCAGAATGACGAGATCACACACGGAATGCCACGAAAGCATTCCCCAGCCTATAACGCTCCTTCCTTGTTTGCTTACAGGCGTTTCACGGCGTCCGCGCCAACAGATGTGTGTCCGATGGAGCATGAAACGTGATTCATCTGAAAAAGTCACATATCGCCACTCGGTGGACATCCAGTCGCAGTAATGATGAGCAAATTCCGGCCTTCGTTGCCGATGAACAGCAGTCAGCATGGGTGCATGAACCAGGCGCCTGCTGCGTAGGCTCATAAGCAACAACGTTCGCTGAACGGTCATTGGGGAGACACTGTTGGTTGTCCCTTGGTTCATACGGATGGTCGATTGCTCGACAGGAGCACGTCTAGTCGCCCACACATATCTCCACATCCGTCATTCACCCCTGTCATCTATAGCTCTTGGTGCACCATAGATACTTCGGGGCTTTACAAATTGACC
Source organism: Schistocerca cancellata (assembly GCF_023864275.1). Classification (NCBI taxonomy): domain Eukaryota; kingdom Metazoa; phylum Arthropoda; class Insecta; order Orthoptera; family Acrididae; genus Schistocerca; species Schistocerca cancellata. The sequence continues at coordinate 142,292,535 of NC_064630.1, read as the reverse complement.
CGTTTCGGAAATGCTTCCACCCTTGACCTGAGAGCCAATAATTTTGCACGTTTATACGTCAGATACATCGTTCTGTTCTCCAACCGTGACAACGTCACCCCTTACATGCTCTCCACTGCTAGTGCTGCCAACCGCCGTCTGTGAGTCTCTATTACACGCTGATGTCGAACATAGGCAGTGGACAAATTAACGTGGCTCGACCGTATATAAATGAAAACGAGACACATGGAAAATAGTAAGTAAACTGAGATGCCCTGCCAAACTTGCAGGACAGTACAGTTAGTTTAAGTTGTGGAAGGGGGCCAAATTAGCGGCTGTCAGTTACACTTTAACATACAACCTTTTATTTGATCAAACATTACAAGAGCCAATATATATATATATATATATATATATATATATATATATTTACGAAAAACACAGCTTTAGTTTTGGATCTTAACTAACACCTGAATGCACCGTACAATTTCATGCTTTAAAGGCAAGATCACTTTAATTTAAAAACAGCTGAAAGCCAATAATTTTAAGATCAACAAAAATCAGAGATTTAAAAGGCAAACCCTTATCTTAAAACAGTTCGTTAATTAGGCTGAAGATCCAAAGAATCTGACACTTTAAGAGCAAACAACTTAAATTCAAACTCGGCTGAAGGCCCAACACTTAATACTCAATAACATTAATTTTAAAAATGCTAAAGGCTTTACGTAAGACAGTTCTTAAATTAAGCTGAAGGCCCAAACCATCTAACAGCTTAAGAGCAGAACAACTTTAATCTAAAAATCGGCTAGAAGCCATACAAGTACAAACAACAAGAACAATCAAGAAAAGGCAGTACACCAAAGGGTGCTCGGAAGTTCTGAGGGTCGGCCTGGAATTCAAACACTAATGCTCGCTTAGGTGAGACAGGCAGTCGGCCCAACCACTGTCGATCCGACGACAACCCAACCGACAGACAGTCAATGGACCCACCGAAAAGCTAACCTCCGCTTCACCCGATCAGCACACAACAGGGAGTTCAATGGAACAAAGTAGAAGGTATTGGCGCCCACAACCAATTATACATTGAGCTATCAAACTACACACCATGCTGGGCAGCGACAACATGAAGAAAATACACTGCCTGAATTTACGTCAACGGCCAGGGCAGGTAACCGGAACGCGAACGGCCACAAGGCAGGAGATTTCACTGGTGCACTTCAATTCAAATAACCAAGTATAGTTAAACTCCACCGTAGGGTGGCTAAAATTTGCCAACTTGAAAACACACATCGTTGCTTGTGGGAATATCCCAACAGCCGATAACGAACTCCAAACGACACAATGTGAACAGTCGTTACTTGCTGGTAGATTAAGTGAAAACTCAACTTTCATGTCCAGGATCGGTGAGCCACGAACCTAGTAGCAATGAGAACAGCACCACACACTCCAACACCGCATGGAGGCCGCCAGCGGGCCCAGGAAAACCAAGTGCTGTGGAGGTTTCCTCGCCGCTCCACGCCAACTGACCTACTGCCCGCACACAGCCCAGCCGGAAACTATAAGCGCCAGGCCAAAGATAGTCCAAGGTCAGATACCGATACACACCGCTGCCGCCATCCGCAGAAAGAGAGGATAACAGCATAATCGCGACAACCGCGGGAGACTAAACACAGAATAGCAACGCATGGCATGAGTCAGCCACAGCCAAGTAATTGTCGTAACGGGTAAAAGATTTATCCCACTGTGCGACAAGATGGTCAATGCCTCCACGGAAAAACGTTTATAGTAGTCTACAGAATCATGACTGTACACAAACGTGCACCTCTTCCTTTGAAGGAAAATCGACGGTCAGGAATGTCTTTCTTCAGGGCTCCAAAAATATGGAAATCGCATGGGGAGGGATCGGGTCTGCATGGAAGATGTGTAAGGAGTTCCAAGAGAAACTTCCGAAACCACCCTGGCATCACGTGGGCGGGCCCACATATTGTTTGAACTATACTGCAGAACTTTTGTTGGGAATCCCTTACACATCATCCACACTGTCCCGTTATTTTCACATTTTTGGAGCTCTGAAAAAAGACAATAATGACCATCTATTTACTTCAGACGAAGAGGTGCATACGTAGCTAAAATCATGGTTCCCTGGGCAACCGAAAATGATTTTCCATCAAGGCATTCACTTCCTTGTAGGCACTAACTGTCTTCTCTCACAGTGTGATAAATGTATTAATATTTATGGCGAATATTTTTGAAGCAACAAACAGCTTACTTACTTTTTAAGTGATATTGAGCGTAATAAATTATCGTAAGTACATTTAATGGTTTGATAATCTGTCAATTTTTGAAACATTATTTTAAAGGTCGGGCAACAGTAGCCAAAATTCCACATGGTGAATAAATTCTTCCAGATGCATTTTTAGGTGCAAAGTTTTTTAAACAGTCATAGCGCGGCAAAGTAATTCTTTAGAGCCTAGTCCCATCGTTCATCGTCAAGACAGAATATAGCACGCTAAAAGCGGTAGTCGATCATGAAACTTGTTGGGACAGTATAGCACCATGGCTTGGATGGCGTAGAAGTGTTTACGGCGCCATCGTAAACTCTACTGACGAGACGGTGTTACATTTTTAAAATCATGAGTCGGTATTACATTTTTAAAAATGCCTTTCTGTACATCAAGCGTGTTTGGCCATGTTAAATAAAAGCCTTAATTCTTTCACTAGGTATCATGAACATTCCTGTTTTAAAAATCACGAATAATATTTCTGGCAAACGTAGTTGTGCTGAGCTGTTCTATGTGCAGCAATACAAAACATCGCTACCACGACTGTGTTAGATAATGCAATTAGTTTTTGGCAAACTCAGTACAGCTCAAAATAAATTGTCCTCTCCTATGAAAAATCCTTATAAATTCATTTCTAAAAATGCACATATATAAGCAGCCACAAATTAAAGCTATTACGCAACAGACCTGATAAAGTTCACGAAAGCAAATCGTTTTAAAAGTTGATGATAAATGTTGGGGCACTAATAAATTACATGTCTATGAGCCGTACTCATTTCTGCTACTATATGCAGTTTACGCTCCTTTGTCTACTGGGCACTTGTTCTGTTCCTCGCAGGGCTTCTTGGAGCATCGAGAGACACACCCTGTTGTCCGCGCCTCACCAGCTCCATCAGATTTCAGTAGTGTATATTTAACGAAATCTATAAATTACAGAATGATTCTCTGTTTTTACAGACTGGAAAAATATTGGGCCAGTCTGTATTATTAAATACTCACCTGGAATGAAGGCCTTTCCCAGTTCACCCAAACAGCATCTTCGATTAAAATAACCTTTTAGGGATCCTGTCCTGTAGTTTCTGAAATCTGAACAAACTTTAACTAGCAGAATATTTACCTGCATGAAGATAAGAGAAAAGACATTATTTCGATAATATAAATATCGGCTGCTTTACAGTACCCTTTCATACCAAGTACATAACTTATGGCATACGATTACGAAGTCTTAAAAATACTTGGGCTTGACAGAAATATGGAAACAAGACACACAACGGTTCCCATGCCTACTACGGTGCAAGAAAACAGTTGGCATTCAAAACAGCTTCGAGAGGTCGCGGATGAAAAAACACGGGTCCTGTGCGATTTTAAAAGCAATCTTACACCTTCTTCCGGCAAAATACCGTCACGTTCAGGTAACGATGATTGACGTAGAGAGAGATCACGCACTCTTTCTCCAAAGTAGACCACAATGATTCAATAAAATCGAGATATGATTACTGTAGTAGCCAGGTGAGAAATGACAATTCATCCTGGTGCTCTTACAACCAGTCCTGGACGACGCAAGCTCTGTGGACAAGGGCTTAGTCGTCTTGGAACACAGCATCAACGTTAGGGAACATTAGGGATGGACCTGATCGGCCAAGATGGTAACATAATAATTGACAATAATGTGACCTTGCTGAGGCCCGTGGAAGACGACGGTACAGCTGCCGGTATCATCACAGAACTCCTACCATGTTTCACACTTCGCGACGTAAACTCCAAGTTATAAGCTGTGTGAAACAAGACACATCCAACAAACGGCTTTCCTCCGTTGCTCCACAGTCTCGGTATAATGGCTTCAGCACTACGTTTTGCTGGTACGGGCATTTGCGTCAGTGAGGAGAGGGTTTGGAATTCCTGCCTATGGAGTAGCCATCGTATTTTTTGGTTCTAACAGGGTTCGCGAGTGCGAAATTCAGTTCTGCAGTGACTCTTGCATCTGTCGTCCTTTTATTTTTTGTCAAAATCCTCTTCAATGACCGTCTATCACAATCACGCAACCGACTCTTTAGTCCATGTTGTAACTTCGCGAATACCGTTTTTCCGCCTTCTCTGTACGCATTACAAATCTTCCATATGGTGTCTCTTCCTTGTTTGAGGAAGCACCAACTGCACTAACATACGAGCACCAACAATTTGTCCACGTTAAATTTAATTTAGCTTCGGCGTAATGCACTCACTCTACGTGGAACACTGTCCTGAACAGGACTGATATTTGCAATGTATTGAGGACATTGAACAGGTGCTGTCTGCGGGCAAACACAACAACGCAACCTGCGGGCTTGGGTAGCATATACATTTACGTTCAGGCACGCAGTGTTTCCATATTTTTGCCCAGCCATTGTGGGTTCACGTAAACTAATTGTTTATAATACCGACATTCGCTCGTTGTGTACACTTCCCATTCTTTCTGGTGACTAAATAATTTCTTGGTATTAAGAAAAATGATGTTATAGAAAAATGAGTGCACTAAATTCTTACGACGAAACAAAATGAACTATGTTAGGTCGAAGTCCGCCGCTCGTGCTCTTGCGGTAGCGTTCTTGCTTCCCGAGCACGGGGTCCAGGGTTCGATTCCAGGGGGGGTCAGGGATTTTCACCTGCCCCGAGATGACCGGGGGTTGTTGTGTCGTCTTCATCATCATCATCATCATCATTCATCCCCATTACGTTCGGAGGAAGGCAACGGCAAACCACCTCCATTAGGACCTTGCCTAGTACGGCCGTGTGGGTCTCCCACATCGTTCCCCTACGCGTTGTCAAGTCGCATGGGACTTGATATTACTTTTTCCATAGTTCAAAGCTATTTCTGAATAACAGCTTGACAGAATGACTATCTCAAGAACTTCTATACCAGTATCAAAATGTGTTTAACGAACAGAATTGTCACTTAGATACTTTAGATAAGGATTTAATTTTGGATTAAAGATTCAAGATTTTTACTGATGTTACTATTGTTGCTTCCAGTCTTGTGAAATTTCGTTATAATCGTACATTATGAGGGTGAAAACAATTATTGAAGAGATACGTGATATATTTCTGTGAGGGTGTCCGAAGGAAAGGTACGATTCAACACTGTATGACTTAAGTCTTCATTCAAAAGTAATCACCTGAGGCCTGAGCACAACTATCCCACAGTTTCAAGGAGGGTTCCCTGTCCTCAGAATTCCTGTCACTGTGAGGGGAGCCTGTATCCTTCAGTTCATCGTCCCAGTTGAAGCGCTATTTTTTTTTTTTTTTTTTTTTTTTTTTGACCAGGCGAAACACATGCAGGGGGACAAATCTGGGCTGTTTGGCGGATACTCAGCCTGTTCCAACTTGACAGGTGCATTTAGTGTGGACGCGCGTTGCGGTGGAGCAGAATCACTCTCTCTCTGAGCAGTCAAGGCCGTTTCCTCTTGATGGGTTTGTGTAGGCTACGGAATGCCTCACAATAGCCGTCAGTGCTAACTGTCCTTCCGTGCTCGAGGAATCGATGATCTTGGACCGCAAAAGACGGTGATCGTCACATTGCCTGCAGAGGGCACAGCTTTAAATTTTTGAAGGGGGGCTACACCTACGCAAGATACTACATTCGCGTCCCTAGATGTCGCACTACTGTATCGCAAAGCGGCATAAGTAAATTTCATCCGTTTTGGTTGTTACGACGGCTCGTATCTTTTCATTTGAACACTGTGCATAATTGATGATGAAAATTAATTATTTTTTAATTTTTTCCGTCTCAGTTGGATGAATGTACAATTCAGTACTTCAGTGATTACTAATTTCGGGTCCATGTTGTACAGCATCGTGCCAGAAGGCACATATAGCTTTGCACAAAGAAAAAAGTCAGACAGTGAGCAAACAGTTTATCTAGTTATGGTACATAACAAGGCGTGTGGCTTGAGAATGCGCGACTCAGTCCGAAACTGGCAACCACTGAAGCAGTAAACTATATATTCATCCAATTGAGATGAAAAAAAAGAAGAAAGTAACATATTCCTCATACTACACTGTATTAGGTATGAAGCGGAGATAAAACGAAATATTGCTGAGAATACCCCGAAGCTTAGAGATTTTTTGGGGAACGGAGTTTCCAAATAGTTTCCAAGTGCTTGGCAGAAGGGCGAACACCCTGCTCATCGATGATGTGACCGAGATATTCAATTTGAATACAGAAAAACTCATTTCTCCTAGTTGCAGCAGGAACCAGCATCAGTAAGAGTCTGGAAGAAGCACTCCAGGTTCTAGAGATGGTCCTCTGGCTCCTGCCGAAAACGACAATGTCCTCCAGGTAATTGGCGCAATAGGCTACTTTCGATGTCAGTTGTTCCAGACAGCTAGGGCAGAAGCGCTGCAAAAGGGGAGATGCTGATATTGGAACAACCTAATGTTAGTTTTGACGACGAGGATGGACTTCATCTCATCATTCAATGAAGCCACACCCTTCAAGGTAATGCGAGCGAAAAACCCCTTGCCACCCAGTGAGTCCTCAAAAAGCTGAGGGAATTTGTCACAGAGCTTCATGATGCTGTTGTAAGAGTTAATCATCGCCACATTATCTGGGGTCTGAAGACAAAAAATGTCAACGGCATTAAGGCCAAAAATGTTATGACTGTCATATGAGTGGAGCACTGTGACCATAACCATCTTAGAGGTACACCGGTACTGCATCAGCAAAGAAAAAGTGGCCGGCAGCTGTGGCCGAGTGGTTCTAGGCGCTTCAGTCGAGAACCACGCTGAAGCTACGGTCGCAGGTTCGAATGCTGCCTTGGGCATGGATGTGTGTGATGTCCTTAGGTAGGTTAGGTTTAAGTAGTTCTAAGTCTAGGGGACTGATGACCTCAGATGTTAAGTCCCATAGTGCTTAGAGCCATTTGAAACAAAGAAGAGTTGCCCAATATGGCAATGCGATCCCCATTGTATGCTGTGAGGACCTGTGCCAGCGTGTCGATCCATGGAGAACAGAGCTTCTCGAACGTGCCTCTGAAGCCCCATTGTAGTGTTACCTTTGTCTTGGGAAACTACCGTGAAAAATATAAAATAGAAAATCTGATTGGGTTTTGAATTTTGGTGGTTTCAGTTACGGATAAGGCGGACTTCGTATTATTGATTGAGATCGTGCTGTAATTTGGCCGTGCATGGCAGACCGGGTCGGCAATACTACAAAAAGCGGCTGTACGGAAATAGCATCAGAAACTAATTGAAATTTACCTTATAATCTTGTTAGATACGCAGTATTAATTACGATATAGTCTTCATGGCTGTCCTAATTTCTCTTGTAGGACGCCCCGTCTTTCACTTTTCTCCGTCTGTTGAAAACTTCAAGTTGTCACTGTCATGATCAATTTACAAATTTGGCGATAACCACCTCGAATCACTATTGAAACAACCTCGCTTTGTAATATAAGTTTAATTTCCACCCAAAAGCACATTCAACACAGCGTCGAAAAATACACGTCTTTCGTATGAAGACAAGAGAGAGAGTGTGTCATCAATTAGTTGTTAAAAACAAAAAACCTACGCAAAAGTAAAAAAGACGAACAAAATTATTTATAAAAATCGGTCGCTGGCGCAGCGCTCTTCTGCGTGCGCGATCGTAAATTATAACTTTCTATTGGCGGAGGCGCGGTAGTCAAAGTACCATTAGAATGCCTCCTCTACTGACACGCTCCGCAAGCGAGCGTGGCAGTATAGAAAATTTACATAGATACATATATATGAGAAAATAAGAAATTTACATATTACAAAAAATATTTCTGAGCACAATGCTCTTTGCATATCAGTCTTTGTATACAGACTTTTTGGTGTGTACCTTCTTTAGGAGTCGTAACATTAATGTCTTTGAATTGCAGCGTATTACCGTTGCTTAGCACAGCGTTTGTATTCAGTTCACATGATTCGTGTTTACAATGGAATTAATTCGAACAATAAATGTTTCTATTATATTGCTCCAATGTCTTTAAACGTAGCATCGGATTCTGAGTGTGTGTGTGTGTGTACTGCCTGGATCTCTTGCGTGTGACTTGAAGAAAATCCAAAGTTTGTTCCATGTGTCAACACGAAATTGTGATCTCCAGCAGTCGAATTTTGGTGGCGTCTACCGGGGTATAAATGGTCAATGAGGGCACAGGAAACACCCTACTGCCTACGACAGGTGATGAGCTTGTCTTTTACACCAACCTGAAGACCTGCCGGCTTCCACTACACCATACACTTCATGGAATATTGACACTACGTAAATATTTCTTGACCAGTGTTCCATCACGTTGGTTTCTTCTTTGCATTTTCAGTTCCATTTATATGAATCATGTGCTACATGCACAAGTCCTTTGCAGTTCATTAACATCTCCTTAAAATACATTTCTTGATATAGTAAGTACATAAATATACAAATATTTACAATCAATCATTACATGAGATAGTTACATTGTTGTCATGTAGTACATATACAGAATTAAATGAAAAATATAGTAAATTTTTACGTTACATTCAATATCATTGTGCTGACATGTGAATTACATTACATTCAGATTGAAATATACATTTTATTTATTTTATTTGTTAGCTCATTCTGTTTCCTTTCTTTCCTTTTTTTTTTGTTCCTTTCACTTTCGTTACACTTGCAACATTTGAAGATAATTGTGGCAACTCGCTAGAATATTCAACTTAAAATTCATCTTTCCTCCTGGAATAAAATTTACACATTTTTCAAGCTTCAAGACAGCCCTCTGTAGGAGGATAGGTTCATGGGATGGTTGCTAACTACTTCATAAATACTAGTAAAGTCATCTCCTACAGTGGACTACACAAAATAAAATATGATAAATAAAATATATGTTAACTTAATATACTGTAAAAGTTCCTATACCTAATACCGTTTCTAAGTGTGGTGTCCCCACTATTGCTGTTTCTAAGAGTGGTACCTCTCTATTACCGTTTCTAAGAGCGGTACCCCTCTAAATATCTTAGGATCCTACAAGTATGTACATCAGTGTGGTAAGTGTATATATATATCTAGTTAAAGTCAATCATGTTCCTATAAAGTTTGTGTAGTTCATCTCCTTCCTTTCATGAGTATCAAGCAATATAAATAAATGTTTTACTTAATAAATAAATAAATCTTCTTAGACAATTGCTGCTGCGTTCCATGCTGTATATCCATTCTGTATTTACCTTGTGATACCTGTAAAATTCTATTCATAAATACATATGTGTGTATGTCTCTCCATACTGTCAGATAATCACGAATTATATAATGTCAAATATTTCATCGACATGTATAAATTTTTCTAAGGGAGGGATGAGAGTGTGAGCCACAACAGAGGACTGACGTTTTGTTTTCTCCTTATTCTCTTTACTATTTAATGGTGCATTAATTCAGTACAGTAGATGAGCTTTAATTATGTCATTAGATGACTGCTAAATATGTTCTCTTAAATAACTATTCCAATCTGAAGTGTCAAGCCTACATAACTCCAAAAATTTCATTACAAGTTCCCATTAGATTAGTGTTAAAGTGTTATAGATTTAAATCTTCTGGTATATTTCCAACAGTGGCTGCTGTAAATAATTCTTTCCACATAAATCTATATTTTCACCTTTAGTTATAAGAATATATAAGACATCACATAAGTTATTATCTCAAGCATACCAATCTTTCAATAAATAATATTCTTTCCACTACTTTCATTCTGTATTCCATGAGTACATGTGATACAGCATTCAAATCTAGTTTCTCTCCTCTCAACATATTCTCAATTACTCATAACATTCTCACCTATCCATTATTCATTCTTCACGAAATAACATACTTATTCCTCAGCATATATATATATATATATATATATATATATATATATATATATATATATATATATATATATATGCTCTTATTCATCATCATTTACTTTTTTACTTCAACAACAATAATAATAATAATAATACCCTTTTCTCATCTTATATTCCATTTACCTCTCTCCATATTGAAACTGGAAACATCTCTCCATATTACTATTTAACCTCTTATTAAACTAAAATTACATTGACTCATCTCATTCAGTCACTCACATCACTCATATCAACATTACTATTATCACATGCCTCCTAAAGAAAATAATTCTGTTCAGTTCTCTGCCTCCTCTAATGTGTATATGCCTCAATAGCAACTCCTCTTATAACCAAATATCTAATTAGCTATTGGATCGTTCACATTGCTTTCTAGACTTACCTGCATTCATTAGATTGTAAGTATCTGTGTAACTTAAATGTAGGCTCACCATAACTGTATATCATATTAATTATCTTCTTCTCATTAGCTAACATTTTACTGTATGTATTTTTCAAATGTCTGTGATGTAGACCTCTGGGTTTATGTGTTAATGGATATTCTAATGAATAACAGCCAGGGTATGGAATATTTGCAATTCGGTATGGTCCAGAGTATAAGATCTGCCACTTCCTGTTTAAATGTTTCAGTTTTGTGGGTTTAGGATGTGTTCTTAGTAAAACTAACTCATCAACTTGAAATGTTTGTGCTTTCCTGACACCTCTGTTATATTTCTGCTTTCTTTCCTTAGCTTTGTCACATAATGTTGTGTAAGCTTGTCTTACCTTTTCTTCTAAACTAACATGATTTGTTGTTGCTGTAAATTTAGGTAGAGCGTCTGTCCATTCATTTCTTTCTGTTTTATCCATAATTAATTCAGTTGGTGTGTATCCAGTAGAAATGTGAGTTAAATTGCTCACTATTTGTTCAAATGGTGCTAGGTATTCTACCAAATTTGTGTGCTTCTCTGGCGTGTGTGTTCTCATAAACTGTCCAAATTCTCGAAATGTTCTTTCTACTGGGTTTCCTGCCGCGTGAAATCTTGAAATTAAAATGTGTTTAACATTCTGTTCTTCAATAAAAGTCTTCCATTTTAAACTGGTAAAATATGCTGCATTATCCGTGATCATAACTTCAGGTTTTCCTATTCTTACAAAATAATCTGTTAATAGACATCTGGTAATAGCAGTGGTAGAAACTGAACATAAAGCATATAATTTTAAATACTTTGTGAAAACATCTAACAGAGCAAGGATGTATTTCATTCCTCCACGTGCTTGTGGATAGGATCCTGCAATATCTAAAGAAATTAGCTGTAATGGCCTCTTAGGTATGATTGGGTGCAATTCATTCATGCTTGTGCGATTAGAATATTTGGCTTTCTGACATATGATGCATTTCCTAATATTACTCTTCGCCTTAAATTTGGAAAATAGCAATATTGCATAATCTTATCTGTACATTTGGTTACACCATAGTGTCCCCAAATTCTGTGTGTAAATAAAATAAAATCATCAACATGAGCTTCAGGTAAGCAAACACACCAATGCTGTGATTCAGGGTTTCGTCGGTAAAATAATACTTTTTGTGTAATGTGCAATATTTTTCAAGATGTGGGTCTGTTCCTGCACGTAATTTATTCTTTATCTGGATCCACCTGGGATCATTGTCCTGCAATATGGCTAACTTCCTGCACATATTTTTGTAGTAAGGTGCAAATGTACCGTCATACATGAGTAAAATTTTGAAATCTGATGTTTGTTCTGTCACATCTGAAAATTCTTGTAGGCCTTGTGGCAAACGAGATAGAGCATTGGCTATAATTATGTTTCATCATGTCTCTCTATTCTTCTCCTCCCTTCACCATGAGTCTCCCTCATACTCCCTGCTGCCAGCACTCCTATCTAAAATTTGTCTCTTCAATAATGTCTAATTATAACAGTACTTATGATCTACGAATATAAACTCTATATGTATGTATTTTTCCAGGTGTACCTTTCCAATTGTTTATTTCACTTTTTGCACTAGATATAGTTTAACATGCCTACTAAAACGTATGAATGTAAAATAAGTAGGCTGCCTGGTTAGATGTAAGAGAGGGCCTGATGGCCCTAATCTTACCAGGTTAAATAAATAAATAAATAAATAAATATAGTGTTGGATTCTCCTTTTATGTATATAATATCAAAATTATATTCTTGTAGTGATGCACACCAGCGTGCAAGACGTGAATGTAATAACTTGCATGATAGCAGGAAAGAAAGAGCTTGATGATCAGTATAAAGCTTAGTACGTTTTCCCCATAGAAAGTAGCGAAACTTGCGAAATGCCCAGACTGTGGCAAGTGTTTCGCGCTCGGTCACTGAATATGACTTTTAGCATTCAGTGAACGTGCGGCCAGCAAAACTTGTAGGTTTGATGACTGTGTTCATTTTCTACATGAATTTGGAATAAAAATGTCCCGGTCCCATAGGAACTTGCAACTATTACTAGGCAAAAGTATGACGTCATGTCAGGATGACATAACAACGGTGAATTTATTAAAGCATTCTTAATCGCTTCAAAATCTGTCTGACAGAACTATGTCCATTTCCAAATATTATTTCTTTTGAGTAAAGATAGAAGATGTTGACTGGTAAGAAGGTGGTAGGGTACAAATTTCCTGAAGAATGAAGATAGACCAAGAAAGGCTTTGAGTTGTTTACGATTCTGTGGGGATGGAAAATTCTTTATTGCATCAATTTTTCTTGAGTCTGGATATATGCCTTCAGTTGATATGATGTGACCAAGGAACTTGATTTCTCTCCTCCCTAATTTCGTCTTTAATAAATTGATAGTGACACCTGCGTCAGAAAATTTAGTCAGAAGTTGCTTCAAAAGATTAACATGTTCTTCCCAAGTAGTGCTGGCAATGACAATGTCGTCAACATAAACTGTGATTTGCGATAACAATTGTGGTCCAAGAACAGCATCTAAGGCTTCAATAAATACTCCAGCACTCACTCGTAGACCAAAGGGTAGAACACAAAATTGATAACTACGTCCCTCACATAGAAATGCAGTGTATTGACGACTGTTTTTATGGAGATTCACCTGCCAAAATGATGAGCGGTGGTCGATATTGGTTAAATACTGTACATTATGAAATTTTAAAAGTTGTTCTTCCAAATTTATAGGTCGTGTGTTGATTGGGATTATGACTTTGTTAATTTCTCGTGCGTCCAGCATTAACCGTACACTACCATCCTCTTTATTAACTGCTAGGATCAGACTGCAATATGGTGAATGCGATCATTCAACGATACCCCAAGCTTGCACTTTTTCAATCTCTTTCAAAACTGCGGGTTTCTTTGACCAAGGAATATTATAATATGTTCTACAGTATGTTTTGTGTGGTTTAACATCCATCTCATAAGTATAGCCTCTAATAATTCCAGGTTTCTCCACAAATACCTCAGAAAACTGCTGCAAAACTTAAAGTAATTCAAGTTGTTGTTCCTTTGTCAGATATTCAGATTCTGTGCATTTTTAATATAAATCATTAAGTTTAATTCCGTGAGCTACAGCTTCATTAAAAGTTAAATCACATATGTTTGTTGCTGGTTGATACACAAAATGTAACTGTTCAAACTTACCTTGTTTACAGTTTAAGTTTTTACCCTGTGTTAACTATTGTCAGTTGTTGGTTTACGGTTAAATGACATTTCCCTTTTACTAAATCTATGATTGCTTGATATTCATTAAAAAAGTCAATTCCTAATATGCAATGCATAACTAATTTGTCTACTAGCAGAAAACTGTAATTGAGTGGTATACACTCCTGGAAATTGAAATAAGAACACCGTGAATTCATTGTCCCAGGAAGGGGAAACTTTATTGACACATTCCTGGGGTCAGATACATCACATGATCACACTGACAGAACCACAGGCACATAGACACAGGCAACAGAGCATGCACAATGTCGGCACTAGTACAGTATATATCCACCTTTCGCAGCAATGCAGGCTGCTATTCTCCCATGGAGACGATCGTAGAGATGCTGGATGTAGTCCTGTGGAACGGCTTGCCATGCCATTTCCACCTGGCGCCTCAGTTGGACCAGCGTTCGTGCTGGACGTGCAGACCGCGTGAGACGACGCTTCATCCAGTCCCAAACATGCTCAATGGGGGACAGATCCGGAGATCTTGCTGGCCAGGGTAGTTGACTTACACCTTCTAGAGCACGTTGGGTGGCACGGGATACATGCGGACGTGCATTGTCCTGTTGGAACAGCAAGTTCCCTTGCCGGTCTAGGAATGGTAGAACGATGGGTTCGATGACGGTTTGGATGTACCGTGCACTATTCAGTGTGCCCTCGACGATCACCAGTGGTGTACGGCCAGTGTAGGAGATCGCTCCCCACACCATGATGCCGGGTGTTGGCCCTGTGTGCTTCGGTCGTATGCAGTCCTGGTTGTGGCGCTCACCTGCACGGCGCCAAACACGCATACGACCATCATTGGCACCAAGGCAGAAGCGACTCTCATCGCTCAAGACGACACGTCTCCATTCGTCCCTCCATTCACGCCTGTCGCGACACCACTGGAGGCGGGCTGCACGATGTTGGGGCGTGAGAGGAAGACGGCCTAACGGCGTGCGGGACCGTAGCCCAGCTTCATGGAGACGGTTGCGAATGGTCCTCGCCGATACCCCAGGAGCAACAGTGTCCCTAATTTGCTGGGAAGTGGCGGTGCGGTCCCCTACGGCACTGCGTAGGATCCTACGGTCTTGGCGTGCATCCGTGCGTCGCTGCGGTCCGGTCCCAGGTCGACGGGCACGTGCACCTTCCGCCGACCACTGGCGACAACATCGATGTACTGTGGAGACCTCACGCCCCACGTGTTGAGCAATTCGGCGGTACGTCCACCCGGCCTCCCGCATGCCCACTATACGCCGTCGCTCAAAGTCCGTCAACTGCACATACGGTTCACGTCCACGCTGTCGCGGCATGCTACCAGTGTTAAAGACTGCGATGGAGCTCCGTATGCCACGGCAAACTGGCTGACACTGACGGGGGCGGTGCACAAATGCTGCGCAGCTAGCGCCATTCGACGGCCAACACCGTAGTTCCTGGTGTGTCCGCTGTGCCGTGCGTGTGATCATTGCTTGTACAGCCCTCTCGCAGTGTCCGGAGCAAGTATGGTGGGTCCGACACACAGGTGTCAATGTGTTCTTTTTCCCATTTCCAGGAGTTTATTTGAAATGTGAAGTTAATTAGCGCTTGAAATTTCACATTCTTTGATTTGTTACCGGTGGCACTTATAATGTGACAATTCTGTACTGGCAATGTTTGTATGTTCATTATTTGTCTGAGTTCATTATATAAGGACATTGAAATGACACTTGCTGCTGCTCCTGTAACATTACTTTCACTTCATAACTACCGATCATAACTCGTGTTATAGCCTGAATAACCTCATTTGTTTTACTAGTAATATTAAAATCTACATCCTGATATTCTTTTTGTATTTTCTTACTGCCATCATATCGGAGAAAACAAATCGTCGGTTCCGTTGCGCTCTGCTCCCTAACGACCGTAACTCGAGCGCTTAGCTCGGTCGTCGTTCGTTTTCCGGAAAATTCGGTTGTTGCTGCGGGTTGGGTTCATTGCCCAACTCAATAATATTTACATTTCTGTCGCGCGTCACCCAAGTATCAGCTGTTTGGTTGTTGACATTACCTCGCGTCGCATTGGGAGTTCCGTTAGGTAGGAATTGAGGGTTGCTGTATTGCATGTGTCGTGGCGGTGGTCCAATGTGGCCGGCCAGTGTGGCAGTGCGGTTCTAGGCGCTTCAGTCTGGAACCGCGTGACCGATACGGTCGCAGGTTCGAATCCTGCCTCGGGCATGGATGTGTGTGATGTCCTTAGGTTAGTTAGGTTTAAGTAGCTCTAAGTTCTATGGGACTGATGACCTCAGAAGTTAAGTCCCATAGTGCTCAGAGCCATTTGAACCATTTTTTGGTCCATTGTGATTTCCCCATACTTTATTTCGCCCATGACTGTAACTGGTATTGTCATTACTGTTATTCCTGCAATACATGTTTGGATGTGTGCGATGTTGTTTCTCTTAAAATATCCTCGATGGTACCTGTTATCCTCTCTTCTTTGATCTGTATGATTTCGGTTCCTTCTTCTGTTGTTGTTATTTTGAATATAACTGTTATTGTTCTGATTGTAATTACTGTTCGGATAACTATTATAGTAATAATTACTGTTTCCTAGCCAATGCTGCGAGTTGTTTCTCCTAATATTGAATGGATTTGTCCCAGTGTAGTGCGAATTGTTTCTTTGAGTGTTTTGTTGTGGTGTCTGAGGCGGATTCCAATAGCTTCTGTCATTTCTGTTATGCGTACGCGAATTGCTTGGATCGATCGGATACAATTGATTGAAATTCCTGATCTCATCTCTGTAAACAACATCTATCTCATCAACATAACTGAAAAATTCTTTATGTTGTCCTCGGACACTCCTATTACCTATTATAATGAAGGGAGAACCGATAGGGGTACTGAAGGTACCCTCCGCCACACACCGTCAGGTGGCTTGCGGAGTATGGATGTAGATGTATTAATTTATCACGGTAAGGAAATGGTAAGTGGCTTTTAAGTCTTCTAATTACGTCTGGTAAATCTGCTGGTTTTGTCCAATATAATGTTTTGTCTAGGTAGCGTTCAAAGTATTGACGTAAAGTCTCTTTGTTCGGGTTGTAAATTTCTGGATTGTATACTTCTCGTTTTAAACTCTGCTGTTCTGTGATCGACCAGAATTCCTCTAGAAATGCTTGTTCAAACTGTTCAAATGTTAAACATCGTCTTTTCATTGCTGATCCCCACTTAGCTGCTCTTCCACGTAACAAATTTGTAACATATCGAATTTTATCGGCTTCTAACCAATGTCTCGGGAAAATACCATCAAAAGAGCGGATGAAAACAATCGGATGCACTTTGTCTTTCTCATCACATGAAAATGTCTGAAAGTATCCTTGTCGTACTAATGTTTCATCAACTACTCCCGATTGTATAATGGGTCCTGCGTTTTGTGTCAAACTGTGCATAGTATGTGGTGATGTCTGATAGTAATTTTGATCTTGTGGTAGCATTGAAAATGGTTCATTGGGATTTGTATCACTCATTGGTAATTCTATTTTCGGCTGTGTGCTGGGTCTAGCATTATTCGGATTCTCATTTGTGTTTTGGTTGCCTGTTATGGGTTTTGGTATCCTTGACAAACTTGGTATGACATTTTCTTCAAGTTTACATACCTCTTTCTGAATATTATCTGTTTATCCCTTTACTTGTTCCTTTGTCTTATCTAAAATGATCTGTGTCATTGTCTCAAACTTCTTATTTAAATAATCATCACATAATTTGCATTCATGTACAAGTTACTCTGCTAGAGTTGTGTCATTCTTTAAAGATGCTGCATCTGCTCTGTCTTTAAGTTTTTCTAACTTTTCCTGTAAGGATTTCTGCTCCAATGTTACATCATTTAATCTGTCTGAAAGGTCAGTAATCGTCAGGTCTAAGTGTTCTTGGTTTGTTTTTACAGAATTGTGTGACTGTCGTAATTCGCCAACTTGGGTACTGGTTTTCTGTTGTTCAAAAACTACTGTTAACAATTTCTCATTACATCGTTGTACGTCAGTTTTTGTCTCGTCACTAAATTCCACAAATACCTTTTCTTGTCTCGTAACCTTGCCTGATAAGTCAGTAAATTTCCTTCCAAGACTACTGGTGGTTTCTGTCAAGTTGGCAATTTGTCTGGATTGTTTTTCAAAATTTTGTTTTATGTCCCGTGTCAGTTCATAGAATTTAGTGTCAAATTTCCCAATGTCACGTTTTAAATTGTCATTTTTCTCGTCTAAAGCGTCAAATCTTTTGTCAAATTTTCTGTTTTGGTCACCAAGTAACTTCAGAATCTGGTAGAGCATGGCAGAGTACTGTGTCTTAGTTTCGTCATTTTTTCGTGTCTGATTGATGTCTGGTTCTGAAGATGACGTTGTCAATGTCGCGTAGTACTCACTCTCCATTCGCCTGTATATCTGTTTAAATATCTTAATCGATCCGGTAAAATTATGTCTTGAACATCCTCACAATTAAGTTCAATATTCATTTGACTGTCGGACATGTTTTGCAATGTGTCACTTTCACTAAGCTCGTCCGCGGAAACAATTTCTACGCGTCTAGCGTCCATCTTGCGGTTTTCGTAATTAATTGCAAATACAATTTTCCAATGGCAAAAAAAAAAAAAAATTAAAATATGATATGTTGAAATCTGAAATTTCTCTTACGGAAATGGATATTTCTATATGATTTTTTAGTTAGAAATTGAATTATTAAACTGGTACTGAAATTTCCTTCTCACAAATAAATGACTGAATATGTTCTTCACTTATCATTTGCAATAATAGTAAATCAATTTTAACTACAATTTGAAAAAATAATTTCGAAATAAATGGATCGGAATAAAGGAAGTACAGATGGCTGCTTGAAACAGGAAAAAATGTAAATTTCTACACTCACCAATTTTTTTTTTTTTTTTTTTTTTTTGTTCTTCAGTCTTATGTTGCAAATATAGCGTCAGATATACAGTTTTCGATCCAAAATTTTTCTTTCGCGTCCGTGCAAATTATTTTATGGAACGTTATCATTTTCCCTTTTTTTTACCAAATTAATTTCCTCAGCATAAAAATGAAAATTAACATGAATTAATAACAGGGAAAACAATATTGTTGTAAATTTCATGTAAGTAACATTACAATTGAAATGAATGAGACTTAGTCCAAATTCATTTTCTGATGCTATTAAGTGGTTAAAATTAGATAAAATGTCCAAAATTTATAATAATTGCACTTGTATCAAATCCTGTCACCAGGACGCCAATTGTAGTGTTACCTTTGTCTTGGGAAAATACCGTGAAAAATATAAAATAGAAAATCTGATTGGGTTTTGAATTTTGGTGGTTTCAGTTACGGATAAGGCGGACTTCGTATTATTGATTGAGATCGTGCTGTAATTTGACCGTGCATGGCAGACCGGGTCGGCAACACTACAAAAAGCGGCTGTACGGAAACAGCATCAGAAACTAATTGAAATTTACCTGATAATCTTGTTAGATACGCCGTATTAATTACAATATAGTCTTCATGGGTGTCTTCCTAATTTCTCTTGTAGGACGCCCCGTCTTTCACTTTTCTCCGTCTGTTGAAAATTTCAAGTTGTCACTGTCATGATCAATTTACAAATTTGGCGATAACCACCTTGAATCACTATTGAAACAACCTCGCTTTGTAATATAAGTTTAATTTCCACCCAAAAGCACATTCAACACAGCGCCGAAAAATACACGTCTTTCGTATGAAGACAAGAGAGAGAGAGTGTCATCAATTAGTTGTTAAAAACAAAAAACCTACGCAAAAGTAAAAACGACGAACAAAATTATTTATAAAAATCGGTCGCTGGCGCAGCGCTCTTCTGCGTGCGCGATCGTAAATTATAACTTTCTATTGGCGGAGGCGCGGTAGTCAAAGTACCATCCAGCATTTGGTTCCGGATGCACAATTGAATGAACAGGTTTTATGGTTCGTATATAAGCAAGGAGCGACGCTGCTGACGACTGACAACTGGAGCTGATCCTGGTGAAGTGGAAACTTTGACAAGTTTGAACAGGAGGAGACTCATCAAAAACAGACTGAAGCAGGAACACAGTATCGTCGCTGTCGACCTGACAGACAGCCATTGGCCTCCGAGCTGTAAGTGAACAGATGGACAGTCTGGTCGCGCAATTTCTTGGAGCAAACTTCTTGAAGTGGCCAACCTTCTTGCAAAACAAACATTTCGCTCGACGAATAACGACAGGTATCCCTATCGCGAGAAATGTAGCACTGAAGGCAGGATTGCAACCTGCAGTGGAACGGAGCTGCAGCAGACGGGACTTGGATGGTTTATGGTGTCCAGAATAAACAGAAGGCCTGTGTGAACGGGACACGAGTGTCAAGGGCGGCAACCACAGCAGCCGGCATCTCCAACTCAGCGTTGTTGAATCACTCTTGTGCCTCTATTATATGGATGATATCCTCAAGGGAAGGGCCAGAGCTTGTGAATCCCCGCACAAAGTCGAGAATCAACAACGTTTTGTAGAAGAGAGCCCCACAACATAGAGTCAACATACGACTTACCACAAGGACAGACAAATTAGCACCAGGGGGTCAGACCACCACCACCATGTTCATGGAAACATGAACCATTTCCGGTATGACTGGGAAGGTAGGGGCAACAGCGTAATGCAGATGCGCAAGATACCAAAGCTCTGAAGCATCACCAGAAAGATATAATGTCTCGAAACAGCTGCCATGCAATGTCACTGATTGCGCGGCCCCTCCCGCCGGAGGTTCGAGTCCTTCCTCGGGTGTGGGTGTGTGTGTTGTTCTTAGCATAAGTTAAAGTAGTGTGTAAGACTAGGACCGATTACCTCAGCAATTTGGTCCCTTAGGAATTCACACACTTCTGAACATTTTGAACAGCTGCCATTTGTATTCGTCCCATTCTTCCACTGCAGCGTCGAACTTACGGAGCGGCGGGGTCGGTCGTCAGTTGAGAGAATTGCATCGATTAATACTTAAGGTTTTCGAGCGACATAAGTTCCTCAGGTTGGGGAGCCGCCATAGCGAAAAGAAGAGAAAAACGAGGAAGACAAACACAAAGGAACGAATGGATGTCCCGCAACGCCGTTTGACAAAAGAAAAGAAAAGAAACGCACAGTGACCCTCCCCCCCCCTCCCCCACTCGTCGGAGGCGATGAAACACCTGACCAGAAGCAAGGGAGCACCAACGAAACCAAAACTGAAACCAACAGCTAGCCTCTGTCGCCACCAATTTGTTGTATCTGGTAAGTAGGGATCAGCAAAAATTAGAGGTGCGAGTGGAAAAACTAGTCTAATCTCGCAATTGAAGTCTACACAAGATCTGAATACAAACACTGTCAGACGGAATTGTACACAGAGTCGCAGTCACATAACACTATCACGTGAAGTCTCTACAGGTGTGTAGTTACAAGCGTCGAGTCCGAACACTTCGCGAGACTGGCACTTCGCACTGGCGTCCGTGGCGCGCAGGACTACACAGGCCGCTGGTGTGCCAGCGGTGGCGTGGCACGGCGTGATTGGCCCGTGGTCGGTAGGCTGCTATTTTCCGTATGTACGCCGGCTGGCGTTGCCGGGGTTAGCGGCTAAGGGGAGCCACCGCCTATCGGCCGTGAGCTGGACGCCATGATTCCTGGCCGCGATACACTGTGCGCCACGGTGCGGTCATTGATGATACTGCAGTGCGGAAGCAGCTAAAAACAATGGCGTACACTGGTCGAACAGCTGTTCAAAATCTTCATACCTTTGTAGCCAGTGTTAAGTGACACTTGAGGTGACGTACAGAGCGAAGCCACTGTCCAGCAGATGACTAGAAACGCGCGATTTGGAGTGATGCATCAGGCCACATACGCTGTCCCAACCCCATGGAAGGGCTTGGGTTTGGCGAATGATTGAGGAACGTTATCTGCCATCATGTGCAGTGCCAACAGAGAATATGGAGGAGGTCATGTTACGGCATGGGGGTCTTCTTCGTGGGTATGCTGTGCTTCACTTATTGCGCTTAAGAGAACGCTAGATGCGGAAGGATATGAACACCTCTTGCAGCAATGCATACTGCGTACAGTAGAGGAACAGTTTGCATACTATGATTGCTTACATAGGCATAGTCATAAAGCCGCATTTGTGAGGCAATGTTTTGCGGAGAGTAGCATTCCTGAAATGGAGTGGCGTGCCCTGAGCCTCGTCCTGAATCCAACGGAACATCTTTTGGCTTCAGGCTCCAGCATCAAAAATGGCTCTGAGCACTATAGGACTTAACTGCTGAGGTCATCAGTCCCCTAGAACTTAGAACTAATTAAACCTAACTAACCTAAGGACATCACACACATCCATGCCCGAGGCAGGATTCGAACCTGCGACCGTAGCAGTCGCGCGGTTCCAGCCTGAAGTGCCTATAACCGCTCGGCCACTCCGGCCGGCCGCTCCAGCATCCAGCGTAACTAGTCTGTTTCGGCTCTGGAGGAAGAATGGGCAGCCATTCCTCCACAGACATTCAGACACCTTACATTAAGTGTCCTACGTAGAGTTGAAGGCGTCATTAAGCCGTAGACTGGACACTCCCCATATTAAGGTCCACATACTTTTGATCAGATAATATATACCTGATGGCATGAAACTGCTACATTCTTATTCACGCAATATTGTTCTGTTATTATTCGATGTGTTCTTTTCACACTACTGATAATGTATGTCTAATACGTACTTGAGGAAACATTTAATTTAAAACGCTCTTCAGACTTCCATTCCAGTAATTATTATTTCTTTTAGCATCACCATATCTGATTTGAAAGGCTTAATTTTTTTTTCAGCAAACGTGTTACTTTTTCCGAAAACTTGTTGTTTATCGTATTACAAAATGTTTGAATCTTAAAACATAATCATTTCCAAATGCTGTTATAGTTTTATTATTCCTGGAATAATATGCTAGTTCGTGAAATTATAATTATAAATTGTAATATTATATACGTGCACGTTAAAAAACTACTACCTCATGAAAAAGTACCTACCATTTTCAGCGCTTTTAAGTTGTAAAACTTTTAGTTAAAGCAAGTTACTTCATAGTCTAGTCCATATACCTATTACATATTTTCCCTCTTCTTTCTATTAGTACTGAAGATGTAATTGCCGGCCAGAGTGGCCGAGCGGTTCTAGGCGCTACAGTCTGGAATCGCGCGATCGCTACGGTCGCAGGTTCGAATCCTGCCTCGGGCTTGGATGTGTGTGATGTCCTTAGCTTAGTTAGGTTTAAGTAGTTCTACGTTCTAGGGGACTGATGACCTCAGCAGTTAAGTCCCATAGTGCTCAGAGCCATATGAACCATTTTTGAAGATGTCATTGCTTTTTGTTTTACCATTTTGTGATATCTGTCATTCGCGTGTTCTGCATAGGCGTCACGCACAGATACAATCAGTCGGCGACGAGCATTCAGCCGGGGCAAAAACTATTTTATTCACTTTATTCAGCCTGCGTTCAGAAGTCATTGTGTTATCTGACGTGTCAGAACATTTCTACAGTCGATTCGACACTGCATTTGTCCGCAGCTCGTGGTCGTGCGGTAGCGTTCTCGCTTCCCACGCCCGGGTTCCCGGGTTCGATTCCCGGCAGGGTCAGGGATTTTCTCTGCCTCGTAATGACTGGGTGTTGTGTGATGTCCTTAGGTTAGTTAGGTTTAAGTAGTTCTAAGTTCTAGGGGACTGATGACCATAGATATTAAGTCCGATAGTGCTCAGAGCCATTTGGACACTACATTTAGTTACTGTGTTTAGTACAGTGAAAATTATGGTAATCAACCGCTTGTGAGGGTTTGGATAGCTACATGTTAATTTTTGCCGGGCTACTTAGAGCCTATGTGAGCTGCTGACCTGTATAGTAATATCTAAGTTAAGAACTGAAAACTGATCATTGTGTGCTTAAAAACAATGAACGTAAACTAGCTGAAAGACCATCTCGACAGGTAGTGTTGAATCATTTTTAATTCTGTACAGCACCTTATAGTCATCGGAAGGACATAGGTAGCAGAAGACTTACGAGCCACCTAAAACACGTCAACAAGATTACGCATGGGAAACAAGCGCAAAATTGCTGTTCACAAACCACTGGTTGTCTGTGTTTAATACACAAAATAAAATAAATAAATAAGTAACATATCTAGGCATCCTGGCAACCACTCTTCTCTCTCTGATAGTATAACTCGGAACACACAACTTCCCGAGGTAGACGCCAGACCTCTCAGCCGGTCACAATAATGAGCTCCTACGGTTTGCATATCCCGCGCTCCGAAGGAGTCGCAGAACGGTGTCGCGGCCAATTATTCTTGGTCCATCTGTGACGTCAGTGGCTCCCGGAACTGCATTTACAAAACAGATGACGTCTGCTAATGGGGTGTGTGGCTGGGTGGCGCCGTTTTCATTAGGCCGGTAATTGAGGTCGTCGAGTGGCTCGTTACCGACGCTGGGGAGGGAAGCTGAAGGCGTGCTCCCCGCACAGTTACACGCTCGCCTGCATCTCTGTTCTCCCTCCAGCTGCCTCGGTCGTCGCCGTATCCACCTGCGTAATGCACCACGACTGCAGCATTAACATCTGGCCTAATTTCTCTATGTTCTGACATTTAATGCAGCCCGTCAGGACTTCCACTCGTGTGCCAGCCACTTCCTTTCAGAGTAGTGCTTCTGCCCAATATCCTCAATTAATTGTTGGCTATATTCCTGTCTCTGTCTTCCGCTACAGCTTTTGCCCCCTACAGCTCTCCCTAGTACCATGGACGTTATTCACTTATGTCTCAACACACGTCATATCACTTAGTCCCTTCTTCTTGTTAACGGTTTCTACACTTTTCTACCCTCTGGAGAAACTCCT
The DNA here is from genome assembly GCF_023864275.1 of Schistocerca cancellata. Taxonomy (NCBI): domain Eukaryota; kingdom Metazoa; phylum Arthropoda; class Insecta; order Orthoptera; family Acrididae; genus Schistocerca; species Schistocerca cancellata. The sequence continues at coordinate 142,267,884 of NC_064630.1, read as the reverse complement.
CATCCAATATCTTCTCACCCTACCTCAGACGTTCTGCAAAACTCGCAGGACACGACAAGTACTACGTATTGTGGAAGGTGGTTAGAATGAACGGCTGTCAGTTACTCTCCAAACATAAGACTTTATTTAGTTGTCTAAACATTACAGCGCAACTTCTAAGCTGACTATCGACTAAAAACGTCTTCAATTCTAAAACGGCTGAAGGCCCATGAATTAAGTACAACTGCTATAAACGTATTGTTTGTTTTGAGACAGAAGGCTCTGCTTTAACCTTAAATGATATTTAAGGCCAAGTGATGTAAAACTTGATTAGTCAGATAGATTAAGTTTTTAAAAGCGGCTGAAGGCCGAAAAATTTAAAACAACATGGCTACAATAACCTTTCAATAGGCAGAAGGCCCAAGCTTTATGACCAATAAGAAACCTTACTCCAAAACGGCTGAAAGCCTTTGTTTAAAAAAAAAAAATTGCAACCAAACCAAGGCAGAAAGCCCAAAGCTTTTAACCTTAAAAGTATTTAAGCCCAAGTGATGTAAGACTTGATAAGTAAGAATCCAAAATTTTAAAGCGGCTGAAGGCCCACCATTTTAAGAACAATACAACTACGATAAGTTTTGAACAGGCAGAAGGCCCACAGCTTTATTTTGAAAGAATGTAATACTTAATAAGTAAGAACCTTAAAACTTAAAGCGGCTGAGGGTCCATGCTTTTAAAAAACAATACAACTACAATAAATGTTTAACAGGCAGAAAGCCCACAGCTTTATCTTCCAAAAGGTAATACTTGATAAGTAGGATCCTTAAAACTTAAAGCTGCTGAAGGCTGATGCTTTTAAAAACAGGCCGGCAGATGTGGTCGAGCGGTTCTAGCCACTTCAGTCTGGAACCGTGCGACCGCTAGGTCGCAGGTTCGAATCCTGCAGCGGGCATGCATGTGTGTGATGTCCTTAGGTTAGTTATGTTTAAGTAGTTCTAAGTTCTAGGGGACTGATGACCTCAGATGTTAAGTCCCATAGTGCTCAGAGACATCTGAACCATTTTATTTTAAAGCAATACACTACAATAAATTTTCAACAGGCAGAAAAACCACAGCTTTATCTTCTAAAAGGTAATACTTGATAACTAGGATCATTAAAACTTAAAGCTGCTGAAGGTCGATGCTTTAAAAACAATACAATAAATTTTCAGCAGGCAGAAGTTCCAAGCTTTATCTTCCGACAATGCAAGCCTTGTCCAAAGTAGAAAAACTTACTTTTAAAACGACTGAAGGCCTTTGATTTTAAAAACACAATTATAAGCATACAAAGCCAACCATCGGCCGTGAGCCATTAAAAATACCCAATTAAACTCCAACAAGAAAGGCAGTGTAGGCAACGGCGCTCAGAAGTTTCCAGGGGGCTCGGTCTGCCCTTGGAATCTTAACGTTCGCTTAGGTGAGACAAGAAGTCGGCCCAACTATACTCGATCCGCCGACAACGCAACCAAGAGACAGTCAGGGACCAACCGACAAGACGACTTGCTAACCACCGACCAGTATACGAGGATTCTAAAGCCAAAACGTTAGAGGCACAGTCGCCCACAACCAAATATACAGTAAGCTCTCAAAACCTACGCACCATATTCGACAGCGATAACAGGGTAAGATGGTTAGGCTTACAGTTGTTGCCAAAAAGAAAACAGAACTGTCAGTTTGTAAGTGTCTTAATTAAAACTGTGTTCACTGGAGATTTGAAATTTCATAGGCTGTATTTCACAGGATGGCGTCATTCTACGTATCCAGAGACACTGCTTGAATTTACGTCAGCGACCATGGCAGGTAACCGGAACGCTAACGACCACCAGGCAGAAAATTCCGCTGGTGCACTTGAATTTCAATTCGACAATTGTAGCTAATTCCACCCCACGGCGGCTAAATTTTCACCAACTTGAACACTCACTGTTGTTCCCAGGAATATCACCAACAGCGAACCACAAACCAAAGGGACAACGTGAACAGACATGGATTCGGTAATTAAATCACCACTTAACTTTCATGTCCTGGGTCGGTGAGCCACGAACCTCGCAGCAGTCGGAACAGCCCCCACACGCTCCGACACTGTGTGGAGACCACCAGCGGGCGCGTAGACTTGCTTGCTGATCCACTCCAATCGAACAACTCCCTGCCAGTACGCCGACATTTAAAACAAGTTGTCAGTGGAAATGACACCAACAACACACACAGTTTGACAAACACTTGCACGAAGACTTGAATGACACTCAGCAGTGGCTGTGCAATCACGAACACAAATCGGGAGTCGATACATACTCAACCCATAAGCGATCGGCGATCAAATTCACGTCGTCCAGTAGGACGACCGACCGACGATCCACGAAGACCGTCCCCGGCTCAAATGATGCGTGGCGGCAACGGTCGGGCGAGCCATGGACATCCAGGCCTCACTATTGCTGCAACTCGACTGAACCAGTGCCGCGTTCCAACTCCACGACTGGCAGGTTCGAACTGCCCTCCTGGCACGTTCTAAACTCCCTCCAAGACAGACGACAACCGGAAAGTTATAGCAGTGCAGCAAAGATAACACGTGATGGCTATGTCGATAGGCGCTGCTGCTGCCGCTGATGGGCAGACAAAGCAGCGACTCAGTGACAACAGAAATTGAAACTAACATAACGAGGTGGCAACACGAAAAACACAGGATAGCACGAGCGCGACCCACGCACGGCTCACATCTTATTTTCAACTTCATTCTATAGTACCACATCTCAAACACCTCAATTTCTTATTCTCTGGATTTCACACAATCCATGAATCATTACAGTACAATGCTATAGGTGGAAACCGATGTTTGACTATCATAAACAAGCGTGTAATGCAGGGATGCTGTCTTTCGCCCCTACTGTTCAATCAGTATATCGAAGAAGCAGGGACGGAAATAAAAGTTCAAGAGTGGGATTAAAATTCAGAGTGAAAGGATACCAATGATAAAATTTTCTGTGAAAGTGAAGAAGATTTAAAGGACCTGCTGATTGGAATAACAGTCTAACGAGTAAACCATGTGGTCTGAGGGTAACAAAACGAAATTAATGAGAAGTAGGAGAAATGAGAACAGTGACAAACGTAACATCAAAATTGGTGATCACGAAGTATCTAGATCTACATCTACATGGATACTCTGCAAATCACACTTAAGTGCCTGGCAGAGGGTTCAAGGACCATCTTCCGAAAATTCTCTATTATTCCACTCTCGAACAGCGCTCGGAAAAACAAACACCTATATCTTTCCGTGCGAGCTTTGATTTCCCTTATTTTACTATGATGATCGTTTCTCCCTATGTAGGTAGGCGTCAACAAAATATTTTCGCATTCGGAGGAGAAAGTTGGTGATTAAAATTTCGTGAGAAGATTCCGCAGCAACAACAAACGTTTTTGTTTTAATGGTGTCCTTACCAAATTCTGTATCATATCCGTGAAACTATCTCCCCTATTTCGGGGAAGGAAGAAACGTGCTGCTCTTCTTTCGACTTTCTCTATGTACTCCGTTAATCTTATCTGGTAAGGATCCCAGGTCGCGCAGCGGTACATCAAAAGAGGACGGACAAGCGTAGTGTAGGCACTCTCTTTAGTAGATTTGTTACATTTTCTAAGTGTTCTGCCAATAAAATGGAATAAGGCTTGCCTTCCTCACAACATTTACTATGTATTTCTACCAATTTAAATTGTTCGTAATTGTAATTCCTACATATTTAGTTGAATTTATGGCCTTTAGATTATACTGATTTATCGTGTAACCGAGGCTTGCCTTCCTCACAAGATTTACTATGTATTCCTACCAATTTAAATTGTTCGTAATTGTAATTCCTAGACATTTAGTTGAATTTATGGCCTTTAGATTATACTGATTTATCGTGTAACCGAAGTTTAACGGATTCTATTTGACACTCATGTGGATGACCTCCCTCTTTTCATTATTTGGGGTCAACTGACAATTTTCGTACCATTCAGATATCTTTTCTAAATATTTTTGCAGTTTGATTTGATCTTCTGATGTATTTACTAGGCGATAAACGACAGCATCATCTGCAAATAACCTAGGACGGCTCCTCAGATTGACTCCTATATCGTTTATATAGATAAGGAAAAGCAGAGGCCCTGTGTGACTACCTTGGGGAACGCCAGAAATTACTTCTGTTTTAGTCGATGACTTTCCATCAATTACTACGAAGTGTGACCTCTCTGAGAGGAAATCACGAATCCAGTCACATAACTGAGACTATACCCCTTAAGCACACAATTTCACCACAAGCCGCTTGTATCAAAAGCCTTTTGGAAATCTGTAAATACGAAATTTGAAATTCCTTGTCAATAGCACTCAACATTTCGTGTGTGTAAGAATTAATTGTGTTTCACAAGAAGGACTTGTTCTAAATCCGTGTTGACTGTGTGTCAATACACAGTTTTGTTCGAGGTAATTCATAATGTTCGAACACAATATATGTTCCAGAATCCTGCTGCATATCGACGTTAATGATATGGGCTATTAATATAGTGGATTACTCCTATTACCTTTCTTGAATTTTGGTGTGACCTTGTAACCTCCCCCTTACTAATCGGCCTATCCTGCTTGCGATATTAAATATGACCATGGATCGCATGTATGCCTAATGGATTTTTACTAATTGGATAAGGGGTACCACTGATCACGAGTCCAAAAGTTACAATAATTAACGAAAAGGAAATAATTAACGGTCGCCAGCCCACTAGGGTAATTTACATCCAAAATCCTGTACAAGATGAGGGGAAAGAAAAACATGCATCATTAAACACTGACGTGGCAACTGAATGTTATCACGTTTGTTGACACTAAACTTATGTGAGTGTGTAATGATATAGAAAACTGAGAAGTCATTCTTACGTTATGTTTGTCATGAAATTTTGAAAAAAAAACAATCGAGTAATAATTTGAAAATATGCAATTAAACTGTATGTTAGTATTGAACTTCATTACGTGAACAGTGACTATCAGTGACCTCAACGTAACGTCATAAAAAAAAAAAATTAGAAAAAAAAGCAAGCACTTTTACTTTGCAGTTACTTATTTTGCAAATTGGATTTCAAATTATTGTCTGAGCAACTATGCCTTTTTCTTCACTGACTTGAACAGAAACAAATAATAGAATATGTACCAAACCAAACAGCCATGTGTTCCAAGTATATGAAGAATAAATAAAACTTCTGCACTCTTATTTTGTGCATTCCTTTAGATTTGGATTTTTTCCAGTGATTTATTCTCAAACATGAAAAAATGAAATTGCTTTACTTTTCTAACATACTGAAGCCTCTGTTGTACAACAGTTAATTGAAAGTAGACTGAGGCTAAAATTCTTAAAAGTGAAATTATTCATTAGTAAACTGGCTGTAACTATTCAATCTGTTCCTTATGACACTCGATTAGCATATAAGGAAAAAAAAAGGAACAAGAATCCTGCTTGGTAACAATGTCTGAGGACAATGAGGACACAATCGCCCTGGGTTTAACTGATTATTGTTTAAATAAACTTTATCGATCAAATCACATTCAGTTGTGTTGCTTGGTTAGCCGTTAATACTTTCTACCAATGAACAGTCTTACTTCAGCGCTGTGCATACGACGAAACTCGGAGCCAACGACGAATCTGTGTTGCTGGAACTTCTGCTATTGTTGAAGACGGTAGCATCTTGTGCAGCACTGCTAATTACAGGAACAGGCAATCGTAACTAATACAGCCCCTTCCGCCCGTCCACTGTCCGTACTCCTGCTACTGGACATCTGGACAGCGCGCGTACATGATGCCGCCCAAATTGTACAGTCTACTGCGAGAGCGTTAACACCACACTCCCGCACACTGCAAGCTCTGGAACCCGTCTACCTCTCTCCACGCGCTCTGCGCAACCATTCCCTACCGAAAGATTTTACAACGTACAAGGACTGTTATTATTGTTGCTAGTCGATGCAAATAACAATTCTTTTGGCTTTTCCCCAGAGCTTATAAGTTTCACATTAAGACACAGATAATACAATGAAATGTCAACAGACTTCTACCTAATTTTCGCATACTGTGAAGCAATGTCCTTACTTAGCAATAGAAAGCATTTAAATTACGGCACCTGAATTTTCGGTGTTACAACCTGCGCAACTTTACAGTCTTTGCGTACGAATCTCTTGTCGAGTGAGTGGTTGTATTTGATTGTTAAGTATGGAGCTATTGCATCAGCATACTTTGAAAGGAACCTAACTGGTATACAGTCTGGTACAGAAGACTTGCTTTTATTAGGTGATTTAAGCTGCTTCACGATTCCAAGGATATCTACTTCTAATTTCCTCATGTTGGCAACTGTTCTTGATTCGAATTTTGGATTATTTACTTCGTGTTCTTTGGTGAAGCAATTTCGAAAGGCTGTGTCTTGCCGCTAGCATACCTGACATACGATTCTGCTGTGTTTCGAGATGAAGTTTCGTTGTAGAAACTATTACAGGCATCTCGCATTGATGTCCACACTAAATTTCAAGCTTCTGAAAAAGATCGCCAATCCCGGAAGTTTTGCGTTCGTTTAAATTTGGCATCCTTTTTTTCGTTGTTTCCGCTACAGTGTTCTGACTCGATATGCGTACCAAGGGGGATCAGCTCTGTCGTTTGTTAATTTATTTGGTATAAATCTCTTAACTGTTATGGATACTATTTCTTTTAATTCAAGCCACATCTGGTCTACACTTATATTGTTAATTTGGAAGGGTGGAAATTGCCTCTCAGGAAGGCGCGAAGTGAATTTTTATCTGCTTTTTGAACAGGACTATAAATATTTTTCTTTTATTTTTAGAGGATTTGGGGGTTACAATTTTGAATCCCGCTATGACAGCCCAATGTTCACTAATCCCTGTATCCGTTTTGATGCTTGTTATTAGCTCAGGATTATTTGTCACTAAGAGGTCAAGTGCGTTTTCACAACCGTTTACTATTCGCGTGGGCTTATGAACTAACTGGTGGAAATGTTTTTCAGAGAATGTAGTTAAGGAATTCTGCTACCTAGGCAACAAAATAACACACGACGGTCGGAGCAAGGAGGACATGCGAAGCAGACTAGCGCTCGCGAAAGGGCATCCTGACCAACAGAAGTCTGCTAGTATCAAACATAGGCCTTAATTTGAGGAAGAAATTACTGACAATTTGCGTTTGGAGCTCAGCACTGAGTGGTAGTGAAACACTGACTGTGGGGGAAACCGGAACAGGAGAGAATTGAAGCATTTGATCTTTGGTGCTACTGAAGAATCTTGAGAATTAGGTGGACCTAGGGTAATGAATGAGGAAGTTCGACGAAAGAAATCTGTTAAGATATCAGGAAATAATTTCCATGGTACTAGAGGGATGCGTAGAGGAAATAAACTGTAGAGGAAAACAGAGACTGGAGTATATCCAGCAACTAATTGAGGACGTAGGTTGCAAGTGTTACTCTGAAATGAAAAGTTGGACATAGGAGAGGAATTCATGGCATGTCGCTTCAAACTCCACAGAAAACTGATGTCTCGAAAAAAAGAGTGTATTCACTTCGATGTTGAATGTAATAGTTGTACAGATACAAAGAGGCTAGCACAGGACAGACTATCACAGAAAGCTCTGTAGAATCAGCCTTCGGACTGAAGACCACAACATCAACAACTTGCGTATTTCAGTGCCGATATGTGTGAAATTTGAGCATAGTGATCTCGATATCAAAAGTGATGGAAGCAGTACAACTAGGGAGTAACACACCCTTCATTCTCGCCCCTCACCAGGAAGCAGCTTCAACCACGGCTTTTTCTGTGGTCGTGGGGTGAAGGCCAACGCATTGTTGTTTCACTCCCCCTCACTTGTAGTACTGGCCTACGTTACTGTTAACCCAACGCGGGCTGAGCCCTTTGACAATAACGTTTTCTGTACTGGACTTTGGCTACATTGTTTCATGGGATTGTGTACGTACTACTGCTGGACCTCGGCTGTGTCTCCAGTCTTTCTTTAGGCCACGTAACAGGCAGTGTTGTACTACTCTAGGAGTCGTAATTTTATCTCTGCAGATTATTTTTGTGTAACATATGTTCACAATACTTGTATCCAATAACTGTCAGCCTACCACATTGGGAACACGTAATGGGTGAAAAATTCCGTCTGGTTTCATACAAACAATCACGTCTGGAACGAAGTAACTTTTTGGAAAGGTTTTTTCTCTTTTCGGCTGCATATGGTACTTGTGCTTAGAGTGTGTTACAGGAGGATGCAAAAATAAATGTTATCTCTTAATAACCTAACTCATAGCTTGAGAGACCGAAAACCACAGTTAACATTTACAGGACGCAACACTACACGTAAATATCTATATTTTCAGTTACATGACTACTCCTCAATTCATACTTAGCAGAGGGTTCATCAAAATACCTTCAGACTATTTGTCTACCGTTCTGCTCTTGAATAGTACACAGGAAAAAAAGTTTACTTAGAGATTTTCGTGCTCTTGCTTCCTTTATTTTATCACAATGATAATTTCTTCCTATATAGGTGGGAGCCAACAAAATATTTCCACATTTGGAGTAGAAAGCTGGTGCTTGAAATTTCTGTAAAGATACTGCCGCAGCGGAAAACGGCTTTGTTTTAATGACTACCACCCAGACTCGCATATAATATAATGATAATACAAAACGAGCTGCCTTTGTTTGAACTTTTCCGATGCCCTCTGTCAGCTTTATTGAAAGGATCCCATATCCTGCAGGAACATTCCAGTTGAGGACGGACAAGAGTAGTTCAGGCAGTCTCTTTAGGTCTGTTGCATTTCCAAGTGTTCTGCCAGTAAGACGTAGTCTCTGGTTCGCCTCCCCCACAACAACAGCCAAAGACTAATAGGAAAAGTGTGCGTTAGACACGGGTACTGGGATTCCTGTAGGCACTGCAAGCGTAAGGGTTCAAAACGGCTCTTGGATGACCTGACTGGGTTATAGCCAGCCGGATACCAGTAATCCACATCCCTTTACAAGAAGTGAATGTGTACCACTTCAAGTGCGAAGGAGGAGCTGCTTTCTCTCTTTGAAAAGTTATGGCTTAAATATCAAAATTAATCATCCTGTTAAATATATTAATTACAAACAGAGCAGCTAGTGAAACTTCCTGGCAGATTAACCATCCGTTTCTCGTGGGAAAATTCGTGACATGGTCACTCGCGTGGATAACAGGTGTCATCCACAAAGCAAGCGGTCTATTTGTATACTTTGAAAGGTCTTTATGACTGATTTTATGATTTTTTATTAAATCTAAATATAATACATTTAATATTCGTACAAAGTATAATATATTCTAACATTTGAAACAGTTCGACCATTCGAAGAACAATATCTTCAGCTGAATTACTGGCATTACATGGTCCCTCTGGTTGCTTACCGACGTACGGTTCTAAATTCGAAGTGTAAGCTGTTTTTACATCAACCAAAGTAAATACTTTCAACCCATACTTTGCTGGTTTGCTAGGGATATATTGCCTGAATGGAATGGGCAGTTTCCTCTAAATGCCAAAAGCTGTTCATCAACAGTAAGATATTCACTAGGTGAAAATATTTTTAGCAATTGTTCGTGAATAGTGCAAGTACCTCTCTGATAGGAGCCCACTTGTCAGTCTCTCTGCGAACACTTCCATCACGGATATTATTAAACCTAAGACATTTCGATAGAAACCTGAATCGGTTTTCACTTATGCATAAATAACATGATTCAAGTCCGTTTCCCTTTGAGTTATCCCAAAATTTCGATATATTCTTCCTAGAACATCTCAAAGATCCACACATATATTATAAACTCTGATCTCTATCGCATCTGTTTCTTTAGCATCCCTTTCCCTAGAGAAGTTACCATGAACTTCACTGATGGATATGTTAGTGCTTGTTACAATAATACTTATTATGTTTTCATCCAAGAACAAATTCAGAATTTATATTTCTGTCTTTTTTATACTAGCTTGACTTTTTGGTCCAGGCAAATGCGTAATAATACTACAAGATCTGCTTCTAACAATGGTAGGATATTTATTTTTCCTCCGTTTGGTTATTCCATCTTTCCCTAAAAGAAATGCATCCTCTTGAGTTACTTCTTCCTGTGACTCATATTCATCATTCTCTGGCACTTCTTGTTCTGTTCCTGAATCATGACCGCTTTCATGAACACAGTCCTCAGTCTCTGAGTCAGCGCTATCACTGTGAGCATTTTCATCACTTAGCTCATTGAACCATTCCAACCAACACGGAAGGTAACTGCAGTCAGTTTCAATAAGTCCAAATTTACGCGCATGAAAGATCGATTCAATCTAGGAAAGCAATAAAATAATACAGACTTACTTTGTTTGAGATTGTGGCAGCAGAGCTCGCGCGGATGACTGGTGTCCTCCAGACTACAATAATGTTTTATAAACAATGTATCTTTCGTCGCTGAAAGCCAACAATGATTGGAGATAACTGCTGGAGAGTTAACAGAAAGGTACTGAAAATGGCGGGATCTCAAGCCTGTCCTGTCGGACAAAATTGAGCAGGAAAGTCATGTGGATGACCTGTGTCATCCGCGCGAGTGACGGAAGGTTAAATCTGTGTGCCGGACCGAGACTCGAACTCGGGACCTTTGCGTTTCGCGGTCAAGTGCTCCGCCAGGAGAGCTTCTGTGAGGTTTGGAAGGTAGGAGACGAGGTACTGGAGGAGGTAAAGCTGTGAGGACGAGCCGTGAGTCGTGCTTGGGTAGCTCAGTTGGTAGAGCATCTGCCTGCGGTAGACAAAGGTCCAAAGTTCGATTCTCGGTCCGACACACAGTTTTAATATGTCTGGAAGTTGCATATCAGCGCACACTCCGCTGCATAGTGAAACATTCATTCTGGGAGCAGCTAGTCATTCCACTGAACTCTCTCTCACTTTTACATTCGTCGCATGTGATGTGACATTAATAGAACATATTTTAAGTAATCTGTAACGCTGCAGTACAGGCGCGAAAGCTGTCTCGGAAGACCGACGCTGGTAGAAATGGCGCCAGTTTTGGCCACTAAATGGAACTATACAGTCCCGACAACCTGGTGCCTAGAACCCCGAACGCTCTACTCCTTCAGTGCCTTCGCCACTACTTGGCCATGTTATACCAAATGTAGGGGCTGCTCGCCATCGGCTTACATATACATATACATATACATATACATATACATATACATATTAAGAAACGTGTCTACCGGTTCCTGAGAAAAGGGGATCTTAACAAACAGACGACCAGATATAGAAGCAGATAAGAAGTAATAGGTTTAGATGAGTGAGTGTGAGAGTATTAAAATAAGTAACATAAATGGCCATGTCTTTTGATAGCTCTGACTTAAGAGCTTCAGTGTTTTACACCTCCAAGACACCATAGACCTCAGTAAGTAACATAAGTTTCAACGTGATACGTTAACCGTTACTGAGAAAAAGTGTCGCACAGACAGACAGAAAGAGACGGACAACAAAGTGATCCTATAAGCATTTCGTTTGTACCGACTGACGTACGGAAGCCTAAAAAGAAAGTTTGCTGATGTGGGACACAAATATAACAAACTGATGCCGACGAATTCGTTCTCCAAGCACAGGATTAAAAGCATGGAGGGTCTGCATCGGAGGCTCAGACGGTTCTGCGACGGTGTAGGCTGCAGGTACCTCGACTTGTGCCAAAGGGTGGTGGGGTTTCGGGTTCCGCTGAATATGTCAGGTGTCCACTATACGCAGGAGGCAGATACACGGGTAGCAGGAGCTGTGTGGCGTGGACTGGGCGGGTTTTTTAGGTAAGAGGGTTTCGGGAAAACACCAGAGGGTTTCAGTCACAAAAGGTGCAAGCCGAACACAGGAAAAATGTAGATACAGGAACCATCGGTATAGTAGCTGAGTTGGGAAAGTACCAGAGTTCCAAGTGCTCATAGAACGCACTGATGCTCAAATCGTTATAGGCACTGAAAGCTGGCTAAATCCGGAGATAAGCTCAGCAAAATTTTTGCGAAAAACCTAACGGTGTTCCAAAAGGATAGGCTAAAAAAAATGGTTAAAATGGCTCTGAGCACTATGGGACATAACATCTGAGGTCATCAGTCCCCTAGAACTTAGAACTACTTAAACCTAACTAACCTAAGGACATCACACACATCCATGCCCGAGGCAGGATTCGAACCTGCTACCGTAGCAGTCGCGCGGTTCCGGACTACAGCGCCTAGAACCGCATGACCACCACGGTCGGCGATAGGCTAAACACGGTTGGCGGTGGCGTGTTTGTTCCAGTTAGAAGTAGTTTAACTTGTCGCGAATTTGAAATAGATAGTTCCTGTGAGTTAGTATGGGCAGAGGTCATTACTGGCAACCGGAATAAAATAATAATTCGATCCTTTTACCGACCTCCCAATTCAGATGATACAGTTGCTGATAGGTTCAAAGACAATTTGAGTTTGATTTCAAACACGTACCCGACTCTTACGGTTATAGTTGGTAGTGACTTTAATTTATCCTCCATATGTTGGCGAAAATACATGTTTAATTCCGAAGGTACGCATAAAACATCATCCGAAATTGTACTAAACGCATTCTCTGAAAATTATTTAGAACAGTTAGTTCATGAGCCCATGATAACAGTAAACGCTTCTGAAAACACACTTGACGTCTTAGCAACAAATAATCCTGAGCTAATAGCGAGCATCTAAACGTATACAGGGATTAGTGAACACAGGGTTGTCGTAGAGAGACTGCACATTGTAACACCCAAAATCTCCAAAAATAAACGAAAAATATACCTATTCAAAAAAGCAGATAAAAATTCACTTGACGCCTTCCTGAGAGGCAATCTCCACTCCTTCCAAATTAATAATATAAGTGTAGACCAGACATGGCTTGAATTTAAAGTAACAGTATCGGCAGAAATTGAGAGATTTATACCAAGTAAATTAGCAAATGACGAAGCTGGTCCTCGTTGGTACACAAAACGGATCAGAACACTGTCGCAGAAACAACGAAACAAACATGGCAAATTTTAAAAGATTCTAAATCCCCAAGATTGGTGATCTTTTACAGAAGCTCGAAATTTAGCACGGTCTTCAATGCAAGATACGTAACGAAACTATGTCTCGAACCTGGCAGAAAATGCTAAGATATTCGGGTCGTATGTAAAGTATGTTAGCGGCAAGAAACAATCGATGCCTCCTCTGTGCGACAACAGTGGAGATACTATCGAAGACAGTGCTGCCAAAGCAGAGTTACTAAAATCACCCTTTCGAAATGTCTTCACAAAAGAAGACGAAGTAAATATTCTAGAATTCGAATTAAGAACAGCTGCCAACATGACTAACGTAGAAGTAAATATCCTCGGAGCAGTGATGCAACTTAAATCACTTAATGAAAGCAAGTCTTCCGGTCCAGACTGTATACTAATTTGGTTCCTTTCAGACTATGCTGATGCATTAGCTCCATACTTAACAATCAGATTCAACCGTTCGCTCGACGAAAGATCCGTATCCAACGATTGGAAAGTTTGAAAGGTCACACCAATATTCAAGAAAGATAGTAGGAGTAATACACTTAATGACATGCTCATATCATTAACATCGATATGCAGCAGCATTTCGTAACATATATTGTGTTCGAATATTATAAATTACCTCGAAGAAAACGGTCTATTGACACACAGTCGACATGGGTTTAGAAAACATCGTTCTTGTGAAACACACGAGGTGTTGAGTGCTATTGTCAAGGGATTTCAGATTGATTCCGTATTTCTGGATTTCCAGAAGGCTTGTGACACTGTACCACACAAACGGCTTGTAGTAAAATTGTGTGCTTATGGAATATCGTCTCAGTTATGTGATTGGATTCGTGATTTCCTGTCAGAGAGGTCACAGTTCTTAGTAACTGACGTAAAGTCATCGATTAAAACAGAATTGATTTCTGGCATTCCCCAAGGTAGTGTTATAGGCCCTTTGCTGTTCCTTATCTATATAAACGATTTGGGAGATAATCTGAGCAGCCGTCTTAAGTTGTTTGGAGATGGCGCTGTAGTTTATTGAATAATAAAGTCATAAGAAGATCAAAACAAATTGCAAAACGGTTTCTAAAAGATATCTGAATGGTGTGAAAATTGGCAGTTCACCCTAAATAATGAAAAGTGTGAGGTTATCCACATGAGTGCTAAAAGGAATTCGTTAAACTTCGGTTACACGATAAATCAGTCAGATGTAAAGGTCGTAAATTCAACTAAATACCTAGGAATTACAATTACGATTGGAAGGAACACATAGAAAATGTTGTGGGGAAGGCTAACCAAAGACCGTGTTTTATTGGCAGGACACTTAGACAATGCAATAGATCTAATAAGGAGTCTACCCACACATTACTTGTCCGTCTTCTTTTAGAATACTGTGGGATCCTTACCAGATAGTACCGACGGAATACATCGAAGAAGTTCAAAGAAGGGCAGCACGATTTGTATTATCGCGAAGTATGGGGGATAGTGTCACTGAAATGATACAGGATTTGGGCTGGACATCTTTAAAAGAAAGGCGTTTCTCGTTGTGACGAAATCTTCTCACGAAATTCCAATCACCAACTTTCTCCTCCGAATGCGAAAACATTTTGTTGATATCGACCTACACAGGGAGAAACGATCACCGCGATAAAATAAGGGAAATCAGAGCTCGTACGGAAAGACATAGATGTTCGCTCTCTCCGCGCGCTATACGAGATTGGAATAATAGAGAATTGTGAAAGTGGTTCGATGAACCCTCTGCCAGGCACTTAAATGTGATTTGCAGAGTATCCATGTAGATGTGGATGTAGGCAGCAGAAAACTAAGCAACTTGCTAATTCCAAGGTAAACAGAGTAGAATGAATTACATTTGTACGAAATGTGGCTAAAAAAGTATCTAACAAGTGTATATCTTTCAAATACTGCTGCATGAGAGTATCTCAGGGTTGATCACAAAAGTGTTGGTGCCATCTACGGTGTGGGACCCGCAACACCATCCAGAGCACTAAGTGCTGCTGCAAGGAAGCGCAAGAGTTTGAAGCGCGGGTGCTGGTCACGCAGGATGCCGTACTTAAGCGCATGCGTTTACTGTTGTGATGCCAGCTGTGCATGTAATACTCACCAGTGGCGGTGCTGTGTTCACCGAAGAATAAGGGGTACATATTGAAGGGCGAGTATTCCATGTTGAGATACGCGAAGCACTATACACGGCACTTTGCTGGCAGTATTGTCAGTGTGAAACACAATGGCCGAATTTCAATCTCCTAAACTAGAGAGGAGAAGAAATGCTTCTTTGCGTTGACATTCAGTTCCAGATAGTCAAGACTGACATGGTGTTAACTGGCTTAGACATTAAGCGTTTCCTGGAGCTACTGGAGATCATGGTGAAAGGTGCCCATTATTTGTACACTGATGCGCCAGAGACACTGTTATAGGCATGCGTATTAAAATACAGAGATATGTATACAAGCAGAATACGACGCTGCGGTCGGCAACGGCTTTATAAGACAACAAGTGGCTGGTGCAGTTGTTAGATCGGTTACTGCTGCTACATTGGCAAGTTATCAAGATTTGAGTATGAATGTGCTATTATAGACGGCGCACGAGCTATGGGTCACCGCATCTCCGAGGTAGCGATGAAGTGGAGATTTTCCCGTACGACCATTTAACTAGTGTACCGTGAATATCAGGAATCCGGTAAAGCATCAAATCTGCGACAACACTGCTGTCGGAAAAAGATCCCGGAAGAATGGGACCAACGACGACTGAAGAGAGTCGTTCAAAGTGATGGAGGTGCAACCCTCCCGCGATTGCTGCATATTTCTATGCTGCGCCATCAAAAAGTGTCAGCGTGCGAAGTGTTCATCGAAACATCATCGATATGGGCTTTCAGAGCCGAAGGCCCATCTTGTACCCTTGATGATTGCACAACACAAAGGTTTACGATTCGCCTGGGCCCATCAACACCGACACTGGACTGTTGATGACTGGAAACATGTTGCCTGGTCGGACGAGTCTCGTTTCAAATTGTATCGAGTGTACGGACGTGTGCGGGTACGGAATCCATGAACCCTGCATGTCAGCAGGGGATTGTCCAAGCTGGTGGAGATTATGTAATGGTGTGGGACGTGTGCAAATGGAGTGATATGGGATCCCTGATACATCTAGATAGGACTCTGACAGGTGACACGTACGTGAGCATGCTGTGTGATGGCCTGCATACATTCATGTCCATTGTGCATTCCGATAGACTTGGGCAATTTCAGCAGGACAATGTGAAACCCCACACGTCCAGAATATCTACGAGGTGGTCCCAGAAACACTCTTCTGAGTTTAAACACTTCCGCTGGCCACCAAACTCCCGAGACATGAACATTACTGAGCATACCTGGGATGCCTTGCAACGTGCTGTTCAGAAGAGGATTTATGGACGCCCTACAGGATTCATGGTATCAGTTCCCTCCAGCACTACTTCAGACATTAGTCAAGTTCATGCCACGTCATGTTGCGGTACTTCTGCATGCTTGCGAGGGTACTACTCGATATTATGAGGGTGTACTACTTTCCTCGGCTCTTCAGTGTATAGCTCTGTGAGGAGGAAGACAGACTAAAGCCGCATCTAATATGTTGAGCGAGGTGAAAAAAACAATATGGCGTCCGCATGGCAGTTGTAGACAGCACTACCGAAAACGATCGCTGCGGATGGACCGAACCGTCGTGTTTTTTAAGTGAAAGAAGAAAATGTCAGAGCCTAAACGCACAGAAGATTTTCGTTTAAATATCTGATTCTACAACTAAATATAGATGTGCGTTTAGACTCTGCAAACCACTTTAAGATGGAGCAGAGGGTATGTTCTATAAAATTTAAGAGAACTACCGGTTGTCTGTAGCGTGGCGGTACGATATTTCGGTGCAGGCTCTTCTGGCCATCTTTAGGTTAATACTGACGAGCAATACACTAAGCCCCGTTATGTACATCCCGCCAGTACGATATAAAAAGGACTTTCTTCGGTCGGTAAGATCGCAGGCCGGGCCGACCGCCAAGCACCAAGTTTTTCTATAATCAGGTTCCACGCAGAATTTAATTGGAAACCGCAGTCTCGATTCATAAGGGATTCAGACAGTCTTATTTCGACTGATTCATTTATGATTCAGCTCCAAACGTTTGACGTATGTGCCACAATTTTTGCTTCTTTATAATTCATCAAGTGACTATTGGAAATACAGTGATCAGCTATAGCAGACTTATTTGCTTGGAGAAGGCGAGTATGCCGCTGATGTTCTATATTGCGATCCCGCACAGTTCGCGCCGTTTGCCCTATATAAGATTTGCCGCATTCACACGGAATACCGTAAAAATCTGCTTTGCGCAGCTCTAAGCCGTCTTTAATAGATCACAAAGGTATAATATTTTGCAAGGAAGTCCAAAGCTTACTTTAACTTTTCTTAGTATTCTGACTAAGAATGTGTGATAGACAAGCAATCGTTTTGAAGGCCTCATCCTCTTCCTTGTTCTTGTTGTAAGGAAATGAAACGCCTAAAGCCATCCTTACGACAGCGTTTATAAGAACAGTGATAGCCCCTTCAGCATCAACTATGGCCTGAATACAGCGCACTGAAGCGCCAAAACTAATAACTACACAAAGGCCGGGTTTCTCATGAGTGTATTTTCGAAATGCGATCAATAGCACGATAATCATTCATGCACATGACGAGGCATTTGGCTACCTTAAGATCTTCCAATAATCGCCCAAATCATACAGCGATTCAAAGTCAAAGAGCATTTTCAAATTTCAGCCTGTAGTGTGGCATCCATTAATGTTCGTGACGAGGCATTAAGACATACCATTACAGTGAATTCTGGGTGCATCACAATTTTCAAAATCTCATGTGAAAAGACTTGAAATTGCGCTCTGCAGCGCGGTATGCAATCATGCTCGTGAAAAGGCAAGCAATCGTTTTGAAGGTCTCATCCTCTTCCTTGTTGTTGTTGTACGATAATGTAACGCCTAAAGCCGTCCTTATGACAGCGTTTATATGAACAGTGATAGCCCCTTCAGCATATAAAAATATATATTGCGAATTTCAGATGTTTCACAAGTCTATTTTCAAGGTTGCAAGCCAAAAGATCTAATATTGCGGTCTGTAGGGCGGTATGAAATGATCGTGAACAGCCATTTGGCTACCTTTGATCGTCCGATAGTCGTCAAAATCTGCGTTGTATGTTTCAGGCATTTCACACGTGTCCCTTCAAAATTTCAAGCCGAAAGTCCAAAAATTGCGCCCTATGTGGTATCCATCACGCACATGACTACATATTTAATATCACCGACTGGGAAACCACGAAGCACGCGTTAGCTAACTGAACTGAATCGTAGTCTGCGCAGATGCGAAAGAGAGAAAAGCATTGAATGTTATCTCAATTTTCTCGTCCCGGCTCGGTTTAACTCGGTTTGAATTAGATTTATGCAAGCCTGCACACTACACAAGCTCCGCCCACGGTAATGTTATTCCGTTTCTTTTGGTACCCCTCGTGCAGCTGTAACGAAACGTCATTAAGAAATAAACTTCCGTAAATCGACAACTATACAAATAAGTACTCCAGCAAAAGTTTAACATCTAATTTAACTACTACTGTCGAGATATATTTTCGTGAATAAACATTATTCAACGTAATTCACTACCGTCTACATTAAATTAAAGACGTTACAATATAACTACTTTTTTTAATTATTCAATTATATTTTATTTTATATTTCTGTGTATTTATTGATTCGCAGTTTCAGCCAATGCATAGACCGCAGCTAGTTAACTGCTTGGCATCATAGCAGATATGCGCGTCTCGACCGTATGGCTGCCCTGAGCTATTGCCTTTAAACAGAACCCTGCACAGTCCAATTAACTAAGCTACGAGCAACATCAGATAAAGTCGTAATTGGTTTGCTTGTGCGGGACACTGTTTAGAGAGCAGATACTCAACAGAAAACCGTCGCAGGTGGAATGACCCATCGACATCGACACCTTACAGTGTTTTGCGGAGGATACCACTTACATTACTATCTAAACCCCCTTCCGCGTTCCATTCGCGAATGGTACGAGGGAAGAATTATTTTCAGCGAATCAGCTCCAATTTCTCGGATTTTCTCGTTGTAGTCGTTTCAAGAGACATGTGTGGGAGGAAGTAATACGTTGTCCGCTTCTCCCTGGTACACACTCGCTCCAAATTTTAACTGTAAACCTCTCCGTGACGCACAACGCCTCTCTCTGGTAGGGTCTGTCAAGAGAGTGCGTTGAGCTCACGTGATTACTAAACGAATCCACGACGAAGCGAGCCGCGCTTCGTTGGATTTTCTGTTCGAACGGCTCTGAGTACTATGGAACTTAACTTCTGAGGTCATCAGTCCCCTAGAACTTAGAACTACTTAAACCTAACTAACCTAAGGACATCACACACATCCATACCCGAGGCAGGATTCGAACCGGCGACCATAGCGGTTGCGCGGTTCCAGACTGTAGCGCCTATAACAGTACGGCCACTCCGGCCGGCGGATTTTCTGTACCTCTTTTATTAACGCAACTGGGTAATGGTCCCAACTGTTGAGCGATACTTGAAACTCGGTCTTAGAAATGTTTTGCAATCCACTTCTTTCGTGATGCATTAAATTCTCCCAAACATTTCTGCTTTCCATGGAACTTGTTTTATGTGGTCATTCCACTACAGGTCATGCCGAATAGGTCTTAGAAATGTTTTGCAAGCCACTTCTTTCGTGATGAATTATATTCCCCCAAACATTTCTGCTTTCCCTGCAACTTGTTTTATGTGGTCATTCCACTACAGGTCATGCCGAACGATTGCTCTTAAGATACCTTATGGCTGTTACCATTTTCTGTTGTTTATCGCCTGCAGTGTGTTCAAACAGTGGCGAATTGTTCTCCTGTTTAGGTGCGATTTATTACATTTATTTACATTCGGGATTAAGTGACAAACGAATTAACTGTCAGTCCCTGCTTTACCCATCGATCCGTCGCAGGTCTTCATTTCGCTGCTTTCTTCTGTTGTTGCAGCCTTCCTGTAGAGTACACTATCGTCTGCAGACAGGATCGGGGAACTTCTCATACGTTGAGAAACCACCATCTGGCAGCGATCAAACGCGTGACACGCGTTGTGGCGACCATGCGGCCTGCTTTCACCCCCACAAAGTTTGACGTAATTAAGTCAAAGTGATACGTATTGTAAGTAGGCTGTTTAGGTTTTTATGTTGGTAACGCCATGTAGCGCTCTGTATGAAAATTTCTGACTGTGCTGTGTGCAGTCTGTGGTTGGTTGGACTCATTATTGGAATATTCGCTTGTGTAATGTTGGGCAGTTGGACGTGAACAGTGCGTAGCATTGCGCAGTTGGAGATGAGCCGCCAGCAGTGGTGGATGTGTGAAGAGAGATGGCATAGTTTTTAGAGCAGACGATCTGGACGTGTGTCTGTCAGAAAAAGGAAATTTGTAAGACTGGATGTCATGAACCGATATATATATATATATATATATATATATATATATATATATATATATATATATATATATATATATATATATATATAATGACTTTTGAACACTATTAAGGTAAATATATAGTTGGTTCTCTATCAAAATCTTTCATTTGCTAACTATGCCTATCTAGTTAGTGCCTTCAGTAGTTAGAAACTGAAGATTTTTGTGAGGTAAGTGATTCATGATAGGTATGGGTTATTGTTAGTTAAGGCCATTCTTTTGTAGGGATTATTGAAAGTCAGATTGCGTTGCGCTAAAAAGAAATATTGTGTGTCAGTTTAGTGATGATCAGAATAAGTAAAGAGAGAAATGTCTGAGTACGTTCAGTTTTGCTCAGCTGTTTGAAAATGAGATAACGTAAGAGGTTTATCAGCACAGTCATTTATAATTTTTCTAAGGGGACGTTACAGTATAACTATTCTATTTGGAGTAGAGCTAGGATCAGTTTCCCTCCAACATAATAGCTATCTCTAATTCAGTTGGTCACGAGTATATTTCCACTTATTTTTGTGATAGTATATTTCCACTTATTTTTGTGATCGTCAAAATGCTTGTGCCGCAGGGGAGATCTAATATATGCATGTATCACGGCTTTGTCTTGCGGTTAGATAACAGTGGGTTTCTTAAACCGCAGTCAGCGGGCAAAATCTCTGAACGTAATCTCCCATAGCAGATTTCGCCTCTACTACATAACTACAGCAACGAAAATCGTCTAACTGAGGCAGATTTATATTTCATGATACACTGATGGTGCGGGTTCAATCCCAGGAACTCTTTCCATCAAATGACATTCGTACCAATTAACAGTCTGTTGGGGAGCTACAGCGTTGATGTTTGATTCAGAGGGTTGCTACAGCACTGGAGCTCAAACAGGTGGCATGGCACACAGACGCAAATGCGCCGCTTTGTGCAATTAATTCCCCCTGGGATGGACCATATCGGAGCTCCAAAGGCGAACTGGGAGTATCGGTACACAGCTGTGCGTCGGGGGCTCGATATGCTGGCGTAACATCGTTACTGAAGTCTGTATCAGTTGTAGCCTTATGCACGACCAAAAATGAATTTGCATGAATAAAGTCGCATATTCTCTTAGTGTTTCGTTACTCACATGTTTTCTTTTCCACTTGAAATTTATTTGTCAAGGACGAATCGGTGGATTTCGTATCAAATTTTAATTGGTTCTCAGATGCCTTTCGTTATTCCCGTGAGTTCTGTCTCACACTGTGCGTTTGTGGGCACTGAAGGTAGGGAGTAATATTCGATAAAATGTCCATTTGTTAAGGAAAAAATTGAGATATTTAAAAATCTACATCTACATCTACATCTACATCCATACTCCGCAAGCCACCTGACGGTGTGTGGCGGAGGGTACCTTCAGTACCTCTATCGGTTGTCCCTTCTATTCCAGTCTCGTATTGTTCGTGGAAAGAAGGATTGTCGGTATGCCTCTGTGTGGGCTCTAATCTCTCTGATTTTATCCTCATGGTCTCTTCGCGAGATATACGTAGGAGGGAGCAGTATACTGCTTGACTCTTCGGTGAAGGTATGTTCTCGAAACTTTGACAAAAGCCCGTACCGAGCTACTGAGCGTCTCTCCTGCAGAGTCTTCCACTGGAGTTTATCTATCATCTCCGTAACGCTTTCGCGATTACTAAATGATCCTGTAACGAAGCGCGCTGCTCTCCGTTGGATCTTCTCTATGTCTTGTATCAACCCTATCTGGTACGGATCCCACACTGCTGAGCAGTATTCAAGCAGTGGGCGAACAAGCGTACTGTAACCTACTTCCTTTGTTTTCGGATTGCATTTCCTTAGGATTCTTCCAATGAATCTCAGTCTGGCATCTGCTTTACCGACAATCAACATTATATGATCATTCCATTTTAAATCACTCCTAATGCGTACTCCCAGATAATTTATGGTATTAACTGCTTCCAGTTGCTGACCTGCTATTTTTTAGCTAAATGATAAAGGATCTATCTTTCTCTGTATTCGTAGCACATTACACTTGTCTACATTGAGATTCAGTTGCCATTCCCTGCACCATGCGTCAATTCGCTGCAGATCCTCCTGCATTTCAGTACAATTTTCCATTGTTACAACCTCTCGATACACCACAGCATCATCCGCAAAAAGCCTCAGTGAACTTCCGATGTCATCCACCAGGTCATTTATGTATATTGTGAATAGCAACGGTCCTATGACACTCCCCTGCGGCACACCTGAAATTACTCTTACTTCGGAAGACTTCTCTCCATTGAGAATGACATGCTGCGTCCTGTTATCTAGGAACTCCTCAATCCAATCATTTCTTACTTGCAGGCTGCTTAGCAACACTGTTCACACAATAAGCGTAATATAATTTCTGTTCATCGTCATTAAATAAAGTTGGCATGGGACGTATACAGGTACAACATTCCAGAAGTAATATCAAATGAGATGTGCGAAACCATTAAAAGAATTTTGAAAGTTTCCATTTTATGTGCCTTGATGGCCGATGGGTTTTATACTTTTACACAATATGATTATGCCCCAAAAGGTGAAACGCGTCACTGACATTAAATAATTTCGCAACCAAGACTGTTTTTATTCTAAAGTAATGTTGAAAGGAACTTGGCGATGACGATGTTTCAATAGAAACGATTGAATTTGACTGCTGGGTAATACAAATAGAACTTCAAAAAGTCTCCAAAACTAGGACAATGCTGACGGTATTCTAGTTCACAAGAAATTATACAGAAAAGAAAAATTCTGGAGACCTATCTTTTCCGAAAAGCGTTCGTAATTTTTTTTTAACCGTTAGAAACCGCATAGAAGAACAATGGATTATAGTTAAAGGAAGAACAAGGTGACTTTGGAGGTGGGCACAGCACAACGAAAAATTTACAAAAATAGTGAAAGAAGGAAGAAATCAGTATGAATACAGCTTTGGCTAGAAATAAATTTTGACAAAGTTTTGACTCAGTTTCTTATTATAAATAGTGCTGTAACATATTAAGAAAAGTTGGAAAAATCCATGGCTATGTACAACTTGTCAGAAATTGCCAGTCATATAATAAAATCAAACCAATATGAGATATTGTTAAAAGATAGATAGGGATAGAAGCGATAGAAATGACATTATTTCTGTTAAAGATAGTGGAAATCTACTAATTATTTTTTTAAAAATTTGGTGCAAAAACTGGTGCAAAGCAGTACACTGTCCATGATTCACTACCATGTAGCGCTTTGCTTTAGACGTACGATCTCACAAATTTCTTCCTCAAATTAAGACCTTCAATTTACTCTCATTCTGTGCTCTGTAGACTGTTCCTTCTATGCAGTAGGTCCTGTAGTACTTCCTAGCTCTCTTTGGAGATAGTTACATTACCAGCGAATCTTATCGTTGATACTCTTTCACATGGCATTTCAATCGCACTCTTGATGTATGTCTTGTTTCATTTATTTCCTTCTTCGGTGTACTGACAGAACCGTAGGGGAGAAACGCTGCATTCCCATCTTACACCCTTCCGATTCCAAGGGCTTCGCTCTTGGGCATGGGTTCTTACAGTTTCTTCTAGTTTCTTATACGCTTTGTATATTACTCATCTTTCTCTATAGATTACATCAGTTTATCTAAGGATTTCGAACACCTTGCACCATTTATCACTGCTGAACGTTATTTCTAGACCGACAAAACCTATTAAAGTATCTTGATTTTTCTTGTCTTGCTTCCGTTACCAAGTGCAAGGTCAGAACAGCTTCTCTGATGCCTTTACTTTTCATAAAACAAAACTTCCGTAGTCTAGGATAGCCGGCACGTTAGCTCAGCGTATTCGGTCAGAGGGTCATCTGCCCTCTGTAATAAAAAACAGAATGAGGATCAACGATGAACGGGCGTCATAGGACGCCCATCCCAAACAAATGCAACGAACAATAACGAATGAAATCAGATAAACAAAAATAAGGAAAAGGATAGCGTCTTGGATTAGTAATCAAAAAATCGTCGGTCCTGGGTTCTAAACCTCCCGCAGCTTAAATTTTGATTAATAATCAGCACTGGCGGCCGAATACTTCCGGCATAAGAAGTCACCCTCATTCTGCCAACGGTCTTCTCAAAGAGGGCGGACAGAGAGGTTCAGGGCACTCTCTTGTCCTTTGGGTAGTTAACTGCCGCTAAAGGTGGAAGGATCAGAAATAAATAACGGGATGAGGATGCATAAGGCAATGGGAAACCACAGCATTAAAGACACATAACGTGTATCCACAGGACATGTGGCCTGTAATTGAAAAAGTCTCATGATGACCTCTCCATTGGCAAAAGATTCCGGAATAGTCCGGGGAGGGACCTGCCAAGGGGGAGGCGACCGTGAGAAAAATGTTGAATAACCAACGAAAGGATAATGTTCTTGGAGCCGGGGCGTGGAATGTCGTAAGCCTGAACGTTGTAGGGAAGGTAGAAAATCTGAAAAGAGAAATGCTGAGTCTCAGTCTAGATATAGCTGTGGTCGGTGAAGTGAAATCTACATCTACATCTACATGGATACTCTGCAAATCACATTTAAGTGCCATGCAGAGGGTTCATCGCACCACCTTCACAATTCTCTGTTATTCCAATCTCTTATACTTCGTGGAAAGAACAAACACCTGTATCTTTCCATACGAGCTCTGATTTCCTTTATTTTATCATGGTGATCGTTTCTCCCTATGTAGGTCGGTGTCAACACAATATTTTCGCTTTCGGATGAGAAAGTTGGTGACTGGAATTTCGTGAGAAGATTCCGCTGCAACGAAAAATGCCTTTCTTTTAATGATGTCCAGCCCAAATCCTATAACATTTCAGTGACACTCTCTCCCATATTTCGCGATAATACAAAGCATGTTGCCCTTTTTCTAACTTTTTCGATGTACTCCGTCAATACTATCTGGTAAGGATCCTACACCGCGCAGCAGTATTCTAAAAGAGGACGGACAATCGTATTGTATGCAGTCTCCTTAGTAGATGTCTTACGTTTTCTAAGTGTCCTGCCAATAAAACTCTAGATGTGTTTCACAAGAACGATGTTTTCTAAATCCATGTTGACTGTGTTCCAATAGACCGTTTTCTTCGAGGTAATTCACAATAAATGTTCCAAAATCCTGCTGCACATCGACGTTAATGATATGGGCTTGTAATTTAGTGGACTACTCCTACAACCTTTCTTGAATATTGGTGTGACCTGTGCAACTTTCCAGGCTTTGGGTACGGATCTTTCGTCGAGCGAAGGGTTGTATATGTTAAGTATGGAGCTAATGCATCAGCGTATTCTGAAAGGAACCTAGTTGGTATACTGTACAGTCAGCACCAGGAGACTTACTTTTATTAAGTGATTTAAGTTGCTTCACTACTTCGAGGATATTTATTTGTACGTTAGTCATGTTGGCAGTTGTTCTTGATTCGATTCTGGAGTATTTACTTTGTTTTCTTTTGTGAAGACATTTTGGAAGGTTGTAATAACTCTGGTTGGCAGCACTGTCTTCGACAGTATCTATCGCCCAGAATGAGGCATTGATTGTGTCTTGCAGCTAACATACTTCACATACGACCAGAATCTCTTTGGATTTTCTGCGAGATTTCGAGACAAAGTTTCGTTGTGAAAACGAATATAAGCATCTTGCATTGAAGTCCGCGCTAAATGTCGAGGTTCTGTAACAGATCGCCAATCTTGGAGACTTTGCGTCTGTTTCTATTTGTCATGTTTATTTAATTGTTTCTGCAACAGTCTTCTGCCCGTTTTTGTGTACCAAGGAGGATTAGCTCGGTCGTTTGTTAATTTATTTGGTGTAAATCTCTCAATTCCTGCCGATACTATTACTTTGAATTCAAGCTACATCTGGTCTACATTTATTAATTTGGAAGGAGTGGAGATTGTCTCTCTGGAAGGCGTCAAGTGAATTTCTATCTTTTTTTTAATAGGTATATTTTTCGTTTATTTTTGGAGGATTTAGGGGTTACAGTATTCAATCTCACTACGACAACCCTCTGCCTACTGATCCCTGTGTACGTTTTGATGCTCCTTATTAATTCGGGATTATTTGTTGCTAAGAGGTCGAGTGTGTTTTCACAACAATTTAGTACTCGATAACTCATGAACTAACTGCTCGAAATAATTTCAGAGAATGCGTTTAGCACAATTTCGGATGATGCGCGCCTCCAGAATTAAACATGTATTTTCACCAACATATGGAAGTCACTACCAACTATAATCGCATGAGTCGGGTACGTGCTTGAAATCAAACTCAAGTTTTCTTTCAACCGTTCAGCAATTGAATCATCTGAATTGGGAGGTCGGTGAAAGGATGCAATTATTATTTTATTCTGGTTGGCAACAATGACCTCTGCCCATACTAATTCACAGAAACTATTTACTTCAATTCGCGACAGGATAAACTACTTCTAATAGTAACGACCACTCCACCACCAACCCTGTGTAGCCTATCCTTTCGGAACACCGTCAGGTTCTTCGCAAAAATTTCGGCTGAGCTTATCTCTGGCTTTAAATGGAACGAAGACAAGGATTTCTGGTCATATGAGTATAGGGTAATATCAACAGCAGCAAAAAATGGTATAACGGGAGCAGGATTCGTTATGAATACGACGGAAGGGCAGAGAATGTGTTACTGTGAACAGTTCAGTGACAGGGTTGTTCTTATCAGAATAGACAGCAAAATAACACCGACAACGATAGTTCAGGTATACATGCCGACGTCACAAGTTGAAGATGAAGACATAGAGGAAGTTTATGAGGCTATTGAAAGGGTAATATAGTACGCAAAGAAAGATGAAAATCTAATAGTCACGGAGGACTGGAATGCAGTTGTAGGGGAAGGAATAGAAGAAAAGTTTACAGGAGAATATGAGCTTGGGACAAGGAATGAGGATTCTGTTATAAATTTCAGCTAGCAATATCGAATATTCTGTTCAAAAATCACAGGAGGTGGAGCTGTACTTGGAAAAGGCCGGGTGATAAGTGAAGATTTCAGATTACATCATGGTCAGACAGAGATTCCGAAATCAGATACTGGATTGTAAGGCGTATCCAGATGCAGATAGACTCAGATCACAATGTAGCAGTGATGAAGAGTAGGCTGAAGTTTAAAAGATTGGTCAGGAAGAATCAATACGCAAAGAAGTGGGATACGGAAGTACGAAGGAATGACGAGGTACGCTTGAAGTTCTCTAAGGCCATAGATACAGCAATAAGAAATAGCACAGTAAGAATTGCAGTTGAAGAGGAATGGACATATCTAAAAAGGGCAATTACAGAATTTGGTAGGAAAAACATACGTACAAAGAAGGTATCTGCGAAGAAACCACGGGTAACAGGAGAAATTCTTGAGTTGATCGACGAAAGATGGAAGCACAAAAACCAGGGAAATTCAGGAACGCAGAAGTACAGGTCGCTGAGGAATAAAATAAATAGGAATGGCAGGGAAGCTGAGGCGAAATGGTTGCATGAAAATGTGAAGAAATCGAATAAGAAATGATTGTCGGGAGAACTGACTCAACATACAGGAAAGTTGAAATAAACTTCGTTGAAACTAAAAGCAAGGTTAGTACCATTAAGAGTGCAACGGGAATTACACTATTAAATGCGTAAGAGAGAGTGCGTAGGTGGGAAGAGAACATTATAGGCCTCTACGCAGGGGAAGATTTGTCTGATGTGATAGAAGAAGAAACAGAAGTTGATTTAGAAGAGCCAGGGTATCCAGTATTAGAATTTAAGAAAAAAAATTGAGGACTTAAGATCAAATAAGGCAGAAGGGATAGGTAACATTCCATCAAAATTTCTAAAATGTTGGGGGAATTGGAACAAAACGAATATTCACGTTGTAGTGTAGAATGTATGAGTCTGGGGACATACCATTTGACTTTCGGAAAAAATATCATCCACACAATTCCGAAGACTGCAACAGCCGGCAAGTGCGAGAATCATTGTACAATCAGCTTAACAGCTGATGCATCAAATTTGCTGACAAGAGTAATCTACAGAATAATGGAAAAGAAAACTGAGGATGTGTTAGGTGACGATCAGTTTGGATTTAGGAAAGGTGTGGCACCAGAGAGTCCATTTTGACAATGCGGTTGGTGATTGAAGCAAGACAAAGAAAAATCAAGATACGTTCATAGGATCTGTAGACCGGAAAAAAGCATTCGACAGTGTAAAATGGTGCAAAATTCTCGAAATTCTGAGAAAAATATGGGTAAGCTATACGGAGACATGGTTAATTCACAATATGTATAAGAGCCAAGAGGGAATAATAAGAGTGGACGACCAAGAACGAAGTGCTCGGAGTAGAAGGGATGTAAGACACCCCTGCTGTTCAATCTGTACATAGAAGAAAGGTTCAGGAGTGGAATTAAAATTCAAGGTGCGGACGTTCAATTTAATAAATCAGGTGTTGTGAAATACATTGGTGATGGCCCTCAAATACGCACCCTCTGACTCAGTGATGAAATGTTAAACGTTTTGGCTGGTTTCGCTGTCTAGGGGCTGGGATACGTAGTTGCCGCATTACAAACAAAATACTGCTGAGTCTACGGTATACAATATGAATGGACACATGAATCGAATGGTCGAAGGTTCCTATCACTCGGCAGTTGCGAATTATGAAAGTAACATATAAATTTATAAATGAAAGATTGCAGTTAAATAAAATCTGCAGATGCTATTTTAACTACTTTAAATGATGAGTACGATAGCAGAAGTACCTTTAAGAATGCCCTTTATTACTGTAAAACACTTATTGGCGTCGATGGTCCAGCAATTAAATAAAATATAAGTTGAATAACAGGGAAACAATAGATTCCTACTGCACGTAATTAGCAACAACAACATAGCTCGCGAGATATTCACTTCTAAACGCATACTACGTCTTCACTGCAGAAGCCACGGAAATCTCTCAAGTTCACAAGTCGGCACTCCGAAGTATTTCTCTCCCGACCACGCGCAAACCGCTCCACACTCTCCAAGTCTCTGCCCCGACCGTGCGTCCGTCGCTCATACTGTCCCAGACTGTCGGTGTCCTGTGACTTCCTGCCCAGAAATGCCCTCCATTCACTTCGGTAGTCACCTCCCTCACTAACGAGCGCTGTGCTTGGCGACAGCGCTCCTGTCATGTCTCCCAGCCAACGCACACTCACAAACACATTCGAAATACTGGATTTACATTTAAATAACTTGAAATTAAATAAATATTCCAACTGCTGGACCATAAATACCCTCTAACACACATTTTTAAATACACAAATAAATCAAGTAAACATACATAAAAGGAATGGAAACAAAAGGTATGCCAGTAGCCCAACGTCTCTGTGCTTTCTAAAATACAGTAAATATTTATCCAATTTCTTCATGAATATTATATATCGGATATAAATAAAGACATAGATGAATAAATATATTTATAAGCATGCTGCTACCGCTTTTTCTTGTAACTGTGGAGTACTTATGGTCTGAGCGATCGATAGTAATCAGCCACTTTGACCTCTAATAAATATTCAAGTTACATGCCTTTAATTCACACCAATTTAGGTTTACACTAATATCTTTCTGAAAACACGGTGATCGACAAAATCGGATGAAGCGTTTATATTTTGGAAATTCATTACTAGGTGTTACTTGCATAATATACAGTCAGATACTAAACTTTAAACAAATAAAGATATTGAAAATCAGATTAAATCATCAGAATCGTCGTGCAAATAATGGTAAGGTGCATGTTTCTTTTTGAGGTATCATAATTCATCTGGCTACTATTAATTTCTATACGAACTGCGAAATGCCTGCCATTAAGGTTTCACAAAGTCCGCCATCTTTGGCACTCCCGGCATGTCTCCTTCATAAACACAGCATCACCATGGAATTCACAGCCACGCAGTCCCTGTACCGCAACTAACATTTGGCACTATGTGGCCGCCGATGAGGCGTGGCCCGCCGAGAGGCCCCAGCGTGGCCACGCCAACTCCAAACTTAGAATATTTCCAGGGCACCACAACTCGCCCATTACCTCATAAAGGTAAAACGATATCAATTATACGATTCGCTGATGACATCGCTGTCCTGAGTGAAAGTGAAGAGGAATTACATGATCGGCTGAATGGAATGAACAGTCTAATGAGTGCAGAATATGGATTGAGAGTAAATTAAAGGAAGACGAAAGTAATTATAAGTAGCAGAAATGAGAACAGCGAGAAACTTAATGGTCAAGAAGTAGGTGAAGTTAAGGAATTCTACTACCTAGGCACCGAAATAACCATTGACAGATAGAGGAAGGAGGCCATCAAAAGCACACTAGCACTGGGAAAAAGGACATTGCCCGCCAAGAGAAGTCTACTTGGGCCTTAATTTGACGAAGAAATTTCTGAGGATCTATGTTTGGAGCACAGCATTGTATGGTAGTGAAGCATGGACTGTGAGAAAACCGGAACAGAAGAGAGGTGAAGCGTTTGAGATGTGGCACTAGAGATGAATGTTGTTAATTAGGTGGACTGATAAGGTAAGGAATGAAGAGGTTCTACACAGAATAGGAGATGGAACGAATAAGTGGAAAACACTGACACTTAGAGGGGACAGGATGGTGGGAGATGTGATAAGACAGCAAGGAACGTTTTACATGGTACTAGAGGGAGCTGTAGATGGCAAAAACTGTAGAGCAAGACAGAGATTGGAGTACATCCAGCAAATAATTGAGGATGTAGGTTGCAGGTGCTACTCTGAGATGAAGAGGTTGACACAGGAGAGTAATTTCGGGTGGGCCGCATCAAACCATCCAGAAGACTGATGACTCAGAAAAAAAGAGAAACTAAACTTACCGTAACTTCTGAGGTCCTCAGTTTTCTTTTCCATTTTTCTGTTTATTATTCATCTTAACAACTTGATTGTATGAGCTGTTAAGCTGCCGTGCTGTCTTCAGAATTGTGTGGATGACATTTTTTCTGAAAGTCTGATAGATTTTGCACACTTGCCTGAACCGTTGTTTTCTCGCTATTTCCTCCAATGAATTTATAAATTGTGACCTGTAATAGTTATAGGAATAGATAAAGGTCATGGAACACATGAATGTAATTCCGCATGGGAACCAGAATGTGACGAATGAGGAAAAGAAAACTACTAGAGTTTACTAAAAAGAAATGCCTCCAAATTTCTTATGTAAAAATTCTTAAAGCTTTTTAGATAAAACTGCATTTATTAACATATTACAGCATTATTCTTCATGTTAACATACCTATTTTGCAACATAGTCGCCATGGCGACGAACACATTTATCCCAATGAGAGACCAATTTGTTGATACCGTCAGCGTAGACTGCCTGAATTTGTTGCCGGAGCCACAACCCCACCTTTGCTTGCACCGTTTCATCACTATCATAGTGAAGTCCTCGAAGGCGTTCTTTAAGTTATGGAAACAGATGAGAATCGGATGAGGCCAAGTCGGGATTGTTTGGAGGATGATCGAAGGCAGTGAACCCTAGTCATCGGACTGTTGCAATGTCGCAGTGCTCGTGTGTGGTAGTATTGTCATGCTGAAAGAGAGTGAGCTCCATGTGTGGACGAACTCTTCTGCTGTTATAAACTGGATTACACTACGCTGTTTCTCGATCACCGCCACATTTACGTTACGCAACGCTATGTTACAGGCTACAATTCTGAGCCCTCTAGCAGAAGAGCTTTGCAGCTTGCATCATCGAAGCGAGAAGTCGGCCGATTAATATGCACGTTATGCAATACAAGGGGCGTTTGAAAAGTCCGTGGAAAAATAAAAACTACTTACGTGTGTGGGGAAAACCTTTTTTATTTTTCAACATTGTCTCCTTTTAGATTTATGCACTTCGTCCAATGCTGTTCTAATTTGTTGATCCCTTCCGAATAACAGGAATTGTCCAAGTCTGCAAAATAGCAATTAGTTGCTGCAATCACCTCCTCGTTCGAATAAAATCTTTGTCCCACCAGCCATTTCTTCAAATTAGGGAACAAATGGTAGTCCAAGGGAGCCAAGTCTGGAGAATAGAGGGGATGTGAAAAGAGTTGGAATCCTATTTCCATTAATTTTGCGACCACAACTGCTGAGGTGTGTGCTGGTGCATTGTCGTGATGGAAAAGGACCTTTTATGCGGTCCAATCACCGGCGTTTTTCTTGCAGCTCAAAGTTTTCAAACGGTCCAATAACGATGAATAATATGCACCAGTAATATTTTTTCTTTTCCAGATAGTTGATGAGGATTATCCCTTGCGAATCCCAAAAGACAGTCACCATAACCTTTCAGGCCGAAGGACTGGTCTTCGCCTTTTTTGGTGCAAATTCTCCCTTGGTAACCCATTGTCTAGATTGTTGCTTGGTCTCAGTAGTATAGTAATGTATCCATGTTTCATCCACAGTGACGAAACGACGCTTAAAGTCCTGCGAATTCTTCCTGAACAGCTGCAAACCATCCTTGCAAAACTTCACACGATTCCGTTTTTAGTTAAGCTTGAGCAATCGCGAAACCCATCTTGCAGATAGCTATCTCATGTTTATGCAAAATATTATGTACCCATTCATTCGAGATGCCCACAGCACTAGCAATCTCACGCACTGTAACTCTTCTGTCATCCATCACCATATCACGGATTTTATCAATGATTTATGGACTCATAATCTCCACAGAGCGTTCAGAACGTTCATCATCACTTGTGTCAATACGGCCACTCCAAAATTTTTGAAACCACTTATAAACTGTTCTAATCGAAGGTGCAGAGTCACCGTAATGTTTATCAAGCTTCTCTTTAGTCTCCTGACGCGTTTTGCGTTTCATAAAGTAATGTTTAATCACCACACGAAATTCTTCTTTGTCCATTTTTTGACAATCACTGGACTTCCTTGATTCACTCGAATGCAATACACAAATAAATAGACCAATATGCCCGAAAATTGGTGTGCGTTCTTTCCAAAGATGCTACTAACTAAACATGACTTTGATACGCGCTGGTGGTGCCATCTCTCGGACTTTGCACGGACTTTCAAACGCCCCTCGTACCTCAACCGATATCGAGAACAGAATTACTTTTCCGCGCCCTCTCTTACACGGCATGATCCTTTGTCCAGCGCACAACAGAGTTCAAGGGAGGTGATGGTATTTGAGAATTGCGTGAGATGGCCCTTAGACTGATTGCCGTGTTACAACTGGAACGCGGTGGAGAATGTGCAGTTAGATTCCCTTCTATGGCGGTCCTAACGACTTCTCAGACTCTAAGTGGCACACATTCCGACACTCCATTTCGCGTCTCTACCACCCGTGGAACAAACTTCGATCTTGAGAAGTGCCACGAAGAGCTTACCATGGCACGTGAGGAGTGCAATCTGCCTTTAATATCGTTTTTGTTCCGGGGAGAAGTAGTAACACCACGTTTATAAGCGGCATAATTATTAAAATTGCTTCTGGTCTGTTGACGAAATTTAATTTCGAATACAGTCTAAAATTACAGCACAGGTGTGTACTGTTGCTAACGGCAAATATATTAATGATGAGTATACCCACCCGGTTAATGGGCAGCAGTATATACATTAACACATACAACCAGTTGTAGCCTGTAGGCTGACTTGCAATTGATATGCAATTAACTAATTAATGAACTACGAAATTGCGACTTTTTAATTTTGATATTCGCGTTTCATCTGTGGATATTGGACGTCAGTTTCAGAATGGTTGTCAATTACTTTCTTTAACAGCAGCTACCATATTCTTATAACCAAATTACTGAGGTAAGACGCGTGCATTTTGATTTTTCATGTACGTGCTAGTTTCGGCGTAAGTTATAATGCTTTTAGTTTTGAAATTAGAATTAGAAATTATTAATTAGAATAATGGCGAGTCGTAAGTCCTTTTCACAAATTTGTATATAATTCGACAATGTACGGTAACCAGTGTCAGTGTCCTAACTCATTATGTCGGGGACAAATTTCATAGAGTGTCGGAGTTCCAGATGATTATCGTTAGCAGTGATGACTCGGTGTAAAAATAATATCTGCAACAAAGTTTCGAGTAAAATTCCAGATACCAGGAATATCTGTTTTCAGATACTGGAATATTTACAAATAGGCTACTGTTCAGGGCAATAGTTATATACCAGCCCATACATATAAAACACCTTTGTTTTGATTACCATCTTTGCAGCAGCAATTAAATGATAATAATTACTCGTTCTTTCTGTCTTAAGGATATTGCTAATTAAGCGACTTTTACACCAGTTCTTTTCACCTTTACTGACAGTGCACTCGTGGCGATTCTGTAATACACTGCCTGAAAAAAATTAGTACAGCTGGAAAGCCAATATCGATTTTGACCCGATGACGGCGAATGTAAACTGGGGGATGATAGATGTACTGATAATGATTTCAGCGGTGTCTGTCCAAATATAGTACAATGGGATAGCTACCATTTCGCCATCTGTGTGTACCCTTTGATAGGGAATAGCCAAGGCAGAAGGCTCTGTGTGATGCAGACGTGTGAAGCAAGCAAGCAACCATGCCGTGGAGACACAATCGTGCTTCGTATAACCAACGACGCGAGTCTGAAAGGGCTCCCGTTGTAACCTTCCGAGTGGTAGTATGATCCTTTTGGAGAATTGCCACATACGTTGGACTTGCGCACTAGTTGTGCAACTATAATGGTATCAGTGATCACGTGAACATACTCACACTCTAGCATGCTAAAAGCAAAAATAAACAAATAAGTTAAATATATTTCAATTGTTTCAACTTTAATCTGATAATTATATATATATTGTGTTTCATACTAGAATGTCGTGTTCCCAGTTTAGCACAGCTTTGCCACAGGAAACACGAAAGCGGTTGAAGACGTCCGTGTTCTGGTCGGCTTCTGATCGTTGTCAGAAGGAGGCTAGTTTTTGATTACGCAAAGGCTTCTATTATTTGGAAAAGAACAACCCGGATTTCTTTACGTAATAAGTATGAAATTTAAAATCACAATGAACAATAAAAATTGCATTTGCAAATGAAATCATTTATAAATGAGGCAGTTATGAGTTGTATAGAAGACAAGGAGCGGCCTTCTGTCTACGACCAGGATGCCGCAGTATTCTCTGCTGTAGTAAAGGCAGTTTGATATTTACAAAAATAATATGACATGGAGATAAAAAAAATATAAAGGAAAAGAACAGAATAAGAAATTTGGTAAACACTAAATATATTCAAACAATTCTCACAAGCAATTAGGGCTTATTTATAAACAGTATAACTTACATAAGTACTTTTCTAACTGTAGGGTGCGATCAGATTTAAGCCTGCCCTGTGCTATCTGCTTGGTTCACGTTTTTTGTCACAAATTACAGTAATTACTTTTCTCCTTCCTTCAAGACAATTCTTGCACCGTTCAACACCTTCATAACAATAACTCGCCGGTTCACAGTATCGAACATAAATTACCCGAATTTTATTAATTAATAATGTTGTCTGCACGCTGGCAAGACCTCTCACTTTTATGGCTTGAAGTCGACCTTCTTTACGTTTTCACATTACAAGCAAAAGTACGATAAAATCTGAAGATCTACAAAAGTTTTTACTGTCATCTTTCATTTAGATCGAAGCGGAACGTTCAGTTCAGCTTCTGTTAAAATGTTTCTTTGACTGCGCAATCAATGCATTAGCGTCCGCACTAGATGCGCATCTTTACAGTTACGTAAATTATATAAAACAAATATCTTTCAAAGAATAGGTCTTATCTCGTAAGTTGATCATTTGACGTACAGATAGGTGAATGCCTTTCCAAGGTTACTCACAGCTTATACGACGGAAATCCCGATAATATTACAACACCTATAGACTAGCTTGTCGACGTCCGTACGGGGTATAATCCCGCTAGGACCATTGTATTGTAAGGGCAGCTACTACATCTTTGATAGGTCTTGTGATGCCGGACGTGTCAACACGAACTGGTTATGAGCAGTGGGAATACGGGAACGCACACCTCTAGCCCATCTTCTACTGAGGCCACAGCATCAACCAGCAAGGCTTGACTGGTGCCGTCACTTGGAAGATTGAACGGCGTGCCGTGGTCGTCAGCGATGGTAGGAGGTTCCGCCTGCACGTAAGTGATGGTTGTCTGCATGTATGACATAGATCAGGTGAGCGTTGTTTCTCAGATGCATTCGTTCAAGACGCACAAGCCCTACCCCGCACTTTATGGTCTATGGTGCGATAAGCTACAACTCTCTTTCACCTTCTGGTGGCGACGCTAATCAGCGCTCATACGTGCAAAATGTTGTTAGCCCCGTTCTTTTGTCATTCTTGCAACAGGAACATGATCTGTTGTTCAGGATTATGTTCGCCCACACATTGCCCGTAAACTCAACGTGTTCTGCAAGACATGCAGCAACACCCCTGGTCAGAACGATCTGCACTGGTGTGACCCATCAATCAACTATCCTTACAGCACTACGTGGACAGATCGAGCAGGTGTGTCATAACGTATCGACTGGATGCCAGAGTCAGCGACTGCGTTAACGCTACACAACGTACTAACATGGCTGTTTCAGCATGTGTCGATACCTGGTACCTCAGAACCCCTTGCGCTTTTGGTCTTTCAACATAATCATTCATGCACTGTACCAACAATAAATCCTGAATGAGACGGAAAACTCGAAAAGTGTGTACTAATTTTTTTCTGGCGGTGTACTTTACACGCGTAATATATTCCAACAATTTGAAAGTGTGTACTAATTTTTTCTGGCCGTGTACTTAACACGAGTAACATATTCCTACAATTTGATAATTATAGAGTTTTGAATACTATTGTGACGCTATATTACTCTCTTTCAAATTCTGAAGGTGGGAGGGGTAAAATACAGGGAGCAAAAGGCTATTTACAACTTGTACAGAAGCCAGATGGCAGTTATAAGAGTCGAGGGGCATGAAAGGGAAGCAGTGGTTGGGAAGGGTGTGAGACAGGGTTGTAGCCTCTCCCCGATGTTATTCAATCTGTAATTGAGCAAGCAGTGAAGGAAACAAAAGAAAAATTCGGAGTAGGCATTAAAATCCATGGAGAAGAAATAAAAACTTAGAGGTTTGTCGATGACATTGTAATTCTGTCAGAGACAGCAAAGGACTTGGAAGAGCAGTTGAACGGAATGGATAGTGTCTTGAAAGGAGGATATAAGATGAACATCAACAAAAGCAAAACGAGGATAATGGAATGTAGTCGAATTAAGTCGGGTGATACTGAGGGAATTAGATTAGGAAATGAGACACTTAAAGTAGTAAAGTAGTTTTGCTATTTGGGGAGCAAAATAACTGATGATGGTCGAAGTAGAGAAGATATAAAATGTTGACTCGCAATGGCAAGGAAAGCTTTTCTGAAGAAGAGAAATTTGTTAACATCGAGTATAGATTTAAGTGTCAGGAAGTCATTTCTGAAAGTGTTTCTATGGAGTGCAGCCGTGTATGGAAGTGAAACATGGACGATAAATAGTTTGGACTAGAAGAGAATAGAAGCTTTCGAAATGTGGTGCTACAGACGAATGCTGAAGATTAGATGGGTAGATCACATAACTAATGAGGAGGTATTGAATAGG
Organism: Schistocerca cancellata; assembly: GCF_023864275.1. Taxonomy (NCBI): domain Eukaryota; kingdom Metazoa; phylum Arthropoda; class Insecta; order Orthoptera; family Acrididae; genus Schistocerca; species Schistocerca cancellata. Next base: position 142,229,706 of record NC_064630.1, on the reverse strand, counting down.
ATTGGGGAGAAGAGAAGTTTGTGGCACAACTTGACTAGAAGAAGGGATCGGTTGGTAGGACATGTTCTGAGGCATCAAGGGATCACCAATTTGGTATCGGAGGGCAGCGTGGAGGGTAAAAATCGTAGAGGGAGAACAAGAGATGAGTACACTAAGCGGATTCAAAAGGATGCAGGTTGCAGTAGGTACCGGGAGATGAAGAGGCTTGCACAGGATAGAGTAGCATGGAGAGCTGCATCAAACCAGTCTCAGGACTGAAGACCACAACAACAACAGAGTTTTGCATACTAATGTGACGCTATATTACTTTTCTGGATGAAGATGGTCATTTCATTTTGCTTGCCATTCCTCTTAGCTTGTTAGATGTTAAATTTATGTGTATTTGTTGCAATGAGTGCTGGTTGTTTTCTTTGTGTTTTAATGTTTTCATGCCCTCTGATTTGTTACTTATACAGACGTTAAAACATGTTAAGTAGTTGTGCCCACACAGCCTCATCCATTTTCCAGTCACATCGTTTCCTATGCCACATTCTCAGATCTGCACATAATGTAGTTTATGAACCTATAAACACTATTAAAACTCTTGTGTCATTGGTAGTGTCAAGTTCTCAGTGGTCTGATGAATACCGCGTTCTTACATATTATAGTATTTGAGTGTATCACAAGAACAGAAAATGTAACATATCGAAAGTATTTACGTTTTTTATTTATTTAGCGTATGGCATTACATGTGAACAGCGATTAACAATTGTGGATTACATAGTTTTACAAAATTTTACAAAAATATATTACTTTCATATCTCATAATTTAAAAAATACGTCTGTAAATTAATATCTAATTTGTCGATCCATTCAAGGGCTGTCTCTGTCACTTCGAAGAAAGCTTCCAAGTTCCCATGGTAAGCTCCTGCTACAGCTTATTACAATGTGACGGATCAAATGGTTCAAATGGCTCTGAGCCTATGGGTCTGAACTTCTGAGGTCATCAGTCCCCTAGAACTTAGAACTACTTAAACCTAACTAACCTAAGGACATCACCCACATCCATACCCGAGGCAGGATTCGAACTGGTGACCGTAGCGGTCGCGCAGTTCCAGACTGAAGCGCCTAGAACCGCTCGGCCACTCCGGCCGGCTCTGACGGATCGTCTGGTGTTCATTTCCACAGTCACCTTGAAAAGATGAAGCCCTTCCCCCTTGGTAGAGGTTTTCAGCACAGATGCCGTGGCCTGTGCGGATGCGATTAATTGTTTTCCAAGCACGTCTTGTTAGTTCCATACCAGCTGGCCTTGTGCCAGGTTTTTGGAGGGTCTGATGTTCCTCATGGGCAATAATGTTCCACATATCTGTCCACTTTTTGTTGATACTGAAAGTAGCTACTTGTAGCTCGTACAGTATAGCCCACCAACGTACAGAAGAAATAAGAAATGTTTCACCGGACTATTATGGCGTTAGACATAACTTCGACTAAGTACACTTGTATGTGACCTAGTAACTGGTATTAATAGTTCTACCCACGTGGTAATTCATGTTTCAAATGGCTCTAAGCACTATGGGACTTAACATCTGAGGTCATCAGTCCCCTAGAACTTAGAACTACTTAAGCCTAACTAACCTAAGGAAATCACACACATCCATGCCTGAGGCAGGATTCAAACCTGCGACCGTAGCGGTCGCGTGGTTCCAGACTGAAACGGGTAGAACCGCTCGGCCGACGGTAATTCATGAACGAAAGACGCTTTTCGAACCGAGGCATACTGAATACGTCCACACAAGCTAATTGACAACACAACGCAAACGCACACGAACGCTAGCACGGCGAATATCTGCATAATACTTGGTTTATCATAGAAATGAGCGGATTCTAGCTCCTTCCGCAGTAACGTTAAGCTTCACGGCAAATACATTTGCTTTTTGTTTGAGTAAACCACCAGTGTTTACTGTATTCAAGAGTATGGCTATGGTGATTGTATAGCGAAGCCGACAGCAAATAAGCAAGAGCTTAAGATGCAGTTGAAACATTGTTTGCTGATGGGTACTTGAGGATTAGTGGGCTTTAGCCAAGGAAAACGATATATTAGGAGTGACCGTGGAAATTGGTCTGACAAAACTGTTGCCGCATTCAGTACAATACACTGGTGTGTCAATAGAATCTGCAAACAGAGCTAATGTTCTATCTCAGGACACCACATCCAACATAAAACCAGCCTAACCACTGCTGGCAAAAGGACCATATAGATCAGATTAGTAATTCAAAGCAAGGCTTGCAGTTTACTAGGGTTGGAACTTTAATAGTGGCAACTATTTATTTACAGCTCGTACAAAACTGATATGTGTTTCAAAGTTTTACTGACCTTCAAAGTAGTCACCAGCATTGCTTATAACCCGTTGAAAGCGATGCGGAAGTCGTACGATACTCTTAGCAGTGTCAGTTGTGTTGACAGTTCAGTTTAGAAGTCGAGTTGAACTCACGAGGGCTTAAGTCAGGGGAGTGCAGAGGGTGGTATAGCACATAGCAGCCCCGTCAGTCAAACAAATCAATACATGTCCGAAAGAACAGATACCATCTTAGTATATATATAGTTAAGGCTCACCGGCCATTTGACCATCTTCTTCTTCTGTGCCAATGCACAAACAGTGCCTGAACTCTTACGGGAATCGGCAACGCTTCGCGAGTAATGAGTATAATGGGCGGGGGCACTACGAATGTAGCGCGGGACAATACGTTGAGAATGTGGGTTTCGCGGGAGGCGTGCCAGAGATAAATCCCTGCAGTCGCGCTATCCTCTGTGTCCTCGGTGGCTCAGATGGATAGAGCGTCTGCCATGTAAGCAGGAGATCCCCGGGTTCGAGTCCCAGTTGAAGCACACATTTTCATCTGTCCCAGTTGACGTTTGTCAACGCCTGTAAGCAGCTAAGGCTGTTCATTTCATTGTAAATCAGTAACAGCTTGCACTGTACGTGCTTGAACATTGTCCTACAAAATGATGGTCAGGTCCTGCAGAAAGTGTCATCACTTCTATCTCTAACCTGTTCGTACGTTGTGTTCCAAAAATCAACAGCATAGAGGCCGAATTGATGACACTTTCTGCAGGACCTTACCATCATTTTGCAGGACAATGCTCAAGTACGTACAGTGCAAGCTGTTACTGATTTGTTTGACTGATGGGGCTGCTAAGGGCTATACCACCTACTGCACTCCCCTGACTTAAGCCCTCGTGAGCTCGATTTCTAAACTGAAGGAAACACTTCACGGCATTCTCTTCAGAACTGCTACAAATTCGTCGGGCAATAGAGCGCTGCTCGAACTGTCAACACACCTAGCACTGCTAAGAGTATCCTACGACTTCCACATCGCTGGCAACGGGTTATACACAATTCTGGTGACTACTCTGAAGGTCAGTAAAACTTTGAAATAAGTATCTATTTTGTACGAACTGTAAATAAATAGTTGCCACTATTAAAGTTCCAACCCTCGTATATATGAGAAAGGTAAATTAGAAAATAAGGTACACTCTCAGGCTCTAGTGCGCCTAAAATCTTCTCGTACTGAAGCTTATTTCCTATGACATACTAACCGTTATAGTGGCCCCAACTTTGTGATAACTGAACAACTCCCACAGTAAAGCTAAAACACAACCAGACACTACCGTCTGCACACCTATATTTTGCTGAACAGAACCGGTAGGGAACTCTTCTTAGCACCCAAGAGCACGCACAACTGTTCACCTCTGCTGGTGTCTCGTCAGTGTGACCTTCCTTAGAGCTGAGTAGCCAGGCACTGTCAGTTTTCCCGAGCGGGAGACGACGTGTTGGAAGCAAGCCGCTGCAGGCTCAACCGGGCTGCCCCCACTATTGGCCCCCGCAGTTGCCGCTCCGTCTATACAGCTGGCCCACCTCGGTAGGTCGCTTGTTGTGCTTCTGCAACGGCGCTCTGCGACTCTCCACGTCTTCACTGAGGAGGCTTTTCGTAGATCGATCATGGCGGCGCTGGCGATGGACCGCTGCGCCAGAGGCGACCTCTGGATGACCAGCCGACAAACGAACATTGGACACGCCCGTCGTAAAGCCGTCGGCACACAGCGTCATAGCGTGGAATAGCACCTTCGGGATTCTTTCCGAACGTGCAGAGCAATATCTAGCATGTCATATTTCTGAGCGTGCGTCTGAACGTTGACCAATGAGATGGAACAACGCCACCTACGTCACACGCACGCCGTCTCCCTTCAGTACAGAGTTGTGAGGCGCCATATTGGCATTCATCTCAAGCCAATATGTATATATGCCGTTTCTGAGCACCAGCAAATTGAGAATCACTGGAAAACCCCTTGTTAGTTGTGTGATTGGATCCAATACAATAATGAGAAACATCATATTCGAAGCCAAAGTATTATTGTAACTTTCGTATTATGAGAGTAGGCTATTTGAAGCCAGCGACGCACTGAAGATCCACCCAAAACGCATTGTTCTTGGTAAAATTTGTTATAATTAAATTTCAATTAGTAACATAATTAGCTACGATTAACGTTTTTAGCAAGGGGTAAGATAATATGATTAAGCACCTAATCCATGTTGTTGGTGTAGCGTAGTGAGTAGCGTATCTATCCACCAATGATTTTTTTTTTTTTTTTTTTTTTTTTTTTTTTTTTTTTTTTTTTTTTTTTTTTTTTTGGGGGCGGTGGTTCGCGTCGTAGCACTTCGAAATTTTTTTCCCTAACATTCGCGTTTTTATTAGGTTCTGATACTTTATTATTAGTTTAATATAAGTATATGCTATAATATTTGATGTTATGTAAGTATAAGTTCATCTTTTTTTGAGGGGTGACTGATCGATTTGCTTAATCTACAGGACAGCTGACGCTACTTGTAGTATAAAGATATTGTGCTCCTTTTTCTTTTGACACTCCGTCTTCAGGCCGCGTGTGGCATACCGTGGCCATCCGACCGCCGTGTCATCCTCGGTGGAGGATGCTCTCCCAGTCGTTATGATGGTATTGTTGAGCGAAGCCGCTACTATTCGATCGAGTAGCTCCTCAATTGGCATCACGAGACTGAGTGCACCCCGAAAAATGGCATACGCTTTGTAATTCACATGTTGCAAAGATTCTGCTACTGGGTAGGAACAGTGATGAAGTAAGACTGACCTTGGGGTTTTACTAAAATGTGGGGATGATGAACTAATGTTTATCTTATGCGGTGAAGTAATCCAAATTTGTACCGCACTGTTTGTAATGGAACTTTTATAAGCCTGTATCCTTATTGATTGGACAAGGTACTTTCCTTTTCGTGGACGATGAAGGAAATGTGCGTCTTAATAGAGCTAACGTGGGAATTTTACGCGCTCCCGTTGAGTAAACAGTGTGATTTACGAACTAGAAATATCTCTCAACTGCCGCTAGGGTGCGTTGCGATCGCGTATACCACGTTGGGGCCCGCGTACCGTATGCACAAGTCGCATCGTTCCTGAGCTTTCAGCGGCACCTTGAACTTTAACGTTCGACAGCACAGTCCGTGTGCCGACGGCTTAACGGACGGGAATCCAATAAGCCGTAATTCTCGGTGCAATCAAATCGTGTTTTGTGTATGGTGCATTGCAGCGCAAAAATCGATAGCAAATGCCTGAAACACAGCTGAAACATTTATTCGCCTCCAATGCAATCCATTTCGATACACTGGATTGCTTTATCAATGCCAGTATGCTTCCTTCACGGAGATTGTAGGCTTCTCTTTATCTAGCCGAACTGTGACGTGGCCGCGGGCTTAGGCTTCCTTTATCCATTTCTGAAAGCAATTGTCATTTGGAACTAATCGAGCCGAGTGGATGGGGAAGAGGAGAGTTGGGAGACGAGCTTCGGAAGTTACCCCATCCCAGGGGGAGACGCGCGGCTAAGGCAGTGGTCCGAGGCGACGCGTGCGGCGCAGATCCGCTGCGGCAGGGACGGTGGGGCTTAGCGCCACGTCCCTGCGGTAGCCACCGCCAAGTCCCCGACACCGCTGCCCTGCCACCAGCCGTTACTTCGTGTAACGTAACACACGTAATCACCCTGACGCTCATGGCACTCCCGCTGACCGACCACAGTTTCTAAGTGCTTCGAGCAGGAGACATTTTACTGGGAGGAGAAAAGATAAAGACAGTTTGATAGAACCAGACTAAGAACTAGAATGCATAGTAGAGATGGCCATAAGAGTTGGGTGAAGGATGACTATAGGAAGACCAAGTTGGAATAAATAAAGCCATTTAAGTAATTTCCAAAGTTTGATGACAAAAACTAGAGGCTATGTGGAGGAAACAAGAGTATCTGTAGGAAAAAGTACCTTGGAAAGGTTCAAGATTTGTTCACACCAAAAATAATTCAGGGTGAATTAAGAAATATGCCAACTGTTTTGTCTTGAATGGAGTATAATTTGACAGTTAATCACGGATTTGCGAAATGGAAGAGGAAAATTGCTTGGACACTTCAGAAATGAGGTTGTGGCGTAACACTGAAAACGATAGCAAGCAAGGATGGGAATGGTAAGATGCCATGAGATAAAAAATATAACGCGTCACCCACAAAAGATAAATTGATTTTCAGTTAACAAGTTGTGGAAACTTATTATTATTCGAAAATCTCAAAAAAAATACAATTATACACTAAAGAGCCAAAGAAACTGGTACCCCTGTCTAATAAAGTGTAGGGGCCCCGTGAGCATGCAGAAGTGAGACAACAGGACGTGGCATGGACTCGACTAATGTCTGAAGTAGTGCTGAAGGGAACTGACACCATGACTCCTGCAGGGCTGTCCATAAATCTGTAAGAATACGAGGAGGTGGAGATCTACACTACTGGCCATAAAATTGCTGCACCACGAAGATGTGCTACAGACGCGAAATTTCACCGACAGAAAGAAGATGCTATGATATGCAAATTACTAGCTTTTCAGAGCATTCACACAAGGTTGGCGCCGGTAGCGACACCTACAACGTGCTGACATGAGGAAAGTTTCCAACCGATTTCTCATACACTGAAACGTCCCCTTTGAACAATTATACATGACTGTGCTTAAACTGACACACAATATTTTTTAGCGCAACGCAATCTGACTTTTAATAATCCCTACAAAAGAATGGCCCTGACTAACATTAACCTATACCTTTCACAAATCACTTTTCTCACAAAAATCTTCGTTACTCGAACTACTGCAATACGGCGAGCGCCACTACTGCTAGCTAAATAAAAGATTCAAACTACTGAAGGCACTAACTACTGATAGGCATAGTTAGCAAATGAAAGATTTTAATAGAGAACAAACAATGTATTTACCTTAATAATCATAATATATATGCCATCCAGTCTTACAAATTTCAAGTCTCCGCCATTTCTCTCCCCACATCCACCACTGCTGGCGGCTCACCTCCAACAGCGCAACGCTATGCGCTGTTCACATCCAGCTGCCGCTGCCCAACACTACAATGGCAGACAACAATGCAAGCTAGCCACAGACTGCACACAGCACAGCCAGTGATTTTCATACAGAGAGCGCTATGTGGCGGCGGTGTTACCAATAAAAGAACCTAAACAGCCTACATATAAGAACCTAAACAGCCTACTTACATAGCCCCCCATGCTCCCCACAAAAAAATTTTACAAATTGTTTTGGGCACTGGGCAATACATATTTGCTAAAATTTTTCATAATCGTAATTACAATAACAAAGAAATCAAATGTACACACTTATTGATACAATTTTGGTCAAAAGCTAAAATTTTCTCACAGTCCATAAAGATAGTCCTGATCATTCATCATAATAGTAATTACAGTTTTTTTTTTCACAAAGTCTCATTAGTAAAAGAAGTTGCACACAGAAGTAGTGGATTTCCATGCAGTCTTGAAGAAGTAGTGTTGTCCTTCCAACGGAAAGACAGTGCTGACTCTTGACATGCAGACAGGTAAAGGGCCACAACAGAGCAAACCCACAGCAGAGCCAGTCGAAGTTTTGAAGAATATTGGTAGGTAGGTCATCACAGAGTAGACCCACTGTAGTCCTGGTAGAGATTATGGTATTGGTGGGCCACCAGAGGTGCAGACCCACTGCAGTCCTTGTAGAAATAATGGTACTGGTGAGTCAGCAAAGGTGTAGACCCACTGTAGTCCTTGTAGAAATAATGGTATTGGTGGGTCACTGTAGTCCTTGTAGAGATGGCCAGCAGCCATCTGCTGCCACTGTGCAGGTGCACAATCACCATCGAAGAGTCTTGCAGAGAAGATAGCAAGTCCATAACCCACCACTTGTGCACTCACAAAGTTTTTTTTAATTTTTTTTATCCTTAGAACCAGAAATACTGTTAACCAGTCCCTTGCTGAATTATTAACACACGTGCAAACACTATCAGTCCCTACTTCTCACATATTGTCCATATACTATGACCAACAGAAACGTGTGCAGTGAAATGTAACTTACAAGTTAATATTATGATGAACTGGTGTCAATTACAATTTTATAACGTAAGAATACAATTACAAAGGTACAAAATACATCATTAAGGAACATAACAATAGAGATAACATTTGTAGTAACACAGGCTTTACAAAAGAATAGAAATAACATACACATCAGTGTTACAGGAATTATGACATGAGTACATACGTAAAAGATCAGAATAACTTTCGAAACATGAACTTCACACATGAGCATTAAAATGAAACAGAATAAATAATGTCTAAACATCTTTACAAAGTAAATAACATATTATCAGAAAAATTCTACAACATAGGCTCTCATCAGCTAATCACATAAAGACAGGAAAAAGACAAATAAACAAGGGTACATAAACACATAGTGGGATAACACAAGGAAAGGACAGGTTTTGTTTTATTGCAGTATTTTGCAAACAAAACTTTCTTTGCTTCTTGGAGATCTCCCTTCATTCATCATTATTCCCAAAAAGTCCTATCTATACCTCCTTCCTGTATTCTATTCATATTTCTTTCAAAATAATTATTTCTGATTGTACAATACTCATTTTGGCCCAAATCTTTTTCATATAACTTCGCAATGCATTCTTTACCTATTCTCCATAGTCAGTTTCTTATATAGTCTACCCCTCTTAAGCTAACTTAAATCTACTGAGCTCAGATGCTAAACTAAGGGACGAGGCAATGCAGCAGCACAAAACAATTAACGCAAACAGCAATTAAAAAAATGCAGATTTGCAAAGCAAGCAGCATTATAGAAATTAGCAAAGCAATTGCAATATTACAACTAATATAAGGCAATGTGCAGCAAACAAGAAAAATTAATCAGTAGTAAACTGTCTTAGAAGAGTAATACAAAGTGAAATTTAGTAGCACTATGCCTGGCAAACAGCCGCAGCAAATGTAATAACTTATATCCAAACATAACAAAGCTCAAGCAAAAAAAAAATGTTACACTAAAGACAACAATGTAGATAAGGGAAATGCATATTCATATCTTAATGTCTATTTAATTAAAGTGGTGCACCACAAATTATTCTACAAAAGAAATTACCAAGTACTTGAAAAAAAAATTCTGTATGCAATTCCTGTGAAGGGAAATGTGTTTATGTGCTCCTTCGTATTTTTTTTTTTTTGAAGTACATCAAAGTTATTCTTTTTTTCTGGATCTGTAGGCATAAAATATTTATATTAGTACATCTATAAAATTTTATTTTAATCAATACTGCAGTGCAGCTAGGAACTAGATATTAAAGAAAATGAACAAATATGTACAAAGGAAGGCATGAAACATCATTCATTAGCCATATGGCATTTCATAAGGTAGTAAAAAAATCTCTCAATTCTCGTAGAAAGATACTTGTCATAATCAGGTGTGCAGATGTAAAAATGTTTCCAAGTAATGAGCGTGTCATATTTGCGGTGCTTTCTATAAAGGAATGTCAATAGCGAGGTTAATGGCCTCCCCTTTTTTTTCTACCTGTGCCTCTGAAAAGGACACACTAATGGCTTTTTCTCCAGCCGTCTGACACAGCTGGGTGCCCACGACGCGTTACGTGCAGGTGGTCACTTAACTTTCTTATGGAAATATTTATGACAGCAGTTTCCGCTACAGTGACAGTCTCATATAAAAATATTTCACAGGTCAAGAATTTGCGTTGAAAATGTGTAGAAACAAAATCTTAATAATATAACAGTGTCCAAAAAATTTTCGCCAGCATTGTGATACATTCACGCATTTACACACATTTCATAACTCTTAAAGTACGATTCTTGGTTTCCAACATCCTTTTTCACAAGTCAGAGTCCCTAACCACTATTTATTACTCCTTACCTTATTACACATATATATATTCGTCGCCACGTCAATCTTGCGACGACACTTCAATATTTGATCATAATAAATTCATAGCATAATCAGATTCCTCATATAGCATCAGCTTATTGATCACAAACATACCTCAACAGCATAATACACATAGTCATCGTAATAATAACATCATAACACCTCAGTCAACTCTCAAAATCTTTGTAGCTTTCTGCAATAATTTCAAAACCTAAAAAAAATTCTCTGCTCATTTCAATAGTGTCATCTACCTCAAATGTAGTTTAAAAACATGATCTCATACCAAATACATCATTCAAAGCTCTCATAGTATCACAATGGTTCCGAAAAAATATGAACAGCTCACAAAGTACAGACAAAATACAATTTCATAAGTGTGAAGTTGTCCAACAGTGTAATTACGTAAACATCTGTCACTGCCCTAGTAAAAAAAAAATGTTTGTCTCTCAGTTAAATGATCAGATAGCTGTGTAATTTATGTATTAGAGAAATATGGTACCGATGTGTAAAGTTGTATAAGCAAATACCATATTAGCTAGGGCTCCTTGTGCTTGCCGAACACATGGTACACAAAGTAGGCGTGTACCCCCCTGAGGATTAATGTAATTATACCCTCAGGTGTTACAGATTACAAGATGGAATGAAATGTGTTACGGAAAACCTTTGTATCATTGTACTTCAAATATCTTTAAAAATAAATGATTTAAGTACAAAATTAATCACTCAAATATGTGTCCTTTAGCGCTAAATGTGCGTCTTGCTGTAAGATAATCTCTGTGGAAGTGTCATAGTTATTGTCCTCCAAAAGCTAAGTTCTGCAGAAGTCAATGAACTTATCTCATCATAAACTAAAGTAAAATGCATTGCGTATAGATATCTTAGTCATTACGCCCGCATCTCGTGGTCGTGCGGTAGCGTTCTCGTTTCCCACGCCCGGGTTCCAGGGTTCGATTCCCGGCGGGGTCAGGGATTTTCTCTGCCTCGTGATGGCTGGGTGTTGTGTGCTGTCCTTAGGTTAGTTTGGTTTAAGTAGTTCTAAGTTCTAGGGGACTGATGACCATAGATATTAAGTGCCATAGTGCTCAGAGCCTCTTAGTCATTACGCTTATTGTTGTGATGAAGAAAGTACTGTGTTGTAACGTATTGTTGTGCTACAGAAAAGGCTGTCTCCTTGTAGCTATACCACAAAAGTTACTACTAAAACATGTTTTACTTTACAGAAGAATTCAGAAAAACTGTGCAGATATAAAACAGATACACCGCAAAAGCAACATTGTAAATTGTCACTCATTAGTAACGTTGTGATATAATCGTGTAGCTGTCACATAAACTAACCACTGTGTCATCTGGTATCTCTCAGGAAGTACTTTAATTCAGAATGTATTTTCAAGTAAACCAAAATGTTGCATTAAAATCTCATTAGCAGTACTGGTAAATGTTCTAAGTATGTGAGCCTTATAGTCGTTACGTGATCGTGCAACTAACAAGCAAGAATGCAACCACACAATAACACTGTGTCGTCTGTTCACAATAACAATGCATTCGTAATTTCTGTTTAAATAAGTTCTCTTGGTTCTTGACTGGATATTTAACTTCAAACATTGTTGCATGATAACAGTTTCTAAGTCTGACAATGCATACTAGAAATGTGAAGTGAAACGTTTTATGGCAAAGACAAAGTTAAAAAGCAGATTATCATTCAATAAGCGGTTTTACATGTGAAGTGTGCTGCAATCCTCTCCTCTTCATAGTACTCAGAGTTTGAACTTGAATGCAATTATTATGCGGTATACGTCGGTAAGGAATACTGGAATTTTTCTCAAGGTTAGCGTCTATGTTATTTTCCTCAAGCCGAGCCAGAGCACGTGGCTGCCTGCGCTGCGAGTCATTGTCTGTTTCTTTGTTGGCGCACGTCGTTATTGGGATTTGGGGGTCTAACTTCTACAAATTCACCTTGCAGAGGGGGCCCTGCTCTGTTTGAATCCCGCGAGTTCTGATGGAATTCAGGTCTGTCATTTTGTCGGTAGTTTACATTGTTTCTTGTTTGTCGGTCATGTGGTGGAGAATATCTCCCGGAATCGTAACTGCGCGCTGAACTGTTGCGTCTGAAGTTAATCTGTCTCCCATGATAATAATTGTTTTGGTTTTCATATTGTCTGTTCCTATGGTTCTCTCTGTCATATTCATAATTACGGAAGTGCGATCTTTCTCTGTAACTATTACTCTGCCAGTGATTGTCGTATGGGTGGTGTCTGTTTTGTTCACGATTTGTATTGTGAGAATAGCCTTGTCGTGTCCAGTTATTATTTCTTTCATTGCGGAATTGCGGGGGATGTGACCTGTAGTTATTGTTTTCCTGTTTTCGCATCCTGCGGCTGTCTGTGTCAATTTCTAATTCTTGTAAGAGTCCCTGAAAAGATTCAATGTCGTCTTTGCAACGTCCTGCCAAAATAATATGTCGTAAATGTTCAGGCAATTTGATTAAGCAAATGCGGATGAGCTCTGAGGGGCTGTATGGGTTTGACAGGTACTGATTCTTGTGCAACATGTCTTCAAAATATTTCACAAGACTGGAAAATTCAGATTGTTCTAAATGTTTCATCATTATGATGCTATGTTTTACTCGGTCTTGTGTAGCTTGAGACCAATATGCTGAGAGGAAGGCATGATAAAATTCTCCTTCACTGTGACAATCGTGAATGACCGATCACATTTATACAGCTGGTTCATTCTCTAAATAGCCACACATGAATTCTAATCTGTGCTCTAATGACCAGTTGGGAGGAAAACAATGAGAGAATTGATGGAGCCACACTTGTGGATGAATGTCGTTGCCAGAATTCTTAAACGTTTTGAATTTATGAGTAGTAATGAACAGCTTATAGTCAAAATCATCATGTCGGCGAGTCGCATGTCGGTCATTGTTACGTCGTGTCGGCGGTTCCATTTCAAAATTCGGTGCACATTGCCAATTTCTTTCATAACTTCCGAAATGCCCTCTGTTATTATTTTGTGGCTGTTCTGTATTTCTATGTCCCTCTTCCCGTATTGGGGTGCGAGTGTCCTCTGAAATACGTAATTCTTGTATTACCTGTATCAGCTGATCTTGTACTTCCCGGATTTCTCTTTGGTGTTGCGTATTAATTTGATTCTGATTTTGTTTGAATTTCCTAATTTGTTCGCACTCTTCTGTGTCATTAAAGACTACTGGTTTTGTGTCATTCAGATTATCATCTACCTTCGTACATAAATTATTTAGCTGATCCGAAAGTTCAACTACTTTCTCTGATAATGAACTAATTTCCTCCATGTGTTTTTCTGAACCAATTTTCAGAGTATCTACTGTGTCCTTTAAGTTTTCCTGAGTTTTTGCAAGTTGCGTAACCAAATCGGTAGATGCAACTGAGTCAATTTTAGCTTGCAAGGTCTTATGATTTTCATGAACAATGGTTTGCAGTTCTTTTATGGCTGCTTCATGATTCTGTAATGCATTTTCATGCCGCGAAAAAAATAGGTTGAAAATTCTCACAAATTAGTGTTTTTACGTCATTACTGACTTTTTGACGTTTCAATTCAATGTTATGTAACTCAGTAGTTAAACCTTCACGTGTTTGTTCAAGTGAGGTGTCTAACTTCCGAAGATTTTGTTCTATTGTGTCTAACTGTTGCTGTGTTTGTCTCTAGCGTTGTTCCATTGTGTCTAACTTTTGAAGCTTTTGCTGTGTTTGTCTCTGATATTGTTCCATTGCGTCTAACTTTTGAAGATTTTGTTCCATTGTGTCTAACTTTTGAAGATTTTGTCCCATTTGTTGCATTAATTGCAATAATAATGTAGTAGTGTCTGGAATCTGTTTCTCTATGGTTTTTGGCAGTGCATTTTCACCGGCAACATTCACATTTTGACGAGCAGAAAATGTGTCTTGACTCATTTGAGAAAACGGTGAGGACCCTAAACCTAAGTCTACAGTATTTGCAATATTGTGTTCTGTCATTTCGGATTCCTGAGGCGAGCTGTTGCCGACCGATTGATCGATAATGCTTCCTTGTTCACTACCTGTTTCACTGTCTACACCATTATTTGCCGCCCGCTCCATTTCCCTATGCACAATTACCAAATTACTACTTCGAATGTCTGTTAATTCACTACACAGTGGTGCTGATAAGCTACGCTCGTCGTCACTATTATTTCTCAGTTTACTTTGAAGCCTAGTGTTACGTTTTTCACACGCCATTATTGTCACAATATTTCACACGATAACACAGAAAAGCACAATTTGAAGAGCAAAAATAAGAGAACACATTAAGATAGCACTGAAAATAATATGTAGTTAATTGCAAGCGCAGCTGCGAAATACTTGGTGCAAATCTACAAGCATGCCACAACTGTTTTACTGTACAACAATGAAAGACTGCAACTACAAAGGAGATTCTCTCTACAATTACACACTAGCAATAAACAATAGCTACACTAATTACACAAACTACAAGAAAAAATCAGAAGATTCCATTGAGGTATCCTTGGCTAAGGGTCGCCATATGAAACGCCCCCTTTGAAAAATTATACATGACTGTGCTTAAACTGACACACAATTTTTTTAGCGCAACGCAATCTGACTTTTAATAATCCCTACAAAAGAATGGCCCTGACTAACATTAACCTATACCTTTCACGAATCACTTTTCTCACAAAAATCTTCGTTACTCGAACTACTGCAATACGGCGAGCGCCACTACTGCCAGCTAAATAAAAAATTCAAACTACTGAAGGCACTAACTACTGATAGGCATGGTTAGCAAATGAAAGATTTTGATAGAGAACAAACAATGTATTTACCTTAATAATCAATATATATATATGCCATCCAGTCTTACAAATTTCAAGTCTCCGCCATTTCTCTCCCCACATCCACCACTGCTGGCGGCTCACCTCCAACTGCGCAACTCTACGCGCTGTTCACATCCAGCTGCCGCTGCCCAACTCTGCAATGGCAGACAACAATGCAAACTAGCCACAGACTGCACACAGCACAGCCAGTGATTTTCATACAGAGAGCACTACGTGGCGGCGGTGTTACCAATAAAAGAACCTAAACAGCCTACATATAAGAACCTAAACAGCCTACTTACAACACAAACAGCAGTTGACCGGCGTTGCCTGGTGAAACGTTGTTGTGATGCCTCGTGTAAGGAGGAGAAATGCGTACCATCATGTTTTCGACTTTGATATAGGTCGGATTGTAGCCTATCGCGATTGCGGTTTATCGTATCGCGGCATTGCTGCTCGCTTTGGTCGAGATCCAATGACTGTTAGCAGAATATGGAATCGGTGGGTTCAGAAGGGTAATACAGAACGCCGTGCTGGATCCCAACGGCCTCGTATCACTATCATTCAAGATGACAGACATCTTATCCGCATGGCTGTAACGGATCGTGCAGCCACGTCTCTATCCCTGAGTCAACAGATGGGAACGTTTGCAAGACAACAACCATCTGCACGAACAGTTCGACGACGTTTGCAGCAGCATGGACTATCAGCTCGGAGACCGGGGCTACGGTTACCATTGACGCTTCATCACAGACAGGAGCGCCTGCGATGGTGTACTTAACGACGAACCTGGATGCACGAATGGCAAAACGTCATTTTTTCTGATGAATTCAGGTTCTGTTTACAGCATTATGATGGTCGCATCCGTGTTTGGCGACATCGCGGTGAACGCACATTGGAAGCGTGTATTCGTCATCGCCATACTAGCGTATCAACCGGCGTGATGGCATGGCGTGCCATTGGTTACACGTCTCGGTCACCTCTTGTTCGCATTGACGGCACTCTTAACAGTGGACGTTACATTTCAGATGTGTTACCACTCGTGGCTCTACCCTTCATTCGATCCCTGCGAAACCCTACATTTCAGCATGATAATGCACGACCGCATGTCGCAGGTCCTGTACGGGCCTTTCTGGATACAGAAAATGTTCGACTGCTGCCCTGGATAGCGCATTCTCCAGATCTCTCAGCAATTGAAATCGTCTGGTCAATGGTGGCCGAGCAACTGGCTCGTCACAATACGCCAGTCACTACTCTTAATGAACTGTGGTATCGTGTTGAAGCTGGATGGGCAGCTGTACCTGTACACGCCATCCAAGCTCTGTTTGAGTCAATGCCCAGGCGTATCAATTCCATTACTACGGCCAGAGGTGATTGTTCTGGGTACTGATTTCTCAGGATATGTGCACCCAATTTGCGTGAAAATGTAATCACATGTCAGTTCTAGAATATAATATATTTGTCCAATGAATACCCGTTTATCATCTGCATTTCTTCTGGCTGTAGCAATTTTAATGGCCAGTAGTGTAAATTTTCTCAATATTTTTCGTCGTAAAGGACGTGGCCTTCGCTCCAAGGATTCGCATTTCAGTTCCCGTGGCATTTCCATAACACTTCCGTGTTGTTCTAACCTACCAAGAGCAAATCTTGCAGCCCGCCTCTGAGTTACTTCGATGAGATCCTTCATTCCGTCCTGGTACGGATCACAAACACTCGAACAGTACTCCAGAGTATGTCTCACTAGCGTCCCATATTTGGTCTCCTTAACAAATGAACCACACTTTCCTAGACTTCCCCCAATAAACCGAAGTCGACCATTAACCTTTCCTGCCACAGCCCTCACATGCTCGTTCCATTTCTTATAACTTTGCAACGTTACGCCCAGGTATTTAAATGACTTTACTGTGTCAAGTAGGCCACTAGTAATACTGTTCCGAACACTATAGGTTTGATATCTCTACTCATACGCATTAACTTACATTTTTTCACTTCTAGGGCTAGCTGGCAGTCATAACCCACAACTGGAAATTTGGTCTATGTCATCTTGTATCTTCCTATAGTCACTCAACTTCGACACCTTACCGTACACCATGGCACCATGAGCAAACAACCGCATATTGTTGCACACCCTGTCAGACAAATCATCTACGTGTATAGAGAACAGCAGCGGTCGTATCACACTTCCCTGAGCACTCCTGACAATACACCCACCGTCGAAGACAGCATACTGGGTTTAAGAAGACTTCGAGCCACTCAAATATCTGCGAACCTATTCCATATACTCGTACCTTCTTTAACAGCCTGCATTAGGGCACCGTGTCAAACGCTTTCCAGAAATATAGTTCGCAATAAATCACGTGAGAAAAGGGCAAGCAGAATTTCGCACGAGCGATGCTTTCTAAAACCATGTTGATTTGGGGACATAAACTTCTCGGTCTCAAGAATATTTTCAAGGATTCTGCAGCAAACCAACGTTACAGATATTGGTTCGTGATTTTACAGATCCATTCTTTTCCCTTTCTTACACACAAGAATCCGCTGCGCTTTCTTCCAGTCGCTTGGGACTTTGCGCTGGGCGAGACATTTACGATAAATGCAAGCTAAGTAAGGGGCCAATGCCGTAATGTACTCTTTGAAAAACCGAACTACGATTCCATCCGCATCTGGTGACTTATTTGTTTCAGCTCCTTTAGTTGTTACTCTACGCTAAGTATGTTTATCACGGTGTCGTACTATACGAGACTCGGTTCGATGGTAAAACGACGGTATGTTTGTACGATTCTCCTGCGTGAACGATTTCTTGAACATGAAATTTGAAATTTCGGCTTCCGTTTTCCTCTCTTCAACTGCCACACCAGACTGGTCAAGGAGTGACTGGATGGAAGAGTTTCACCTACTTAGCCATCTTACATACGACTTGAATGTTCTCGGGTCCTCTGCCAGATCTTTAGCCAAGGTATGACGGAGATAGCAGTAGTATGCTTCGAGTATAGGTCTTTTCACAGACGCACGAACCTCTGCTAACCTTAGCCTGTAGTCATTTGCGCGTTCTCTTTTGGACCGAGAGTGCAACAGCCTCTGATTCCTCAGCATTTTCCGATCTCGTTATTAAACCATGGTGAGTCTTTTCCGTCCTTAACTATAATAAATAGGTAGCGGTATTCTCTGTAAAGCACCGGAGATTAGGGACAAATAACCAAACACAGACTTAGTAGGAATCAAACGTCAGCCAAGAGAGAATGTACTCAGCTTGTTTATAAATTGTGATAACTCAGGCCAGTTCTATAAAGCAACGTATAAATAAAATTTAAACAACAACGTACACATGGCTTAAACTAAAAGAGCAGGTTTAATATTGAAACTACATTAATCCTGAATATAAATTATCAGCAGAGCTCAAACCTGATAGACGGAAACAAGAAAACGCATCCCGTATACCTGTGGCGGTTTCCCCGCAGTCGATGTTTCACTACCATATAATGCTGTGCTCCAAATGTTCATTCTCAGAAATTTCTTCCTCAAATTAAGGCCTGTGTTTGATACTAGTAGACTTCTCTTGGCCAGGAATGCCCTTTTTGCCAGTGCTTGTGTGCTTTTGATGTCCTCCTTGTTCCGTCCGTCAGTGGTTATTTTGCTGCCTATGTAGCACAATTCCTTAACCTCATCTTCTTCGTGATCACCAATTCCACAAGTTTCTCGCTGTCCTCGTTTCTGCTACTTCTAATTACTTCCGTCTTTCTTCGATTTACTCTCAACTCATACTCTGTACTCATTAGACTGTTCATTCCATTCAGGAGATCGTGTAATTCCTCTTTACTGCCACTCAGCAATATTATCAGTGAATAGTATCGCTGAAATCCTATCACCTTGAATTTTAATTCCAATCCTGAAGATTTCTTTTATTTCCAATATTGCCTCTTCGATGTACAGATTGAACAGTAGGAGCGGAAGACTGCATCCCTGTGTTACACTCTTTTTAATCAGAGCAATTAGTTGTTGGTCTCTTGGTCGTCCAGTCTTATTATTCCCTCTTGGCTCTTGTACATATTGTAAATTACCCGTCTCTCCCTATAGCTTACCCCTATTTTTCTCAGAGTTTCCCATGAACGTGTCTTGATTTTTCTTTAGTCGTGCTTCCATTATTAACGTCAGAACTGCCTCTTTGGCGCCTTCACCTTTCCTAAAGCCAATCGTCATCCTAATAGATCCTCGATTTTCTTTTCCGTTCTTCTGTGTATTATTCTTGTAAGTAACTTGGCTGCATAAGCTGTTAAGCTAATTGTATGATAATTCTCTCACTCGTCGCCTCTTCCATTCGTCGGAACTGTGTGAATGATATTTTTCCGAAAGTCAGTTGGTATGTCGCCGGACTCATACATTCTACAGGCCAAGGTGAACAATCGTTATGTTGCCATTTCCCCTAATGATTTTAGAATTCTGATGGAACGTTGTCTATTCCTTGTGCATTATTTGCTCTTAAATTCTCCAATGCTTTCTTAAATTCTGATTCTAATGCTGGATCTCCTATCTCTTCTAAATCGACTTCTGCTTCTTCTGCTATCACATCAGACAAATCTCCCCCCCCCCCCCCCCCCCCCCGCCCATTGAGCCCTTCAATGTACTCTTTTCACCAGTCCGCTCTCACCTCTGCATTTAACAGTGGAATTTCTGTTGCGCTCTTAATGTTACCACTCTTGCTTTTAATTTTATCGAAGGCTGTATTTTGGCGTTCCTACATGGTGAGTCAGTCCTTCCGACAGTCATTTCTGTCACTCAGGGAGAGAGTCAATTACGGATTCTATTGTGGGTAATCAAACACTTCCCATTTAAAACGCTGCAGGAGCCTCTTCATTGCCCCTTTATAGTGCGGCCGAGAATTGTCATGCAGACATGACAGTTATATTATGTGGGGTGAATGACATCTGGGAAAATCTCACACCAGGCCCTCATACTTAGCGGAAGACACTATAGTTCTAAGCACATTTACGTGCTCTCTGTGCGCTCAGATCTGAAAAGAGCTACTTGACGCCATCGATGAGCATACTAGAGACACTGCCCAACACATCTGTGCAAAGCTTCGTCGGATTTTCACTGTGGTTTCCATTTCGCACCCTCATCGGATCTTACTTTCCGAATAGCCCGCGAAATTATGTAGGAAAAATTGTATCCACTAAAAACAGCAGCACTATACAGTTGCATTATGGGCAGATATTACCCTAGTGCAACGACTGGCAACTAGTTGTTAGTGTACAAATGATAAGTTGTCAGTTTCATTAAATCTGAAAGTTTGACAGCCTTTGACTACAGAGTTAATGTGTCACAACTTTATTTACTAATGTGATAGAATTATCTGCAAGTAGCAATTTGTAGAGATATCAGGTGGGACGATCACATAGGGTAAGTTGTAGGTGAACCAAGTGACAGGGGAAATCTATGAAACTGCAGTCTGTTTGCGGAAGTCATTGTATACAAAACATTTGCACGATGCATACACGAATATCGCTCACTTGATGGAGCTCGTACCGGGGTCGAACTAACAGGGACAGCGAGTGAGTACAAAGAAGCTATGTGGATGGTCATAAGCTTGTCTGGCTGACAAGGGAATATCACAGAAAAGATGAAAATTTTTAACTGTCAAATAAAGATGTCGTATATCTCGCCAGAACAAGACCAGGGAACTTCTATAACCGACTATCAGGGTATAAATTCAAGCACTCTTCGGTCCCTAAAGCTTATCTTATAAAAAATACGTTTTGTACTTCACTTTGATTACGAAGAAACTTTTAAATTTAAAGAACCATTGTATCATGAGCGATATATAATGTCAATGATTAAATAACAAGAATTCAACGACTGTGTGTATGAAACGGAAAAAGGAAACCTCCGTAAGAAAAACTGCGTTCATTTTTCTAAAGAAACAAATGATTTTGGGAAGGGAACTGACACGTTACTACCCTTCAGTACATTCAAAAACAGTAATCTCAATGATTTAATATAAATTTAAAAAATGGTGGGTGTCATCAGATGGTGGCTGGGCTTATTGTCGTCCGCAACACGTACTGCTCAGCGTGGTAATACAGACAATGCTTCGAACCGAGTTCGGCGTGAAGCTGAAAATGCAACATATTAGGGAAATTAACCACCATCAAATAACTTGTAAAGGTTCGTGAGGCCTGTGTTCGGCTGCTATACGCCGCACAACGAGGTCATTGTTAGTAGACGAATGACCGCATCATTCTTCGCGTAGCTTGCTTGCAAATCCTGCAAGATACAAATTAAATGACCGGTCGAAGTATCTCAGGACGCATAGCGTAAGACACAATGAAAAGTAATAACTGAACACGAAAAGCGTTCGGTCAGCTGCGTCCAGTAACGATGTGCTGTCGCTGCCTCTGTTCCAGCCGGGAACCTCTGAAAACACATAATGTATTAAAAATTATAAACAAATGACATGGTTTTCGCTAGAAATAAGAGGTAGAATAGCTCTAACTTTAAGAGAACCTGATTATCATTGACGTAACAATCTTTACAATGAGTACAGCAGAATGGCGTATGGACTTACGATGGCTATACAACGAAAGACAGAACACACAGGAGATAACAAAACATCCGAAGTAAAGAAGTATCAGACGAATGAAATTAGTGCAGCGATTAGATATGAGGTTTTAGGAGTCCATACACTCATGTAAGTTCGTAAATTTCAAGCAAAAGCAAAGGTGCGTCGTTTACGGATATTTGACTAACAGATCGTACATACAAAATAGGATGAAAAAAAAAATACAAAGCAAAGACTGTCTCTTCCTATGAATTACTTCTGTTTTAACATTCGATGTGTTATTGACATTTCTGTGGCTCTGAGCACTATGGGACTTAACAGCTATGGTCATCAGTCCCCTGGGACTTAGAACTACTCAAACCTAACTAACCTAAAGACATCACACAACACCCAGTTATCACGAGGCAGAGAAAATCCCTGACCCCGCCGGGAATCGAACCCGGGAACCCGGGCGCGGGAAGCGAGAACGGTACCGCACGACCACGAGCTGCGGACACACTTCTGTGGAATAATAATATTTTCATTCGTACTTATATCTGTCTGCAGGTATTGTAGCGAACCTGTTACTGTCACCATACTGAATTTGTTTCATGACTTTACATTTTTCAGGTAGATGTATCCGGAAGTTACGTTCACATTGTTTGAAGGCAAAACGACCCCCTTGCTTATCGCTAAAAATCTTTTAGTTATTTTATTCTCTACAAGTTCAATAAGAGTATCTGTTTTTTTACGAAGCCCGAACGAATACTTGTTACCACTTTTTTCGTGGAAGTCATAATAGTGCTTTGTGGTCAACTAGGCTTCAGACAGCGATGACGCTCAGTAACCACGAGGGCCTAATACATCGAAACAGTAGTATAGATATGGCCTACAAGCTTAAAAGTAATAACGGTTCAAGCTTCTAAGAGAATTAATTATCTACGGATGTGTGTAAAATTACTAACCACAACGTGCCATCGCATTTGTAATGTGTCTTTTGTTGAGGAAAACTGATAGTCATGCACAACATATTTACTGTTAATTAGAAAAAATCTCTCACTTTTATTTGCCAGCAAGGAAAGATATGTTATGTTCCCTACGTGGAGATCATTTCATGAAAAAATATGCGTGTAACAACAGAGATGAGTATAAAAAGTCCAACCATGAATTCAACACGAAGAAACTTTACTGCATTATGTATTGTGTTATTCACTGTCTTTAATCGCATTTTTTTATGATTCATATAATTAATTTCTTTCAAAAATGGTTCAAATGGCTCTGAGCACTATGGGACTTAACATCTATGGTCATCAGTCCCCTAGAACTTAGAACTACTTAAACATAACTAACATAAGGACATCACAAAACACCCAGTCATCACGAGGCAGAGAAAATCCCTGACCTCGTCGGGAATCGAACCCGGGAACCCGGGCGCGGGAAGCGAGAACGCTACCGCACGACCACGAGCTGCGGAATAATTTCTTTCAGTGGAACATCTTCAGATCTGCATAATAATATGCAAAAGCCACCAACAGCACAGAACTGCATGACCAACGTGCAACCACAGTACTGACCTAATCCAAATAATTGATAGCCAAATACTTCACAGTGATTCCGAGAATGTAGATATAGAGGTGCAACACTAGTACCTTTTAAGCTACTAATATTACAAAGTATATGAACACTACTTGCGCAAAGGAATGGGAAATATGCTGTACAGTTCAACAACGGAATACAATGCCTGCTCTGACAGCCATAATCTCTGGAGTCTTGTCACAGCACTCGGCACATATGGATATGAAAATTGTCTACATCTCGCGCGCTATTATATCATTTCCTCTTCACCAGATACACTACATCAATTGTAATCCAACTGACCAAGCAAGTTAGTCGCTATTTTCACGTGAGAGACGGTATATCATCATGGGGTCGTTTATGTGTCAGTACATACACTGCCGACATCTTATATGGTCGGTCATTGCGATACGCTTTGACAGTACTAAGTGAACGTGTATAACTGGTCGAAATCGCTCAGTAGTGGAAATGAAATTGATAATTTTACTTGGAACGCTCAAAGGTCTTTATTCTCTAATTACGCTTATAAGGGCTGTAGTTCGGAGTTTACAGGAAACCTCAAATTTTTCAAATGTTCTCCGAGACAACTGCAGCCGGTCGCCTTTCGTTACGGCAGAAATTTTTATTTTACCATTGCCGGTTTCAAGTGACCAAGCGACTTAACATCAAATGATACACAGTTATTGGAGACTGTTTGTAGCAATGTGTGGGTCGTTGCGTCCAGTGATTTGAATCTGTATGATTAATCCCGGTGCGCAACATTGGAAAAGGTAGTTTATGTTTTCCAGTTAAGTTAATTATATGGCGCTACACTAAACTTGCCACAGGTAACGGCTCCCAGGTGCTACAGACAATCACTAAGAAATGTACGGTATACCGTTAGTAATAATAATAATAATAATAATAATAGTAGTAGTAGTAGTAGTAGTAATTTCGTGTGGCCCAACGGATTGATGCAAATCTTTCAATGGACGCCACTTAGACGACTTGCGTATCTCTAAACTACCCAAGTTATCCAACTGCGGAAAGGGGACCTTCAGTTTAACGTGGGAACGGAAGCACCTGTCATTCATCCTCAGATCGTTCAGAAGTGAAGGGAAGGTTAAACGCTCGCCAAAAAGATATGATCCCACAGCCCTCCGTTTTAGAGGCACACACTCTACCACTAGATTATTAGACCCGATATGTGATGACAGTGATCTGTAATAGTAAAATAATTTTTCTTCTCTTGAAAGCGAACCTTTAAAAAATCCCAGCTTATAGAAATACAAGAAAATTTAACAAAAAACGCATGCCTGAAAGACATCTGTCTTGAACTACACAGGCACTGTCAAATACAGACACTGTATTAACTACCAAAGCAAGGCAGACTGACGAGGAAGACACTCTCCCTATGCGGAAATCACACGAACGGTATACGAGTGCTGAGTGAGTAGACACCAGGACATGTGGAAGTTTTGAACGGTCCGGTAGGCATGCATAGCCGAAGTGGTTAAGCGACCGCTTCCAGGAAGCAGGAGATTTAGGTTCGAGTCCACGTCTGGAAAAAATTTCCGTGTGTCTATAGGACACAATACAGATGATGTTTCATCGTATTCGCAATTTGTTAATACATTTCAATATTTTACTATCCTTGCAGAAAATGTGACAGAAGCAATTACCTGAAATAGATCATCGAGGACAAATAGTGAGTATAACTACTCTCAAGTTTTGACAGAAAAACAGAATATAAAAAGAAGTACAAAAATGCCGCAAAATGCCTAGAAATTCAATTTGAAACCTAAAGTGAGTTAACAAATTAAAATATCTTGCAGAAACTATGTAGCAGAATGGACTAGAAGAATTTGCAACAGATGTAAGAGTTAATGAAATAAAAAATCATATCCTTTGATGAAAAAGTATCTACAACCAGAAATGCATAACTGAGCCACAGTAGTAAGCGCAGAGTATTTATTTATTTGTACATGTGACTGATTAACAATTGACAGTAGGCCAGACAGCATAGAAATACGTGCAAGACAGAATGTTGGAAAATAATGAGTGCAGTACAAATTACAGATGTTTGGAAAATTAAAGGTAGCGAGATGTCTTCAAAAATATAGAAAAAACATCAGAAGTAACGGCACAGCTATAATTAATCTTCATTGGACACATCCACTGAATGAGTGAGAACAGACTAACGAAACAAATATTCTTCTGTTTCCGGAGAAAGAAAAATCGGGATTAGCACTTATTACAGAAATTAGAAAACAATTACAAAGAAACAACATCAGAGAATCGTAAATGACAGAAGAATATATTTTCAGAATAAAATAATGAACTGAGAAAGTTTTAGAGACAGAAAATATAAGAAATAGGCACAAAATGACCACAACAAAGGAAAAGAGAAAATGAGGAAAACATGAAGCAGTACTGGAAAAAGAGGAAAAAAACAAAGAAAGAAGCGGAACTGAGGTTTTTAAGTGATACTAGTTGGCCAATATGAATATAAAGGAAAGGTGACTCGTCGCATTCACTTTTTAAAATCTTTATTCATGGCAGTCGCAGCTTTCCTACGTCCATAATGGATCAAAGGATCCATTTTTTCATTTATTTGACTAATTTTTGGTCATTGTAATCTGGTAACAATGCGCTTTACCAGTAACTAAAACGTACATGACAAATCGTAGCAACTGGCATGTCTAGTTACTCTTTTCTGTTTAATAACCACGTGAATAGAAATTGCGAAAAATCCTTACTTGATAAATGTCACTAAAATCTACATAAATATGGTATACTATAAAATGATGAAAGCTTGTTACCAGTGTGTGGTACAGGATAGCTGAATGATGGAAGGAGACGAAAATTTCCCCACCGACAAAGGTCTAAATTGACGCAAAACATGTTACGTCTAATTAAAGTACTGCAATTACAAAATACATTATGACCGGGGTATCATTCATTTTCAAATGGTTCAAATGGCTCTGAGCACCATGCGACTTAACTTCTGAGGTCATCAGTCGCCTAGAACGTAGAACTAATTAAACCTAACTAACCTAAGGACATCACACACATCCATACCCGAGGCAGGATTCGAACCTGCGACCGCCGCAGTCGCGCGGTTCCAGACTGTAGCGCCTAGAACCGCACGGCCACGCCGGCCGGCCTATCATTCATTTTCAGGCGCATACGAAGTATAAGATAAGTCAAAAGCTTTGAGCACTCGCAAGATGAATTTTAACGCGAGACAGGGGGAGAGAAACGGAAAGAGGGAAGTAATGGAGAGAGCGACTAATGGAGCAATGGGAGCTTTCGTCGAAAGCGCAATAACGAGAGATGAGTTGCGGCAGCATTAAGTCTGGCCGGTGTAATGCGTCATCATTAGCGCGAAACAGGGCGCCAGCAGAGGGCATTACAACCGTCTCTCCTCCTGCGTTTATCACAGGCAGGCCTGCTTTGCGACCTCCAGAACCACACCGTGAAGGCGCCGATTCTCGAGCGCCCCTCTCACAGTAAGTACCAGTAGCAGGGATTTGTTGATACTGGAAAAGTCTGCATTGTTGCCAAATTTCCAATTATTGTACCTGATCACATAGCCTGCTGATATCATGTAACGCTGCCATATTTCACACCCCACGCTTCCTTCACCATGTGAAATCGTAGTCCAAGATGGCAGAAGTACGCCACTTGTACTTGGTTGAAAACAACAGGGAATTCAAAACTACAATATCAGAAGTGAGAGTTTTAAAAATGGCGGAAAATACCACTTTAAAATTGTGAGAAATTCGAAAATCTTTACATCACTGCTCACTTGTACAGCCTGCATCTTTAAATAATTAACCTCGCCCCCACCCCTCCACCCCCACCCAGCTCCCCCTAAATTGAAAATTGTGACATCACATCTCATTTGTAGGTCAAAGAATTACTGTTCTGTGTGTGGTAGGATAGGACAAGAAATTTTAACTAACTTTAAGCAACTGCAGCTTGTGCCATACTGCCCCTGCGCTGCCCACTCTTGTGTTCACAGAGGATGACTCAAGGCTTACGTGCCTCGCCTAAAGTGCTGACAGCCGCCAACATTTGCAGTCACGCCAGCCGCCGCACATCACCGGTGAATTTATTAAAATCACCAATAAGTAAATCAGACATTTCAAACAGCAGCATACTTTCTCTTGAAAGGATCTCTGTGCCTCAAGTTTCAGTTAATTTAGAACTATTGTACCAAAAGGCTAATATTAAAAGGTCAGATTACAGCACACAACTTACAATTCCAAAACCGCAGGTCAATAGCCAAAGAAGGAAATTAAAAACTCGTCCTGAAAAACTTCGTTCAGAAACTGATGCGAGAGTTATTTACATTCGCCACAGATCACGACAGGCCATTTGGGAGCACCTACTTACAATTTAGCCAAGTATTTAGCGTCCATTCTCAATCACCATGACGGAAAACGCGAACACCATAATTCCAATTCTGTGGTTTTTATTCAGCGTTTTAAGTCTTTCTCTTTCCCACAGATCTGCTCGTTAGTTTTGATGTTGTGTCTCTGTTTACCAAAGTTCCTCTTGAAGATTCTTTGCAGTTAATTGCTGAAAAATTGGACGAAGAAACGACTAAGCTTTGTCGCCAAGTCCTGACGTCGACGTATTTCTTATTTAATGACAAATACTTTGAAAAAACTGACTGTGTGGCTATGGGCAGTCCATTATCCCCCATAGTCGCCAATATGTTTATGGAAGATTTTGGGGACATGGCACTGAAGACGGCGTTCTTAAAAGCAACTTGTTTCTGAAGATACGTCGACGATATGTTTATGGGATAGCGACATGGGAGGGATGCTCTGGATCGTTTCCTAGATAATTTTAATTGTCTGCATCCCAATATTAAGTTCACGATGGAAGTTGAAAACGATGGAAAACTACCCTTTTCATGTGTCGTGGTCTAGAGGAGGGATGATGGGACATTAAGACATAGTGTTTATCGTAAGCCCACGCATACAGACCGATATCTTCATGCATCAAGTTGTCATCCACCGTACCAACGCAACGGAGTCCTACGTACATTGGTAAAAAGAGCTTACGTCATCTCAGATGCAGATAGTTTGACTTAAGAACTGAATCATCTAAAAGCTGTGTTCAAGGAGAAGGTTATACTGACAATTATGTCTGTCGCACTCTACAGATTAGACCTTCACGGGAACCAACAGAAGATACAAGCAAATCGTTGGTATTCCTACCTTTTGCGGGAGCATATCTTCAAAAATAGGGAGAATTTTAGAGAAATTTGATATTAAAAGTGTATTCCGTCAACCAGCTAAGACCAGAGCTCTGCTGGGCTGAGTGAAGTATGATTTGGATTTGAGAAAGCCCGAGTCTTACAAGATTCCCTGCTATTGCGAGAAATCCTATATGGGACAAACGATACGTATGGTCCAGGATCGTTGCGTGGAGTATCATCGTCACACGCGTTTATTTCAGCCAGAAAAATCTGCAGTGGCGGAAAATTATCTTGCTGAAGGACACAGTATGTTGTACGATGAGACACAAATGGTTCTCGCTGCGTTGCGGTATTGGGACTGTGTAGTGGAAGAAGCCATTGAAATCTTGCTGACAATTTTATAAACCGAGATAAGGGGTACCCTTTAAGTAAGAGTTGGAACTCTGTTCTGTTCGACATTAAGAAACAGCTGTGGTTAATTCGCTCATAAAAAACTGCCAATAGTGTTTGAGATCGATTTATCGTTTCCGCGAGCTTTCAACACCGGTGCTCTATTGCGCCTGTCACTAGAGGGCAGTTATGTTCGCGCACGCGCCGTGGACCTACGGTTGGTGTATAAAGGAGCTGCTGCGGCGTGTTTGATTTCACCTGAAGATGGCGGCCAGGTGAATCGTTGAAATATTGTGTCCGGATGAAGACATGTTCCGGCTGGAGATCTAACATGAATACTACCTGTTCGTTTATGAGTTTACTCTTCTGAACTCGAGAAATTATTTTGTGACATCATATACTATGAAACTTTACCAATCAGGTCGCCCTACGCTGGGGGCCAAAAATGTAGTGAACTGTGAATTGCTCTCCAAATATCAATAATGAAATGAAATCAAACACAAGTGGTTCGTAACTAAGGGGTTCATGTACGAGGGTAGTTCCAAAAGTAAGGTCTCCTATTTATTTATAAGTACATAGACCTGTTTATTTCTACAATGGTTTACACCAGTTTACAACATTTAGCTATTTTTCGACATAACCACCATTTCTGTCGATGCATTTCTGTAGACGCTGTGGCAGTTTTTGTATGCCCATGTCATACCGTCTTGCCGCCATGCTGTTCAGAAAGTTATGAACCTCTTCTTTTACCTCGTCGTCGGAGCTGAATCGCTTTCCGGCCAAATCTTTGAACCTAGGGAACAGGTGATAGTCACTGGGCGCCAAGTCAGGACTATGGGGTGGGCTGGTGATTATGTTCCACTGAAACTGTTGCAGGAGAGCAACGGTTTGCCGAGAGATGTGTGGGCGAGAGTTGTCATGGAGAATGTGTACGCCCTTGGTCAACATTCCTCTTCCCCGGTTCTGAATTGCCCGCTTGAGTTTTTTCAGAGTCTCACAGTACCTATCAGCGTTAATTGTGGTCCCAGCGATTCAGCTCAGACGATGAGGTGAAAAAGGAGGTTCATAACTTTGTGAACAACATGGCGGCGAGCTGGTATGACATGGGCATACAAAAACTGCCACAGCGTGTACAAAAATGCATCGACAGAAATGGTGATTATGTCGAAAAACAGCTAAATGTTCAAGCTGTAAACTGATGTAAACCATTGTAGAAATAAACAGGTCTATGTACTTGTAAAAAAATAGGAGACCTTACTTTTGGGATTGCCCTCGTATGAATGTAAAGATTGCATATATGATCGAAACATGAAAGAGAGGTATTTATCTTCGTGCTGTTTACACAAACCAAAACAAAATTATAAATCTCAGGGATGATTTGACTGGGCGTAGATACGACTCAGTTATTAAGGGGAAGGAGGAGTGAACGAATCGTCTCACCACTCTTCGTTTTCTTCTTATACTGCTGTTGGTGGCAGACGCTGCGAGTCGCCTCGGAGCTGTGCTGCACGGATTGGCTGCCCTCATGACCAATCGCGGCTTTGCGGCGGAGCCCAGGTATGATTTCCGCACTGTCTGCCCGTTGTCGGTGGCGTGGCCGAAGCTGTGGTATCACAGTGTCGGAAGGTGGATGCTGATGATTGGTGGAAGAACGCCCATCTCCTCTTGCTCCGGCGGTGTCTCAACGACTCCCCCTGCTTCTCTTCTTCTCCATCTCTGAGCTCAACTCCCCTTCGAAATATTCTTCCATTCGGCGTTGTCATTGGCAGACAAAATTTTCAATGCAGTCCAATGACAGATCGCCGTTCCATAGCCACGCGTCTCTGTGCGGGGTGGAAATTTCCTATCTGGCGTGTGCCACATGAATCGGCATCTTTCTCACGATTTAAAAAAAAATGGTTCAAATGGCTCTGAGCACTATGAGACTTAACATCTGTGGTCATCAGTCCCCTAGAACTTAGAACTACTTAAACCTAACTAACCTAAGGACATCACACACATCCATGCCCGAGGCAGGATTCGAACCTGCGACCGTAGCAGTCGCGCGGTTCCGGACTGAGCGCCTAGAACTGCTAGACCACCGCGGCCGGCCTCACGATTTCACATTCTTAAGATCATTTCCTGCATTCCGAGGCTGTTGGGAGAGCAGCTACACAACACTTCTTTGTAACCACTCTCTTTGGGTGAGTCCTGGACAGAATCATGTTCGGGCTCCGTCTCAAAATCTGCCGGCGTCCGTGATTTATATGGAGTGTCCTTACTGTAGAGAAAAACATCTTCTTAAGAACGCTGACTTCTTTCGCACGCCTCCCTGCGCCAATTCCCCGCGCTCTGTGTATACTCCTCGCTGTGCCCGTGCGGTGCTGGAAATGTCGGCACATTCCTGCTTTCTAAGGCAGGTAAAGTGACTGCCGCACGGGCCAGAAGAACTCAGATGCTTTCGCGTGTACATTCTTGGCGTTCCTTCCTGATGGCTGTAGGTGTCCATCAGTGCTTGGCACGCTTCTCATTGTCGGACAGGCACTTCACATCATGTCCCTCGTTGAAGGAGGCGCAGGCGTCCGCCCCACCTTCTCACTGTGTCCTTGTCGAGTGTCCTCTCCTCGGGGGCTCTCCCTAGGGTGTGTGGTTTCTTCCTCCTCCTCCTCGGTCGCTCGCGGTGCATTGGCGAAAGTGGCCGCGGTCGGACGTATTACATTACATATTATCATTTTGTGATTTAGAGATAGCGAGCGGAGCTGTGAACGCCAGAAAATGGAGTGCCTATTGAAGAAATAGGACCATTTCCGACATATTCTTATATTTCAGCTCTGCAGCGGGATAACAGCAGCGGAGGCCTGCAGGAACATTTGCACTATATGTGAGGATAACATCATTAGACAGAACACGACAAAAAATTGTTCTATCGTTTTAAGCAAAAGCGTTTAGACATTAGTGACTCTCCACGTTCAGAAAGACCTTCAGGGTTTGATGAAGTTCAGTTGAACGTATTAATCCACAATGATCTACGTCATTTTACTCCAGAACTGGCATATGTGATGAACTATGATCATACACGTTTGGTATCTGCATGCAATGGACAAGGTTAAAAAGTCGGATGTATGGGTACTGTTTGCTCTAACCCAAAATCACAAAAATCAGCAGATGGCTATATGTGCATCTCTGCTTGCTCACAATCCATTGGATCGCGACCAGCATTGACCCTTCCTATCCTGTATCGTTATTGGTGATGATAAATCGGTTTCTTCATGCTGATGTAAGGAAGAGAAAGGGGCGTTTGAGCCCAAACAAAGCAGCAACTCCCCATACAAAGACTTGCACGCATCAACAAAAGCTATTGTTATACACCTGGTGGAACAGCGACAGTATAGTGTAATAAGACTTGCTTCTCCAAGGTGTAAACATCACTGCTGTCGTTTATTGTCAACAACTGAGATGTCTTCAAGAGGCACTCCATGAAGAACACCCAGGAAGTAATGCTACTCTCCGATATCACCCGCCTGCATTCTGTAAGACTGACAAAAACACTACACAGGGGCTGGGTCGGGGATTCAATCCGCACCCACCTTGTTGTTGTTGTGGTCTTCAGTCCTGAGACTGGTCTGATGCAGCTCTCCATGCTACTCCATCCTGTGCAAGCTTCTTCATCTCCCAGTACCTACTGCAACCTACATCCTTCTGAATCTACTTAGTGTATTCATCTCTTGGTCTCCTTCTACGATTTTTACCCTCCACGCTGCCCTCCAATACTAAATTGGTGATCCCTTGATGCCTCAGAACATGTCCTACCAACCGATCCCTTCTTCTGGTCGAGTTGTGCCACAAACTTCTCTTCTCCCCAATCCTATTCAATACCTCCTCATTAGTTATGTGATCTACCCATCTAATCTTCAGCATTCTTCTGTAGCACCACATTTCAAAAGCTTCTATTATCTTCTTGTTCAAACTATTTACCGTCCATGTTTCACTTCCATACATGGCTACACTCCATACAAATACTTTCAGAAATGACTTCCTGACACACAAATCTATACTCGATGTTAACAAATTTCTCTTCTTCAGAAACGCTTTCTTTGCCATTGCCAGTCTACATTTTATATCCTCTCTACTTCGACCATCATCAGTTAGTTTGCTCCCCAAATAGCAAAACTCCTTTACTACTTTAAGTGTCTCATTTCCTAATCTAATACCCTCAGCATCACCCGACTTAATTCGACTACATTCCATTATCCTCGTTTTGCTTTTGTTGATGTTCATCTCATATCCTCCCTTCAATACACCATCCATTCCGTTCAACTGCTCTTCCAAGTCCTTTGCTGTCTCTGACAGAATTACAATGTCATCGGCGAACCTCAAAGTTTTTATTTCTTCTCCATGGATTTAATACCTACTCCAAATTTTTCTTTTGTTTCCTTTACTTTTTTTAGGTTTTGACATTATTGCAGAAAGCTACGATGTTTTTTAAATTTGACTGAGGTGTTATGATGTTATTTTTACAACGACGATGTGCATTATGCTGTTGAGGTATGTTTATGATCACTAAGCTGATGCTATATGAGGAATTTGATTATGCTACATATTTATAATGATTAAATATTGAACAAGTGTCGACGAATTTGTAAATGTGTAATAAGGTAAGGAATAATGAGTAGTGGTTAGGGACTCTGACTTGTGAAAAAGGATGTTGGAAACCAAGACTCGTACTTTAAGAGTTATGAAATGTGTGTAATTGCGTGAATGTATCACAATGCCCACAAAAATTTTTTGGACACTGTTATATTTACAGGATTTTGCTTCTACACATTTGTAACGCAAATTCTCGACCTGTGAAATTTTTATATGAGACTGTCACTGTAGCGGAAACTGCTGTCGTAAATATTTCAGTAAGAAAGGTAAGTGACCGTGACGTAATGCGTTGTGAGCGGCCAGGTGTGCCAGCTGCCTTGAGAAAAATCCATTAGGTGGAGAAGAAAGAGGCCATTATCCTCGCTATTGACATTTCTTTGTAGAAAGCTTCACAAATACGACACGCTCAAACTTGAAAACATATGGGGCTCTTAATTTATGATATTTTCTAAAATGCCTAATGAAATGATGAGAAACGTTTTACCTCTATTGTCATTCTAGTTGAGAGATTGCTCATTTTGTTTAACATCTAGTTTCTAGCTGCACTGCAGCATTGGTTAAAATAAAATTTTATAGATGTACTAATATAAATATTTTCTGTTTACAGATCCAGTAAGTAATAATTTTGTGATATACTTCCAAGAAAATGAGGGAGCACAAAAAGACATTTCCCTTCACAGGAACTGCATACATAATTTTCTTTTGAAGTACTTGGTAATTTATTTCATAGAATAAGTTTTTGTGGTGCACCACTTCAATTACATAGACATTAAGATGTGAATATACATTTCCCTTATCTTCATTGTTGTCTTTAGTGTACTATGTTTTCTGCTTGAGCTTTGTCATGTTTAGATATAAGTTACTGCATTTGCTGCTGCTGTTTGCCAGGTATAGTGTTACTGATTTTCACTTTGTATTACTCTGTTAAGCCAGTTTTACTACTGATTTATTTTTCTTGTTGCTGC
The DNA here is from genome assembly GCF_023864275.1 of Schistocerca cancellata. Taxonomy (NCBI): domain Eukaryota; kingdom Metazoa; phylum Arthropoda; class Insecta; order Orthoptera; family Acrididae; genus Schistocerca; species Schistocerca cancellata. The sequence goes on along the minus strand of NC_064630.1, from coordinate 142,195,295 downwards.
ACATTGCCTCATATTAGTTGTAATGTTGCATTTTGCTAACTTATATTTGCTGCTGCTTACCTTGCCAATTTGCATTATTTTGTTATTGTTGTTTGTGTTAATTGTTTTTTGCTGCTGCATTGCCTCATCCCTTGGTATATATATCTGAGCTCGGTAGATTTAACTTAGCTTAGGAGGGGGTAGACTATATAAGAAACTAACTATGATGAATTGGAAGAAATGCATTGAGAAGCTATAAGAAAATGGTTTGGCCAAAAAAAGTATTTTGAAAGAGGATATGAACAAAAAAGTAGCGTTTAGGGACAACAGGTTTAGGTAGGATTTTCTTGGAAATAAATGATGAGGTAAGATAATGGAAATTAATAATGAGGTAAGAAATGTGTGAACATATAGATACAGAAAGCATGCTTGGATAGAATTTTTTTTGGTGGAAACAAATGTTGAAATAAGAGGAAAGATATATGGAATGAAGTTTTGGGGTGGACTGCAGTACCAAATGTCACACTGAAAACAAACCCTGCCCTGTATTTTTGTGTTATTACACTATGTGAATTTGTGTTTTTCCTGTCTGTATGTGTTTAGCTAATAAGATTTATGATGTAGAATTTTTCTGATAATATGTTATTTACCTTGTAAAGATGCTTAGACATTATTTATTCTGTTTTGTTTTAATGCTCATGTGTGAAGTTGGTGTTTCAAAAGTTATTCTGATCTTTTATGTATTTACTTATGTCATAATTCCTGTAACACTGATGTATATGTTTATTTCTATTGTTTTGTAAAGCCTGTATTACTACAAATGTTATCTGTATTATTATGTTTTTAATGATGTATTTTGTACCTTTGTTATTGTATTCTTATGTTATAAAATTGTAATTGACACCAGTTCATCAAATTAAGTAACTTGTAAGTTACATTTCACTGCACATGTTTCTGTTGGTCATCGTATATGGACAATATGTGAGAAGTAGGCACTGTTAGTGTTTGCACATATGTTAACAATTCAGCAAGGGACTGGATAACAGTATTGCTGGTTCTAAGCACATTAAAAAAAAAATTTGTGAGTGCACAAGTGGTGGTTCATGGACTTGCTGTATTGTCCGTAAGACTCTTTGATGGTGATTGTGCACCTGCTCAGTCGCAACAGATGGCTGCTGGCCGTCTCTACAAGCTCTACAGTGGGTCTGAATCTTTGATGGTCCACCAGTACCATTATCTCTACGAGGACTACAGTGGGACTGCACCTCTCGTGGGCCACCAATACTGTAATGTCTAACAAGACTACAGTGGTCTGCTCTGTGATGACCTACCTACCAATATTCTTCAACTTCGACTGACTCTGCTCTGGGTTTGCTCTGTTGTGGCCCATTACCTGTCTGCATGTCAAGAGTCAGCACTGTCTTTCCATTGGAAGGACAACACTACTTCTTCAAGACTGCATGGAAATCCACTACTTCCGTGTTCATTCTCTTTTACTGCTCAGACTGTCTTTATGGACTGGGAGAAAATTTTAGCTTTTGACCAACATTGTATCAATAAGTGTGTGCATTTGATTTCTTTGTTATTGTAATTATTAAAATTTTTTTCAAATCTGTATTGGCCACTGCCCAAAACAATTTGTAAATTTTTTTGTGGGGAGCATGGGGGCTATGTAAGTAGGCCGTTTAGATTTTTATATTGGTAACGCTACGTAGCGCTCTGTATGAAAATCACTGGCTGTGCTGTGTGCAGTCTGTGGCTGGTTTGCATTGTTGTTGGCCATTGTAGTGTTGGGCAGTTGGCTGTTAACAGCGCATAGCGTTGCGCGGTTGGAGGTGAGCCGCAAGCAGTGGTGGATGTGGGGAGAGAAATGGCGGAGTTTTGAAATTTGTAAGATTGGATGTCATGATCTGCTATATATATTATGACTTTTGAACACTAGTAAGGTCAATACATTGTTTGTTCTCTATCAAAATCTTTCATTTGCTAATTATGCCTATCAGTGGTTAGTGCCTTCAGTAGTTTGAATCTTTTATTTAGCTGGCAGTAGTGGCGCTCGCTGTTTTGCACTAGTTCGAGTAACGAAGATTTTTGGTGAGGTACGAGATTTGTGAAAGGTATAGGTTAATGTTAGTCAGGGCCATTCTTTTGTAGGGATTTTTGAAAGTCAGATTGTGTTGCGCTAAAAATATTGTGTGTCAGTTTAAGCACAGTCATGTATAATTTCTATAAGGGGACGTTTCACGTGGGTTAACCTGTCGTATACAGTGAGCGGTCTGAGAATGCTCTGTCCAGTCAGCTACATGGAGCAGGCTAATTGAATATTTTAAAGGAATTATGGAACTCAGTCAGAAAATACACTAACAAGTAGGCAAGACTTTAATAACTGCAGTTTTTGATGCTCATCTGAACAAAACTGAATAAGTGATCCAAGTGAATGTACACTATTGCTGATTGTCCAAAAATCCCATCGAGGGAGGTACACTTCCAAGTGTGAATGCGAGCAGTGCCAGAGCGAATACTACAAGTCCAGACTCTGGGCCTCTCCTGCACCGATGCCCTTCCAAACGGCTATCTAAACTCTCCTTCAGCCCCCGCCACCGCTGCCGCCTTCACCTTTATACTCCGCAGCAGGCCGCATCGTCCCTAACAGGTTGGCGTTTCTGGCCGCGACCCTCTGGGGCCTCATGTGTGATCATATATGGTCACTGCCGACACACTTCCATGGTTCATGGCTTCTTCACGTGAACTCACATTGAGCTTCACTACTCCACTCAAGATTTCCTACCAATACCCAAACCAACGCCCTTCCCATGGCGTCTCCTTTGCACTCGAAATACTTTCTAGAAAACTTATCCGTTCTGACTGCAGTTACATTGCTTTTCGGGGGTGGCATTTTTAAATGTGCGACACCCCTTTCCCCCTTTGTCTTATTCAGTTAACAGGAAGCATTCAGATTTGTTTTAGAAGAAAACCCAAAAGACATATATAATTTTTTTACAGCTATCCTCAACAATGGTACGTAAAAATCAATCTTTTCCTGTAAGAGAACACTTGCATTTTTACGTTTCACGGTTTATCCTACTGTTACATTCTGATACCTGGAATAAAGTTCCATCTCACTTTGGAACATAGGCTATTTCATATCATTATTAAAATTTCGTTTTCTGGTAAATAGGTATGCGTTCTTATTTTACAATTAACTTTACAACCAGTTGCACGTCATATCTTGATGTACGCTTCATAACATGATTACAGTGTTAATATATGTAAGAGAAAACGCTCTCTTCTAGTGTTACAATTCTTCTGCGTTTGCCCGTTTTCACACTAACGCTTTGATAAACACCACCTCTAACAATACTCTGCGTATGTCTAGCAGGCACTAGAGATCTTTCAAAAATGTCTTCACTGTCTCGAGACATCCTTTTCGCAGGTCGATATCCGACTACATCTCTCTCTGGGCGCTGATTTACGACTGTGTTTTTAACACATATTTTCCTATAACAACCTTTATCCATTATTTTGAAAAAAAAAATTGAAGCAGCCTCTGCAACATTTACGATACTTGCATAAGCAACATATAATCACTATTATCACTACACCCGAGCCCAAGAAACTCGAGAAAGAGAAATGAATTAACGTCAAGTTCCTGAAGGCACTTCTCTCCTGATAATTTCGCTTTGGGACTCACCCAACGTATGTCCTGCGGCTGTTAAGTCATCTAGTTGCCTAATTGCAAGCTGTATAGGCAATTCCAGCTTAAGCTCAATCGTATTTTCCCTCCCATTATTTACTATTCAACAATCTATATCCGCTCGGCTTTGACACAATGTCACTACTAGGGACATTGTTCGTCTTATATGTTCAGATTGTATACCAATTTGAGCCGTATATCCACGACGTTTACATCAAATTTTAAACTTTCTGTGTCTACGAGTACGATATCTGAATCTTCCTTCGTTAAAGATAACGGTAAAACCCTCATTCGCCGGGGCAACAAAGAGCCATTCATTATTACTTAACGGTGTCCACAGACTTTTGTTCAACAATATAAGATTTTGCACAAAATCTTGCCGAACCCATCGCACTGCTTGTAGCGTCTTCGCCTCGCATCTCTTATTGTCACACGCGAACACAAGTATGAGGCTGTGAACTACTGCTTTACACTGTAACTGCTCGCTACTTTGCGTACCGCCGTTTCGTGTCATCAGTTAGCAGGGACAATATGCATACGTAAATGCCTAGTTCCGTCCACATCTAACGGTAAAGATAATATTCTATAGAGATTATACACACTGTCTTCTACGAACGGGATGTATATCATGTAAGATGTTTCTAGCAATAAAAACATTTAGATCATTGATTCTCATCAATTTGTAACCCTTCTGAGCGTTGACAAGATATCATATCACCGCCCTAGTTAACTGAAAATGCACTTTAGTTGTATCAGCCATTCGTTATCAATGGTCGAGATGACTGCTCTCTACAACCGTTTGTCAATACTGTTATCATATTCTACTATGTGTCGGCTCTATTGTTTCACTCCATGCGTGATAAACGCTTCATTTTTCGCTAGAGAGCTTACCGTTTGATTAAAATTAGTCGACGTTGCTTTAACCATGGTCACTTGCTCCTTCGGAAGTCTCAGCAGCTGTTTATATTCCTCTTTTAGGACATCTATCTTCGCCTTGATGTACGTGGCGTGATATTCGTCTAGTGTCCCGACAAAATCTTACTGACCTCGTGAAGAAAGTTTAAGATCCCTCGTTTTTATGCGTGATTCATGTTGTGTTAATTGTCCAGTTATCCCCTTCGCCTTTTCAATTTTTTCTATGTGCCATTTTAACGCAAGTTCCGCACTATTACCCTCTGCTGCACTCATATTCAGTAACGGCAATCTATCTTTAGGATATCCGGTTGCCCGCATCGCAGGAACTTCAGGGTGCGCAAATTCCTCTTTCAGATCCATTAAATTGAAATAACTCACAATTTTCCTAGTTATAACGTAAATTTTTGGTTGTCCCATATTATCATAATACAGTCCAGGTGACGTGTGAAACTTCGCTACTTGCATGTACGGTTCTTGTCTTGTGCGCCAATCCCAATGAGCAGTAGGATAACGCCGGCAAAGGAGAACGACGCCGACATCTGGAATTTGAAAAATTCCTTCAGTCTGTTGACAAGAACCGTAAAATAATTTTTTCGTTACTGAAAGATTACTACATAATGCCCTTTTGGGCGTCGCCACTGCGTATCTAACTTACGCGATCTGCCGTATCGAATGCTCTCATCATACAACAGAACTTTATCCCCACGATGGAATTGCTTTGGATTTTATGTCCTATTTCAGTGTCCTTTATTCTTTATTTTACACTGTGCATTTTACTCTCTCGCATATCGGTGTATTTCTTGCATGTTTTCCTCTAGCTTTACCACGTATTATGCCTCATTCCAACCGGATCTTTCTGCACTATTCCAGGAATCTTATATGTTCCCCCCAAGAACAGCTCATGTGGCGTGTATCCTATAGCACTGTGCGGTGGCGTATTGAACACCAAAACTGAAAATGGAAACCTGTTGTTCAAATTTGTTTGAACTCTATTCACATATGTCATATCATCTCCATTAATGTTCAATGGAATCTTTTTAACGCTCCGTTGGTTTGAGGGTGGTAGCTGGTATTCTGAATCTTTTCAGTACGCAGCAGTTTACATATTCCTTTTATAATATCGCTCATGAAATTACTTCCAATATCACTTGACAATAGTGGCGGTATTCCATACCTCGGTATAATTTTCTCAACTGGCACTCGCGCCACCGTGTCGGCATCTTGCGCGTCAATGGGTTCAGCTACCACACACTTGGCCAGCGCATCTTGAGAAGCAAGAATATTTTTTACCTCTGTCTGTCTGGTTTAATGGACCTACTATGTCAGTACGACACCTTTCGATAACGTGTCTAGGCGTTTCCGTGATTTCTAAAGGCATCTTTGTTTCCTAGTGTTCTTTCGTCAACTTTCGCATTTCCAGATACATTCTTCTATACCTTTTTTCATACCGTTCCACGCTCAGTACTTCCTTATTCACTCATTGGTTCTTCCTATGCCCTGGTGTCGTCCAGTGGGAGAATCGTGAAACCATTTTAATATCGCAGCCTTTTCGTTTCCACTTATTTCTTCTCTTATTGACTCAGCTGTCTAATGTTTCCCAATATATTTTTCTATCTCTTTGACAAATTTTTCACATATCCGAATTTAATCTTTTACTGTTCCCAGTTCAGACGTTTCATGTCCAGGGTCCTTCCCGATGGGCCTGCTACCCGTATGCGTGCGTTAACAGCCCCGCTGTCGTTGCCTGCCGGTTGGTCATCGAACAGCGCAGCGGCTTGCGCGTCTGTTGTGTCCTGACCTAGGCTACTGTTGCCCTCCGGTCATGCGCCAGTCACCGTGACCTCTTGAGGCGTAGCGCCGTATACCGATCCTGCCTTGGAGGCGGTTAAGTGGGAGATGTGTCTCAGAGCTGGATAGTGACAGATGGTGACGCGAGACTGGACGCGCACGTAGTTTATGTATCAGCCCATAGAGGACAGTATTGGATACGGGACTGTGATTTAGTTTCGATTGTGCCCACTACAGTGTACTTAAGTAATAGAATGTTTTTCATAAACTGTTCTAGTATTTTCATAAAGTGTTATTATGTCTTTTTGTGTATGTAAAATGTTATAAATGTGTTTTCAGCAGTATGAATGATGCGTGAGTGTGGTTTAAGGTTAATATGAAGATAATTGTTTAACGAGTTCTGTAGAGGGATTTAGTGTGGGAACATTTCAAGGAAGTATGGATGTGGACAAAGGGGATTTTTGTAGAATAGATTTGTGAAGTAAGTTTAGTAAAGGGAAAGTTAATTAAGGTATAAATAACAATAGTAAATAACTTTATGCATAAACAAAACTTCAGCATATTAGATAATTACGTCGGTAAAAAGTGCAGTCGTTAGGTTTACTATTTTGCGATTGGTTATTGGTGAAAATCGCGGACTGACGCGGGAGAAAGTTCTTTTGCTATTGCCTGTTGAGTAAACTGACCAATGGTAAAGCAATATTCTTCGCGCGCCTTTCTCTGCTGGTAGAGAAGACTTAGAGTATTCTAGAGAGGAGTCGGAGCGTAGCTATGAAACAGTTCGGACGTGTGTAGTAGTAGTTCCGATGGAAATGATAAGTTGCCGAATCTAGCAGTTTTTCATCAAAAGTGTTGTAAAGTGACGGCATAATTATTCCGATGGTTGCGTAGAAATTTCGGAATTTTTAAGTGAATTTTGTGACGATAAAAGACATAAATTCAGCGTGGCGTACTGAGCAGGTCTGTGGGTAAAAACTGTGACTGCATTAGGTTCCGACAGACTTAATATTTGTCGAGCATTCTCAATCAAAAACAAGACTTGGAGTATTCTAGAGAATTGGATGACGAATCAGATACAGCACCTACCCATGTCAGGTGTTATGGTCGGTACATATCAGGAACTTTCTGCCAAATAAATATGAGCTAAAGCATTACACTGCCCACAAATGGCTCCCTCTCAATCGCACTGTACTCTCTTTCCATCTTGTTCAGCGTTCTCGAGGTGTACGTGATATTTAAGCCGCTTCTCATTTTTCTCTGACTCTAAAACGGCTCCGACAATTGTCTACCTAGCTTCAGTGATAATTAAGAAGTCGTTTCCAGAGTCTGGATACTGCAGTGTAGCTGGACTCATCAGCTTATCTTTCAAACGCTGAAAAGCTTTTTCTGCTCGATACCCCAGGTGTAGGGCATCTCTTTCTTCAGTAATTCATTTTGATGAAGTTGCTTATAAAATGCCTATAGAAACCAACAGGACCTAGACATGCCTTTAATTGCTTTGTTGTTTTAGGCATTGGGTACTCCTTTATTACTCTACCTTCTGTGGGTCTGACCTCAAGCCCTTAGCCGATGGAATATGGTCCGGACAGCAAATTTCCTCTCGGAGAAATTCGCACTTGTCATCCTGTAACTCTAAGTTGTGTAGTGTAAGTCTTCCAAATACCTCTGTTAGGACGAACCAACTATTAACATTTTAATCATTTTGATGAACAACTTGTCATCTTGTGATCCTGTCAAGGCGGAATTCATCAACCTCTGAAACGTACTTGGAGTTGTTTCAAGTCCCATGGGCATCTGTACTCATAATACCCATACAGCGAACTGAAAGCCGTGTTTTCTCGATCCTGTTCATCTAATAAAATCTGATAAGAACCCTTCGCTAAATTGTGGGTCGAGAAGTGCTTTATCTTGAATTTTGTCTATTCTTGGCAATGACATACTGAATTTAGGGATATTTCATTAATTCGCCTGTAGCCCGCGACTATACGTCACTTTCTTTCCACTGGCATCCATCTTTTTCGGAGTTATAATTAACGTAATGCTCTAACCACTTTTACTCGATACTATTATGTCACCCTCTAACATCTTTTCAGTTTCTCACCTGAGTGCCTCTTTTTGTGGTTCCGGTATTCCGTAGGGTCGCGAATATATTCTCCTACCTTCCGCTTCTGGCAGTAGTCTAATTTCGTGCCAGATACTATCTGTATAGGAGAATTTATCTCCAGGCAAATGGTAAAAAATTATTCCTGCCTTCTCTTCAGGATTAAATTGACTTACTCGAATATTTTGCTTTAGGATACTTATTCTCGCTTTCAGCTTCGGTTTATTTTTACTGACACTATTCACTCTAAATAATTCTTGCAACAGTGTCCGCTTCGGGAGTGCTTCTGCTAGTAAACGTGGGCATTCTGCTGACGCACACTCATCTGTAGTGTTCAGCACACTTATTAGACTTCTTCCGATTATACTTTCTCTAATGCCTCAAGTAGATAAACGCCGTATGCGATCTCCTGTTTCACAATGATTTTTGTTGTTGCTGTAGTGGTCTTCAGTCCTGAGACTGGTTTGATGCAGCTCTCCATGCTACTCTGTCCTGTGCAAGCTTCTTCATCTCCCAGTACCTACTGCAACCTACATCCTTCTGAATCTGCTTAGTGTATTCATCTCTTGGTCTCCCCCTACGATTTTTACCCTCCACGCTGCCCTCCAATACTAAACTGGTGATCCCTTGATGCCTCAGAACATGTCCTACCAACCGATCCCCTCTTCTGGTCAAGTTGTGCCACAAACTTCTCCCCAATCCTATTCAATACTGCCTCATTAGTTATGTGATCTACCCATCTAATCTTCAGCATTCATCTGTAGCACCACATTTCTAAAGCTTCTATTCTCTTCTTGTCCAAACTATTTACCGACCATGTTTCACTTCCATACATGGCTACACTCCATACAAATACTTTCAGAAATGACTTCCTGACACTTAAATCTATACTCGATGTTATCAAATTTCTCTTCTTCAGAAACGCTTTCCTTGCCATTGCCAGTCTACATTTTATATCCTCTCTACTGCGACCATCATCAGTTATTTTGCTCCCCAAATAGCAGAACTCCTTTACTACTTTAAGTGTCTCATTTCCTAATCTAATACCCTCAACATCACCCGACTTAATTCGACTACATTCCATTATCCTCGTTTTGTTTTTGTTAATGTTCATCTTATATCCTCCCTTTAAGACACCATCCATTTCGTTCAACTGCTCTTCCAAGTCCTTTGCTGTCTCTGACAGAATTCCAGTGTCATCGGCGAACCTCAGAGTTTTTATTTCTTCTCCATGGATTTTAATACCTACTCCGAATTTTTCTTTTGTTTCCTTTACTGTTTGCTCAATATACAGATTGAATAACACCGGGGAGAGGCTACAACCCTGTCTTACTCCCTTCCCAACCACTGCTTCCCCTTCATGTCCCTCGACTCTTATGACTGCCATCTGATTTCTGTACAAATTGTAAATAGCATTTCGCTCCCTGTATTTTACCCCTGCCACCTTCAGAATTTGAAAGAGAGTATTCCAGTCAACATTGTCAAAAGCTTTCTCTAAGTCTACAAATGCTAGAAACGTAGGATTGCCTTTTCTTAATCTTTCTTCTAAGATAAGTCGTAAGGTCAGTATTGCCTCACGTGTTCCAGTATATCTACGGAATCCAAACTGATCTTCCCCGAGGTCGGCTTCTACTAGTTTTTCCATTCGTCTGTAAAGAATTCGTGTTAGTATTTTGCAGCTGTGGCTTATTAAACTGATTGTTCGGTAATTTTCACATCTGTCAACACCTGCTTTCTTTGGGGTTGGAATTATTATATTCTTCTTGAAGTCTGAGAGTATTTCGCCTGTTTCATACATCTTGCTCACCAGATGGTAGAGTTTTGTCAGGACTGGCTCTCCCGAGGCCGTCAGTAGTTCCAATGGAATGTTGTCTACTCCGGGGGCCTTGTTTCGACTCAGGTCTTTCACTGCTCTGTCAAACTCTTCACGCAGTATCATATCTCCCATTTCATCTGCATCTACATCCTCTTCCATTTCCATAATATTGTCCTCAAGTACATCGCCCTTGTATAGACCCCCTATATACTCCTTCCACCTTTCTGCTTTCCCTTCTTTGCTTAGAACTGGGTTTCCATCTGAGCTCTTGATGTTCATACAAGTGGTTCTCTTATCTCCAAAGGTCTCTTTAACTTTCCTGTAGGCAGTATCTATCTTACACCTAGTGAGATACGCCTCTACATTCTTACATTTGTCCTCTAGCCATCCCTGCTTAGCCATTTTGCACTTCCTGTCGATCTCATTTTTGAGACGTTTTTTCTTCCTTTTTGCCTGCTTCATTTACTGCATTTTTATATTTTCTCCTTTCATCAATTAAATTCAATATTTCTTCTGTTACCCAAGGATTTCTACTAGCCCTCGTCTTTTTACCTACTTGATCCTCTGCTGCCTTCACTGCTTCATCCCTCAAAGCTACCCATTCTTCTTCTACTGTATTTCTTTCCCCCATTCCTGTCAATTGTTCCCTTATGCTCTCCCTGAAACTCTGTACAACCTTTGGTTCTTTCAGTTTATCCAGGTTCCATCTCCTTAAATTCTCACCTTTTTGCAGTTTCTTCAGTTTTAATCTACAGGTCATAACCAATAGATTGTGGTCAGAGTCCACATCTGCCCCTGGAAATGTCTTACAATTTAAAACCTGGTTCTTAAATCTCTGTCTTACCATTATATAATATATCTGAAACCTGTCAGTATTTCCAGGCTTCTTCCATGTATACAGCCTTCTTTTATGATTCTTGAACCAAATGTTAGATATAAGTTGTGCTCTGTGCAAAATTCTACCAGGCGGCTTCCTCTTTCATTTCTTAGTCCCAATCCATATTCACCTACTACGTTTCCTACTCTCCCTTTTCCTACTCTCGAATTCCAGTCACCCATGACTATTAAATTTTCGTCACCCTTCACTATCTGAATAATTTCTTTTATTTCATCATACATTCCTTCAATTTCTTCGTCATCTGCAGAGCTAGTTGGCTAATAAACTTGTATTACTGTAGTAGGTGTGGCCTTCGTATCTATCTTGGCCACAATAATGCGTTCACTATGCTTTTTGTGGTAGCTTAACCGCATTCCTATTTTCCTATTCATTATTAAACCTACTCCTGCGTTACCCCTATTTGATTTTGTGTTTATAACCCTGTAGTCACCTGACCAGTAGTCTTGTTCCTCCCGCCACCGAACTTCACTAATTCCCACTATATCTAACTTTAACCTATCCATTTCCCTTTTTAAATTTTCTAACCTACCTGCCCGATTAAGGGATCTGACATTCCACGCTCCGATCCGTAGAACGCCAGTTTTCTTTCTCCTGATAACGACATCTTCTTGAGTAGTCCCCGCCCGGAGATCCGAATGGGGGACTATTTTACCTCCGGAATATTTTACCCAAGAGGACGCCATCATCATTTAACCATACAGTAAAGCTGCATGCCCTTGGGAAAAATTACGGCCGTAGTTTCCCCTTGCTTTCAGCCGTTCGCAGTACCAGCACAGTAAGGCCGTTTTGGTTATTGTTAGAAGGCCAGATCAGTCAATCATCCAGACTGTTGCCCTTGCAACTACTGAAAAGGCTGCTGCCCCTCTTCAGGAACCACAATGATAGCTTCTCTCATTCCATTCGCCTCTATTTTCATTCGGCACACCTGTTCTTCTCGGGGTCCTACTGTTAGTGCTGAAACATGGCTAGAAATTGGATTCTGCCCTTTTTCGCCTGTTTCTGTAGTGTTTAGATAGTTAATGATTTTCTGTCCATATTCACTCTCGCCTTTCTATGTGTTTCTCGCTTTGCGCTTAAGCGACCACCGAAAGAACCTTCTTTTTCTTTTGAATTTACTGTGCAGTGAACACCCTGAGACTCCGTCTTCGTCTATTGATGCGCTTTTCGCTCCGCATCTCAGCTTTTTCTGAAAGGGCCTTTTCTTTCTGTACTGGCGCAATCGTACTAGCAAGTACCTGACTGCACTGTGCAGGGCACAGACTCCTGCTCCGCCTTCATTCCGATCCGTTTCATACGGATCCACAGGCTTACGTTTGCATAGCTGATCATGATTCTATTTTCCTCCAAAAAGTATTAGGTCACCAACCCGTCAAACAGAAGATCCACGTCTTCCTTATGTGGAAGCAATGCCTGACTTGCATGCCGCTTCCCATTCGTAATCGGGGGCTTACGGTGGCCTCAGTCCTCGTAACCGTATTTGTGATTTCCTGGATCATAAAGCGTATGACTGTATTAAACTTTCCACCGTTTCTCTGACGACATCTCCGAACTAGGCTAGTCTGCGCTCCACTATACATGAGAAACCTCAGGCGATTGTTAGCGCCTCCCTGACAGTCCACTTCTACACTCCTGGAAATTGAAATAAGAACACCGTGAATTCATTGTCCCAGGAAGGGGAAACATTATTGACACATTCCTGGGGTCAGATACATCACATGATCACACTGACAGAACCACAGGCACATAGACACACCATACTTGCTCCGGACACTGCGAGAGGGCTGTACAAGCAATGATCACACGCACGGCACAGCGGACACACCAGGAACCGCGGTGTTGGCCGTCGAATGGCGCTAGCTGCGCAGCATTTGTGCACCGCCGCCGTCAGTGTCAGCCAGTTTGCCGTGGCATACGGAGCTCCATCGCAGTCTTTAACACTGGTAGCATGCCGCGACAGCGTGGACGTGAACCGTATGTGCAGTTGACGGACTTTGAGCGAGGGCGTATAGTGGGCATGCGGGAGGCCGGGTGGACGTACCGCCGAATTGCTCAACACGTGGGGCGTGAGGTCTCCACAGTACATCGATGTTGTCGCCAGTGGTCGGCGGAAGGTGCACGTGCCCGTCGACCTGGGACCGGACCGCAGCGACGCACGGATGCACGCCAAGACCGTAGGATCCTACGCAGTGCCGTAGGGGACCGCACCGCCACTTCCCAGCAAATTAGGGACACTGTTGCTCCTGGGGTATCGGCGAGGACCATTCGCAACCGTCTCCATGAAGCTGGGCTACGGTCCCGCACACCGTTAGGCCGTCTTCCGCTCACGCCCCAACATCGTGCAGCCCGCCTCCAGTGGTGTCGCGACAGGCGTGAATGGATGGACGAATGGAGACGTGTCGTCTTCAGCGATGAGAGTCGCTTCTGCCTTGGTGCCAATGATGGTCGTATGCGTGTTTGGCGCCGTGCAGGTGAGCGCCACAATCAGGACTGCATACGACCGAGGCACACAGGGCCAACACCCGGCATCATGGTGTGGGGAGCGATCTCCTACACTAGCCGTACACCACTGGTGATCGTCGAGGGGACACTGAATAGTGCACGGTACATCCAAACCGTCATCGAACCCATCGTTCTACCATTCCTAGAGCGGCAAGGGAACTTGCTGTTCCAACGGGACAATGCACGTCCGCATGTATCCCGTGCCACCCAACGTGCTCTAGAAGGTGTAAGTCAACTACCCTGGCCAGCAAGATCTCCGGATCTGTCCCCCATTGAGCATGTTTGGGACTGGATGAAGCGTCGTCTCACGCGGTCTGCACGTCCAGCACGAACGCTGGTCCAACTGAGGCGCCAGGTGGAAATGGCATGGCAAGCCGTTCCACAGGACTACATCCAGCATCTCTACGATCGTCTCCATGGGAGAATAGCAGCCTGCATTGCTGCGAAAGGTGGATACTGTGTACTAGTGCCGACATTGTGCATGCTCTGTTGCCTGTGTCTATGTGTCCGCCGCTCGTGGTCTCGCGGTAGCGTTCTCGCTTCCCGAGCACGGGGTCCCGGGTTCGATTCCCGGCGGGGTTAGGGATTTTCACCTGCCTCGAGATGACTGGGTGTTTGTGTTGTCCTCATCATTTCATCCTCATCCAGGAAAGTGGCGCAATTGGACTGAGCAAAGATTGGGTAATTGTACGGGCGCTGATGACCACGCTGTTGAGCGCCCCACAAACCAAACATCATCATCATCATCATCATCATTGTGTCTATGTGCCTGTGGTTATGTCAGTGTGATCATGTGATGTATCTGACCCCAGGAATGTGTCAATAAAGTTTCCCCTTCCTGGGACAATGATTTCACGGTGTTCTTATTTCAATTTCCAGTAGTGTAGTTTAACAAATTTCAAAAGGGTACCATGCTATTCTGGATCAACAAGTTCAAATGCGCGATCGCATTTGTCGAGGAGCTCATTTAAAGTGTTCTTTGGGCCATCGAACGACTGTGCTACTAATTTTAGCAAATCTGGCAAAATAACGAATTGCCTAGTGGGTTAATAACGTCCGTCAGTGTTGACGCTTGAAACATTATCGCCGTCGTGTGACATGTCTGCTAATTTCTTTTTTAACTCTCCGCGTCGGGATGACCACTCCGTTCCCAGGAGCCGTCCGTCTTAGTTTGAAATATAGCGTCATTGTAAAAAATGGGAAAAGTGATCAGTGTTATTTTAATAACAATATCGATAGAAACGAGCAAGAAACACGTTGCGTAAGAGTTGCTACAGAGTTGCTGAGGCAATAATGTATCTGTTACTATGTGGTGTGGCCTATTAGGTAGTATGCGTGGACATGCAGTGTGCGAGACCTGCCCTGTCTGGTCTATATGGCTGTTTCTTACTGTCTTAGTCGGACATGAGTTGTATTACAGAACGGCACCATTCTTTGTCAGGAAGCATTTTACGAAGTGCGGTATCAATGCAGTACAATGGTCTATTTGCTTTAAAAGATTAAAAATGGGAGAAGCCGCAACAAACCTGTCACATCAAGTGAGGAGGAAACTTTAAGCTTAACAGTACATTCATAGTTGAAAGTTGAAAGCGCGTGGTCTGCTGTCTTTGTCTACACAACATGCCTTCAATCCCTGCAAACGTACGAATTAATACGAAGAATAATTTCTTGAGCCCAACTTTTCACCCTTCAGCACTGACTGTTCAGATACGGGTACGATCACCGATTGCAACACTATTTTCAAACATGGTTCCAAAAAATTCGAATCAATAGGAGAACGCTGGTGATTTTTTGTAGTAGTCTACCACTTATCACTTATCGAGAAAAGCAGCGAACGGTGGATGGACAAGGTCTTTTTACTTGCCTATGTAATTAAAATTTTTTATTCTTTGTGTCTTGAAACTGAGTCAAAGTGTTTCGATCACTGTTTCTAAGTTTACTACAGGAAATAATAGGAATAAAATACCGAAAATTGGTTAGTTCGGAAACCGGTTGTTTTGGCGGCTTTCACAGTCGCCGGTCAAACTGTGTTGAAAGAAGGCGATGGAACCGAAAACCGATTATTTCAGCGATGACTGACATACCTATTGTAAAGTAGAATAGGCAGCAATTTGAGCAGTAGCCTAGCAGAATGGCACTTCTCGTGAGAAAAGACAATGCAACAATGTGCCGGAGTATGGGATTAAGCAGAGGTGCTTTGCGGTGGACGACATACGTGTATCAGCGATATTCTTAACTATGAGGCTGTGCCGATTACTGTTTACAGTAAAACAGGGAACAACGTGAAGTGACCACCTTCAAATGACTTGTGGAGGCAGGTGGAGTACACTACCTGCTCCGTAATCTTGATGATTTTGTGTGTCTCAATACCACCAGGAGAGCACCTGACTTGCAAAAGTCGTGTGACACTGCTGCTTGGGCCACAACTGAATATTCATCAATGACCTAAATGAGCACGGAACAGACACCAACACTCTTTTTGGTAGTGTTACACTTCAAAGTACCCGGAGTTGCCATTTATACAACTAGAGTCTTACTCATAGTTGATTTTGTAGTAGCTGGATGGCCAGCCGCACTGATTTGTGAACTTTCTATTCTTATAATACTGATTTGATCATTCCAAAAGTGCTAATGTTAACTTGAATTTACGTCGGAGTAGCTTCATGAAACTCAGATTGCCGTATAAACATATGTCGAACCGCAATAAAGCTTGTACAACGTTTATAATATAGCTTCCGTTCTTTTAAGTCGAAATTATCTTTCGATGTGAATTATTACTATTCTTAGTACTGTTGTTGGTAAATTTGTGTAATTTTATGTATGTACTTATCTCTTCCCAAAAATAAAAAAAATGTTTAGGAATGCGTACGTGTTGCCTTGTCTTTTGGAGAAGTAAAACGGAAAACTTCTAACAATGACGAAGAAAAGAGCAAGTCGATTTCACATTCAGGGTCTTAAAAAATTTGTTCTGAAGTTGTAGCGTTATAACGCTACAGAAGAGCGCGAGTTCATTCTGGCTTTAGTCATGAGAAACACTGTTTATGGGATTTGTAGTATGTTAAAAGCGCTCGCCAGTCGTATTAGGACACTAATTAACGTTTATCGATCCTTTTCTCAATGATATTAACCGATAAATACAGAGACCTGGTGTAATAATAATGGTCCCTCTTAAACTTTCATTTATGTAATTAGAGTGAAGCATATGGGTATTAAACATATCAGAAACAGTATGAGACTACTAACAGAAATCCACTTCCTCATATTAAGGTGTGCTATTTTGTTACCCATTGTTTCTGAACCACACTCTATATTTACACACAAAATAATAATCAGAAGTCGAACAAAGTTCTATAACTCTGACTTTGGCGCTGTTGCGCATACATAATGCAATGTAACTTCCCCTTCCTCCTCTCCTACCCCAGTTATTCTTCTGTAATGTTACATTTCTTACATTGCTTACAAGGCCTTAAGCATGGAAGAGTACATTCACATTACAGATTACAAAAAATTGTAAAAAATCATAAACAATTTGAAATAATCAATATAAGGTACAGTTTCACAAAATCACGTTACAAGTTTCAGTTAAAAAATAAATGTTATTTTATCCATTTTAGATCTCATGAATCCGCAGTGTTGGTCACAAATTATTTGAGGCTGTTTGCGTTCTTCGCCAACAAAAGGATAAGAGAAACAAATATTTTGTAATGTACCAGAAACATGTGATGTATGTGATAGTGTTACAAGCTGCATTTGTATTAGGTCACGGATAAAACGACAGTTTTCAGTAACAATTACATTTATGTTTTTTGCAAGATGTCATATGCTACAGGTCGCAATCGTTCAGAAGAATGTGCAGAGAATAACGTGGCTATAGATGTGCAATTGGCCGGGCACGTGTGGGGAGAGTAGCAGAAGTGGTGGGGGTTGGGGCCTGTGCTATAGGGATAATGAGGAGTGCTGGGGTGAAGTGTCACTCTAAATTGAAGTCTACTCTCATTTTTTTGTAAATATTTAATGGGCCCACCACGCCCACACTTGCATGGTCACCATTCAAAACAATCTACTGTTGTAAGTAGGCTGTTTAAGTTTTTATGTTTGTAACGCCACGTAGCGCTCTATATGAAAATCACTGACTGTGCTATGTGAAGTCTGTGGCTGGTTTGCATTGTTGGAATATTTGCTATCGTAGTGTTGGGCAGTTGGATGTGAACAGCGCGTAGCGTTGCGCAGTTGGAGTTGAGCCGCCAGCAGTGGTGGATGTGGTGAGAGAGATGGCAGAATTTTGAGAGCGGACGATCTGGACTTGTGTCTATCAGAAAGAGTAAATTTGTAATATTGGATATCATGAACTGATATATATATATATATATACATATATATATATATATATATATATATATATATATATATATATATATATATATATATATATGTGTGTGTGTGAATGATGACTTTTGAACATTATTAAGGTAAATACATATGTTTGTTCTCTATCAAAATCTTTCATTTGTTAACTTTGCTATCAGTAGTTAGTGCCTTCAGTAGTTAGAATCTTTTATTTAGCTGGTAGTATTGGCGCTCGCTGTATTACAGTAGTTCGAGTAACGAAGATTTTTGTGAGGTAAGTGATTCATGAAAGTTATAGGTTATTGTTAGTCAGGACCATTCTTTTATAGGGATTGTTGAAAGTCAGATTACGTTGCGCTAAAAATATTGTGTGTCAGTTTAATGTTGATCAGAATAAGTAAAGAGAGAAATGTCTGAGTACGTTCAGGTCTGCTCAGCTGTTTGAAAATCAAGTAACGTAAGAGGTTTATCAGCACCATAATTCATTGATTTTTCTAAGGGGACGTTTCACTGTCACCTCTGATTTGAATAGTATCTAAAAATAATTACACTGACAATGCAACAAAAGCAGATTTTTGTTTTCCCCTGACTTGGTAACAATTCGTAACTTTCGGAGAAACGCTATGGGGAGAATTTTGAGTAAAATCTACATTTTTATTGTTATCATTTTAAAATTTGCTTTTTATGCCGAAACATAATGGAGTTCACACAATGTGCCCTCACTAACATGTATAGACACAATTGAGAGAGAATTCTGAAACAGTGGTCTAATTTGTTTATTAAGTGAGAAACTGAGGAAAAGTAAGATCAATAGCCAATGAAAAAGCACATCTTCGGTACAAAAATAACTGTGTAATGTCTTCATTGATGTTGTTCCAAAATCCATAGTATTTTTCGTTTCACACGCTATTGATGGCTCTTAAAAATTACATTCTTTCATTTAGAAAGCCTGTAGTTGGTGGAATAACATGGTAGATAATGAAGTCTTGCATAATAGCTATATGGTAAAATACCTTCCTCTTTGTGTGCTACCATTTTCCAAACTTTCATTTCGATATCTCAAACTGTTTATGAAATATGAGAAATATTGGGAATATTTCATTCTGGCATAATCGCTGGAACATGCAATCGCATCTGAGTGTGCTGCATCATATCAATTTCTCCAGATTGGTGGCATATAGAGAGCTCCACCTAAGTCTAAAGAAAACTTCAATATATTAGATAAATTTCATATGCAGCAAAATATTATGTAATATGCACCAAACTCAAAATCATAGCGACCGCTCTCTTTCATTTCAAACTTCTTCGAATTTCGTACTGCGTCTTATTTAAAGGCAAATATCACAATAAGCATTACTCGATTTAACGACATGATGGGTATGTTGTGTGAAGCTGACATATAAAGCTATGAGTGACACAAAAATGAATTTATTTACAGAATAGTTTCTGTAAAATGGTTTGAGAAATACTGTAGGGTGTGCTCCTCGATTCTCTAATCGCAGCGCGTCGCTGATCAGCTAACAGTGGACAAACAAGATTGAACTCCCCTTCGAAATAAACGAATGAACTCGCCCGGTGCTCTGGACGAAATTAGTCACTGCGCATCTGTCAGTGTGTTCTGTGTGGACTCTATCCACAGGCTGCACTGTCAAAAGTCACAATATCTTATGGGCCGCGCATATTTCCAACTTTATTTTCTGAAAGGGTTCAATAAAGATGAGTTGAAAACCCAGAGCTTTCCTGTTTAGTGGTAAAATACTGGTAGCACTTCGCTTAAAATGATAAACTTATATACATAATAATTTAGTGAAACACACATAGGAAATGTTTTAAAATAAAATTTTGTTCAAGAAGAGAATATATATGGCTGTATAATATATATATAATTTCGTCTTGAACAAAATTATATTTTCCACAGAAATAACTTACAACAACAAAATTTTGATATCAATGATGTCGAAGAAATTCTCAACACAGCACTGGAAAAGGCGACGAAATCAAAAGAAAAGAATGGCAACGTCTGCACATAAGGAGTCATGGCCTATACGAGTATGAGGAACTAAAAATCGATTATGAGGCAGTTGTGAAACATCAAATAATGGCTGCATAGTAACAGTTCGATCTCACATGACAGAGTCTGAAATACCATCTATTAAAAATACCTGAAGCAAAACGATATTTTGCGTTCAACTCTAAAACCATTTCACATTCTGCGAAAATAAAGATCTACAATGCCGCATAGACCCCATTGTCCTGTATGGCTCAAAAATTTGGAAGCTAACTAAAACGGAAATGCAAAATCTCCTAACATTTGAAAGAAGGGCGATGAGAATAATCTGCGACCCAGTGAGAGATGGAGATGCGTGGAGACCAAGAAAGAATATGAAATTGATGAGATCATAAACAAGCACACTGTTTTACAGTATCAAAAGAACAGACGACTCGAAGGGGTACACCACGTAATCTGTATGCCAGAGATCCGACTTCCTAAGCCAGCTTTCATTGCCCACATTACAAGAGAAAGACTCCTAGGTACTAGGCACACCAGGAAACAGAGAAGACAAATGTGGAAGCTTTGACTGTAGTCAATTGGGAGGAAACAACAGCATACAGAATGCAGTGGAAACTGATTGTTGATGCAGGGCATGTTGTACGAACCGGTGACTGCTGGATAACTTAACCCTAGGATAACAAGGTGCCGACTCTTAGATCTAAATAACAAGGTTGGAGCATAAATTTACCCCGCATTTTTCCAAAATTATCTCCGTTAAAATAAAGTAATAACCAAGCAATATGTAATAAATATTACAAAGTATTCTAAATGTTTTAGAATATAACGAAATCAATAATAATTATAATCTCAACGTATTTTGCTACATCATTGTTGTGATCTATGAAAATATGAGACTGTTCTTATCTTTAGTCTTCAATTAACCTTTTTATTATAACATTATGAAACACAATAGAACGTATCATAAAACATTAGAAGAATCATTAAACAAGTATTACTTAGCACAGCATGACAAATAATATGTGAATTAGTAAAAAATATGAAGCTAACAACAACTACTAAAAAATTTGATCTTTTAAAAAGAAGTAAAGATTTTATAACGTAATTCAAAATTGATATGAAATTTTGAACGTATAGTAGATTCAAACCAAACTGTTATGGCAGCTCCGGCAAATGTTTTTCCCATGGTCTCTGTACAACAGATACAGAATTCAAAGAAATTTTTTCGATCTTCTTTTTGATTGCACAAAGAGCACTGTCAACCTTTTTGTGAGACGTTTCTGGAATATCGCTCCAAAAATGTGTCAAAATCTGTTCCATCGCTATGCGAAGCGTATCGCATAGGCTAGCGCCAGGTTTTCCGCGCCATAGTCTTACTCTGACATGGTAAAACAAAAACATTGACTGTCGACCCCCTTTGTTATCACTGTAGAAAAGTACTATTTTCGATGACTCCTCAACTACTTGACCTGTCTCATGCATCGTCGACGATAGAACAACGTGTTTTTCTACTCTAACATTTTTTGTTTCCTGTAAATCAATGCAGACGAAGAAACTAGTCTAATCTCGGTGATTGAAGCAGGGATTCTGGGATTTCTGGTTTGTTTCTGTTTAAAGTATCAACCATTGTAAAGTTTTTTCCTGTTAGTTTGTCTGGTACTTCACAATAAGCAAACCATTTTTTAGAACCCCACTCACAAAAATATATGCAAATAATGCTTTTATCACTGTATCACTGGTTGGTTGGTATCTCCAACACACCGTCGGGGTGATGTACATTTTGCCCTTGCGCTTAGTGATTTTTTTGGTTTGTGTAGATAACTGTTAGTGAAATCGCGTCATTAGTAAACAACAGTTCAAATAACTTCAGGGTAGGCGTTTCGTTTCTTGCATCAGCTATTCGTACCAATGCATTCTTTGCTGGCACTCTTGACGATTTTTTTGTAGAATGGGTTGTGTGTTCCAATAAAACCTATTTATCCCACACAAAATTTTCCTTACTCGCTGATCAGCTTCATCTGATGAATCAACCTCGGAAGGCGTTACATCAAATTCGTTTCCTCTGTGATATGACCATCTTCAAGTTCGCTTACATTTTCGTCTAGATTACTATAATATTCGTTTTCGGCCTCTTGGCGCTGAAATTCTCTAATTACATCATCCTTGGTTCCTAATCTAACAGTCTATCACAAAGCAAAGTGTCACTTACCTTGGGTAGAAAAGAGCCTTAGGGAGTATAACCTCCTCAATGTGAACAGCAATACTGAGTGGATAGGTAAACAAGGACTCCAGCCCGAGAAGCCAGTAGTACCAACATATGATACAAAGTTAAATGAAGTGGGATAATTATTTACCTCACCCTTTTATTCAAGGGTTGTTATGGGCCACAATGATGAACGGAAACGGTGAAGCTTTGTTGACGGCGGCAAGGTGAGAATTGGCACATGAAGTGTTCTGCTGCTATGTGTAGAGTACTTCTTTTAAAGTATATTTTCTTCTACGAAAAACACGAAAAATGTCTCGTAATTTTATCGCTTACACCATGAATAAAACAATGATGGTCTGCGTATCGCACGAATTGTTACGCAGATCACTGGCATAGTTAGTCATAATTTCTATCTTCATGATAGCGGTTATATCATTTATTAATATTCAACGTGGGTGAAAACGTAACATTATGAAATCGTCGAATAAACTGTAAATTCGTTGTGGATATTTAGGAGTGTACTGAAAATTGCCTACATTTATGCAGAAGGAGTCGTCTGGGTGCCGTCAGAAACAAGGTGAGCGGGGGTCAGACCTTTAATCAAAGCGTGTGCTTCGCTCGCAGCCACACGGCCACGTGCGCGTGTTTCAGTATTCAGAGAGAGAGAGAGAGAGAGAGAGAGAGAGCCCTGACCGCGTGTGGAACAACTTGCCCTCACTGCCCATTTTGCGGAACTTTGCTCGGGACAGATTTGAAGAACAAAGCCAGCGAGATTAATTATTACATCGAAAATGGAGCGAGTAATGAACGCCTCTGCGGAAGAATTCTGAGTAGGAAGTTGCTCTACAATTTATGTTTCCGCTTTCAAAATACAACCCCCTGGGAAACTGCGCTTCAACTCAGTGCTTTAGAGGACTGCCGCTATTTAAAGTAATTTTATTTTGTACGTGCGAAATATCGCAGTCGAGTTTACACAAGTTGTACCTCGGAGGCAGTTACCTGGCGAAGGACGTGCAGTCAACTGCTACTGATTTTCAGAATATAACAAACATTTAATGATAATTTTTCGTTATTTGATGAATTTCCGTATCACCTGGAACCCAACAGCTATTGTTTCGTAATGATTCGTAATCATTAACTTAACGTCCACATTAAATATGGATTTTTTACTTTTATTTTCTGTATAGCTCACTGGAAAAAAACCTGAATTAAAAAATCACACTTATACTTGACAGCTACCAGAATTTGTACGAAGAGAAAGCAGCAAGAGAAAAAGAAAAGAAGAATGAGGCCGGCTTACGGCATACAAATGAAGGTGAGGGACTAGGGAACTACAAAAATGTGTTGCATTATAAAGAGGGACGTTCGAACATGTTCCAGCTATTCTTCATTACCCGTCCTCAGAACCCCTAGGTGCTAAGGTATTACAATACGTAAAGGTTAACTGCTCATTTGAGTGAACAGTGCATCCAATCGGCGCACTTTCCCCTCTATTGCAGAAATAAAGAATTCCAAGGTCATATTTAAATTCCCAAAAATAGGTACACGTACTACTGAGCCAACCACCTCTGTCAGGTGAAGTAGACGCTGTCTTGATACTGCCAGTAGCATAACTGTAGTGCCTTCTGTCCATTTTGGCCTTCGAAAAGTAGAATGCCTCTTTCCCTGCTAAATGAACTGCACCGTGTTCCACTACATTTTGCCTTGTTTTCCCGAAAACTGAATTGTTCATTGATTTATAAAAATTTTATTTGAAATCATTTCGATGTTTATTTAAAGT
Source organism: Schistocerca cancellata (assembly GCF_023864275.1). Taxonomy (NCBI): domain Eukaryota; kingdom Metazoa; phylum Arthropoda; class Insecta; order Orthoptera; family Acrididae; genus Schistocerca; species Schistocerca cancellata. Next base: position 142,171,261 of record NC_064630.1, on the reverse strand, counting down.
ACTATTTGAACCACATGACTGGTCGAAGGAGATGCTGCGGGCAATTCTGAAGAGTTTCATCCCCAACCTGAGACATTGCCGAAGGTTTCTGTATCGCAGAATGTATCTCTGCTTACGCTTCAAGGTTATCATCAGCCTGAAGATGGAATGTTTGCATGGGACTAGACATTAGAGACACAGCGGCAGGTCGCTGTGTGCGTCATGCAAATGGGTGGGATATCCCAGGTCTGCGTCCAGGACATATCCCTCACTAGAATCCTCAGCTACTTACGCGATCCTTTTCTTCAGTCTGTCGATTTCCCCTTTGCATATCCATCGGAACTCATCAGCCAGTAGAGACTACTGCGAACCTTCCACTAGAGCAGTGGCCGTCGAACTGCAGTCAATCGAGTATTCGTACGGCCTGCTGTTCTTGGACATATTGTATAACACAGCGCATCTAGTGACTAACAACCAAACCAAAAAACGTCAGCTAACGTGAAGAGGTTCTTAAGAGTGTAGTTTAGCTGCTCGCAGTCAGTAACAAGTAAAAACACTTAAAGTGTCAGTATTTTAAGATGTACTTAATTTTAATTGAAGTTGTGGGATTCGGCAATGAGCTAAGTGAAGTTGGAGGCTTACCTCATGGGCAGAGGGGAAGTAGGGCGGCCACTGCGGGGTTGGAGGATGTGAGAAAAGGAGTGTTCTACTGTTTATCTTCCGTTGCTGACTACTCATGCCTTGTGTGTTTCGTACCGACCACCTGCTATAATATAAATTTCAAACGGAAGTAACGTGAATCGTGAATGCACATTACGGAGATGGTCATCTCAAAATGCGATACTTATTTAAGAAAGGAACATTAAATTAAATATTAAGGTCGTTGTAATGAAACACGATCAGTAGAAGAAAATGGACATTTATTAAATGGCTCAAATAGTTCAAATGGCTCTGAACACTATGGGACTCAACATCTCAGGTCATCAGTTCCCTAGACTTAGAACTACTTAAACCTAACCTAAGGACATCACACACATCCATGCCCGAGGCAGGATTCGAACCTGCGACCGTAGCGGTCGTGCGGTTCCAGAGAAGCGCCTAGAACCGCTCGGCCACTCTGACCGGCCATGGTTTCTGGATGCTGCCTTCCATTACACCGTACCAGGGCTTTAGTGGGACACGATACTAAGGAAGGCGAGTGTCGACACCGAACTGCTGATCGATGTTGACATATTGCTCTTCATTGAACGAAGCTTTTGCGGGGGTGCTTTGAAAATGAATGTACAGGTACACCTAAGCGAATACCCCCCCAGAATGAGTGAGGAGGAGTAGAGGCCATCTGGTGATGTAAGTTACATTCTTTGCTTTTGTGTAAACAACCTCTAGGGCGTTGGCCGTCAAACTATTTTGCGTAAGAGCCAACACTGACATTGAGGTGGCCTCTGGGGCCGAATACCATCCGATCTTGTTATTGATTGGCAACCTACATAAATTAGTATGTTATGAGCCTCCAACAGACTAGCAATTGTCCGGGCGCGGTGAGTTGGCTACTGAACCCCAAGAAGCGATTGTTAGAAATGAACAACATTCAAAGCAGTTCGTATCGACTGTTCTTTGTTTCAGAGTGCAGCCAGCCTCAGAGACCTCATGGTTGTGACTCTGTAATTGCCTGACGAAGTGTTGTTGTATTGTACGAACAGATGATAAACTGATTGACATCTACTTTAAATGCGTTATGCCGTATGGGACAGGATCAAAATATTTAATAAATCGGCCGGTGTAGCCGGGCATGGATATGTGTGTTTTCCTTAGGTTAGTTAGGTTTAAGTAGTTCTAAGTTCTAGGGGACTGATGACCTCAGATGTTAAGTCCCATAGTGCTCAGAGCCATTTTGAACCAGAAAATATGTGGCAGCCATACAGTCTGCAACTTCTCAAAGATGTTCGTGAGAAGATGTAATTAGTGTTATGAATCATCTTGCATACCCCCTAAATCAGATATATTGAAATCCTGCCAAATATTCAGGGCATGTTCATACTCTGCATCCGTTGTGGCAGTGCCTCTCAGTTTGCTGGAGGATGCGTTTATGTCAGGCAATGTGGTTCCGAGGAGTCTCTCTTCCGAATCCGTGTATTCGTAGGGAAAGACCGTTCCATCGCAAGATGAAACTTTGCATTAGCATGATATACTGCTCTTGTGATATGCATTTTCTCCTGATGCATTGTCTCAGCATGTTTCTGAAGAGGCGATTGCATGAAACGTAGCGAGTACAGGAATCGGAGGATTATTCTTGGCGTGATTCTCTTGGAAAATGAAATGTACTTTTCAACAGCGTCAGATATTACACAGATATTACTTTTTTCCAAGCCGATATCATCCAAGGTCTCAACAAAAAAGTTATCATACCCGCTCAAATTACGGAAAAAGATGGGTATGTGCCATGGAAGTTGGTGCTTCAAGTAGCATGCACTGTGTGTGGGTTGCACTGCAGAGTTTCTCTGTTAGATGTAAATGGTCTTCAAGTGGTCGCTTTTCTATCCAACGGCAGTCCACAAACATGTCAGTCAACTGTCTGCTCGTATAAGGAATTATTCCCCTACGACGTCTTTGTAACAAATCCCATCAACACCCTACGCAAGTTTTATCAGATCAGGAAGTTGTCATCTTATAGGATTCCCCGACATGTTTCCAATTTTTGCGACTACTGTCATACGAACGTAGAATCATATACGCTCCCGAGTACTGGTGTGAAATACATTGGGACCACAGGAGCTAGGAAACATTCACAGTCAGGGTATATAGCGAAGGGACATGAGAAGCAATATCCGTCTCTGTCATCTAGATTCTGAAGATTGCAGCAATATTTTTCGGAAGATCGTTGTTGCACGAAGACTGCCACCCCCACACTTCCAATCGGACAAACGCTATGCTTCAGCGATGTGGATCGAAAACACTGCAACATCCTCTATACAGCCAGGACCTTTCATCATATGATTTTCAAATCTTTGGCGAGCCGAAGAAAAACAGTCGACCTGAGGACGCGCAGTTATGGATCCGACTGCGTTCTTCGAGATAGGAATTGATCGTCTCGTCTCCCACTGGGGTAATAGTCGTAACGCCTATGGTGATTGCTTTTGATGGGACTATTACATAGCACCGTTGTGGGAGGATTTCGATTTTAATTTGACTGCCTGTTATATATCGATATGTGTATACTGAACCTCTCCAAAATCCAAATGTACTGCTTTCATTATGAGTTTTCGAAGCCAAACTTCACTGATCTCAAATTACTTTTTCCGAGTACTACCACTACTACTACTGGGTGGAAGGCTGTGATCCATTAGGAACTAACCCCAAAACACTGAACACTTATGGGTATGTGGCGGATAATCATTACAGAATAACACTTCAATACAAGAAATTTATTGGCCTGATGAAAGACGAGAAGAATGGGTCTCAGATTGTGAAGATAGTGGGGCTCAGTTTAAAGATGTACACATACAGCACTATTGCATGTTTCATACAAAGGCAAGCGAAGTGTGCGCATCGTGTAGCGTCAAAGGCTCTCGTGACAGAAGATTACAAGAGGTGCTTGCCGTAGGCTATTGACATTTCTCTGTGTATCGTGCACCAAGCAACCTTTGTATAGTGTGGCCATGAGATACACATTGCATTGCAGCTGAGAGTTGGGCACTTGGATCATGATAAATAGTTCATCTGTTGGGATTGGGGCTCTCCCATAATCACTATTCATTTAGTGACTGACTTTGCAGATAGTCAGTTTAATTGTAAATAATGAATTTGTGTGCAAAATAGTTGGATGAACCACTTGTAATAGGTATTTGTGTGAGTATGTGAAAGTGACTGCACACTTTGTGTACAAGTAACTGTTGTGCATATTTGTGTGTATGTGTATGTGTGTGCGTTGTTTTCCGTTCACATGCTGCTGCTAGCCCCGTTTCTCAAAAATTTTAAATAGACAAAAGATGAGAAAGGAACGACTAAAATGTAAATAGGCATGTAAAGGGCATAGACACTGAAGAAAATTTGTAAAAATAGCTGCGTAAAAAATATTGTTAGCAAATTGTGCTGTGAAAACGGTTACGAGATAACAAGTTAATTTGTTACAACATTGTTATTATTTCCTGACCCTTTCCCTAGAGAGAGAAAATAATTGTTTATAACCTGAGCCGCTGTCTAATGTGTCCAGCACTAGAATGATATCATCCACACAAATGATCTGTTGATAAAAGCAGGGTAGGATAGGGAGAGGGAGCATGAATACCATTGAACAGAGAGTGACCACCATTTTCCTGCCAGGAGACAATGTGACTGATTCCCCGAAGTCCATATCAATGGACTGAACTCGTTCAAGGCAATACATTACGCACATTGGTGGAGACCATGACTGTACCACATACAACTGCGTGGTCGGTGTCCCTGGAAGTCCTTGTCTGTGTAACCTGATACGGCCTCTAGAGTTCATTTGTGCCTAGAACAAGCTGTGCTTCAGGTGTTTTGTGAAGGCATGGGGGACCTTCAATGTGATTCACGCAAATTCTTCAGCTGAGACGTGATACTTCCCCCTCCCCCCCACCGTCATGTCAGGTGTAGCCTGGTAGCCTGTCACCGCAAGTCCATAGCAGGTGCATGGGAAGGTTTGGGACGGAGCGGAGGCGGAGGAGGAGATGGCAGCAGCATTTATTTATGACGTCATGCAGTTTTTTAACATGTCACCAGAAGTCCTTAGCAAGTTTGTGGGTACGCTGAATGATTCTGAAACTGTGATCTGAAGTGACGTTATAAAAGCGGCTATAACCCATTTTGTCCCAGTATGAATCCTGGATAACTACTGTCCCTTTAAATCACATTGTCTGTCCCTTTAAATGCCGCTGTCTTGCAATACGCGCACCTTTAAATTTAGAAGTGTAGTGAATAACAACTCTGATTCACAGGGGAGACGTCAAGACGACAGTGATGTTATTTTCTCTGGTAACCAAAGAGGTGTATATCATCCACGTACTCATGTGTGGAACCACGAAGATTATGTAATCTACAGCCATTTCTTGTTATAAACGCGTCTGTAGAAGTCAACCCAGGATTGTTTGCACTGTGCGCGCAAGCAGCTGCCTTCACTATCGTATTAAGCAGCGGGAATGCGAAATAAGCATGAAAATCAGCCGCTCACTTCTGAAGCGATATCAGGACAATAGGCTCTTCCTTACCGTTGAAGTTACCTTTACAAACCACGGAAAGATGAATGTTACAAATATGCATTACCAGGTTTCCGAGGTTCCTGACGTGCTGAGGGAGGTTGAAGACTGTATGCAGGGAAGCGTGTGCGTTTGGTACGGCATTATTTGCGACTAAGTGATTGGTCTTTACTTCATTGAAGAAACATTAAGGGGTAAAAGACAAGCACAATTTCTTACCAAAGTGCTACCGGATGTAGGGAAAATATCACTTGATATACGTTGATGTAAGTGGAACCAACACGATGAGTCCCCTACTCATCACAAACAACACTCTCTTTCCATCTTATCTAACGTGAAGTATTTACATCTGACGTGAAGTGTTTCCTTATTTGGGCACAAAATCACGAACTTCGCTAAAGACTGCAATCGATTTCATGTTCAAAACAAATAAATCGTTTGTTCTAAATATGATAATTACTCCGAAAAGAGGAATCGTATTTGGTAGAGTAAAACGCCGTTGAATTCCTCTCTTTAAGAACTACGGCACTACCAACCACCCCTGGATCTAAAGAGAGGGGGAGGGGGGGGGGGGCATACCGGGGTATCTGATCCGAGCGGCAATTTCAGGGGGCGCCAAATTCATACTCTCGAAGGAAAAAAACCTTGTTTTACAAGGTGCTTATCATCCAGCGCACGTTGCTCTATCGGTTTTTTATATGGTTTTGACACGCATCGCAGTTGGTTTTTGAACATTTTTGAACACATTTTAAGTTGATATCTGAACAAGTCACAAGTTGATTTTTGAATGCGTGCACAGTGTACGTGACATCTCTGACAGGGGAATAATCCCCATCACACCTAGGGAAAAAAAAAAAAAAAAAAAAAAAAAACTTGCCCGCAGACTACAAGTGGACGGGAGTATACGAACTGAGCCGAATAAACCCGAACAGAGGAATGACAATTCTGTTTATGTGGTTGACAGGGTGAGCGAATGGTCAGCGTTGTTATAATTATTAGCGGAATCAATAGATTCAGATTACCAGAGTGGTAATAAACGACTAACAGGAATAGCAGGTAAGAAAGATTACATATTACCTTCTCTATGTATCTAAGAATCTGAAATTTTGATAAAAATTATTTGCCAGATCGTTACTCTACCACTTGTACAGCCCCTGTTAGCAGCGGCTGTAAGTTTTACCATAGAAATCGCGAGGTAAACATGTTGTACGAACACATAATAACGTCTAACCGGAGAATAAACACGGGATAACTGAACCTTTGATTCTGGCAGGGTTAGTGAAGTTACAAGTTTTGACAATGGCAGGAATAGTTACAGAATTAGAGATGAGAAGATGGTTTATTGGAACGAGGAAGAAGAAGAAACGGGGACATCACACAAATTATGTGGAAGAACATAACTATTCCAAATTTATATAAAAATTTCGTACTACTATTTTCGATCTCACGCTTGAGAATCTGGAGAGTATGAATGAAATGTGAAACTATTTCCTAACATAAAACTTTTTGCTTGTAGTAGGCCTAATAGGCGTTTGATATTGGCATTTCGTGAATTATGTTCTGTCATGTTATTTATGTAAATGAGGTACACAAAAAAGACCATTTGTGCCAAAACAGTCTCGTTTATTTAGCGTGTGTTACAATTGCTGCAATATTAGAAAGGCCTATTTCGTTTTATCCTGCTGACAGTGTCAAAATTAACGTAATCAGATCGAGAAATCAACCAGTCTTGGGTACTATTGGTATTAACAGCTTTTTCAGTATTAGAAAACGATATTTTGAATCTTCGTGTAGCAAAACGTTTGACGAACTTTGAGGTAACATATTCTTTCGCAGACAGGAAAGCACGTATTTTAAGGCTGTAGCAAGATTAGAGGGAAAATAATGCTGGGACCTAAGGACTGAAGAAGTGTGCACTGCTTGTCTCTTGCCATTACTGGTTTTATGTTTTCTATATTTAATTTTATGTCACACAAAAGTGAAAGTTATTAGCTAATAGGCAATAAACAGTGCAAGTTTTCTGAAGAGTTCTTATTCTCCTGGTCACAAATAATCCCATCCACTGTTAATTGTGAGTCTTTTTTCAAGCGAGGTAGGAGGATGTCAAATCTACTGATTGGGAGCAGGAGAGGAACCACAGGACATTTTAATCTCCACTGTCCTGAATACAGGGTGTTACAAAAAGGTACGGCCAAACTTTCAGGACACATTCCTCACACACAAATAAAGAAAAGATGTTAGGAGGACATGTGTCCGGAAACGCTTAATTTCCATGTTAGAGCTCATTTTAGTTTCTTCAGTATGTACTGTACTTCCTCGATTCACCTCCATGATTTCATACGGGATACTCTACCTGTGCTGCTAGAACATGTGCCTTTACAACTACGACACAACATGTGGTTCATGCACGATGGAGCTCCTGCACATTTCAGTCGAAGTGTTCGTACGCTTCTCAACAACAGATTTGGTGACCGATGTATTGGTAGAGGTGGACCAATTCCATGGCCTCTACGCTCTCCTGACCTCAACCCTCTTGGCTTTCATTTATGGGGGCATTTGAAAGCTTTTGTCTACGCAACCCCGGTACCAAATGTAGAGACTCTTCGTGCTCGTATTGCGGACGGCTGTGATACAATACGCCATTCCAAAGGCTGCATCAGCGCATCAGGGATTCCATGCGACGGAGGGTGGATGCATGTATCCTCACTAATGGAGGACATTTTGAACGTTTCCTGTAACAAAGTGTTTGAAGTCACGCTGGTACGTTCTGTTTCTGTGTGTTTCCATTCCATGATTAATGTGATTTGAAGAAAAGTAATAAAATGAGCTCTAACATGGAAAGTAAACGTTTCCGGACACGTGTCCACATAACATGTTTTCTTTCTTTGTGTGCGAGGAAAGTTTCCTGAAAGTTTGGCCGTACCTTTTTGTAACACCCTGTATAGGTTTGATGGCTTCAATTACAAAATATACAGGTTTGAATTCCATAGAGGGAATTACAGTGACAGGCGAAAGAAGAATGCTGTGTGAAGAGGCGTAGAATTGCACTTTGAGACACTTACCACCAAATAACATGTCTTACATTTCCTCGAATATATATATATTTTACAAATCAAATTTTTCAGAAATATTTGCGCTACAAAATGAACATATTTTTGAAAATCTCTTTTTTTTTAAATTTTTGACTTACTGTCTCAAATGCTCAAAGAGAGGAGGGCGCCACTATCAAGGTTTGGCCCCACTTCGGAAATATCGTAGATTCGGGGATGTTATCAGTAGATATTTCTACAGTTTCTTTTGAAAATCGAAGTTGATGCTGATGCGTTTGTAATTACTACAGCGCTCAAAAGAGACTATACGTCATTTAGTAAGGACTTTCTCACAATTAATGTCGATGAAAACAGATGTACGTACCGTTAACGGTTCCGGGAAAGTGTGTGGTGAACGGCGAATATCAAAGGCCGACCAAACAAACAACGACCAAGCCTGGTTATTGCGACCAGACTTTCAGGCACAGGCGAGCAACGTAAGGTCGGTAAAAGTATCCCCAAAAGATAAAAAGTGTGGGAAAGAGGGAACTCGAAGCAAAATCTGAAATTAATGTAATGCTTCAGAGTAGTGATTCCGCATTAAAAAGTTCGAAAAGAACTACCAAGAGTGGATCTATTAGAACGAAAATAAAATTGCAGGTACCTCTGAAGACAAAGAACATCTTGAAAGTGAAAGCTTTAGAAAAATTGGTTTTAATAAAACTGGTGACTTCAGTAACATGGATTAGTGTGATCTACACCCCAAATTCGTAAGTAATTGTGAAACATGTAAAAAGGAGAGCTTTACTTGGTAGTATTTGGACGCATTTTGGAAGGTAACTTCTCATATGCCTGTTTGGATGGAAAAAAATGGAGGGAGGAATTGTGACTGAGAAAGTATATAGAAAAAGAGCGTTCGACCTTTACCGAATTCTGGGTCAGATTTCTAGTAAAATGTTGATCCTCATCATGTGGTATCATGTGTAGTAGTACACTAAAAGCAACCCACGTCCAATGGCTGTCAATATTGAGCCACATTCCGCCCGCTTGGACTTCTCCGTGAGTTTAATCGCGTACAAGGCAATCTGCGCTCCCTATCCGTCAAGACGCGGTTATATCAGAAAGAAACCGGCTTCGATCAAGAAAACCATCCACGAAAAAAGCCAAGGAGCTACACGCTCGCCATTTCAACTTAACCGACTCGTGGGGACGAGACTGTACAGAGGCTTGCCTTGCCCACCATATTGCCGGAATTTTCCCTTTAACAGAATACGCATCAGTCTTGGCAGAAACATGGACTCTCTTCAGAGAGTTCCATCTCAAAATGCGATTGTGTAGCAGCTAGGCAAACCTTTCGTCACTGATAACTAGGAATTCTGGTGGGAAGATTAGGGATCGGGTCACCCTTATGGAAGGACTGGGATCCCCACATAACTGCTTCATCATTCACCATCTTTAATATATAACTTGCAATTACTAAACTCAAATGAATTTTAAAAACAATAAACAGTAAAACTGACTGAGCAGACTTTAGATGAATGACTTTTAAAAAGCTGCCACTAATTACGAGCCACCAGTCATTAAGTATACATCAAAAGTACAGAAGTTTAAAAGCGATTAACTGCAGTTAGCCAAATTCAATGAGTAGTTTTTTTAACTAAATGACCTTTAAACAACTGTCATTAAATATTAGCGCAATGTCACTCAGCAGACATCAAAGGTAAAGCATTTTAAAACTACAGCTAACCAAAATTCCCCAATCAGATTTTAAGCAAACGATTTGTAAGCAGCTTTAATTAATTTGAGCCCCTATCAGTCAGCAGACACCAAAATACAGAATTTAAAACAAACAGTTAACAGTCGAATTAGTAGCTGCAGTTAGCCAAAATTCACTGATAAGGTTTTTAAACAAATTATTTTGAAACAGCTGCTATTAATTATTAGTGGAGATTGCATGAACTCCATCGGCGTGAGGGAGGAAAGGGGTGGGGAGGGAAGGGCAATTTGTAAGTACATACAAGGAAGTTACTTAGCTTGGGCATGATGGCTGTCGTTCTTCCACTCCTTAAGTCTGGAAGAGGCTGGACAGCCTTAACTAGCATCAAACTGGCTAAATAGGCTCCAAGTCGCTGGCGTGTTTTCCAAAGTATCACGCCCACCCACGGAAACCGCTTTGTAGGGCAGTTGATAACCAACAGAGAAATTAAGGCTCTGGGCCTTCACAGGTGCTAATTCGTTCTCTCCAGACCTCTCGCACCCCCCGGTGGGCTCGCTCTGTACACCACTCACTCACTTACCAAAACCTTCCTGCTTTACGGCTTTTGTCCCCACCGGTGGTGCCACTGGCTTACCTCCAAAGTTATCCGGACAAAGATCGTTAATGAGAGGCGAAGTACATAGAAGGTCGAGCCCGCACGGCTCAGTCACGTGGTCACAGAATGTCCCATCACAGCATATCTTGAAACTTTGGTTTCCTGATGACAACGAACGACGCAATTGAAATGTCTTTAATTTACAGTTTATTGTTTCTATTATATTTAATATTGTCCTAAAACATACGATAAAAGTGTAAATAAAAAATAAATCCAAACGGAAGCAAGAAGTGCTTTTGAGCCCTGTTCAGAGCAGGCTGCAATGGAGGATTTGAAAAGGAAGGAAGAAGGAAGGAAAATTTGTATTTGATGTTCCATTGACACTAAGGACATGGAAGACATAGCAAAACATCACACTATTTCAAGGATGAGGAAGGAAATCGGCTGTGTCCCTTCAAAAGGAACATTCCGCCATTTGCCTAGAGCGATTAAGGGAAATCACGGAATATCTAAATCTGGATCGCCGGACATGGATTTGAAATGCCGTCCTCCCGAAAGAGAGTCCGGTGTGCTAACCACTACGTGATATCATTCGAAATTTCATGAAATTAGTAGAAAACGAACTTGAAAGGAACTAATAGCATCCACTGTTCAGTAGTAATCAGAAGGTGCACGTGTAAATAAGCAGACTAGAAGTGGAAAAGAGCTGGCAATTAAAAGAAACACGGATGGGGGAAATAGCAAGTAGCCTGACAATTGAAACTAATCAGCACTGAAGCATTACCATTCGATGAATTATCGACATAGAATAGAGGCACTCTAGAACATCAGAAGAGATGTTTCCAGTGGTAACGACACACTGGCAAGACTGTCGGGAGGTAAATACGAAGACACGATTTTCAGTTAATCCATACTACTTGTATAAGGGCCAATCAAAAAATTTCTGTTTGAGGACGTTGCTGCAGCGTATATGCAATGTAGCCCGAAACCGACATGCAGGAAGGGATTGGTATGGCATTCGTGTCTATCCAGTGTGTGGGTGTGTGTGTGTTAAACGCGGAAGCATCAACTATGGTGGCATTATTACCAAATGCATCCGAATAGGACCAACGTACTGTTATTCTTTTCTTGGCCAAAAACCAGCAGACATCCATCATAGAATAGAGAGCGTATATGGAGAAGCATGTCCATCGAAAACTATCGTTGTGGAATGTTGCGCCAAGTTCGGTGCTCGTCGCGATACAACACAAGACGCTCGTCGATCTGGAAGGCCAGGCTCATCAACGTCAAGTAGGAAACCCTCGAGCATCCACCATGTAGTCTTGATACCTCCCACCTTTCTCTCTTTAAAAGGGCATTGAAGGATCGAGGATTCCTGTCGTACGATGTGCGCCGTACAGTTACGGACTTCTTAACGCAGCACTGTGTTTTGCCACACGAGTATCTTCAGCCTGGTGTGTCGGTGGGATGATTGCCTCAATGGTCACAGCGGTTCTGCTTGACTGGCATACCAATTTTGTGCTGTATAGATTATAAAAACAAAAATATATTTTTGATCGCCCTTTATAATATTAGAAATAGGAAAGTACATCTGTATCTACACCTGCATGATAACTGTGCAATTCAAAATTAAGTGCGTGGCAGAAGGTTCATTGAACCACCATTAAGGTACTTCTCTATTGTTCCGCTCTCTAACAGTGCACACGAAAAACGAACACTTAAGTCTTCTCGTGGGAGCTCGGATTTATTTTATTGTGATGATAATTCTGAGGAGAAAGTTGGTGACTGAAATTTCATGCGAAGGTCCCTCCGCAGATAAACATTTCTTCGTTTTAATGACTGCCACCCCAATTCGTGTATCATATCTGTGGCGTTCTCTCCCGCGATAGTAAAAGACAAGCTGCCCTTCTTTGAACTTTTTCTATGTCCTCCGTCAATCCTATCTGATGCGGATCCCACACTGCACAGCAATACTCCAGAAGAGGGCTGACAAGCGTAGTGTAAGCAGTCTCTTTAATAGACTTGTTACATTGGTCTTTGGTTTGCTTTCCCCACAACATTGTCTATGTGATGGTTCCAATTTAAGTTATTAGTAATTGTAATCCCTAAGTGTGTAGTGGAATTTACATATTTTAGATTCATGTGATTTATTGTGAAACTGAAGTTTAGTGGGTAGTAATAAAACTCATGTGAATGACTTCACTCGTTTCATTATTTGGAGTCAATTGCCACTTTTTTGCACAATACAGATATCTTGTCTAAATATCTTGTCTATATAATTTTGCTATCCGTTTTGATCATCTGATGGCTTTACATGACTAAATGACAGCATCAACTGCAAACAATGTAAGAAGGTTGCTCAGATTGATTCCTAAATCGTTTATGTAGAACAGGAGTGCCTCTACCACTGTATTAGGGAACGCCAGATATTACTTCTGTTTTACTCGATGATCTCCTGTCAGTTGTCACGAACTCTGACCTTTGCGATAGGAAATCACAAATACAAATGCACAACTGATGCTCCTCACTTGTGAGGTAGGTGTCAAATGTCTGCTGGAAATCTAAAAACATGGAATCAATTTGACGTCCCCTGTTGATGCAATCATTACTTTGTGTGAACAAAGCGCTAGTTGTGTTCGACAGTAAAGATATTTTCTGAATCCGTGTTGAATGTTTGTCAATAAGTCGTTTTCTTTGATACGATTCACAACGTTGGAATACAGTATACGTTCCAAAATCCTACTGCAGAACGACGTGATATGAATCTGCAGTTAAGAGGATTATTCCTGTTTCCTTTCTTGGGTGTTGCTGTGGCTTGTGCAAATTTTCAATCTTTGGATAGAAATATTTCTGCGAGCGAGCAGTTGTATATGACTGCTAAGTATGGAGCTATTGTATCAGCACGCTCTGGAAGGAACCTGTCCGGTATACAATCTGGATCAGAGACCCTGCCTTTCTTAAGTGTTTTAAGCTGCTTCGCTACATCAAGGATATCTACTAGCAGTTCTTCTTGATTCGAATCCTGAAATATTTACTTCATCTTTTCGTGAAGGTATTTCGGAAAACCGTGTTTAGTACCTCTGCTTTAGTGGCACTGTCGTCAATAACATGCCACTGGTGTACTTTACATACGACCAGAATGTCTTTGGATTTTCTTCCAGATTCCGATACAAAGTTTCGTTGTGCAAACTATTACAAGTATCTGGCATTGAAGTTCACGGTAAATTTCGAGCTTCAGTAAGACCTAGCCAATCTTGGGGACTTTGCGTTCTTTTTAAATTGACATGCTTTTTTCGTTGGTTCTGCAATAGTGTTCTGACCTGTTTTGTGTACCACGGGATGTTGGTATCACCTCTTATTAATTTATTTCTTAGCCGTCGATATTATTTCTCTGTATTGAAATCATAGATGGTCTACGCTTACATAGTCAGACCGGATGGAACAGAGATTGTCTCTGAGGAGGGTGCCAAGCGAAGTTTTATCTACTTTTTTAAACTGATGAATTATTATACCTGTATTTCTGGTGGCTTTTCATGTTAGCAACAACAACCTTGTGGTCACTAATCCCTATATCTGTTCAGATGCTCCATATTTGGAGTGGGCTCCTGAACTCGGTAATGGAAATAATTTTCTGAGAAGACATGGCTCTGAGCACTAAGGGACTTAACATCTATGGTCATCAGTCCCCTAGAACTTAGAACTACTTAAACCTAACTAACCTAAGGACATCACACAACACCCAGTCATCACGTAGCAGAGAAAATCTCTGACACCGCCGGGAATCGAACCCGGGAACCCGGGCGTGGGAAGCGAGAACGCTACCGCACGACCACGAGCTGCGGACACTGAGAAGACATTCAGTAGGATTTCGGACGACGTTTTATGCCGAGTACTGACTGAAACATATATTCTCGCCAAGATATTGAGGATAGATTGACCACCAACTATAATTGTATGAGTAGAGTAGCTATTTCTTTGAATTATCCAGCAATTCTGAGTCGATGAGATAGGTAAAAGAAACCAATGATTAATTTATTAATTTATTCCGGTTGTCAAGTATACTCCCTACCAATACTAACCCACAGAAACTATTTACTTCAATTTCACTACAAGTTAAGCTACTTTTGACAGCAACAAACACTCCATCATCAGCTGTATGTGATCCATTATTTCTGAACACGGTTAGGTGCTCTGTAAAAATTTTGGTTGAATTTATTTCCGGCTTTAGCCAGCTTTCCCTACTACAACTATTTGAGGTCCAGTGCCTTCAATTAGCCCTTGAAGCTCTGGTTCTTTTCCAGCACAGCCACGACAGTTTACAACTACAATAATGACTGTTCCTATGTCCAACCTCTTCCTTTGTTCGTCTTACACTCTTTGAATCTGAAGTCTTTTCTGCTCTTTCCCGAGACCATCTAACGAAAAAAAAAAACCACCAAGCCCTCTCGACACAGCTCCCACTACCGGTTTAACCGCTTTCCGCGTGTAGTGGGTTACAGACCTGTTTAACGGAACCTGGAGACACACCGTCCTATGGTGCAAGTCGAGGAATCCGCAACCCACAAGGTTGCAGAGCCGTCTTGAGTCTCTGATGCAGACCATCCACTCGACTCCGTACCAAAGGACCACAGTCGGCTGTGTAGACGATGATATTGATGGTAAGCAAGCAAATACTAAACTGTTGAACAGACTTTGGTGAAATTTGGTCTGGAGATAGCTTGGACACTGAGGAGGGACACAGATCACTATAAAAAGTTTCTAGTACAATATATTTATTCATTTAAAGAATAGAGCGTGAATTAGGGAAAAATAATCATTCTGTGGGAAAGCTATGTACTCTCTGAGCTTTTAACTTTATCGTCTTTATGAAAATTCTTGTATTCTAGATAATGCTATTCAATATAATGAATGCTATGCTTGTACATTCCTCAAGCCTCAACAGTCCACACAAGGGTAAAGTAGGGAATGGAACAACGTGTTTCACAACAGTGAAGAAAAGCCATGCTAAAATATTATTGGATTTGTTAGATAACTTACATGTTCGTTTGGCTACTTCAGTGACACAGTGTATACATGTGCACTCCTATCCATATCCCTCTGTGCGTACAGCTCTTCAATGATGCTGCACGTGCCATACTGTCATCCACTGGGGCAGTTCGTGGTGAGGGGGAGGAGGGGGAGGCAGAAACCTGAGGGCAGCTGATGTTATTGCACGTATAATAGCTTACTTATCATTAATCGCACTATCAAAACTATTGATATATGAACTCAGCTGTGGATCACCGGAAAGAAGAGAAGATATTAAGAAAGGCCAGAAGCTAATGGGAACAGCACAAAATTGAATATCAAAATGAGGAACTCAGGATAGTTCTGAATGTCGCCCACACTACATTGAAATAAGGAGGGCCAGAACTGCTATAAATACCAGTAATTATGGCAGAAAAAATTTTGTGGTAAACAACAATAATTACTATTAAAAGAATAACCGTTGAACAGGAGGCATTCGCTCCAATTATAGCTTCGCAGATGTGTGGGCAACGGTGACAGTGTGACAGTGTTAATGGACATTGAGAATGAGCTGCATTTCATGTCTAAGAAGCCACATGACAACTCTTCAAACTGGATATTCAAGTGATATGGAAAATAGAATGACTTCTTATGTATTCGTAGTTTACTGTTTGGACGAGTATAAAAACAAATCTGTTGTTGTACCCATCCCCTGTACGACCAAAATAAGCCACGTCTTTCCATCAGCGAGGCTCTGTTATGATGCTGCATGTAAACGATTAGTGTACAGAAGGTAAAATCAAGTGACTTTGAGAATTTGGGACTCAAACTGGGTTTTCTCTGGCTTTATGGGACGGATGATAATCTGACAGATAGAATATAAATGATAGACAAAAAATATTTTACAGGAGAGGCTCTAAAAAAACACATCATTAACAACACTATTACATGGTCAGCTCTGATAAACTGTATAATCTAAATCTTGACAGAATAGAAATATACTCCAATAAAATCAGAAAGTGAAAATTAATGCTAAATGAATAGGTAGAATTTGCTAGCTACAGATATATTCGTAATTTTAAGACTTATTCTAATGTAGCAGCACTGAATATTAGGAAATATAATAGGCGTGTGAATCATTTGTGTTGAAAATAAATCAGTGCCCCTTGAGCTAAGTACTGTGTTCCACATTAAACTCCATTATAGCGTCACAGAATGCTCTTCTCATCTAACTTCCTCACATCTGCTCGAATGCCTCGTGCCACGTTACACATACTTAGGCGACTTATTTGGGCCCCTAGAGTTGGTAGGAGATGAGGAAATGAATTTGTTTACCTGAGTGTTTGCTAAGCTGGTGGCCCCATGGCCAGGAGCACGACGCGGCCTGGCCAGCCGGAGCGGATGTTGTTGGACGAAAGCGGTCAGTGTGCCTGGAAATGGGAAAAACCTAAAAAAAAACCTACGGTCCAGGTAATTTGGATGTCGGTTGTTTGCTTGGCTGAAGAACAGATGATGCACCAGAAATGGCACAGCGTCAGACAATCTGTTAATATAACTGTTTACAACTCGTAGAAATTCTGTAACAAATCACAGTTAGATACAAAATCAAATATGAATACATCTGTTGTCTTAGAAAAATGAGTCACATCCAGTGAAACAATAGAATTTTCAATAGCTTAAAAACTACAGAACTTAATGTTTTACAGAGACTAAATATTTTCATTATGAATCTTAAAATTAGCAACTTTTATACGCTTCATGCGATTTCAGCAAACGATATCTCTTATGATAACTTTGCACTGTACGTGCCATCCCTGGAAGCTACACATCCGAATCTGGTTTATTTACTGATTTATTACGTTTTTAATATCTTTTTCATTATGAAAATGGTTGCCAGAACAATGTTTCTTCCACAATAACACAGCAATTGAACGTAGCGTGACTGCCTCATATCTTGTCATACTGGTATAGTTATTTAAGGAATATGTCACTATTTTTGCCACTAACTTTATTTAAATGTTGATTAAGCTGATATTAAAAGTCGTGGTAATTTAAAACTTTCGCAACTGCACGTTGTAGCTGACACTACGATTAAAGAGAGTACCAAAAGATGCTTCTGCCAAGCAGTCATACATCATTGTTTAAACAATATTTAACGATATTTTACTGTCATTTCACATGAACGCACTTACGCAAGAATATTACCTTATTTATGTACGAACAAACGTATATTTATATTTATTGTGAATGGTCTGAATGTGATCGAATGTTTATAACATTTTATTAATGTAAATATTATAATATATTAATTTAGTGCAGATAGTGGTCAAATTGAGTGAAATTCATGTCTGTATAAGATAAGATCGATGTATTTTTGGTGGGAATGGCCTTCAGCTGACGACAGTTAAACGGTGGTGGAACATGGCGGGAGTCAAATGACGACAAAGACTTCCAAAGTGGTGCGCTCAAGGGAGCGCTTCTGGACACTCTTACGTGAGTTCTTGAAGAAGTCAGACCTGCCTGTGGTATAGTGCGATATTCGGTCGGGTAGGTGATAGATTTTGGGTGGTGAACGGTCGCTGCAAGACTTTAACTCTGAAAACCCGTTTCCATTTGAACTGGAAGGAGGCAGACCTGTCTGTGATAATGTGTGTTAATCTATCGTGTAGGTGATTTATTCTGGGCTACTACAATACTTCAACTATTGAGAGGACTGAATGTGCTCCAGTTGAACTTTTTATGATTATGTTATGGATCTGAGAATAAGCAGAGTAGGAGTTTCTACTTGTTATCTCTTGTGTGTTATAGTGTAAAATGTCATACTGAACTCTAAAGTATTTTGATGCGGCCATTATTTCGTGTATTGTGATCGCGAAAAGGACCAAGTTTTTCGCGTGTCATGGATGACTATTTAGCTTAGGGATTATGCTACCATTCTTGTGACAATTTTATGCAATTTTACTGTATTTAATAAGATAATCGTCCTGCCTATAATATGACAGGTTATCGTAGGACCACTTTCCCTTCATGTGAGACATACTCACTTTAACAAACGTTATTTAACAGAAATCTCTGGTGTCATCTACATCAATTGCAGAAGTTAGAACAGAACCATTTTTATGAATTATTTCCATGGTCTTTTATTTAACGTTCCTGTTTAATTTATTAATTGGCGATTATAGCCAATGCATAGACTACTTGACTGCAGGGACACAGCTACAGGTTATTATTTGCAGAGATTAGCTGCTGGACATGAAAGCAGCCGTGTGCGGCTCGACCTTACGGCATTATCGAGCCATTCTTTTTTAAAGAGCCGTGCGTACCCCAATTACCTATGGTACAAGCTTGTTTCAGATAACGTCGTAATTGGTTTGCTCGTGTGGGATGCTGGCTAGAGAAGCAACTACTCAGAAGAATATCCATTAGGTAACGTTGTAAGTAGGCTGCTTAGATTTTTATATTGGTAATGCCACGTAGCGCTCTGTATGAAAATCACTGGCTGTGCTGTGTGCAGTATGTGGCTAGTTTGCATTGTTGTCTGCCATTGTAGTGTTGGGCAGCGGCAGCTGGATGTGAACAGCTCGTAGCGTTGCGCAGTTGGAGGTGAGCCGCCAGCAGTGGTGGATGTGGGGAGAGAGATGGCGGAGTTTTGAAAAATGTCATGAACTGCTGTATATATTATGAATATTGAGGAAAAAACATTGTTTGTTCTCTATTAGAATCTTTCATTTGCTAAGACTATCAGTAGTTAGTGCCTTCAGTAGTTTGAATCTTTTATTTAGCTGGCAGTAGTGGCGCTCGCTGTATTGCAGTAGCTTGAGTAACGAAGATTTTTGTGAGGTAAGTGATTTGTGAAAGGTATAGTTTAATGTTTGTCAGAGCCATTCTTTTGTAGGGATTTTTGATAGTCAGATTGCGTTGCGCTAAAAATATTGTGTGTCACTTTAGTGAATGTTTGAGTACGTTCAGTTTTGCTCAGCTGTTTGAAAAGCAAATAGTGTAAGAGGTTTATAAGCACAGTCTTGTATAAATTGTTCAAAGGGGACGTTTCATATGTCGACCCTTAGCCTAGGATACCTCACTGGAATCTTCTGATTTTTTCTTGTAGTTTGTGTAATTAGTGTAGCTTTTGTTTATTGCTAGCACGTAATTATAGAGAGAATTTCCTTTGTAGTTGTAGTTTTTCATTGTTGTACTGTAAAACAGTTGTGGCATGCAGGTAGATTTGCACCAAGTATTTCGCAGCTGCGCTTGCAATTAACTACATATTATTTACAGTGCTATGTTAATGTGTTCTCTTATTTTTGCTATTCAAATTGTGCTTTTCTGTGTTATCGTGTGAAATATTGTGACAATAATGGCGTGTGAAAAACGTAACACTCGGCTCCAAAGTAAACTGAGAAATAATAGTGACGACGAGCGTAGCTTATCAGCACCACTGGGTAGTGAATTAACAGACATTCGGAGTAGTAATTTGGTAACTGTGCATAGGGAAACGGAGCAAATAATGGTGTAGACAGTGAAACAGGTAGTGAACAGGGAAGCATTATCGATCGATCGGTCGGCAACAGTTCGCCTCAGGAATCCGAAATGACAGAACACAATACTGCAAATACTGTAGACTTCGGTTTTGGGTCCTCACCGTTTTCTCAAATGAGTCAAGACACATTTTCTGCTTGTCAAAATGTGAATGTTGCCGGTGAAAATGCACTGCCAAAAAGCATAGAGAAACAGATTCCAGACACTAATACATTATTATTGCAATTAATGCAACAAATGGAACAAAATCAGAGACAAATGGGACAGAATCTTCTAAAGTTAGACACAATGGAACAAAATCAGAAACGAACACAGCAACAGTTAGACACAATGGAACAACATCAGAGACAAACACAGCAAAAGCTTCAAAAGTTAGACACAATGGAACAATACCAGAGACAAACACAGCAACAGTTAGACACAGTGGAACAAAATCATAAAAAGTTAGACACAGTGGAACAAAATCTTAAAAAGTTAGACACAATGGAACAAAATCTTCAAAAGTTAGACACCACACTTGAACAAACACGTGAAGATTTAACTACTGAGTTACATAACATCGAATCGAAATGTCAAAAAGTCTGTAATGACGTAAAAAAACAAATTTGTGAGCATTTCCAACCTATTTTTTCGCGTCATGAAAATGCATTACAGAATCACGAAGCAGCCATAAAAGAACTGCAAACTATTGTTCATGAAAATCATGAGACCTTGCAAGCTAAAATTGACTCAGTTGCATCTACCGATTCGGTTATGCAACTTGCAAAAACTCAGGAAAATTTAAAGGATACAGTAGATACCCCGAAAATTGGTTCATAAAGACACATGGAGGAAATAAGTACGTTATCAGAGAAAGTAGTTGAACTTTCGGATCAGCTAAATAATTTATCTACGAAGGTAGATGATAATCTGAATGACGCAAAACCGGTAGTCTTTAATGACACAGAAGAGAGCGAACAAATTAGGAAACTGAAACAAAATCTGAATCAAATTGATGCGCAACATCAAAGAGAAATCCGGGAAGTACAAGATCAGCTGACACAGGTAATGCAAGAATCCCGTATTTCAGAGGACACTCGCGCTCCAATACGGGAAGAGGGACATAGAAATACGCAACAGCCACAAATTAATAACACAGGGCACTTTGGAAATTATGAAAGAAATTGGCAAGGTACACCGAATTTTGAGATGGAACCGCCGGAAAGACGTAATAATGACCGACATGCGACTCGCCGACATGATGATTTTGATTATAAGCTGTTCATTACTACACGTAAATTCAAAACGTTTAAGAATTCTGCCAACGACATTCATCCACAAGCGTGGCTCCATCAATTCTCTCATTGTTTCCCTCCCAACTGGTCATTGGAGCACAGGTTAGAATTTATGTGCGACTACTTAGAGAATGAACCAGCTGTAAGAATGCGATCGGTCATTCACGATTGCCACAGTGAAGGAGAATTTTACCATGCCTTCCTCTCAGCATATTGGTCTCAAGCCACACAAGACTGAGTAAATCATGGCATCATAATGATGAAACATTTCGAACAATCTGAATTTTCCAGTCTTGTCAAATATTTTGAAGACATGTTGCATAAGAATCAGTATCTTTCAAAC
The DNA here is from genome assembly GCF_023864275.1 of Schistocerca cancellata. NCBI lineage: Eukaryota > Metazoa > Arthropoda > Insecta > Orthoptera > Acrididae > Schistocerca > Schistocerca cancellata. The sequence continues at coordinate 142,149,565 of NC_064630.1, read as the reverse complement.
CCATACAGCCCCTCAGAACTCATCCGCATTTGCTTAATCAAACTACCTGAACATTTACGGCATATTATTTTGGCAGGACGTTGCAAAGACGACATTGAAGCTTTTCAGGGACTCTTACACGAATTAGAAATTGACACAGACAGTCACGGGATGCGAAAACAGGAAAACAATCACTACAGATCACATCTGTCACAATTCCGCGATGACAGAAATAATACACGACAAGGCTCTTCTTATAACGTAAATCGTGACCAAAACAGACACCACCCGTATGACAACCGTTGGCAGAGTAGTAATAATTACAGGGAAAGATCACCTCTCCGCGGTAATGACTATCACAGAGACAATCAGAGAAACAGACAATATGGGAACCAAAACAATTATTATCAAGGGAGACAGAATAACTTTAGACGCAACGGTCCAGCGCGCAGTTACGACTCAGGGAGAAATTCTCCACCACGTTACCGACAAGAAAGAAAGTATGGAACCTACCGACATGACGACAGACGATACGATCGTAACGACAGACCTGAATTGTATCAGAACTGGCGGGGTTTAAACAGGGCTGGGCCCTCTGGGCAACGTGAATTTGTAGAAGTTAGGTCTCCAAATCCCAATAACGACGCGCGCCAACGAAGAGACAATAGGCAATGACTCACATCGCTGGCAGCCACAAAACGTACTTATGAAACTGAAGACACAGCTGCCGTAGCTAGTAATTACGTAAAAATGGAAGACATTAGGGACATCTTACTCCAGGAACACGACGTAAAACATAACAACATTGCATATCCTGTGATTCACATTACAGTAAATGACGTAAAATTTACGGCAGTACTTGACTCTGGCAGTCCCATTTCAGTAATTAGTGAAACAGCTTTTAGCAAGTGCAACAAATCGAACGATTGCCCCACACTTCCGTTACGTAAGATTAAATTACAATGTGCAATCTTTGGAAAAAGTGTAGATGTACGCCAACAAACCAACTTAGAATTCTTTTGCCAAAGCCACAGCTTCTCTATGAACTTTCTTATTGTTCCATTATTGTCGACGGAAATTATACTGGGAGTAGACTTTTTGAATGAATACAAAGCAATCTTAAGCTTTCACGATGCTGAAATAAGTTTAGAGAAAGAAGGTAAGTCAATAGCTTTGAAATTTGAAGACTGGCTCTCAAACCATGATGAGGAAATTAATCGGCTTTACCTTCTGTTAGACAACAGTTCGGAATTTTCTACGGAACTAGACACTAACAATCACTCTGCAAGTACTGACAGGGATGATATCGACGGCATGTTTGAAATTAATGAGTTAATTCAGAATAAAATTCAAACAATTGAGAATTGTAATGACACTGATAGGCAGGACCTTTTTGAGATTTTACAAGCACATTCCACAGTTTTTACTCACAAAACAGGAACAATCAAGGGATTTCAATACCAATTTCGTGTTCGTGAGCACACTAAATTTTGTGTTAGACCATACGTAATTCCAGCACATTATAAGGACCGTGTTAGAACAGAAATACAATCTATGCTTGACGAGAGCATTATTGAGCCAGCAGTAAGCTCATACAACAATCCGTTACATGTTGTTGAGAAGAAAAATGGATCGATCAGGCTTGTCTTAGATTCGAGACAAATCAATACTATCATTATTCCTGAAACGGACAGGCCACAGACGATGGAAGAACTTCTTCAAAATTTTAATGGTGTAAAAGTGTTGTCTTCCATTGATCTCAGATCCAGCTTTTATCAGATCGAACTTCATCCAGAATGTAGAAAATACACAGCTTTTCTTTGTTTCGGCGTTTGTTATCAGTTTCGGAAACTTCCTTTTGGTTTGAACATTTCTTCGGCAGCATTCATTCGCGGGCTAAATTCTATATTACCTGAGTTCTTAAAACGTCACATCACCTTATATGTGGACGATATTCTGATAGCAGAAGCCTCATGGGAACAACACAATCGCATCCTCAACAGCGTGTTACGTATTTTTGCAGAATCTGGAATTACAGTTAACTTGGAAAAGTCTGAATTCGGTAGGTCAAAGATGAAGTTTTTGGGACATATTATTTCTTCTGAAGGCATTCAGCCGGATCCTGAAAAGTTAGAAGCAATCAGAGCCATTCCAGTTCCATCCACAAAAAAAACAAGTCCGCAGTTTTCTAGGTCTCGTAAATTTTTACCGTCGTTTTCTGAATATGCAAATTCTAGTTACACCAAAACTTTGTTCTCTCAATGGAAAAAATACTATTTGGAACTGGGACGAACAAGCACAGTTGGAATTCAATTCTTTGAAAGAAGCGTTACTCCATGCGCCAATTCTAGCTCATCCAGATCTGTCACAAGATTTCTGCCTTAGCACGGATTCTTCTAAAGTCGGTCTTGGTGCCCACTTATTTCAAGAAGCCATAGAAAATGACACTACTGTTCAGAAAACCATTGCTTTTGCTAGCCGAGTGCTAACAAAATCTGAAAAAAATTATTCCGTTACTGAATTAGAAGCTTTAGCTATCGTTTGGGCATTTAACAAATTCCGTTTCTTTCTTTCTGGTAAGCACGTAAAAGTATACAGTGATCATCGTGCATTACAATTTCTTATGTCTTCAAAATTAAATCATGACAGGGTAAAACGTTGGGCATTGTTTCTGCAAGAATTCCGCTTCACAATAGTCTACATTCCCGGCAAGGAGAACATTGTTGCGGACGCACTGTCACGAGCACCGGCTGGGCTTGAGAAAAGTAGCACAGAAGGCAACCTCGAGAAAAATTTCAGTATTCTTTACATTCAGAAAGTCGCCTTTGAAAACTTCATCACCACATCTTTAAAGGACATTGCTCATGAACAAGATAAAGATCCGATTTGGAAAGATATCAAAAGTAAATGGCATGAAAAGACACACACTCAGATTCGGCATTATTATCTGGTTAGAAACAACATACTCTTCAAACGCTGCACTGTTGATGACAAGCTATGGGTACTTTGCATTCCTGACGGTTTTGTTAATAAGCTCATTTGGTACATTCATTTCAGCTATGCACATTTTGGCCCACGAAAATGTTATCATATTCTTCGAACGACTTGTTATTTTAACAATATGGAAAAGCGAATTCGAAGAGTCTTGTCTATTTGTAAACTTTGTCAAAAGGCGAAACCGTCTACTATCTCACATCGTGCTCCGTTGTTTCCAATTATTCATTCTAAATTAAAAGAATTTGCTGCTGTTGATCTCTTGGGACCCCTTGTCAGAACATCGAATGGATTTTCGTACGTTCTAGTCGCTGTTGAACTTACTTCAAAATTTGTTTCTTTCACTCCGTTACGTAAAGCCACTGGACGGTCTGTATCCAACGCCTTTGTTAAAAATTTCTTACGTGAAGTTGGCCACGTTGCTAAAGTCATTTCAGATAACGGACCGCAATTCAGATCTGCTGTTTGGTCACGCATGCTTCGGAATCATAAAATCAAACCTGTTTTTATTTCATTGTATTCACCACATTGTAACCCGTCTGAAAGGATTATGAAAGAAATCAATAAGCTTTGCAGACTTTATTGTCACAGAAAGCATCAGAATTGGGACAGATATTTACACTTATTTCAAAATGTGCTGAATGAAATGCCTCATGATTCCACTGCTTTACCACCTACTCTTGTACTAAAGAATGAAGAACCACCGAACAGAATCAGAGAGCTTGTACCTTTCCCGAATACACGTAAACTTCCACACAAAGACATAATTGATTTGGCTCTTAAAAATATAAAATCTGCAGCAGACAAAAGGAGAAAACTACACGGTAAAGCAAATGCAAAGAAATTATATATTGGTCAGAAAGTTCTCATTAAAGCTCATTCATTGTCACATAAGAAGAAACACTTGAATCACAAATTCTTTCTAGTTTACAATGGACCTTACAGAATCCGACGTATACCACATGATAATTGCGTTGAAGTTGAAACTCTGCGTACTAGGAAGAGTAAAGGTTTACACCATATTTCACATGTAAAACCGTTTATTGAAAGATAATCTGCTTTTTAACTTTGTCTTTGCCATAAAATTTTTCACTTCACGTTACTAGTACTCTTTGTCACACTTACAAACTGTTAACATGCAACTATGTTTTAAAGCTAACTAACTATCCAGTCAAGAACATAGGTAACTTAGACAAGTAATTGCGAATGCATTGTTATTGCGAACAGACGACACAGTGTTGTTATTTATACATTCCTCCTTGTTAGTTGCACGATTACATAACGAATATATGGCTTACATAATTAGAACATATACCAGCACTGCTAATGAGATTTTCATGCAACATTTTGGTTTGCTTGAGAGTGGATTCTGGATTTGAGGTGCTTTCTGTGAAATGCCAGATGACACAGTGGTTAGTTTATGTGACAGCTACACGATTTTATCACGACGCTGCTAATGCGTGACAATTTACAATGTTGCTTTTGCGGTGTATCTGTTTTATATCTGCACAGTTTTTTCTGAATTCTTCTATAAAGTGAGACATGTTTTAGTGGTGACTTTTGTGGTATGGCTACAAGGAGACAGCCTTTTCCGTAGGACAACAATACGTTACAGCACAGTACTATCCTCATCACAGCAATAAGCGTAATAAGTAAGATATCTATACGCAAAGCATTTCACTTTTGTTTATCATGAGGTAAGTACATTGGCTTCTGCAGAACTTAGCTTTTGGAGGACGATAGTTACGACACTTTCACAGAGATTATCTTACAACAAGATGCACATTTAGCGCTACAGGACACGCATTTGAGTGCTTAATTTTGTAATTAAACCATTTATTTTTCAAGATTTTTGAAATACAAAGAAAGTTTTCTGTGATACATTTCATTCCATTGCTGTAATCTGTAACACCTGAGGGTATAATTACATTAATCCTCAGGGAGGTACATGCCTACTTTGTGTACCATGTGTGTGGCAAGCACAAGGAGCCCTAGCTAATATGGTATTTGCTTATACAACTTTACACATCGGTACCATATTTCTCTAATACATAAATTACACAGCTATCTGATCATTTAACTGAGAGAGACAAACCTTTTTACTACGTCAGTGACAGATGTTTACGCAATTACACAGTTGGGTAACTTCACACTTATGAAATTGTATTTTGTCTGTACTTTGTGAACTGTTCATATTTTTTCAGAACCATTGTGATACTATGAGAGCTTTGAATGATGTATTTGGTATGGTATCACGATTTTAAAGTACGTTTGAGGCAGATGACACTTTTGACATGAGCAGAGAATTTTTTATGGTTTGAAATTATTGCAGAAAGCTACGAATTTTTTGAGATTTGACTGAGGTCTTATGATGTTATTTTTACGATGACAATGTGCATTATGCTGTTGAGGTATGTTTATGTCAATAAGATGATGCTACCATATATGAGGAATGTGATTACGTGTTTATATGTATATGAATAATGAATAGAAGTTAGGGACTCTTGACTTGTGAAAAAGGATGTTGGAAACCAAGAATCGTACTTTAAGAGTTATGAAATATGTGTAAATGCGTGAACGTATCACAATGCCGGCGAAAATTTTTTTGGACACTGTTATATTCATGGGATTTTGTTTCTACACATTTGTAACGTAAATTTTCGACCCGTGAAATTTTTATATGAGACTGTCACTGTAGCGGAATCTGCTGTCGTAAATATTTCCATAAGAAAGTTAAGTGACCACCTGTACGTGCATCATGGGCACACAGCTGTGTCAGACACCTGGAGAACAAGCCATTAGGGTGTGCCTTTCTGGAAGCACAGGTAGAAAAAAAAGGGAGGCCATTATCCTCGCCTTTGATATTCCTTTAGAGAAAACATTGCAAATGCGACACCCTCATTACTTGGAAATATACTTACATCTGCACACCTGATTATGACAAGCGTCTTTATACGAGAGTTGAGAGAATTTCTACTAACTTATGAAATGTCACATGAGTATTGAATGATATTTTTATGCTTTGCTTTTCGTAGTTGCTTATTTCATTTGATGCCTGTTTTCCAGCTGTGTTGCAGCATTGGTTTTATAAAATAAACTTAGATACATTTGCTAATGTGAACACTTTCTGTCAACAGATCTATTAAATGATAATTTTGTAATCCACGTTCTTTAAAAAAGGAGCACTTGGAAAGGAAAGAACAATAAGAAGGGACTAGTAACAGTAACTGGACACATAATTTTCTTTTCAAGTACATGGTAATATTTTTTTTACAATAAGTTGCTGTGGTGCACCACTTTAATTACATAGACATTAAGATGTGAATATACATTTCCCTTATCTGCATTGTTGTTTTTAGTGTAATGTTTTTTCTGCTTGAGCTATGTCATGTTTAGATATAAATTATTTCTGCTGCTGTTTGCCAGGCATAGTGCTACTAAATTTCATTTTGTATTACTCTGTTAAGCTAGTTTTACTATTGATTTATTTTTATTGTTGCTGCACATTGGCTCATATTATTTGTAATGGTGCATTGCTTGGTAATTTACTGTAGCTTGCTTTGCAATTTTCCATTTTTTTTTGCATTGCTGTTTGTGTTAATTTGTTATGTGCTGCTGCATTGCCTCGTCCCTTATTTTAGCATCTGAGCTCAGTAGATTTAAGTTAGCTTAAGAGGGGGTAGCCTATAAGAGAATGAGTTGCAATGAATTGGAAGAAATGTATTGAGAAGTTATACGAAAAAAGTACAGAAAGCAGGTATAGGTAGGACTTTTGGGAATAATGATGAACCAAGGGAGATCTCCATGCAAAATACTGCAGTAAAACAAACCCTGTCCTTTCCTTTTGTGTTATCCCACTATGTGTTTGTGTACCCTTGTGTATTTGTTTTCTTCCTGTCTCTGTGTAGTTTCATAGAATTTTTTCTTCTTCTAATACTAAGCTATATTCACTATGATGAGGAATACTGTTATCCTCAAATATTATTGGCATTAATAATATGTTATTTACTTTGTAAAGATGTTAGACATTATTTATTCTGTTTTGTTGCTCATGTGTGAAGTTGATGTTTCGAAAGTCACTCTGATCTTTTATGTATGTACTCATGTCATAATTCCTGTAACACTGATGTATATGTTATTTCGATTCTTTTGTAAAGCCTGTATTACTACAAATGTTATCTGTATTGTTATGTTCTTTAATGATGTATTTTGTACCTTTGTAATTGTATTCTCATGTTATAAAATTGTAATTGACACCAGTTCATCAAGTTAAGTAACTTGTACGTTACATTTCACTGCACACATTTCTGTTGGTCATACTATATGGACAATATGTGAGAAGTTGGGACTGTTAGTGTTTGAACGTGTGTTACTAATTCAGCAAGGGACTGGATAACAGCATTGCTGGTTCTAAGGACAATTCCAAAAACTTTGTGAGTGCACAAGTGGTGGTTATGGACTTGCTATATTATCTGCAAGACTCTTCAATGGTGATTGTGCACCTGCACAGTCACAACAGATGGCTGCTGGCCATCTCTACAAGGACTACTGTGGGTCTGCATCTTTAATGACCCACCAATACCATTATTTCTACAAGGACTACAGTGGGTCTACACCTTTGCTAACTCACCAATACCACAATCTCTACCAGGACTACAGTGGGTCTGCACCTCTGGTGGCCCACCAATACCATACTCTCTACCAGGACTACAGTGGGTCTGCTCTGTGATGACCTACCTATTAATATTCATCAACTTCTAATGACTCTGCTGTGGGTTTGCTCTGTTGTGGCCCATTACCTGTCAGCATGTCAAGAGTCAGCACTGTCTTTCCGTTGGAAGGACACCACTACTTCTTCAAGACTGCATGGAAATCCACTACTTCTGTGTGCAATTTTTTTACTAATGAGACTTTGTGAAAAAAAACTGTAATTACTATTATGATGAATGATCAGGACTGTCTTTATGGACTGTGAGAAAATTTTAGCTTTTGACCAACATTGTATCAATAAGTGTGTGCATTGGATATCTTTGTTAGTGTAATTATGAAAAATTTTATCAAATCATTATTGGCCACTGGCCAAAAAAATTTGTAAAATTTTTTGTGGGGAGCATGGGGGCTATGTAAGTAGGCTGTTTAGATTTTTATATTGGTAATGCCACGTAGCGCTCTGTATGAATATCACTGGCTGTGCTGTGTGCAGTATGTGGCTAGTTTGCATTGTTGTCTGCCATTGTAGTGTTGGGCAGCGGCAGCTGGATGTGAACAGCGCGTAGTGTTGCGCAGTTGGAGGTGAGCCGCCAGCAGTGGTGGATGTGGGGAGAGAGATGGCTGAGTTTTGAAAAAGTCATGAACTGCTGTATATATTATGAATATTGAGGTAAATACATTGTTCGTTCTCTATTAGAATCTTTCATTTGCTAAGACTATCAGTAGTTAGTGCCCTCAGTAGTTTGAATCTTTTATTTAGCTGGCAGTAGTGGCGCTCGCTGTATTGCAGTAGCTTGAGTAACGAAGATTTTTGTGAGGTAAGTGATTTGTGAAAGGTATAGTTTAATGTTTGTCAGAGCCATTCTTTTGTAGGGATTTTTGATAGTCAGATTGCGTTGCGCTAAAAATATTGTGTGTCACTTTAGTGAATGTTTGAGTACGTTCAGTTTTGCTCAGCTGTTTGAAAAGCAAATAGTGTAAGAGGTTTATAAGCACAGTCTTGTATAAATTGTTCAAAGGGGACGTTTCAACGTCACACATTTCTATTCGTATTCCGTTTTCATTGACTCTTTCTTTCCAAACGTCAACAAAGAACATTTCGTACGAAGAACGTATTTAGAAACAACTCCGGTGTCAAAAAGCAAATTACTGCAGAAGAGCTCAGATTGAACCTGAAGGCTTAGATATCGCGTTATGAGCCTTTTTACTCTTGCGCTAACTCGCTCCGCACACCTACGCTTCTGTTAATGTAACGGTGTTTACTCACAACTACGGTTCGTCTGCTACAATAGCGTACCATTCAAAGACATTTCACTTGTTAAACTACACGAAATAATAAGGGGGGACATAAAGTAAGTCGAATATCAAAGAAACCTAGGATTTGCAACTGAATAGCTTCAGTAATATTTTGAGGCAGTCCCAGGAGAGTCATATCGCAATTATCACTCTATCGTTACTCACTTCATGGCCACATTGGAAATAAATAAGAGGTTTCTTATCTGCTCTTTGTTAAAGATTACCTGTTACCAACTCGCATTGTCTGCCATCCTGTTCAAATTTACGTGCTAATTGGGACACCCCGCTGTGACATAGTTACGCACTGCGGGACATGCAATATCGCCAGTTCCGACGTCCCACGTGGCGCATTAATTATGGATGAGACGTGGACTGGCAAGATGCGATGCCTCAGACCTGCCAGTTTGCGAGTGAACTTCAGCAGGCACATGTGTTAATGAAAATACTAAGGCCTTACGAACGCTGGACAACTCGTAATTAACAGGGAGTTGTACAGGCGGTCTAAATTTACCGTGGAGAGAGGTTCCCAAGGCAATATACCAGTTTAAACTTTCCATCGTGATGGAACTTGGGAACGAGGTCGTATAATAAGTTGAGATTAGGAATATATTTGCCCCCGACTGCTAAAATGAACACTAAAATGATGATGAAGATAATTTTTACGGTTAGAGACAAATCTATTCCTAATCTCAAGCAGCATATAAAATACATCTGTTTTCAGCATCATGTAAGAGTGTCTAAATAGTTAAAATTAAGGTTCAAACTTTCCTAGGAAAGAAATAAATGATCAAAAATATACATCAGTGCTAATACATTACAGCAACTGAACATTGTAGCAACTGTATCATTTCCTCAAGCGAAATTTTCTGAAGCAGCGACCGTCTCCACCTTGATGTACAGAGCAGAATCTTCCGAGCAGGAAAGTTCTTAGGCACAATGGAAGTGAGTCCTCACTTCTGTAAATGGATGGAGCAAAGATGAACAAGTACGGCCGAGTTGGGTGCCAAATCTGTAATAGAGAAAACCGCACAGAGAAAAAAGGAATGAGGGAAACAGCTTTGCATGTGCTGGAGACCGGGATTACAAAGGTAGCCTTATACTTAGTCCAGTCGCGTTAATGTGACCACCGCCTATGTTGGACGTTAACGTGTAATAGCCACTCACAGATGGCGGGTGGCAGTACTAGCAGCGAAGGGTATATAAAGCAAGTCGTGAGACATGGGAAACAGTGCATTCGTTGTCATAATGAGGAAATAAGGGCATCCTCATGAATTTCCGGTCAAGGTTGAAGCATTACCGAAACGGTTAAGTTTTTAAACTGTCCACTGCCGCCTTGGTTAAAGTATACTTTGCTTGCTAGCTAGTTGCTGCGGAAAAATTAATCTGGTTACAGGTAAGTGAAGTACGTCCTCGGTATAGGTGTGTATGATCCGTTACTAAGATGCCAATGTATTGTTTTAGTTGGGTTAACTTTCTACAGTAGATAAAACTTCTGACCAATCGTGACACTCTGTGGAATAACTCCAACCCAATAAAGTACAACACTATCCAAATCATTCTTGGGACTGACGACAGATTTAAGAAATTCTGTGATATAACTGTCTTGTAGGTTTCAAAAGAAATTAAACAGTACAAATAAATTGAATATTAGGATTTCGGTGATGTATTTCCAGCAGTTTGAATGCCGCAGCATCCACTAGCTTAAGCCACATAGCATCACCGCCGCAGCAAGCGATCAGTGATGTTTATGTCACTGGACAATGGAGAATAGTACAAACACCTAGGCAGAATGACGACATTAAAACTGTCACAACAACAGCACTAAAATCCCAAAACAATTTCTCATTGTAGTTCCAACAGAATTGTACGCCAGGATGTGAATCAGACAGATCTACTGTTGAGTGCAAAGTAGCATAGTGCTACTTAAAAATAAAGTACAATTACGTCACTGATTATTAAGTTAGGAAAAAGCATTGGTCTTTGTCTCTCATTATAATTCTAGATGAAAAAATAACTTAAGAAAGATACACAAGTTTTGAACGAACAATGAACATCATAAGATCTCAGAAGATGGACTGAAACGTTGCTTGTGTAGTTCAAACTGAAGTATAACATAACTCGGCCTAACATTCTAAAAAAATGTTATTTTAAAAGATGTACAAATCGGTTAAGCAGAGGACCTGTCTGGGGTCGAGTACAATGGGGACATTGTTCTCCTTAGCGGGCCAGAGTGGCCGAGCAGTTCTAGGCTCTACAGTCTGGAACCGCGCGACTGCTACGGTCGCAGGTTCGAATCCTGCCTCGGGCATGGATGTGTGTGATGTCCTTAGGTTAGTTAGGTTTAAATAGTTGTAAGTTCTAGGGGACTGATGACCACAGCAGTTAAGTCCCATAGTGCTCAGAGCCATTTGAACCATTTGTTCTCCTTACATAAACAAACTGGACACTTAGCCAAGTACGCATAATGATTCTAAAGTAAACAAACTGCTCACTTGTGCTCTTAGATTTCTTTATTTAGGATCTAATTAACGATCCAGTACTTTTAGCCTCACAGATTGCTCAGACTGACCCAAAACGGTCATCTTAATTACCATAATTTATGATCCGAAAAGTCCATCTCGATCCTCTTGTAATACAGTGCAATCTAACGTCGAATCACCAGACTGACGTACAAATTTGGTTTCAGGGTGCGTGGAACAACCACGAGAGTGGTCCTGCTGTCACACGAAATCGTGCCCCAGACACTGATTCCGGTGTATCTTACACGCAGACACGTTGATTACAGATGGTAACCTGACCACCTCTTGATCAACACACAGCCATCGCTCTCACTTGACACGACTAAAGTCGCAAATGGCGGCGGTTTGGTGTCAGTGGAATGCATTCTAAAGGGCATCAGGGTCGGAGCGGTGTTGAAGAAACCGATTTATAACGGCTTGTTGTGTAACTGTGGTGCCGACTGCTGCTCATATTGCTGCTGGAGATGCAGCACGATGCGCCAGAGCCATGCACCGAACACGATGGTCTTCTCTCTGGGTAGTGCCACACGGAAATCAGGAGTCCAGAGTTTTTCTGAGCGCACATTCCAGTAATCATAGTTTCCAGCAGTCACGTACAGTGGCTACATTGCGATTAAGTCTTTCTGCAGTATTGCGGAAGGAACTTCCAGATTCTCGAGGCCCTATTATACGACCTCGATCAAACTAGTGAGGTGTCGATAATGGCTTGTCGCCCCACCACGTGGCACTTCTAGCTCCTCTCTAATGGGAGTACTGGCCAAAATCTGAACAGACATCATCTTTCAGGTTTAAAAACACGCCTACCATCTTATGTCGCACAACTTCATCTTGGTGTTTTCTTCTCCTTCAGTGTATTTGCTTAGTTGTACATGTCCATGAATTCAACAATGTTATTTGAAATAAAAAAGGGAAGAAAACATACATGAGTTAGTTTTGTCTCTAAAACGTTCTTTTACAATAGGTAAATGTGTACTGTCATTGTAGTTCAGTCACTAAGGTACTTGCCCATGCAAAATAGAGTACAGGCATTACGACTGTACTCCTCCCAGTTGGCAAAGCTATAACAAGTGCGCATATTTATACGCTGTGGAACTGCCAGTGTTATAGGGTTTTTGTAAATAAAAAGATAAAGAAGAATATTGTACCGTGGTGCTACTCAATTCTTTACGAAATCAGAATTACAATCTCACCACAGTTATTTAAAGAAAATAGTAAGCCAGGGACCACTGGTGATGGACAAGCTTGTGATTGTCTTACAATTTTAATTTGACTCAAAACAAACTTTATTATAAACTTCAATTAATTGAATTACATAAACACGAATAAGAATCATATTTTGCATCCGCAACCATAAACATAGATAGTATGCACGGTGAATAATCAATCATAAACAATCGTTCTTGTTTAACCATATCTCAAAAGGCTAGTAACACTATACACTTCTAACCCAAAGTTACACAGCCGCATAATACCACAACTTCAATATAAAACAAAGATCCTAAAACTTAATAAAACTGAACTGCCCACATAAAGCTCCACAGTGAAACATGTTTATACTAAAAATGCAAGGTGGGCCAACCGAGGTCACAAAACTGGCACAAAGGAAAAATAACAAGTTTCACATTCATTAAAGATACACAAATGATTAACATATGTGTTGAATAAGAATGGCTATTAAGAACCAGTAAAATAACTTACAGAAACGCTAATATTAACAGAGGGGCCTCACTTAACCTTATTGAACAGCGTTAAGACCCACAGCAGTATTTGGAAGCAGTAGCGTTACGGCCGGCAGGTAATACGAGCGTCCACTATCCACGGCTTGTGCACAGGCTCACAAGCAGGCGATATATACAGTATATAGTCCGACCGGCCTCGCAATGCGCGGTCCTGACAAGAATTCATAACTGCACCGACGCCAGGAAACGAGAAGACTTAACAAATGGCCAGCAGCACAAATAGATTGCAATGAAAACAAGGTCAAATCACAGCCACACTGGAATGTGTAATAAGCATTCCCCCAAATTCTTCTGGAGTAATACTCTAACAATACCCGTATCCCAGTAAATTAGCAGCAAACTTATAGATTACTTTCAGTTGCCTTAAAGCACTTTCAACATTAAATAAACGTACCAAATCGTGCCGTGACAAGTGATTAAACCACTAACTCTACGGCTGCTGGGCGCGTACACAACGGCAACCAGTCCCCAAGCGGTCAATATGTCCTAAAACAAGTTAAAACTTGCATGAAAACCATTTAAAACACACGCTCCACAAATGATGAGAAACGAAATGAGGAACATCAGCCTCTTTAAAGTAGCCTTTGTGGAACCAAGTTCAGAACCATCTACGGCAGCTACCCATGCCACAATAAGTTTCAACGATCTTCTTCGTTAAACATAGAATAACTTGAGGCTTGCAAATTACGGGCCGGGAAGCTGTTCAGCGTGAGACGACGAACCCCCCTGCACGTCAAGGCGCCCAATGATCGCCACAGTACATCCGGGGCAACAAAAGACGAGGACGCTGAGCACGGCGAGGCCCATCCACCACAGTGAGCGACGCCGGCTTGTTTTCAACACAAGTTGGCTCGATGAACGCCGACCGGAGACTCTTCCGCCACACGTTCACCCGGAAAACCCGCCGGGGGGAGAAGTCAAAGATAGCGAGACAGCCGAATATCGATATTAGCAATGCAAGTAGAACACCCTATCGCCAGCTGCCACTGCTCAAATATACAGGGTGAGTCACCTAACATTACCGCTGGATATATTTCGTAAACCACATCAAATACTGACGAATCGATTCTACAGACCGAACGTGAGGAGAGGGGCTAGTGTAATTGGTTAATACAAACCATAAAAAATGCACGGAAGTATGTTTTTTTAACACAAACCTACGTTTTTTAAAATGGAACCCCGTTAATTTTGTTAGCACATCTGAACATATAAACAAATACGTAATCAGTGCCGTTTGTTGCATTGTAAAATGTTAATTACATCCGGAGATATTGTAACCTAAAGTTGACGCTTGAGTACCACTCCTCCGCCGTTCGATCGTGTGTATCGGAGAGCACCGAATTACGTAGGGAGCCAAAGGGAACGGTGATGGACCTTAGGTACAGAAGAGACTAGAACAGCACATTACGTCCACATGCTAACACCTTTTTATTGGTCTTTTTCACTGACGCACATGTACATTACCATGAGGGGTGAGGTACACGTACACACGTGGTTTCCGTTTTCAATTACGAAGTGGAATAGAGTGTGTCCCGACATGTCACGCCTTAGGTACAGAAGAGACTGGAACAGCACATTACGTCCACATGCTAACACCTTTTTATTGGTCTTTTTCACTGACGCACATGTACATTACCATAAGGGGTGAGGTACACGTACACACGTGGTTTCCGTTTTCAATTACGGAGTGGAATAGGGTGTGTCCCGACATGTCAGGCCAATAGATGTTCAATGAGGTGGCCATCATTTGCTGCACACAATTGCAATCTCTGGCGTAATGAATGTCGTACACGCCGCAGTACATCTGGTGTAATGTCGCCGCAGGCTGCCACAATAAGTTGTTTCATATCCTTTGGAGTTGTAGGCACATCACGGTACACATTCTCTTTTAACGTGCCCCACAGAAAGAAGTCAAGAGGTGTAAGATCAGGAGAACGGGCTGGCCAATTTATGCGTCCTCCACGTCCTATGAAACGCCCGTCGAACATCCCGTCAAGGGTCAGCCTAGTGTTAGTTGCGGAATGTGCAGGTGCACCATGATGCTGATACCACATAAGTCGACTCGTTTCCAGTGGGACACACTCTATTCCACTTCGTAATTGAAAACAGAAACCACATGTGTACGCTTACCTCACCCCTCATGGTAATGTACATGTGCGTCAGTGAAAAAGACCAATAAAAAGGTGTTAGCATGTGGGCGTAATGTGCTGTTCCAGTCTCTTCTGTACCTAAGGTCCATCATCGTTCCCTTCGGATCCCTACGTAATTCGGTGCTCTCCGATACACACGATCGAACAGCGGAGGAGTGGTACTCAAGCGTCAACTTTAGGTTACAATATCTCCGGGTGTAATTAACATTTTACAATGCAACAAACGGCACTGATTACGTATTTGTTTCTATGTTCAGATGTGCTAACAAAACTAACGGGGTTCCATTTTAAAAAACGTAGGTTTGTGTTAAAAACATACTTCCGTGCATTTTTTTATGGTTTGTATTAACCATTTACACTAGCCCCTCTCCTCACGTTCGGTCTGTGGAATCGATTCGTCAGTATTTGTTGTGGTTTACGAAATATATCCAGCGACAGAGTTAGGTGACTCACCCTGTATATGACAGAAAAAGAATCTATGGTTTACAAGAAGGTAACGCCTGTATTGTTCATTGTCTGCACAGTCTAACGCAATGTCTTTCAAACATGCATTCATGATTGAAGGAACGGACACTGCCAAGGAACTGCAATCGTATTAAATTAACGAAATGTGTCCACAAACTGTGACTACGATTAAACACCAGCTGAGTAGTGACGTGAAAGTTTGAGTCAGACTGGGACTCGGATTTCCCAATTAACGTGAGTGGTCACCTTAACCACTTTGGCTATCTGTGCATGCCTCCCAGACTGACCCAGACTTCCATATCTGACACTGTTCGTGTCCCTGCTCACGCATATTCCTGTAATTCCAACACAAGAAGAGACGTTGTTATTCTCGTCGGCTTGGCTTGATGTGACATGAAATACAGGTTGGCAGTGTCTGTACTGCTCAGTGTCTGTATGCTATAGTGCAGTGTCCTTCGGAAGGCAAGGAAAAACGGCGATAATAACAATATCTCTCTCTGTGCGGGACTCACAGGAATATGTGCGAGCATAGGATATAGACACTGCGACATAAGCAAGTTTGGTTAAGCCCAAGAGGCACGTCTTCCAGGCCAGAATGTTAACATCTGGAAATGCTTCAAGCCCACCGTAGTCTGCATGATTGCCCCAAACAACAGCCAAGGTAAGCCATGTTGAGCCTCCAAGCACAGCTTGTACATCACAAGTGAAGCTCAGACGCAGTCCGCGAAAAACACTTGGTCCTCCAATCAATTGCTGTTTGGAAAAATGCCCAGCCAGGTCAATATTAATTGCCTTTAGCGACCTGTACACAGGTACGCTGCGCCGCCAGCGAAGACGCCACGCATGTCCTGAGGCATTGCTGAGGCACGTTAACACAAGTTAAAGAGACCGCTCGCATTAAGTGTGAAATCCGGTTTCAAGACCCAGACTTGTACAAATTTTAACTAAAGCACTGATGATAAACGTTATCTTTAAATACATTACGTCTGTGGAAGTCAATCTGACTTTATTTTTATTAAAATAATAGAGTGTGGTAATGTCTTCATCTTCCTTGCTGAGCCTAGCTGCTGTATTTTCTCTGTATCTCGGAATATGTTGTGAAATAATCGTGCCAAGTGGTCATTTTATCTTCATTTAGTAATACTGTGCACAACCCTGCGTTCCCTTTACGTACCTTTTGTTTACGTTTTGGCCTTTTAAATTGGTTGAAAGCAGTCAGTTTGGTGACACGAGAGTAGCGAGCCATGAGCATGCCATCGTCTTCTCATTTCAACATTTGTAAGTCGAATCTGCAATCCATGTTTTTAAACGAAATTCCATTATTATTATGCAAAGTATTTCTTTGCATTGACAATTAACGAAACATGATTTCCAGTCACGAAACTCGTTGCATTCCATCGACAATTTCTTCCCTTGCAATGATTATTCCACGAGAATGAAATCAAACACAACGTATCTTACAGAATTGCTTAGTTAGAAAAGACACTGTCTTTCTAACTTCATTATAACATGTTTTCTTTTCTTGTGTTAATGTCATGTATACTTTCTTCGATAACATTTTACTCTCATGAACAATTTTAAAATAAAATAAATAAATAAAAAGAAACACAAACTGGGAAATGAAGTCTAACATCTTACAGAAGAGTTTTATAAACATTCTGTGTATGCAATTTTATTGTCATTATGTTATTACAAATTCTTTTTCTCGGATTCATGTACTAAATGGAAACTGTAAAATATGGATGAAAAGGGAGTGAAGTAGAAGAAAGATATGTCATATTAAAAGGAAACAGTGTCAAACAAAATAATTTCAAACAATTTAGGAAGCGAAAAGAAGAGGTAACTGAAATATTTCTAGAATGAGATTTTCACTCTGCAGCGGAGTGTGCGCTGATATGAAACTTCCTGGCAGATTAAAACTTTGTGCCCGACCGAGACTCGAACTCGGGACCTTTGTCTTTCGCGGGCAAGTGCTCTACCAACTTTTTTTTTTAATCTTACTTTGTTCGCTTTTGTTCGTTGCATCTGCACGGGGCGGACGTCGTAAGACGTCCAGTGAAGTTCGTTGTTGATCGATTAACTCAGTTTTTTTGTTACAGAGGGCACGTAACCCTCTGACCGAACACGCTGAGCTACCGTGCCGGCTACCAACTGAGCTACCGAAGCACGACTCACGCCTGGTACTCACAGCTTTACTTCTGCCAGTACCTCGTCTCCTACCTTCCAATATTTCTGTTTTAAAATTATTTGTTTGTTTACCATACAACGTCTGATGTAAAGACAATGTACACTATGTGATCAAAAGTACCCGGACACCTCCAAAAACATACGTTTTTCACATTAGGTGCATTGTGCTGATACCTACTGACAGGTACTCCATATCAGCGCCCTCAGTAGTCATTAGACATCGTGAGAGAGCAGAACGGGGCGCTCCGCGGTACTCACGGACGTCGAACGTGGTCAGGTGATTGGGTGACACTCCTAAACGTCCCTAGGTCCACTGTCCCCGATAGGATAGTGAAGTGGAAACGTGAAGGGACACGTACAGCACAAAAGCGTACAGGCCAACCTCGTCTGTTGACCGGTAGAGATTGCAGACAGTTCAAGAGGGCCGTAATGTGTAATATGCAGACATCTATCCAGACCACCACACAGGAAACTGCATCAGGGTCCACGCAAGTACTATGACAGTCAGGTGCGAGGTGAAAAATTTGGATCTCATGATCGACGGGCTGCACATAAGCCACACATCACGCCGGTAAATGACAAACGACGCCTCGCTTGGTGTGAGGAGCGTAAACATTGGACGACTGAACAGTGGGAAAACGTTGTGTGGAGTGACGAATCACGGTACACAATGTGGCGATCGGATGCCAGGGTGTGTGCATGGTGAATGCCCCGTGAATGTCATCTGCCAGCGTGTGTAGTGCCAACAGTAAAATTCGGAGGTGGTGGTGTTATGGTTTTTCATGGAGGGGGCTTGCACCCCTTGTTATTTTGCGTGGCACTATCACAGCACGGGCCTACATTGGTGTTTTAAGCAGCTTCTGGCTTCCCACTGTTGAAGAACAATTCGGGGATGGCGACTGCATCTTTCAACACGATCGAGCACCTGTTCATAGTGCAAGGCCTGTGTCGGAGTGGTTACACGACAGTAACACCTCTGTAATGGACTGGCCTACACAGAGCCCTGACATGAATCCTACAGAACACCTTTGCGATGTTTTGGAACGCCGACTTCTTGCCAGGCCTCAGCGACCGATATCGATATCTCTCCTTAGTACACTATTCTGTGAAGAATGGACTGCCATTTCCCAAGAAACCTTCCAGCACCTGATTGAACGTATGCCTGCGAGGGAGGTAGCTGTCATCAAGACTAAGGGTGTGCCAACACCATATTGAATTCCAGCATTACCAATGGAGGGCGCCACGAACTTGTAAGTCATTTTCAACCATGTGTCCGGGTACTTTTGGTCACATAGTGTAGTTACTTCCCTTACCTGCGCGTATCATAATTGCTACTGGTTGAATTAATGGATCACAGTGCAATTTTTGTCCAAAATCTGATCATCTTAATTTATTTGTAACTAGTTGCATTATTCACAATTTTAGGTCGTACAAGATGGCTGTTATATTGTTTCTCCAGATTAATATTTTCTTACATAATTTTGGAATTCTGATAAATCTAAAGACAATTATTTTGAAGTAAATGTTATGAGGTTTTATGGATTGAGAGCTATTGGCAAAGGACACACTGCAGCAAAAACGATGTGTTCCGTGATGAATATGCCATACCCACCTTGTAAAATCGAAAAGTATGCAGGATTTATTGGAGCTGCTGTGGAATTTGTTGCATGTGAGTCAACGAAGGGTGCTGCAAGCGAAGCTGTTGAAATAAATGATGGTATGACTGACATACCAGTAGCTTTTGATGACACTTGGCAGAAATGCGGCTACATTTCTAAGAATTCTGTTGCTACGGAGACCAGTGTGGATACTGGACAGAGATTTCCAGATTTTGACAAATTTTAGTCGTTCTGTGAACGAAAGGGGAGTGCTTTACACTAAGTTCTTGGGTGATGGTGATGGAGACTCAAAAGCATATAACAGTGTAGTATCCGCTCAGCCTTATGGTGAGAAGATTGTCGCAAAACTGGAATGTGTTGGTCATGTCCGGGATGGGTGCTGTGAGGAAGACTAGAATCCTCTCCGAATATGGAAAGAAAGTTTTATCTGCACTAGCTCTCACTAATCTGTTGAGCTGAATAGCTCTTGTTGTCATGTACACACAAACGTAGGTCGTCATGTTTACAAGAGTACATGTACATGACAACAGGAGCAATTCAGCTCAGCATTTTACCTGGTGGATGATACATCTGAATTAAATAATAACTTTTATCGATATGGTGATGGCTCAATTAGCTGGGTCCAGGATCAAGGTCGCTAAAATTCCTTTATTTGATTACTAGTTTCACTAAGTAATCAGATATTTACTAGTTTCACTAGCAATCAAATAAAGGAATTTTAGCGGTCTTGACCTAGGAGTTTTACCCACATATTTTAACACAACAAATCTCCTCGTTTCCGATTTGACGATGTCAAATAAAAGTATTTCTCATACATTCGGACACACTATTTGTAAATAAATACATTTCTTCTTTCTCACTACCATTCAAGTGGATATTGCATATAACGAAGGGTCTCGACCTCGGCCTCACAAATGAACTGTTTGTCAGTATTGTAAGTAGGCTGTTTATATTTGGCACAGCAGATCAATTTTCAAGTGAGGTACAGTTTGTGCCACATGATCTCGCAATCGAATGCTTACTTGGCGCACCATATGCGATAGAGGAGGTGAAGCACATCTAAAACACTGAGTAGGCAGTCCTTCTAAAAATCAATCGTGCGAGCCATTGAGACTACATGACATACATCCTTTACCTGCCTTTGGGTAGTATCTGTGATCGTACGGTACGCGTACATTTTCGATCTGAGACCCACAAACTCCACAATCTGTGACCCATTCGCCTTTACTTTCATTAGGCTGATAACCTTTTTGTTAGCTGGGTTTACACCACAGAGTTTATTAGCCGCGTATCTAGAAGAGTGGAATGCGCCCCAATGACACCTTATAACTTCATGGGGAGCACAGCGCTTCACCCGGTAGAAGAAGCTGCCCGAATCCGTATAAAGTAACTTCGGAGTTGCAAACTCAGTTTCTGCAAACCCATAATGAAACTGGTACACGTGGAGTTTGGAATGGTCCAACATACACATACCAAAATAAACATGTTTTGTGCACTCTTGCAAAACCTTAGCCTACTCCAAAGCCACTATTCTCTCTTTGAAGATAGAGGGGGCCGAGAGGGCTTGAACCAACCCTGCGCTCCAGTACTGTAGCTGGTGAGCTCCAGTTTGATGGTATGAACCACCTCATTGTGAAAGTACAGGAACTCAGAAGAGGCCGAAGTGTTGGAATATTCAGCAGGATATCAGTACGTTCCCAGTGCAAGGAATGTAACGACGGCCTGTGTGTTGGGTACTTAGATGCTTATCACACCAACTAATTTGTTATAATTCGTTTTTATGTAACTAGCTTCTATCCGCAAATTTGTCCACATGGATCTCGAGCCCCCAAGTATTCTGAAAAAATCTGGAACTTATTATCGTGGAGATAAACGGATGCAAAAAAGCTGAAGCCGAAGCTGCCAAAACGTGCAACGGTAAGGAATTGATGTACTTTTGAGCACAGATATAGATATTTGAAATACGAAATAGCACTGGCCCTTGACAAGTGAACAAAATAGTGTTGTATTTAAGGAAATTACAGAATATAAAGAATTTATTTATATACATCATTTGGTATTTTGCCCATAGGAGACATTATAAACCAATATCTAAGCTAGTGACTCGCTAGGAAGCTAGGTAGCGTTGTGAGAAACAGTGGCGTTCTGAAGTCGACGTCGGCGGCTCCCAGCATCTGTCCTTGTGATTTGTTGGTGGTCATAGCGAAGCACATGCTCACAGGAAACTACACGCTTTTGAACTGGAAAGGGAAATTGTTGGGAATGAGGAGGAGGAGGAGATTAGTGTTTAACGTCCCGTCGATAACGAGGTCATTAGAGTCGGAGCGCAAGCTCCGGTGAGGGAAGGATGGGGAAGGAAATCGGCCGTGCCCTTTCAAAGGAACCATCCCGGCATTTGCCTGAAGCGATTTAGGGAAATCACGGAAAACCTAAATCAGGATGGCCGGAGACGGGGTTGAACCGTCGTCCTCCCGAATGCGAGTCCAGTGTGCTAACCACTGCGCCAGGGAATGAGGAGTATGCGTGGTATAAAAACTATTTCACCAGTTTGACAGCCCGTGAGAGTTTCAGCTTCTATAATATTACAAAATCTTAAACATAGCAGCGAATCAGCGGCTGTATAACTCTGAAGAGACTGAAAAAAATCGACCAACCTGTTTCAAAACAAAGGTTTATTAGCCCTTGACCTAAGTTTCGATATTTCTAAAAAAATCGTCTTCACATGAAGTAGGCCTTGTTACATCACATGGTGGTACATTTCATTATCTCACAAGAGCAGCTCGACTTCAGCTAATGTAATGTACTACCAACTAGTTGGCTGATTTTTTTCAACTTCTACTACAATATTATTTCGAAGCGATACCACTTAAAGGTGAATCTCATTACACGGCTTTCGAGGGGTTAAGTTCGGAAACAGCATAATCGGGATTTCCACTTTCAGGGAGTCCTGATGCCGAAAGAGTTAAGAAACTCTACCGGATAAGTGGTAGTACCGGTTCGGTCCAGAATTTTATTTATGGACCTATGCAGCACCACGTTCCCATATTTTTTCCAAAATATTCTGGTTTATAGCAGCCGTTTGATCATTTTTGGGAGCTTCTTCCCTCATCTTTTGGTTTCAGCCAGTAGTAACTGAGTAGAAAATATTTTGCCTATACCAACAAGGGCGTCAAGAAAAAAGGTTTCACCCTGCTGTCGATTGTCACTCCGTAACATTTCGTCACATACTGAGTTTTGGTCTTCGGAGAGGGCCCCAATATTATTATTCATGGTCTCAACCACTGCAGTAGACCTATAATTTGTCTCCGCAGCATATTCGCTACTAACTCGCGGACCGTCAGCGGTTACCTGCTGTTCCGGAAGATTGTAATGACTCACAGCATCTCCACCAATTGAAGCGAGCAAATGCAACGACTGACAACCCTCTCATCAGATTCTGATAGACTATCGCCATAAGCGCGTCTAGACGCAAGCAGAAAATCTGCAAGATGCCGGTGATATTTCTCCCACAACTGCACGGGATGAGAAACTACACAGAACACCATCATAACGACAAACAAATGGCACAGTCGACTGGGGCTTTCACCAATTACGGCGTCTTGGAGCGTTTCGTATCAATTTCGGTCGTCATCTAGCAGACGCAGTGCACTGAAAAACTGTGTGAAACGTTGGATGTTCAACGCCGCCTACAGTTCTCAGAAAAGCGGAAGAAGGGGTTCCGCGGACTGTGTGCAGTAAAAGGCGCAAGTAATACCATTCGCTCTTACTTGGATGGACCATAAGTAGCCTGTTTGTAAGTTTGCAGCGCTATAGACTGTGTTAATATCGCTGACAGCGCTCTGCGCCCTCGGCAAGAGATTCTGTGGTTGGACGGACGGGGAGTTAGCGAGTGGATGGAGAAGTGTATGGACATGTTTTTTCTTAGTGGAGACTCTGTATTAGCAGGACTTGCTTTGTAAAGTGAGACGCAAGGAAATATAGGATGATGGATGTTGTTGATAATATTTGGTTTGTGGAATTATTGACATCTACATAATTTTTGGAACTCGATGTCGCATGAACAAGGTAAAATTTTCTAAATACAATTTTTGCTCTTCAACAAAATCTTTCTTTTGCTAACCATATGCCTCCTAGTAGTTACAGTCTATGGTAGTTAGAATGTTTCTATTTAGCTGGCTGTAGCGGCTGCTTGCTGTAATTGCTGTAAGATCGTGTTATGAAGATTTTCTGTGAGGTAAGTCACTTAAAAAAAAGGGGGGGGGGGGGCTCGTGGTTGAAATGAGCTTAGGCAATTAACAGAGTTGGAGATAGTTTCATACTTCTTTAATTTCATATTTTTGGACTTTTATTATTGTTAGGATTTCGTGCAATTCAGGGCCATTTTTGTTTTAATTATTGGAAGTCATGTTGTCACTGTATAACAGTCAGATTGTGTTGGGCTTGTATACTGTCGGTAATAAATGAATAGGTTAAGCTTTAGTTGCCTTTGTCAGGGAAAATTCTGTAGGTCAGTGTTCAAATTATTAAAGACATAGTTTCACCATGTACGCTCTACGTAAGGCGGGTCCTGATAAACGCCTGGAAAACTTTCCAATGGTTGATCACGTCGACATCTATTGAAAGCACCTCTTTGTTTCTCATATATGCAGAAGGATGAAACTTCGTTGTACGGAAGAGTTTGAGCAAAATTATCATCCTAGCAGAGATTGAGATAAGCTAAGAGTGTAGTACGAAGAGAATTCTCTAAACATTCCAGTATATTTTGAGGACTGAAATGGAACCGGTAACCAATTTCTAAACGAACATCTAAGTGCATAACGGTAGGATGTTGTTTGCGTATAGCGAACTCAGTATCCGCCACATCCTCCCGAGACACTAATGTAGCGGCCTGATTGACATTTTGTCACCTAGTCACGATCAGAATTCTGAAAACCAAGTTTCGCCTGGTCGCTTCCGTTATTCACGTATTTGCAAACGTATTTTATTGACTCTACGCTAACGTAGTATTCGATATTCAGGTGGGCTTCAAATGAAAGTACTGCTTATTATGTTACTGCCCATAGGTTATCTACTCAACACACTCACCGGGTTTATTAACTTCAGCTGTAAACCCACCACCATCTTGAGGCACTCGGCGGCGATGCGGTGGATACTACTTTTCAATAGTAGCATTTTCACCAGCAAAAATTCCTTTAACGAAGTTTTTCAGATACCTCTTCGTGCAACGGCCTTCTTTCACGCAATGTGAACTGGTATTTAATGAGACACATGGGCCCTGTATCATTTTGGTTTTGACAATCCTGTGCAGAACGGGGTCTGTGTCCGGTTTTGATATTTCACACTAATAACTCGATCAATTTCGCTGGACCTAATCTTCTCTTCGAGCCAAAAAATGTTGTGCGAATGAGGCAAACAACGCTTTTGCCACTCTGTCGAATACCTATAGCACAGAACTGTTCCAAATACCTTTTTTTCTCTAAGAACGTCTATCGGGCATTTTTGTTTTAAATGAAATATTCGAGAAATCCAGTAGTACCTGCCGTAAGGCATCAGGCCGGCAAACAAGTTGTTCTGTTTCCGGCCACTTTGGACTGGTGGTCATAATAACAAACAAATCCCCGCCACCTTATTTTTTAACATAGCGAAACGTATCCTGAGTTCGATCGGCCATGTACCATGAACTATCAGTAAATATGGAAGGAAAAATCACCATTCTACCCATGTTTTCAGCTTCAGAATCTTGTTGTAAAGAGTCTGTAAGACCAGTGTGATTTCCCGCAAGTAATTTTCTCTGATGAGAGCGGATGAATATTGAGCCTTCAGTTTCAATTTCTGCATATATGTGTACTAATAATTGGTTAAAAAGGCTTCAAAATCGGAATATGTAGGTATGTCCGTTCTCATGTAGCGCTACACTGCAGAAGTTTTTTGATAAAATTCGGAGCATCCGTGTGAGGATCAACACTATACACAGCAGAATTGTATCCGCCTTCCCCACAACAGAATATTAAAGGATAATGTAACGAATCATAAGCGCCATATGTGTCACTGAAGATGATCACCATGGGTATGTAACACAGTGTCTCTCTTAACACATTGCTGCTCGACTAACAGGAGTGCAACCTCATTTATAGTTGGTGCATTATACCAACCTGGGTGAGATCTTCTTGATTTTTTTTTCAGCTGTAATAGCGAATTTGTAATTATTGTACTCATCATTTGGAACTGATTAGCCGGCCGGTGTGGCCGTGCGGTTCTAGGCGCTTCAGTCTGGAACCGCGTGAGCGCTACGGTCGCAGTTTCGAATCCTGCCTCGGGCATGGATGTGTGTGATGTCCTTAGGTTAGTTAGGTTTAAGTAGTTCTAAGTTCTAGGTGACTGATGACCACAGATGTTAAGTCCCATAGTGCTCAGAGCCATTTGAACCAGTTTTTGGAACTGATTGAAGCGCCACTTTAAAGCTGTTGAGTTATGGGTTCACAATGTGTAGCATATTTTGTACGCTTATTACCAAACTTGAATTTAAATTAGGAATATATTGTTGCTTAACATTTGCAAGGTGTTGCTAATTAGCTACAAAATAAATTTGAAAATACCTTGGGACATCTGTCGGCGACAAAACGCTTTGGTGATCCGTTTCGCTCCAAAAGAAGTAATTTGGAAAGTGTTGTTGCAGACCCTTAAGTTCACCAAAAAGTATTTGTACAGCGGACGTTCTCCGTTTAATGTCCCTTTCATTGGCTCTGGTGGGTCTTGTCTTCTTTCTATGAGAATTTTGCCAGATGAATATCACGTTCCCTTCGGTTCTCTGTGCCACTCCAAAGCACGGTAATGCGTGCATATTTAGTTCAGCGAGCCAAGTTGACAATACTCGACATATTTTGTTACTGTTCGTAGTCAATGAGCCGTGGCCAGCTCGTGCTGATGTTGTTTTTTCTGTTGGAATTTTCTCACGATCGAGTGGTGCCTTATTGCTCCCTCAGTTACTACCTGAACGAGTTGCTCACTTGCCTCCATCAGTGGCAGCAGCAGCGTTTATCGGTACTAGTACTGCTGTACCACCTTTGGTCTGACCGCTATTTTTTCCGTGCGGTGGTGTGCGTGGTCGGCTGCGACAGAGCAGCGAGGAAGTCTCTGCAGCGTGTGGTCAGGCTGGGGCCCCTGGCGGCGTGCACGCGCGCTCGGAGTCGTGAGGCACTGGCTGCGAGAGCTGCAAAGTCCGTCGCCAACCGAACCTGGATACTGGAAATGAGGTTTCGTAACAGGTTAACAAACCTGTTACGGTACCTCAATTGCTGTGACATCTCTTCGTTCATTGGCGGTTGTTGCTTCCTGGGCCTTTCCCACAAGCAGCAACATATGGTGTGCTGAAGTCGGCAAATTTTGCAGCTGTTTTCCTGTATGGTGTTTAACTATTGAAATAATTGTAACTTATTAGTGAAGTGCACCAGCTGTATCTTCCGTTTTGTGACCGTTAACGTTCCGGTTACCTGTCCTGGTCGTTAGCATACTTTTCCAGCAGTGTGTTTTCCTCGCCGTGTTGATGCTGTCTGGCACGGCCTGTATTTCAACAGCTTGATGTTGTTCTCCTTTTCTTTTTTATTTTCGTTGAGTGTTTACTGTACCTTGATTGAGTTTAGATGCCAATTACCAAGATGTAGTGCTGCTGCGATCTTCGTCCTCGCTGATATTTTCGGGTGTCGTGCCGTTGGTCGGGTGGAAGGGAATTGATTAGGCTGTTGGTTGGTTCGTCAGCCGTCCCTAGGTCATCCTGCCACCCGATTATTTCGTGTTACGCTTGGCTACCTGTCTCACCTAAACTTATGTTAGTTTTCTCCCCAGGCCGCCCGTTGGAACACTTCTGAGCACCACTGTTCTGTTGTTTGGGATTGTAATTTTCTTTTGTCTCAAATACTGTGCGAGGCCTTCAGCCGTGTATTAATTTAGTTTTAATGTTCAGTATTTGGCCTTCACCCGAACCTTATGTGAAATATTTTAAGATTGGGTCTTCAGCCCACTTAAATTAGAATTTGAAAGATCTTTGTCTAAAACCTTTAAATATCCGTACTGGAGTTCTTGTTATCCAGGCCTTAAGCCCTCAGTTCTTCTGTTTTTTAACTAAGGCCTTCAGCCGTGTGTATTCCTTAATGTAATTTTAAAAGCTTGTGTTCTGACGTGAATTTTAAAATTTACCAGGCGAATTGACTCTTCAAACAAATTTCGGGCTTGCAGCCGGTCGTCGTTCAATACTTCGCACGATATTTCAACTGGGCACCTACCAGTCATCTTCAGGTGAGCTGCCGCAGACTGGCGAAAACGTCTTTTTTTTCCTTTATTGTTATTTTAACACCTGTACATCAGGTAGGTTGGCAGCAGCATCCTACGCTGCTCTTCAGCCTCAGAGTTGACAATAAGAAAACACAAAGAAGACACATAACGGACTGAACAAATTGGCAGGTAAAAGACAGTAGACACAGAATACAAAAAAAAAAAAAAAACGAAGCCGTTCACACTCGACGAGAAACACACGAAAAACTGACGGCACGGTGCACAGACACTGACGACTTCGACGGCACAGGTGAACGTTGGAGCGTAATGGCGAACACCAAACACAAACACGATGTCACACACATGAGAAACTGATGGCGATGATCTCCGGCGCGCGAATGTCCACATAACGTGTATGAGTCCGGGGACCTGCCAAGAGGGGAAGAAGGGGGAGGGGGAGGGAGAGGGGAGAGCAAAGATGGCAATGGCAGAAGAGATGGGAGGAGGAGTGGAGGGAAGGGGGTAGGGGAAGCCCGGGGGAGGAGTGGGGAGAGAGGGAGGAGGGAGGGAAGGGGAGAGAAGCGAGAGAGGGTGCCCAAAGGAACAAACACAGGAAGAGGGAGGGAGGATCAAAGTTGGTAGATGGAGGGGAGGAGGGCATCATGAGGGAGGGGAGCTGGCGGAAGCCACCTTGGGAGAGGGTATGCTATGGAGAGTGGAGAGATGGAGAGCAGGTGGGACTTGGAAATACAGGCACGGCAGAGGAAGGGGGCGGGAGAGGATGGGAGAGACCAGCGGGTGAGGAGGATTGAGTTTACGGGAGGTGTAAAGGATCCGTATCCGTTCGAGGAAAAGGAGAAGGTGGGGGAACGGAATAAGGTCATACAGGATCCGTGTGGGGGAGGGGAGATGGACGTGATAGGCGAGGCGAAGAGCATGGCGTTCTAGGATCTGAAGGGATTTGTAAAAGGTAGGGGGAGCGAAGATCCAGGCAGGGTGGGCGTAGCAAAGGATAAGGCGAATGAGGGATTTATAGATGTGGAGGATGGTGGAGGGGTCCAGACCCCAAGTATGGCCAGAAAGGAGCTTGAGGAGACAGAGTCGGCAGTGTGCCTTGGCTTGGATCGTCCGGAGGAGGGGGTCCAGGAGAGGCGACGATCAAGGGTGACACCAAGGTAATATAGGGTGGGGGTGAGGGCGATAGGACGGCCATAGACGGTGATGTAGAAATCGAGGAGGCAGAAGAAAAGGGTGGTTTTGCCTACAATCATCGCCTGGGTTTGGAAGGATTGACCTTAAGCAACCACTGGTTGTACCAAGCAGTGAACTGGTCAAGATGGGATTGAAGAAGGTGTTGAGGGCGCTGCAGGGTGGGGGCAAGGGCAAGGAAGGCGGTGTCATAGGCGTACTGGAGAAGGTGGTTAGGGGGTGAAGGCGGCGGCATGTCCGCCGTATACAAAAGGTACAGAAGAGGGGAGAGAATGGAACCTTGGGGCACACCGGTGGAGGGGAAAAAGGTGTAGGAATCCGTGTTGTGGATGGTGACGTAGGAAGGATGTTGGGAAACAAAGGAGCTTATCAGATGGATGTAGTTAATAGGAAGGACGAAGGTTTGGAGCTTGAAGAGGAGACTGGAATGCCACACGTGGTCATAGGCTCGTTCATGGTCAAGGGAGAGGAAGATAGCGGAGCGACGGGAATTAAGCTATTCAGAGATGATATGATGAAACGTACCCATGGTGTAGGGGTAGCATCTTTGATTCATAATCAAAACGTCTTCGGTCCCGGGTTCGATCCCCGCCACTGCCTAAATTTTGATAAATAATCAGCATTGGCGGCCGAAGACTTCCGGCATAAGAAGTCTGCCTCATTCTGCCAACGGCCTTGTCAAAGAGGGCGGAGGAGCGGGTACAGGTTCAGGGCACTCTCTTGTCCTAGGGGTGGGAAATTGCCCCTAAAGGCGGAAGAATGAGCAGTGATCAACGACATGAGGATGCAGAAGGCAATGGAAACCACTGCATTAAAGACACGTAACGTGTATCCACAGGACATGTGGCCTGTATTTGAAGAAGTGTCATGATGATCTCTCCATTGGCAAAAGATTCCGGAATAGTCCCCCATTCGGATCTCTGGGAGGGGACTGCCGAGGGGGAGGTTACCATGAGAAAAATATTGAATAATCAAAGAAAGGATAACGTTCTACGAGTCGGGGCATGGAATGTCAGAAGCTTAAACGTGGTAGAGAAACTAGAAAATCTGAAAAGGGAAATGCAAAGGCTCAATCTAGATATAGTAGGGGTCAGTGAAGTGAAGTGGAAGGAAGACAAGGATTTCTGGTCAGATGAGTATCGGGTAATATCAACAGCAGCAGAAAATGGTATAACAGGTGTAGGACTCGTTATGAATAGGAAGGTAGGGCAGAGGGTGTGTTACTGTGAACAGTTCAGTGACCAGGTTGTTCTAATCAGAATCGACAGCAGACCAACACCGACAACGATAGTTCAGGTATACATGCCGACGTCGCAAGCTGAAGATGAACAGATAGAGAAAGTGTATGAGGATATTGAAAGTGTAATGCAGTATGTAAAGGGGGACGAAAATCCAATAGTCATGGGCGACTGGAATGCAGTTGTAGGGGAAGGAGTAGAAGAAAAGGTTACAGGAGAACATGTGATTGGGATAAGGAACGAAATAGCGAATACCCTGTTCAAGAATCACAAGAGGAGGAGGTATACTTGGAAAGGCCAGGAGATATGGGAAGATTTCAATTAGATTACATCATGGTCAGACAGAGATTCCGAAAACAGATACTGGATTGTAAGGCGTACCCAGGAGCAGATATAGACTCAGATCACAATATAGTAGTGATGAAGAGTAGGCTGAAGTTCAAGACATTAGTCAGGAAGAATCAATACGCAAAGAAGTGGGATACAGAAGTACTAAGGAATGACGAGATACGTTTGAAGTTCTCTAACGCTATAGATACAGCAATAAGAAATAGCGCAGTAGGCAGTACAGTTGAAGAGGAATGGAGATCTCTAAAAAGGGCCATCACAGAAGTTGGGAAGGAAAACATAGGTACAAAGAAGGTAGCTGCGAAGAAACCATGGGTAACAGAAGAAATACTTCAGTTGATTGATGAAAGGAGGAAGTACAAACATGTTCCGGGAAAATCAGGAATACAGAAATACAAGTCGCTGAGGAATGAAATAAATAGAAGTGCAGGGAAGCTAACACGAAATGGCTGCAGGAAAAATGTGAAGACATCGAAAAAGATATGATTGTTGGAAGGACAGACTCAGCATACAGGAAAGTCAAAACAACCTTTGGTGACATTAAAAGCAACGGTGGTAACATTAAGAGTGCAACGGGAATTCCACTGTTAAATGCAGAGGAGAGAGCAGATAGGTGGAAAGAATACATTGAAAGCCTCTATGAGGGTGAAGATTTGTCTGATGTGATAGAAGAAGAAACAGGAGACGATTTAGAAGAGATAGGTGATCCAGTATTAGAATCGGAATTTAAAAGAGCTTTGGAGGACTTACGATCAAATAAGGCAGAAGGGATAGATAACATTCCATCAGAATTTCTAAAATCATTGGGGGAAGTGGCAACAAAACGACTATTCACGTTGGTGTGTAGAATATATGAGTCTGGCGATATACCATCTGACTTTCGGAAAAGCATCATCCACACAATTCCGAAGACGGCAAGAGCTGACAAGTGCGAGAATTATCGCACAATCAGCTTAACAGCTCATGCATCGAAGCTGCTTACAAGAATAATATACAGAAGAATGTTAAAGAAAATTGAGAATGCGCTAGGTGACGATCAGTTTGGCTTTAGGAAAAGTAAAGGGACGAGAGAGGCAATTCTGACGTTACGGCTAATAATGGAAGCAAGGCTAAAGAAAAATCAAGACACTTTCATAGGATTTGTCGACCTGGAAAAAGCGTTCGACAATATAAAATGGTTCAAGCTGTTCGAGATTCTGAAAAAAGTAGGGGTAAGCTATAGGGAGAGACGGGTCATATACAGTATGTACAACAACCAAGAGGGAATAATTAGAGTGGACGATCAAGAACGAAGTGCTCGTATTAAGAAGAGTGTAAGACAAGTCTGTAGCCTTTCGCCCCTACTCTTCAATCTGTACATCGAGGAAGCAATGATGGAAATAAAAGAAAGGTTCAGGAGTGGAATTAAAATACAAGGTGAAAGGAAATCAATGATACGATTCTCTGATGACATTGCTATCCTGAGTGAAAGTGAAGAAGAATTAAATGATCTGCTGAACGGAATGAACAGTCTAATGAGTACACAGTACGGTTTGAGAGTAAATCAGAGAAAGACGAAGGTAATGAGTAGTAGAAATGAGAACAGCGAGAAACTTAACATCAGGATTGATGGTCACGAAGTCAATGAAGTTAATGAATTCTGCTACCTAGGCAGTAAAATAACCAATGACGGATAGAGCAAGGAGGACATCAAAAGCAGACTCGCTATGGCAAAAAAGGCATTTCTGGCCAAGAGAAGTCTACTAATACCAAATACCGGTCTTAAATTGAGGAAGAAATTTCTGAGGATGTACGTCTGGAGTAGAGCATTGTATGGTAGTGAAACATGGACTGTGGGAAAACCGGAACAGAAGAGAATCGAAGCATTTGAGATGTGGTGCTATAGACGAATGTTGAAAATTAAGTGGACTGATAAGGTAAAGAATGAGGAGGTTCTACGCAGAATCAGAGAGGAAAGGAATATGTGGAAAACACTGATAAAGAGAAGGGACAGGATGATAGGACATCTGCTAAGACATGAGGGAATGACTTCCATGGTACTAGAGGGAGCTGTAGAGGGCAAAAACTGTAGAGGAAGACTGAGATTGGAATATGTCAAGCAAATTATTTGAGGCCGTAGGTTGCAAATGCTACTCTGAGATGAAGAGGTTAGCACAGTAAAGGAATTCGTGGCAGGCCGCATCAAACCAGTCAGTAGACTGATGACCAAAAAAAAAAAAAAAAAAAAAAAAAAAACAAGAGGAGGTGAGTGAGGTGAAGGAGAAGGTCAAGTCACACTGGGTAACGGGATGGAGGCGGTGCTGACGGAGATGCTAGTGGATGTGTCGGGTGAGGATGGATACCAGGACCTTGCTGAAGACCGAGGTAAGGCTGATGGGACGGTAGGAGGATAGGAGGAGACAGCGGACGGCGGTTTACATCAGGATATGGGAGGTTTCCACAGGTCGGTGTAGTAGCCGGTGGAAAGGACTACATTGTAGAGCCTGGCCAGGGTGGAGAGGAAAGAGGCAGGAGCTTCACGGAGGTGGCGATAAGTGATACGATCGTGACTAGGAGCGGTGTTGCGTTTCGTGCGGAGTGTAGCGATGAGATCCTGTGTAGTGATAGGGGCATTGAGTTCGGTGTGTGCAATGTTGTCCAAGTACTGGAAACCAGGTGCAAGGGGAGGGACAGAGGTGTCAGTTCGATTGCGGACATCCAGGAAGAGGGAGTAATCGAACTGGGGATCGTCAGGGATGGTAAAGACATCGGAGAGGTAGGAGCCAAAGTGATTGGCCTTACTAAGGTTGTCAGGGAAGGGTTGGTTATCATGAAGGAGAGGATAGTAGGGGGTGGGGGTTAGATCCGGTAAGGCGGCGGAAGTCTGACCCGTACTTGGACGAGTTTATAGGAAGGGTAGCGTTTAAACGGGTGCAGGTCTGTCGCCAGTCCCGGCGTTTCTTAGCCGTGAGCAAGTTACGGATGTGTCTCTGGAGTTACCGGTGGCGTCGTAGTGCGTCCGGGTCACGAGTGCGGAGGAATGCGCGATAGAGATGGCGGGATTCACGGAGAAGGAGGACGGCCTGTGGGGGTTAGGTAGGACGGTGGGGGTGAACTAAAACGTTTTTTTTTTCTTTATTGTTATTTTCAAACCCGTACAAACAGGCAGGCTGTCAGCAGCATGTTACGCCGCTCTTCAGCCATAGAATAGATCAATAAACAACAGAAAGAATACACATAAGTGACATAACAGTGGGTGATAAAACAGTAGACACATAAAGACAAACATGGAGCCGTTTACACTCGACGATAAACCACACTAGAAACTGTTGACACGACACACAAACACTGAAGATGGCGATGGCACAGGTGAACGATGGAGTGCGACGGTGAACACTGAACACTAAACACGAAGGCACACACGAGACACTGATGGCGATGATCTCCGGCGCGCGAATGTCCACTTAGTGTATGCGGTCCGGGGACCTGCCAAGGTGGGAAGAATGGTGAGGTGGGGGAGAGGGGAGAACAAGGATGCTAATGGCTGAGGAGATGGGGGGAGGAAGAGAGGGACAGGGGAGGGGAAGCCCGGGGGAGGAGTGGGGAGAAATGGAGGAGGTAGGGAAGAGGGAGAGAAGGGAGGGAGGGTGCCCAAAGGAGCAAACACAGGAAGAGGGAGGAAGGATCAAAGTTGGGTGGAGGGGTAGATGGAGGGGAGGAGGGCATCATCAAGGAGAGGGAGCTGGCGGAAGCCACCTTGGGAGAGGGTAAGGAGGGTGTGTAGTGTCCCTTTTTGCAATATTCACCATTATTGTGGTGAAACATAAATAAAAATGACTGTATGAGACTCAAAATGAATTGCAAACATTGATTTATCATTGATTTAACTGTAAAAATATACAATATATATCGATAAATGCAGAAAAGACATTTTTAGTGTATGAGATTATAATGTGTAAGTAATTAAAAGAAGTATTATCATCTCTGTAAGAGTATAAAACACAATGCAATGTTCATTCTTCTGTCTAGTCTGTTTTGTTCTGTTCGTTCTGGTGTTAGCTGGAATAAGGTACGCAAGCTATTGTGCGGCGCTAGCATTTTGTTTCTGTCGTAACGTAATTGCAAATATTTAATGGTGTAAACTGTGTCCTAGTAAGAATATATTAGTATAAAGTGATCTCCGTGTGTTATTTCAAGAACCTACGCCACATTTATCTTATGAAACGAATATTTAATGAAAATTATTTAGCATGTTTCCAGCTGCTGCGGAGCGAGTAACAGTAATCTCTGACTGTTAACAATTAGCCGCCATTACGCGGTACATTTAAAAATACTTTTTCACAGCACAATGTCTGATAGCCGGAGCGGAAGAAATTAAGTAAAAATATTCAGTGAGATTAATTGAAGTAATCCAGTGAAATAATTTTATTAAAACTTGTCTATTTTCTGTGATAGTAATAATTTCAGAGCTGAGTACTACTACGCTATTGCATTTACAGTAATTTGTAGGGAGCCTGGAGCTCGATAAAATCAGATATAATACGTGATTGGCAACCTACGAAATTCATTATTTTGCTTATTATATCTCTTTTGTATTTTTTTTTGAAAGCTAAAAGTAAAAACTAACTCCACTAAAAATCAGTAACAGATCACGATAAATCAAAGGACAAACAAATTTACTAGGAGAGTGTTTCCTCAAAATAAATAGTTACATTATTTCTTTTAAGAGATATAATAAATAGCGCCCTGTTACGTGGGGCACGAAGAGATAAAATATTTTTTTTAGAGTTTGTATGTATGTAATTGTTAACATGTATTGTATGTATTCTAATGTCTATCAAATTCCATTTCATGTATAAACTTGAACGAGGAAAGCGGAGAAGAACTGTATAGACCCTGAGAGGACAAGATAGCAAAAAGAAAAGAAATGAAAAAAGAAATCAAGGTAAGGACCACTATGCATAAAAGCTTGCTACATAGGCCCGTTTCATCAAAGTATAGTACCATAGATGGTACATGGTGTACAGTGGTGTAGATTTTAATATTGCGTGATTTTGGAAACAATAAGCAGTTTGACTTGTGAACTTAGTCCGCATTTGTAGTTAGGAACAATTTTTGTAGTTAGCCCAGTGAAAGTTATCGTCATTATGGGAAAAGTTGGACGTGTGTTAGATTTGCAACCAGATAATGTGTCCAATGTTACAAATAATGTGCAATTATTGAGCGATATGGATAGTGACACTGACTTACTAAATATTAATAGTGATCGAGGGGGAGAAAATGTAAACAATGTAGTTTCCGGTGATATGCAAGGAAGTAGCCAGCAGACGAAAACAGTAAAACCGATAGGTGCTACTAGCAGGGCTAGTGATAATATTCCAATGATTAGAACAACTACCACACCGGTATGCTCACCAATACCGGATCCATTTGCTGAATTTTTATGGAAATTAGAGAAAAAGAACGAACAGCTAGTCAATCAGATAAGGGAACAAAACGAAGAAAGAGAGAGATTGAGGGAAGAGAGGAATCAACAGCTAGTCAATCAGATAAGGGAACAAAACGAAGAAAGAGAGAGATTGAGGGAAGAGAGGAATCAACAGCTAGTCAATCAGATAAGGGAACAAAACGAAGAAAGAGAGAGATTGAGGGAAGAGAGGAATCACCAGCTAGTCAATCAGATAAGGGAACAAAATGAAGAAAGAGAAAAGGTCTTAATAGAGAGTATAGGTACAATGTTCGAAAAGATACATTCAGAAATGACAGAAATAAAGAAAGCCCAAGCCGAACTGCCGAACATTGTAAGCAACATAGCACAAGATGTGCAAACGCTTCAGACGGCACACACAGTCATCCGGGACGAAGTAGAACAGCTTGCGAACCGAATGGACAATTTAGAAATGACACAAAAAGAAACCATAGAAACGCATTAAATGATCAAGCCCTGAAAGTAGAAAAAGAGTTCCATGACTGGCTCACTGAAAAAGAAAACCAGATCACAGAACGTGTAGAAAGCAAAATACAGTCTGCTCTGCAAAAAGTAACTAACGGAGCAGCTGTATGTAAACAACCCACAGTAGACACGCTACCACTCGCAGGTGAAAAAAGTGAAGCGAAATACAAATTGCCAGTACCGTTGCGGCAGCAAGAAGTAACATACTGATTTGCCAAATTCTAGCGTGCACATCTGCAGATGCATAACAATTGCGGGGAGAAGAAAAGTTTGTGGCATATCTTGACCAGATGAAGGGATCGGTTGGTAGGACATGTTCTGAGGCATGAAGGGATCACCAATTTAGTATTGGATTGCAGCGTGGAGGGTAAAAATCGTAGAGGGAGACCAAGAGATGAATATATTAAACAGATTCAGAAGGATGTAGGTTGCAGTAGGTACTGGGAGATGAAGAAGCTTGCACAGGATAGAGTAGCATGGAGAGCTGCCGCAAACCAGTCTCAGGACTGAAGACCACAACAACAACAACAACAACTGTGGCACGCCTATTAGGAACGTGTACGGTAATGAGAACATTACGTACAGTTCACAACAAAAAAGCGATTGGGAAAGAGAAAACACACAATTTACAGGAAGCATTCCTATTCATAACCCCGTGGGGGCAGCTTCTACTTCCACAAGCAATAACATTGATGAAAGCTTAATAAAACACAGACAATTCCAAGTATTTAACGCGGAAAAGAAGACAGTGCATCCGGTAATCTTCATAAAAGGATTCCGAAATGTATTACCGAGTGCCTGGAATGAACGCCAAAAAATTCAGTTCATAATCGCACATATACAAGGCGACGCTGCCTTATGGGCAAATGAAGTCATAGAAAATTGCCATAGCCTGGCACAATCTGAAAAATCTTTTCTAGGCAGATATTGGTCTAAGGCTATTCAAGAACGCCTGAGGACTGAAGTATACAGCCCGCAAATGTACAATCACAAACAGGGTACACTCCGTAAATATTTTGAAAAATGCATCAACAAAACTAGATATTGGGATGACCCCATATCAGCCCGTGATGTGATCAGAATCTTAAAATTACGATTGCCCGGTTATATACGAGACAAATTAATAAATGTATCCGAAAATGACCTGGAACGGTACTTGTCTGTGCTGGACGAAATCGATCTCTCCCAGGAAGAAAATAGCATAAATAAAGACCGGGAGAACAGTAATGGTTCACCACGCAAGTTTAAAAATGGCAACAACAATTCCAATTTTGGAAGCCACGGAAATGGAAAGGAAGATCAATCCGCAGAACAAAACAGGAAGAACGGAAACGGTCAACCATCTTAACAATCAAAAACGAAGGTGGGAAGATAGAGGACATCCCGGCTACAGTAACAGTAATAATAGTTACAATAACAAACGTCGAAATGAAGGTCAATGGCCACAACAAAGCAGTAGTGCCAACAACCGCACTTACACGGTGCAGTGGATGCAAACTTCTATGCCACCACCTCCGCCTCCTAACGGTAACCAGTACCAGTGTGACAATAGGAATTCTATGCAGAATACTAATGCAATACCACTAACACGGACAGACTCGAATAGCAGCGTAAGGATAGTAGAAATGCCCACGGACGGAAACCACCATAGTTCAAGACCGTCAAACGAACAACGGCCACAATAAGCTCCCAATTGATGGTCGGCGAAAAAACAGGGGGCACTCCTAGAAACAATACACAAGATAATGTATTATTACTGAGGTACCAAGATGGAAACAGTACACAACATGATTTACTTATGGAATCAAACCAATGTAACAAAAAAGAAATTACTGAAGTACAAACCATCATAAAAGTTAGAATTAATGAATTGTCAGTAGAAATATACATAGATACAGGTGCCACTACTAATGTTATGAGCTATGATCTATTCAAAACCTTGAGCCAAAACCGCAACTTACAGACATTTCCTGTACAAAACTGCTGTGTCATTGGAGCCATGGGAGCACAAGCACAAAACGTTCAGTATCAGGTGCTGGTAGATTTATGCCTAGGGGAAGATAACGTAAAATGTATCTTTCTCGTAGTCAAAGGATTGAGAGTAACCTGCATCCTGGGGGGAGGTTTCCTGAGCGAGAAAAATGCAAAAATTGATTTCTCCAGCGGGAAGATCTCCCTACTGAATGAAAATAAGCAGATTGTACTGGATTTAACACGAACAGTAAGTACACCCGAGCGTACGAGTAAAAAGCGAAGAGATGCCCATATTTCAATTAAGCAGCAATTTAAGGGGCCAGGGAGAATATTATTCGGACGTAGCTCACAACGAAACGCTTCGCTGGACCGAAACCCTTAACAATAAAGCACAAGAATCATGTTGTCTAACTGAATCCCAACGAAAGCAGCTCGCACAGTTATTGAATAACTACAGTGATGTTTTCTCTGAAAAACCTGGAATCATCAAAGGGTATATGTATAATATAGATGTGTTTCCCCATGAGATATTCTGCCAAGCATCATATTCAGTACCGTGGACGAAAAGGGAGGCAGTTAACAAAGAAATACTAAAAATGCTGCAATGGGGTATAATAGAACCATCCCTTTCGCCGTACAGCAGTCCGCTGTTAGTTGTAGCCAAGCCAGATGGAAAAATCCGACTTGTCCTAGACGCCAGGAACATTAATAAAATTATAGTACCCGTTAGGACGAGACCGGTGAATTTAGAAGAACAAATACAGAAATTCTATGGAGTCAAATATCTCACCTCGATAGATATGCGAAGTAGTTACTGGCAAATCCCGCTAACCAGGGAATCTAGAAAATTCACCGCCTTCAATTTCAATGGAAGGAGTTATCAATTCAAAGTGTTACCTTTTGGACTCAATGTAAGCGCAGGCGTATTCATTACGGCATTGGACCAAGCGCTAGGCGCAGACTTGCTAGAAAAAGTTACTCTTTACGTGGATGACCTTCTAGTGGCCACAAGCCCATGGGAAGAACATATAGAAATCCTGGAAAGAGTGTTAAATAAGCTCGCAGAAGCAGGAATAACTGCAAATCTTGAAAAATCAAAATTTGGGAGGGATCAGCTTAAATTCCTTGGGCACATCGTATCACCTTCCGGAATAATGCCTGATACCAAGAAGATACAAGCGATCAAAGAATTTCCACAGCCCACAAACAAAAAACAGTTAAAATCATTTATCGGACTAGTCTCCTTTTTCCGACGTTTTGTGCCGAATCAGCTGCTCAACAATGAAGCCTTGCTCATCTTACTGCGAAAAAATGTCACATGGAACTGGTCCGCAGAGTGTCAGCAAGCTTATGAAGAGATCAAAGGAGCCTTAGTGAATGCACAAATGCTCTACTATCCGGATATGACCCGGGATTTTTGTGTAGCCACCGACTCTTCATCCTATGGTTTAGGAGCATGTCTGTTTAAAGTAGAAGAAACCAATGGGAACAGTGAAATACGAGTTATATCTTTTGTCAGCCGAGTGCTTACTCAATGTGAAAGAGCATATTCGGTGACCGAAATGGAAGCACTCAGTGTTGTATGGGCTCTGCAAAAATTTCATTATTATGTTTATGGCAAGTCAATTAAATTGTTCTGTGATCACCAAGCCCTAAGCTTCCTATTAACCTGCAAACTATTACATGCCAGACTAGCCCGTTGGGCATTAGTACTACAGGAATACAATTTAAAAATTATGGACATAAAAGGGCAAGATAATGTCATTGCGGACGCTTTATCCCGTCTACCAGTAGGCATGTCACAGCTAGATGAAATGATCGAGCGAGCGTCAGAATATAGAGTTTTATTAATGACGTTGCAACCATACCGTCGTGAATATTTGCAGCTGTGCAAGAATGTAGGACAGCTGCAAGACGAAGATCATACCTGGATGAAAATGAAACGATCACTAATATTAGAGCAAGCTAACAGCGAAAATTCGCGGTACAAAGTGGAGAACAACATATTGTACCACAGAAATGACACTGCCTCAGAAAACTGGTGCGTGTGTGTCCCGTACATACAAAATTTTATCTGGTACACGCATTACGCATGGGGACATGTAGGAATACAGAAGTGTGTAGCAATAATACGAAGATATTGTTACATCCCGAATAGTAAACGTGTGGTCCAAAAGATATTACGAACGTGTGACGTTTGTCAGAAAGCTAAAGCCAACAATAGAAGCAACAAAACAGAACTGCATCCAATTATTCCTATACAGCCACTTCAAATTGTGTCAATGGACATCGCAAGACCATTACCTACGGCTCGCGGTGGAATGAAATATATATTAGCTGTTTACGATACCTTTACTAAGTATGTGAAATTGTTTCCAATGAAAACCACTACTGCCAAACAGATGATACAACGCATATCAAAAGAATTCATACCGAAAACAGGAAAACCACTAAACGTTCTAACAGACAATGCTAGATATTACACTGGTCAACTGTGGAAGGAGTTTCTACGTGACCAAAACATAAAGCATATATTAGTTGCACATTTCCACCCGGAAGCAAGTCCCGTAGAGAGAATTTTTCCGGAACTCAACAGATTTATCCGAACATATACTCATCAGCAACATACAAAGTGGCCGGAATTGTTACCCGTCTTTGAAAATATACACAACAATCTACCTCATCCAGCTACCGGATACACGCCCAATGAGTTATTATTTAGTACTGTAGAACTAAATGAATGGATCACGCCGCTACCAAAACTGCCGCGCACAGATAAAAGGCAAGAGGATAAAATGAAGGACGCCATCAGCAACATGATGAGCTGCGCTAGTCAACGAAAGATTCATATGACAAGTCAATAAAACGGACAGTCCCATATCAGATAAACGACTTAGTTTTGATAAGAAACCATCCTAAGTCGTCACTCATAACAAAGAAGAACAAGAAATGGCAAATGCTGTATAATGGACCTTTTAAAATTATACAAATACCGCACTGTTGTAGCTACCTTGTAGCTGATGTGATGAGCGGGAAGATCAAAGGATTCTATCCCTATAAGGACTTAAAGAAATTTGTGGTACCTGACAATAGGACAATAGGACATGAATGGTTTACCGTATTTTTACGTAATATGTAGGTTTTGCGCAGACTTCAATATATATTTTTGTGTAGTTGTAAGAATTTGATGTTTTCTTTGTGCTTAGTATGTAAGATGTTTTGTCTTTATGTCAAGGAATGATTTACACATCAGCCTTCAAAAATGAGTAAAAAGAAGCTAAAGGACCATCAGTCCAATGATAGTATTTGTTTAGAAACATAATCAGTAAGTGTAAGATGTTTTTCAGGGGTTATCAGAGTTAGTAACTATAAATTTTATTATGCTGTGTGATAAATGTTTATTTAAAGAATGCACTAAATATTCCAATCTGTCACATGAAAAATGAATAGAAATGGTGTATGCAAAAGACTGTGCACATACCATGTGACATCTGTGATGCTGTCTTTGACCTTAAAAGAGAAAGTATAAGCATCTAGCCACAATATTTGCGATTAAATAAGAGCTCTACTTTAGAGCCTGTTTTTGACAGTTGCAAACCTTTTAAAGGATACGCGATTACGCTAACAGCTTATGGAGCTAGCACATGCGCAGCGGTCCTAATCCCCAAATGAATATACCCTATGACAAATTTATTAATGCTTAAATATAAAAATATTGCAAGTCAGGCCAGAATCCGTTGCATGTATGATGTAACACTTAACTGTATGCAATAACAGAACAAAAGTGCTTTTGATCTGTGAAATTTCATTGTAACATATTGTGTAAACGAACAGACATCTGTGTCACTATGTGATATAAAAAAAACAGTAATCATGCAATACAATTGTATCAAAGTCATGCTGTAAGCAATACTAACAGGAACTATAATAGTGTGTTGGTATTCGCGGAGGAAGTGTGAACTTTGAGAACTGTATTAGTGATCAACTTGGACAGTGAACACTTATGTGCTGTACAACTGAAAAAACGCGAGGTACAAACATTAACTAAACATATCTGTGTGCA
This sequence comes from Schistocerca cancellata, assembly GCF_023864275.1. Lineage (NCBI taxonomy): Eukaryota > Metazoa > Arthropoda > Insecta > Orthoptera > Acrididae > Schistocerca > Schistocerca cancellata. The sequence goes on along the minus strand of NC_064630.1, from coordinate 142,106,875 downwards.
GTGATCGGAAACACAAAACTGTGATCAGTGTGTGTTCGAAACTGTACAGACAACATTTTTAGTTTGGACGCTACCTCCTGTGCGCCAACAATTAATATGACGTCACGGACCACGTAGTAGGACGTTACTGCAATGGCAACTACGGGGGAACGCCGTCAAACAAAAATTGTGAAACATAAATATTCCATACGAAGTGATGACAACAGGGATGTGCAGTGCTTACTTCAGCATCATATATCCTGCATCATTCAGCACCAGTACGTGCAAACGAACACGAAAATACCAAGTAACTGAGCCTGTGCCTCGATGATGCAATAATGTTGACTAATCAATTCTTACCCACAGCCATATCATCTTACAAAATCCGTTCTATAACATATGTGCATTTGTTTCATGATTTGCACGAGTCAACATCCTCTCCCGTGCTGAAAACTTTAACGAGCGGTGCGCAACAATGCAGACGCACCACGCAGACAAAATAACGTCGTTCCGTACTCCACATCCTGACCGCCGCCTACGGACAAGAAAGTAGGCAACAGTTTCCAGCCGACGCTCCATGGCAACGGGCACGAGGCATAGCGGTAGCGACATACAGCGTCATCCACACCACATGACGAGATATTCGCCGACAAAAATAAAAAAAAAAAAAAACTCAAAATATTACCAACACAATATAACAAAATTTGAAGAACACTTTCATATAAAAACTATATGTTTGTTTCTTCTTCAGAAAATTTTACATTTGATGTACAGTCTTAGACATAAAAACTGACCGCCGGCCGGCCGCCACAGAGACGAAGTCCGAGTCGTTCACTTAAGGTGGCCAATTAAAGTCCGGCCATCTGCACAATCTGGCAACACTGTAAGATGGGGAAGTGTTAGGAGGAAGTGTTCTCTACTTCCAAGCTGGTACGGATGGAGTGAGCCCGTGGTCTTGCGGTAATCGTCGTGCATTCTAAACTTAGAGTCGCATGTTCGCGTCCAACCGTTTTTTTTTTCTTTTTTTTTTACCACATTTCAGTCTAAAGTTATGAGTGAGATTGACATCGAAGACAATTCGCTTAACATTCTAGCCACCCGCAATAACAAGTATTCCAGAAACAATTACGCAGGACAGCTCGTGGCTGCGTCGTGATCATAACAGCTTACGCTCGAGCGTTGTGCTGCAGCGACTACCGGCCACCGGCCAGACGCCACCCGCCGCCTGAAATCCGGCGCCGCGCACGTGAAGGCGGCGCCACGCTGTCAGCATATGTATCAACGCCATTTTCGAATTTGAAGTTCTAGTTATCATCCTGCAGTTAAGAATTGGATTTTGCATACTTGAAAATCATGAACTACAGTTAAGCTTTGTATAATTGAGTCGCAAGTGGAAAAAGGTGTAACGTCTGCAACATTTACTTTGGTATAACAGAGATGTGAATGTAGAGAAGGCAGCTAGAAAGATTTAAACTGCGTTTGGAGCGAGTGCTTTTGGGAAAAATACGCCAGAAAAAGATATTCTTGTTTCAACAAAGATCGTTCCGGCATGAATGATTTTCCACATTAAGGAAGTCTCGACTACTGATATATGTGACAGATTACCATTTTACCATCATGCGACATTTGCATTCAACAGGCAAAGTTCAGAAGTCTGGTGTAGGAGTACTGCATGCTCTAATTCGAAACAACAAAAACCAACAGAGTAACTATTATTGAACGTCATCATTTGCTCTTTGAGCATTCCTATGCAGTACTGTTACTGGTGACGTGTTATGATGCCTTTATCGTTAACTTCCTAAGAAGAAATGAAAGGCTGAGCCCCACCAAAAGACGTAGACTAGAGTAAAGTGTTGTGTGAACATAATATTTTACATATGACAACTCCAAAAGTGTGTTTCGGGCTACGAATTCTGTCCCAAGGGGTGTGTGCAACACAGCTGGAATTTGTTGTCAACAACTGAGACACCTTTCGGTCGCAGTGTAAGAAAGTCGAGCAACAAAACTGAATCACCTGTGCTACTGCATAATAACTCACTCTGTTGATTTGAGAAACAAAACTATCCAGGAGAATGATAGGAAAGTCGTCTCTCAGACACTTGTATTAATAGGGAAGTCCTCTCTCAAGCACTTGTCCCTCTCGTCATATATTCGTAAAATATTACCTTTCCCGCTCTTGATCGATCAACCGTCAAGGCAATTCATTTCTAGACGGAAATACTCTTTAAAACTACTATGGTTTAATGACATCGTTAAAACAAGTAGGTTTCTACGGGCGTAGAATTTGTAAACAACTGTTGCATTGTCAGATCGTTGTAGATATCGTGAAAGAAAATTCAGTTGATGATTAATTTCTCTTTAATGATTACTGTTGCGTTTAGTAAACTAATGTAAAATGCAAATAAAATATTCACTTTACTAATACAAATTAAATTCAGCTTACTACAGAAACATCACGACGGCAATCTTTCTTAATGAAGCATTATGCGTCTGCAAGACGATTGAGCCTATTTTAACACGAATTAGTAGAATATTACCGACTTTTGACTTCGAAAAGATCTGTATTTACTTCATTTCCTGTATTATTCGCAAGTATTATGAAAATGTGGCATTTCGTAGATAAAATTATGTATTCACAACAACAAAAAATATGTCGGCAGAAAACAAAAGTGGCATTATGAAATTGGCAGTACCGTAAGGTTTTCGCTCTGACACTGTTACTGTAAGTAGCAAGCCGAATTTTGCTCGAGCGTTATCTTACGATTCCCTTATTGAGTTTGTATCTTCCTGCTTGTAGCTCAGCTCCAAAAGAATTAAAAATCTGGCTTTCAGCTTGTCTCGAAAGACGAACGAAAGCAGCTTGCACCTGGTAGCCAAGCATGTTACCTGGGAACTGGTTTTTTCTAAACTGGGAAGACATCCTTTTGTAGTTGAATTCTTGGCAAGTGTCAGTCAGACGTGTGCCGTTAGTCTAAGCGTTTCGGTATGTTGAATTTGTACCAATAATTTTTCTACAGGTTTCTTTTGTTCCAAATAGGGAGTTGAAGTCTACCATTAGTATTTTCACGTCATCTTGGTGAATTCAGCTCATAGTATTTTCGAGTGTGTTCCAGAATTTTTCGACATTTTTGGTGTTTTTCTTATTTTCGATGTTGGTGGGGCCATGTACATTGATAGGTGTACATTTTTTACTGGGGCTCTGAATGAGCGTAGTCATAAGTCGATTGTTGAAGGGTGTGATTTCTTTGACAGAGTTGATGATAGATCTGTGTTCGAGAAAAGCAATGCCGAAGATTGGTACGCCTTTCGCTACCTTTTGTTGTATTTTGAAGATGCAATGGTTTCCGTAATGCAAGGTTTCATTGTCAGTTAGTCGTGGTTCGTGAAGAGCAATGATGAAAATTTTTTGTTGGTCGATTTCTCTTGTGAGATTTTTTAGTTTCCGTGCTTGGATCAATGTACCGATGTTTAGTTTTCAAATGCATGTTTTCTGCTTGTAGGGAAATTTACCAGAGATCTTCAATATTCTCTGCCGTGCTAACCTGGCCTCCCGAGAATCCGAAATTCCAGCTGCCGCCTGTCGACAGTTTGCACAGTTCATGTTTGCTTGTGTTTCATTGGTTTGGCCTGGGTGACTCCAGGACCGGACAGGACCAGAGGGTGTTGAAGCCTTTGGAAGCAAATATTTTCAGCCGAGCTCATTGAGCTAACAGACGGTGACCAGAGTAGCGGTGGTTTTCACTCAGACGTGCGTGGATTTTGAGTTCAACGGATTGAGTAGTCGTTGAGGATTGTGTTAGTATTTGGTTTACTCCAAGTGTTTGATTTCCTCGGTACCACCCATATGGGGGAGGGTTTCCCCTATAGGCCCCACGGGATTATTATTATTATTATTATTATTATTATTATTATTATTGTCATTATGTCATCAGCAAATCCGATATGGTGCATCTTCCCACCACTGAAATAGATGTGCATTGTTCGACTCAGTATTTTCATCACTTAAATATGGGTTATAATTACGTTACATTGCTGCTAGTAGACATATTTCTCACTTTTTCTTGGGCAGTCGCTACCTATTACTCCATCATAGGAATTTATGTGCGCAGCATTGTTGCAATACAGACGTTAAAATTGTCCCATTTCTGTAGTTTCATTTCGATACCGGATCGTTCTAATTGGATTCAGCCACTCAAGCTTAATGTGGATATGCGAATACGACTCACATCATTTGATAGACTGGGTAAACCACATTCTTAATCGGACGGTTGAATCTAGATCACTTATTTATGAGAGGGCCTGAATTCTTAAAAACTGTGAGAAATAATAATACAATGTGCTTATTACCAATATTTTATTTAAATATAAATATATGAACGAACTAGATAACAATTTACAGGAGCAGAGCCCCATCCATCTTAGCAGAGCAGTGCGAGATTGGTTTCAGGGCCAAGAGAGGATAAAGCTGTTGCCGTTTGTTCCACGATCACCGAACATCAACCAGATAGAGAATATGTGGGCAGAGGTAACAAGGTTATTGCCATGTGGACCTACAAATGCAAGCGATCTTTGGACGAATATAGAAAACGACGAATATAGAAAAATCGCTCAAAAGAGGAAAGGCCTCTGGACCTGATGGGATACCAGTTCAATTTTACACAGAGTACGCGAAGGAACTTGCCCCCCTTCTTGCAGCAGTGTACCGTAGGTCTCTAGAAGAGCGTAGCGTTCCAAAGGATTGGAAAAGGGCACAGGTCATCCCCCTTTTTCAAGAAGGGACGTCGAACAGATGTGCAGAACTATAGACCTATATCTCTAACGTCGATCTGTTGTAGAATTTTGGAACACGTATTGTGTTCGAGTATAATGACTTTTCTGGAGACTAGAAATCTACTCTGTAGGAATCAGCATGGGTTTCGAAAAAGACGGTCATATGAAACCAAGCTCGCGCTATTCGTCCACGAGACTCAGAGGGCCATAGACACGGGTTCACAGGTAGATGCCGTGTTTCTTGACTTCCGCAAGGCGTTCGATACAGTTCCCCACAGTCGTTTAATGAACAAAGTAAGAGCATATGGACTATCAGACCAATTGTGTGATTGGATTGAGGAGTTCCTAGATAACAGGACGCAGCATGTTATTCTCAATGGAGAGAAGTCTTCCGAAGTAAGAGTAATTTCAGGTGTGCCGCAGGGGAGTGTCATAGGACCGTTGCTATTCACAATATACATAAATGACCTGGTGGATGACATCGGAAGTTCACTGAGGCTTTTTGCGGATGATGCTGTGGTGTATCGAGAGGTTGTAACAATGGAAAATTGTACTGAAATGCAGGAGGATCTACAGCGAATTGACGCATGGTGCAGGGAATGGCAACTGAATCTCAATGTAGACAAGTGTAATGTGCTGCGAATACACAGAAAGATAGATCCTTTATCATTTAGCTACAAAATAGCAGGTCAGCAACTGGAAGCAGTTAATACCATAAATTATCTGGGAGTACGCATTAGGAGTGATTTAAAATGGAATGATCATATAATGTTGATTGTCGGTAAAGCAGATGCCAGACTGAGATTCATTGGAAGAATCCTAAGAAAATGCAATCCGAAAACAAAGGAAGTAGGTTACAGTACGCTTGTTCGCCCACTGCTTGAATACTGCTCAGCAGTGTGGGATCCGTACCAGATAGGGTTGATACAAGACATAGAGAAGATCCAACGGAGAGCAGCGCGCTTCGTTACAGGATCATTTAGTAATCGCGAAAGCGTTACGGAGATGATAGATAAACTCCAGTGGAAGACTCTGCAGGAGAGACGCTCAGTAGCTCGGTACGGGCTTTTGTCAAAGTTTCGAGAACATACCTTCACCGAAGAGTCAAGCAGTATATTGCTCCCTCCTACGTATATCTCGCGAAGAGACCATGAGGAGAAAATCAGAGAGATTAGAGCCCACACAGAGGCATACCGACAATCCTTCTTTCCACGAACAATCCGAGACTGGAATAGAAGGGAGAACCGATAGAGGTACTGAAGGTACCCTCCGCCACACACCGTCAGGTGGCTTGCGGAGTATGGATGTAGATGTAGATGTAGATGGTGGGAAGTAAACCATCACGCTACACTGTCGACGACTTAATGAAGACAATGCCCCTACGCCTTCGAGAAATCTTACGTAAAGATCGTGGGTGGGTTGGTTACTAAAAGTATACTCGTCCACAAATCCAATGTGGACAATTATCATATAGTCGGTCAAGCTTTGCTTTGTCGCAGCTCTTTAGATACAAGTCCGTTTACTTTCAGTCTCCTCCTTACAATTCTTGCAATGCAAGGTAAGTGAAAAATCTCATCCACTCGACGCCAGCTGAGGAATTGACTGGAGCATGTGTTGTTCAACACACAGTAGTTGTCACCCTCACTGGAATCAATGGCTGTTTGTGTGTGTGTGTGTGTTTTCGTGTTCACACACAATCTGAATCAATACTATTAACATTAGAGAGACAACCAACAATAAATATTGCATCAAATATGACTGTAAAGTGTTTTAATGCGATGGGAAGTTACAAACTGAATTTTTACCTAACCCACGACCTGCATATTACGTTACGTTAAGTAAGATGTATTAACTCCATAGTATCGTTAGCAGAGACAGTGCGCTCTTGTCGTCGAGGCTCGCGACAAGTGCTGCGATTAGCAGTGCCCAATGCCTCCGCGATTTGTTTATGTTGGCTGAGCGTGGACACTGCAGCAGACGCTTCGCCATAAACAGAAATCACCTTGGCTCTGACTGCAGTGAGCGGATATCACTGCCTGCGTGTTCTTATAGTAACCAACGTGAGACTCTACTCACAGGTGCCATGGGGCAATTGCAACGGGTATCATGTCGTTAGTCATCAGAATATTAACCAGTGATGAAATGTCCACTCTATTTGATTCCCAAGAAAATAGGAACCTTCTCACAAAGGAATGTGAGGTGATATCAAAATTTATCCAACATACAAAAATTAACTGCAGGGCTTTCATGTATGCAGTAGCAGCACGCAAGGAAATATTATGTTTTGGAAGCGTATATTTCATTTCCTATTCTCATATTAACGCCCTTGTTTTAGTATGAAGTTAGAAAAAAATCATGAAAAACTAAGGTTCCTGAGAAGCGTATCAGTCATTTCCTCTTCTCATATCATAACTTTTATTTTAGTATGAAGTAAAAAACAAACAGTTTATGCTTGTGCAGCATAATATGAAACAAGATTCTTATCGTAGGCGCTATCGGAAACGCAAAAAGCAGCGAGCTGTTCATTCTTTTGTCCAACAGTCTGTCTCCTTTCATGCATTACTCCCGCTGGGAGATTCTTATGTAAGAACTTACGGATTTCAATTTCTTCAGCAGAACAAGTCTTATGTTATTGTGCTACTTACGATATGGAAAAAAATGCAACAAAGACGATTTCCCCTAAAGCAGTGGGGATATTTGCGAATGTCTGTATTCAGCAATGACTTCCAGCTGCCATAACACTTCACAGAATCCATGCGGCAGGCAACACAACTGTGCATGCACTTCAGACTTCATTCAGTAAGACGTCAGGAGATGGATGGAAACGTCAAATTAATGTCGCTTTCCGAGTCGTATTCAATCCGGAATGAGGTGTTATTAAGGTAATTGAGCGTTCTAGCAGTTACACTTTTATTATTCCCATATGAGTATTCCGATAGCCAAAAGAACCCGTTAGTGTGAAACTATCGGGAACTGCATTAATATCAAACTGCAAGAACTTGAGACAATATGTGGACTCTTCTCTTCGCTGGGTGACCTATTACTGTTATTTAGGATTCTCTCCGTCCTAGGCGTAATGCAAATGGAACCTCAGAGGCGCTTTCCGCTATTCTTGACAAACATCAGCAACTTGTAATCACTGCGAATTACAACTGCGTGATGATATGGCTCAGGTTGTCCATAGTTGTGGTGGTGCCATGCTCTCAACCTGCTTACAATAACGTTAATGGTGGCACGCATAATTTAGCGCTGACTACCTACTTAAGTAAAGATAGTGTTGTGGCGTCGTCGCTTCTCTTTATTTGGCCTCAGCTTGAGTAATCCGATTTAACGAACATAGTACTCCATTCGCGGGCTGCTAATGATACAGTATGACTACAGAGATCATCGTGCGAGTATTGCATTAATTCTGCAATGAACTGCTTAACAAATATTACCCTCAGCTATGCAGCTGGAATGACTCATTACATAGGTACCCTATGTTGCACTTGGTTAAGGGATCAGTTCGCTGCAATCCTGCTTCTACTGTTCGTAAATACTTGTATACTTCATAAATGGTTCAAATGGCTCTGAGCACTATGGGACTTAACTTCTGAGGTGATTAGTCCACTAAAACTTAGAACTACTTAAACCTAACTAACCTAATGACATCAGACACATCCATGCCCGAGACAGGATTCGAACCTGAGACCGTGACTAAATGTGAACTACAATCTGATTCGCATATATATGACATGGGTTAGCGCCGGCAGAAAGCAATGCCTAATGGTTGGATGCCGTTGAAGTTCCGTTACACTGATGGCAAGACAAATGTTCTCAAATTACCTCTATTGCCTCAAAAAACAGTTCCATCTTAAATATCGAAGGACCGACGTCCACACTGTCACAGCGCGTTGAAATACAGCTAAGACGGCAGATGAATATTTGTGACCAACTGGGCTTCGAACCTGGGCCTCCAGCTTACTAGACAGACATGCTGATCACTGCAGCATTTTTTTTTTTTTAAGTTTGAGATGACTTTTAGCACCAGGTAGGTTGAGACAAAGAGGGCAGGAGTCGAAGATCCGAGGCCTGACCTCAATTGCCTCCCCCATACCTGTCACTGAGCAGCTGCATTATTCCCAGGTATTACATATATACCTTTAAATTGTGGAACAAAATTGAAGTAGTAATTAAGGTAAAATAAATTACAGATTGCCGCCTCCAATGGCGTGCGTTCCTTGTAGAACATAACTTATAATAGTGAAAAGGGTGACGGAAAAATACATAACAAACATTCATTCAGAAATATATTCACAATTTAAGTTATTTTGCACTGGATGCATATGAGGTCTGTAAGGAAAATGGCTCTGAGCACTATGGGACTTAACATCTTAGCTCATCAGTCCCCTAGTCTTAGAACTACTTAAATTTATCCAACCTAAGGACAGCACACACATCTATGCCCGAGGCAGGATTCGAACCTGCGACCGTAGCAATCCCGCGGTCCCGACTGCAGCGACTAGAACCGCACGGCCACCGCGACTGGTGGTCTGTAAGGAAGTCATGTATTTTTCCACAAATGAAAAACATTTTGGAGCCGGAGGTGTTTTGCCAAATTAGAACAGTTCTGAGTTTAGAACCATCGTAAAAGAATATTCCAGAAAAAAATATACTGTCCACCTCTTCGTAGCCCACATAAAGCAATAGATAAAAAAATTTGAAACCATTCTTTATATTTGTTATTCTTCTTCAGTGTAAAATGTTCTTCTGCAATAGAAAACATGCACTCTTCTAAGTTCTGTTTTTTACAACGTAAAACACAAACTGTCCCAGAAGCCACGAATAACTGTTATTTTTTGCGGACGGGTAACATTTCCAGTCGGGTTGTAAAGCTTGAGTTATCGGTATATGACTTTCTGCGGTTCTGTTGATAGTGCTGATTTCTTCCTAGTCCAGTTCCAAATTTTGATTCTATTTGCACATAAGAAAATGTGCGCTACAGTTTCTACAAGCCGACATTTGTCTCAGTATGGAGATGGTCTCAATTTGATTTTCCATAATCGTTCCGCTGAGGGTATGGTTTCGTTTACAACGTCGCACCATACGGCACTGACTCTAGCTGGTAGAATTTTATTGTTGATATTTTTCCAGACGTTCCTCCAGTTTTTTGTAGGTTAATTTACCGGAATTGGTTTGTGAAGACGATGTGTGATAATATAATCATAGACGGTTCTAGTGTTGGTTTATGCTGGTGGAAGTCTTATACAGCTCCAATCGCCCGTAATCTAGACTGGCATGCTACATTAACAGGAGTGTTCCTATCCCTAGGATCTAACGAGAGGAACAGAAGTTTTGTGATGCCTGTCTTAGTGGCATGTATTAGTTTAAAAGCAACTATTTAATTCCAAGTCCTCCATTTTTCTTCCGCGAAGTCGCTGTGTGAAGGGATACTTTGAAGATATTTTGTTTCCACACTTACCAAGAGGCTACAGCTAATATTTTATGTGCAGTGACCTGCAGTATCGGTAAGACTGCTGCGACATGACATATTTTGCTAAGTGTGTATGTATTTATAAAGTGAACTGTCTGCAGTCGGTCTAACAATCGCATGTCATGGTCCTTCAACAAGGTTCCGATACATTAAGTTTCCGCTCCCAATTGTTCGTGGCCATGCGCTTGGGATTCGCCCTTAACCTCAAGCCGAGTTGGAGTCTCTTCAGTTACATCTAACCAGTGAGCACCTGTTGCACTATTGTAAGAACCGAGATGCAGGTTCATTTGGCTACAAGAATGCGTATGTTCCTCCAGCATGACGGGGCTCCTGCACATTCTAGTCGTCAGGTGACACATTATCCAAACCTAACATTTCCCGGAAGGTGGATCATTAGATATGGGCAATTTTCTTGGCCTTCAAGGTCCTCGGACCTTATCTCTTGGGATTTTTGCCTGCGGGGATGGTTAAAGGCGAAGTCTAGAAATAAAAAGTAAACCCAAGAGCCGATTTGATCGTTCTGGTTATGAACAGTGCAGCCCTGATAAAAGAACGCAAAGACGGCTCAGTAAGGATCCACGTGGTGTTATCAAGAGAAGTCAAATGTGCATTGAAGTTGGTTGGTGAATTTTTGAAAATCAACTTTGAATGTCCTCATTTGCCTTTGCTTTGAGTTTGTTAGCGTTACATACTAACAGCTGTATCTCTGTACTCAATAAAAAGTGGACGCATTTATATGGAATTTTTTTCGTTTGTACTACCACCTGCTAAAATACCTACTATTCTTCCTGAAACACCCTGTATATGGATATAAGTGTGGTGTCTGTTCTTTCGGACATGGCATTCCGCAACGACCTTCGATCTAGTTGCAGGGGCTGATACAGATTTCAGAGCTGCTTGGCTGTCTGAATAAAAGTAGATGCTACGATTTTTGTAGGGTCTACTCTAATTTTCCTCCGTGCACATGCTGACAGAAAAAAAGTGTAATACTGTGGCCATCTTCCCTAAAGAGATTCTAGGCAGTACACCAGACCTGGTACTTTCATCTGTTTTCGACCTGTTAGTAAACCACTATATTATGTCTCCTGCACGGTGTTGTGGTTCATTTTTCCACTGCTCCCTGCTTCCAACTGTTACATGGCAAAGTTTATTGAAACAGCTAGAAGTTATTGTGTAGTTAGTCAGCATTTCCCCAGTCATCGCCTTACTGATTTGAGATTCAGTATATTCTAACTATATCTAGTTATTTCCAATTTTTAGCCTTTGTGTCCCTGCCGCTGCCTCCATTTTAAGCCACAGGTGTAAGGCGGGCATGTCTAGCATAATATCCATTCTAAGAGTGGATGTTCTGCTAATTCCATCTGTTTGTGAAAGCAGGCCAGTCTCTGCAGACTCCCTATCAGCCACCTTCTGTTCGACTTTGTTCATATTATAGGCCAATAAATTATCATTGGTCTTTTTGCAGGGATGTATATCCAGTACGTACTGAGTTAAGACCCCAGTTTACCCTACAGCAGCTTCTAGTGCTTATAAGATTATCTTTAGTAGTGGAAAATATTCTTTATGTGAGGTGTTTCCATCCAGGGCTACCATCAGATACACTACAACCATCTCTAAAGTTTCATCGAGAAACACAATTCTTCAGTATGTGTGCTGGACATGCTTCCCCATAAATAATACTACACCAATTTTCATGGGGCTCGTCTTCAAATACTTTTTCACAATGTTCAGTGCACATAGGTTTAACAGTACTAGCAAATTTTCTAAGTCTTACTGTGAATAGATCGTCTAGTTATTCTTTTCAAGAGTAGTCTCCCGCATTCAGCTCATCTATGAGTTCATTCACCACTAGGTTCTTCATCTCTAACCATTTACTCGAAGGTCGTATTACTCAACATCCAGGAAGAGACAGAGAGCATCCAGAAAGGGTAGTGCTTTTTCCACCTTCCCAACAAGTTGGTGAAGTGTTACTTCACATGATTTGCTTCGCAAGTATTATGAAAATGTGGCAGTTCATAGATAAAATTATGTATTCACAACACAAACAAATATGTCGGCAGAAAATCAAAACGTGGCATTATGAATTTAGCAGTACCTCAAGGTTTTCGCTTTGACACTAAGGGTTACTAAAAGAAGCAAGACGAATTTTGCTAGAGCGTTGTCTTACGATTCCCTCACTGAATTTGTATCTGCCTGGTTGTAGCTCTGCTACAAAACAATTAAAAAAATCTAGCTTTCAGCGAGGCTCGAAAGGCGAACAGAGGCGGCATGCACCTGACAGGCAAGCACGTTACCTACGAGCTAGCGAATAGGCGCGGTGTCTACATACTTATTGACCCAGTAAGTGCTATGGCAGATAAACCGCAACATAAGAGGCTACAGTAGTTGTATTTCCCATGTGGAACGACTTTCGTGGACTCAAAAGGATTAACTGATATCCTTATGTCACGTCTCAAGCGAAAATCACTCAGTATTAAATTGAAATGACACGATAATATCAAGTGAATTTAGCAGGATAGTTCTTTGCCATCAAGGAAGTAACTCGTCGGTCACAGAGTTGCCAAACATATTCTGCGCTGTTGCCAAGTCTCAGTTATACCGCCAGGAAGGATACCAGCTGATGTGTTCTGTGAGTGACCTCGGAAGTGACTATAGCTTCGTTTCAAAGTTGCGGGTGGCAAGGGCCGCAAGATCCTCATTATGTGTCAATGAGTCTTATTCGCATTTCTGTAACTAGGTTTAGGGGCTAGAGTGCAATTACTTGTAATACATCGCTGCACTGAATGCAAACTAAATGTCATAAATTAATAACTGCGGCAATTACTTGTGTTTTACTGACTTAATCGGACAGAAACCTTGAAAGCGTATTCACCAGACGCGATTCACAGTTATGGAACTTCTCCAGTGGTTGAGTTGGCAATGTATATTTGCTGTACAATATTGTTATTGAGATCACTGTCATTGGCATATCCCCCAGAAGACAGGCTTATTGTTGTCAGCTTTCCTGACGGATATTCTGCCTTTGTTCGAAACGTGAAGACTCAGGGTGAATTCGAATATTCCATATGGCGAAAATTTGATGTTCCTATTCTTCCAGCTCTAACATTCAAATAACAGTTACAATAAGCGGCAGAAAAGCGCCTGTGAATCAACAGTTAATAATGCAATCATAATTAGTGGAATCTGACAAATTCCATCTGTCATCTGACAATTGTGAAAAACTACTTTTTTCATCTTCACAGCACCGCAGTATGAACTCAAGGGTTTCATAGGATACCTATACTTAATTTAGTTGTGATCGTTTTCAATGACAGTACGGGGGGAGCAAAACCATCTGACTTGAAACATACTTTTCCAGCGGGATTTGAATCTTTGGCTACAGTTGCAGTAGCACGTCCAGTGAGGTATCAAGAATGTGAGCAATCACTCATTGCTATAGTGTAGGCTAGGGCAGAGAGAAGCAGGTTTCCGACAAAGTAAACGATGAGAGACACTGACGCTGTCACTTATTAAACAGGAAGAAAATTACAACTATATCTAATGAAATGAGTAGGTTGATGCAGCTCCAGTCCGGCTTTATCACTGAGTTGCCAAACATTTTCCGAATAACACTTAAGATAAAAATGTGTATGTATGTATGTGTGTGTGTGTGTGTGTGTCTGTACTTTCGGACATTTCCGAAAGAACAGACACTACGAATCGAAATAGACAGCCTTGTTAATCAATTAAAGATTGAAGGACAGATGTCCAGTCTGTCATGCGCACTAAAATAGAACAACGGCGTCAGATGAAAATTTGTGCCTGGTCGGGTTCGAACCCGGATTCGTAGTGTCTTTCCTTTCGGACATTCCCGAAAGAGCCGCGCATGTGGTATGCAGCAAAGATGGGAATTCGTGTCTGACGAGGAGCGTGTGTAGATAGGTGCTGAAAAGAGGTTGGCTGCTGCGTCCCGACAGTGCCCACCGTCGGAGGTTCGAGTCCTCCCTCCGGCATGGGTGTGTGTGTTGTCCATAGCGTAAGTTAGTTTAAGTTAGATTAAGTAGTATGTAAGCTTAGGGACCGATGACCTAAGCAGCTTGGTCTCGTAAGTTCTTACAACGAATTTACAAAATTTTAAATACAAAATACTGAATCTCGCTTCTTACAATAGTGCAATAGGTGCGCAATGGTTAGCTGTAACTGTAGAGAGACTCAAACTCGGATTGTGGTTAAGAGCATAATTTGCGGAAAAATACATGGCTTCTTTACAGACCTCATGTCCATCCAGTGCAAAATAACTTAAATTGTGAATATATTTCTGAATGAATGTTTGTTATGTATTTTTCCGTCACCCTTTTCACTGTTAGAGGTTATGTTCTACAAAGAACGTACGCCATTGGAGGCGGCAATCTGTAATTTATTTTTCCTTAATTACTACTTCAATGTTGTTCCACAATTTAAAGGTATATATGGAATGCGTGGGAATAATGCAGCTGCTCAGTGACAGGTATGGGGGAGGCATTGAGGCCAGGCCTCGTATCTTCGACTCCTGTCCTCTTTGCCTCCACCTACCTGGTGCTGAAAGTCTTCTCAAACTTAAAAAAAAAAAAAAAAATGCTGCAGTGATCAGCATGTCTGTCTAGTAAGCAGGAGGCCCAGGTTCGAAGCCCAGTCGGTCACAAATATTCATCTGCCGTCTTAGCTGTATTTCAACGCGCTGTGACAGTGTGGACGTCGGTCCTTCGATATTTAAGATGGAACTGTTTTTTGAGGCAATAGAGGTAATTTGTGAACATTTGTCTTGCCATCAGTGTAACGGGACTTCAACGGCATCCAACCATTAGGCATTGCTTTGTGCCGGCGCTAACCCATGTCATATATATTCGAATCAGATTGTAGTTCACATTTAGTCACGGTCTCAGGTTCGAATCCTGTCTCGGGCATGGATGTGTCTGATGTCATTAGGTTGGTTAGGTTTAAGTAGTTCTAAGTTCTAGTGGACTAATCACCTCAGAAGTTAAGTCCCATAGTGCTCAGAGCCATTTGAACCATTTATGAAGTATACAAGTATTTACGAACAGTAGAAGCAGGATTGGAGCGAACTGATCCCTTAACCAAGTGCAACATAGGGTACCTATGTAATGAGTCATTCCAGCTGCGTAGCTGAGGGTAATATTTGTTAAGCAATTCATTGCAGAATTAATGCAATACCCACACGATGATCTCTGTAGTCATACTGTATCATTAGCAGCCCGCGAATGGAGTACTATGTTCGTTAAATCGGATTACTCAAGCTGAGGCCAAATAAAGAGAAGCGACGACGCCACAACTATCTTTACTTAAGTAGGTAGTCAGCGCTAAATTATGCGTGCCACCATTAACGTTATTGTAAGCAGGTTGAGAGCATGGCACCACCACAACTATGGACAACCTGAGCCATATCATCACGCAGTTGTAATTCGCAGTGATTACAAGTTGCTGATGTTTGTCAAGAATAGCGGAAAGCGCCTCTGAGGTTCCATTTGCATTACGCCTAGGACGGAGAGAATCCTAAATAACAGTAATAGGTCACCCAGCGAAGAGAAGAGTCCACATATTGTCTCAAGTTCTTGCAGTTTGATATTAATGCAGTTCCCGATAGTTTCACACTAACGGGTTCTTTTGGCTATCGGAATACTCATATGGGAATAATAAAAGTGTAACTGCTAGAACGCTCAATTACCTTAATAACACCTCATTCTGGATTGAATACGACTCGGAAAGCGACGTTAATTTGACGTTTCCATCCATTTCCTGACGTCTTACTGAACGAAGTCTGAAGTGCATGCACAGTTGTGTTGCCTGCCGCATGGATTCTGTGAAGTGTTATGGCAGCTGGCAGTCATTGCTGAATACAGACATTTGCAAATATCCCCACTGCTTTAGGGGAAATCGTTTTTGTTGCATTTTTTCCATACCGTAATTAGCACAGTAACATAAGACTTCTTCTGCTGAAGAACTTGATGCCCATAAGTCCTTAAATAAGAATTTCCCAGCGGGAGTAATGCATGAAAGGAGACAGACTGTTGGACAAAAGAATGGACAGCTCGCTGCTTTTTGCGTTTCCGATAGCGCCTACGATAAGAATCTTGTTTCATATTATGCTGCACAAGCATAAACTGTTTGTTTTTTACTTCATACTAAAATAAAAGTTATGAGAAGAGGAAATGACTGATACGCTTCTCAGGAACTTTAGTTTTTCATGTTATTTTTCTCACTTCATACTAAAACAAGGGCGTTAATATTAGAAAAGGTAATGAAATATACTCTTCCAAGACATAATATTTCCTTGTGTGCTACTACTGCATACATGAAAGCCCCGCAGTTAATTTTTGTATGTTGGATAAATTTTGATATCACCTCACATTCCTTTGTGAGAAGGTTCCTATTTTCTTGGGATTCATATAGAGTAGACATTACATCACTGGCTAATATTCTGATGACTAACGACATGATACCCGTTGCAATTGCCCCATGGCACCTGTGAGTAGAGTCTCACGTTGGTTACTATAAGAACACGCAGGCAGTGATATCCGCTCACTGCAGTCAGAGCCAAGGTGATTTCTGTTTATGGCGAAGAGTCTGCTGCAGTGTCCACGCTCAGCCAACATAAACAAATCGCGGAGGCATTGGGCACTGCTAATCGCTGCACTTGTCGCGAGCCTCGACGACAAGAGCGCACTGTCTCTGCTAACGATACTATGGAGTTAATACATCTTACTTAACGTAACGTAATATGCAGGTCGTGGGTTAGGTAAAAATTCAGTTTGTAACTTCCCATCGCATTAAAACACTTTACAGTCATATTTGATGCAATATTTATTGTTGGTTGTCTCTCTAATGTTAATAGTATTGATTCAGATTGTGTTTCAACACGAAAACACACACACACACACACACAAACAGCCATTGATTCCAGTGAGGGTTACAACTACTGTGTGTTGAACAACACATGCTCCAGTCAATTCCTCAGTTGGCGTCGAGTGGATGAGATTTTTCACTTACCTTGCATTGCAAGAATTGTAAGGAGGAGACTGAAAGTAAATGGACTTGTATCTAAAGAGCTGCGACAAATCAATGCTTGACCGACTATCAGATAAATGTCCAGATGGGTTTTGTGGACGAATATACTTTTAGTAACCAACCCACCCACGATCATTACGTAAGATTTCTCGAAGGCGTAGGGGCATTGTCTTCATTAAGTCGTCGACAGTGTAGCGTGAAGGTTTACTTCCCACCATACGTTTTTTACATTCTTCCAAAGGTCGCTTGCATTTGTAGGTCCACATGGCAATAACCTTGTTACCTCTACCCACATATTCTCTATCTGGTTGATGTTCGGTGATCGTGGAAAAAACGGCAACAGCTGTATCCTCTCTTGGCCCTGAAACCAATCTCGCACTGCTCTTATCTCGTTCGTTCATATATTTATATTTAAATAAAATTTTAGTAATAAGCACATTGTATTATTATTTCTCACAGTGTTTAAGAATTCAGGTCCTCTCATAAATAAGTGATCTTAGATTCAACCGTCCGATTAAGAATGTGGTTTACCCAGTGTATCAAATGATGTGACTCGTATTCGGATATCCACATTCAGCTTGACTGGCTGAATCCGATTAGAACGATCCGGTATCGAAATGAAACTACAGAAATCGGACAATTTGAACGTCTGTATTGCAACAATGCTGCACACATAAATTCCTATGATGGAGTAACAGGTAGCAACTGCCCAAGAAAAAGTGAGAAATATGTCTACTAGCAGCAATGCAACGTAATTATAACCCATATTTATGTGAAGAAATTACTGAGTCGAACAATGCACATCTATTTCAGTGGTGGGAAGATGCACCATATCGGATTTGCTGATGACATAATAATAATAATAATAATAATAATAATAATAATAATAATAATAATAATAATCCCGTGGGGCCGATAGGGGAAACCCTCCCCCATATGGGTGGTACCGAGGAAATCAAACACTTGGAGTAAACCAAATACTAACACAATCCTCAACGACTACTCAATCCGTTGAACTCAAAATCCACGCACGTCTGAGTGAAAACCACCGCTACTCTGGTCACCGTCTGTTAGCTCAATGAGCTCGGCTGAAAATATTTGCTTCCAAAGGCTTCAATATCCTCTGGTCCTGTCCGGTCCTGGAATCACCCAGGCCAAACCAATGAAACACAAGCAAACGTGAACTATTGCAAACTGTCGACAGGCGGCAGTTTGGAATTTCGGATTCTCGGGAGGCCAGGTTAGCACGGCAGAGAATATTGAAGATCTCTGGTAAATTTCCCTACAAGCAGAAAACATGCATTTGAAACCTAAACATCGGTGCATTGATCCAAGCACGGAAACTAAATAATCTCACAAAAGAAATCGACCAACAAAAAATTCTCATCATAGTTCTTCACGAACCGCGACTAACTGACAATGAAACCTTGCATTACGGAAACCATTGCATCTTCAAAATACAACAAAAGGTAGCGAAAGGCGTACCAATCTTCGGCATTGCTTTTCTCGAACACAGATCTATCATCAACTCTGTCAAAGAAATCACACCCTTCAACAATCGACTTATAACTATGCTCTTTCAGAGCCCCAGTAAAATGCACATGGCCCCACCAACATCGAAAATAAGAAAAACACCAAAAATACCGAAAAATTCTGGAACACACTCGAAAATACTATGAGCAAAATTCGCCAAGATGCCGTGAAAATACTAAAAGGAGACTTCAACTCTCCATTTGGGACAGAAAAAAACCTGTAGAAAAATCATTTGTACAAATTCAACACACCGAAACGCTTAGACCACCGGCACACGTCTGACTAATATTTGTCAACAATTCAACTACAAAAGGATGCCTTCCCACTTAAGGAAAATACGATTTCTCAGGTAACATGCTTGGCTACCAGGTGCAAGCTGCTGTCGTTCGCCTTTCTAGACTCGCTGAAAGGCAGATTTTTAATGTTTTGTAGTAGAGATACAACAGGCAGATACAAACTCAATAAGGGAATCGTAAGACAGCGATAGAGCAAAATTCGTCTTGGTACTTTCAGTAACCCTTACTGTCAGAGCGAAAACCTTACGGTACTGCCAACTTCATAATACCACTTTAGTTTTTTGGCGACATACTTTTTGTTGTTGTGTATACATAATTTTATCTATGAAATGCCACATTTGCATAATACTTGCGAATGATACAGGAAATGAAGTAAATACAGATCTCTTCGAAGTCAAAAGGCGGTAATATCCTACTAATTCGTGCTAAAATTGGATCAATCGTCTTACAGAAACTTAATGCTTCGCTACAGTCTGGAACCGCGCGACCACTACGGTTGCAGGTTCGAATCCTGTCTCAGGCATGGATGTGTGTGATGTCTTTAGATTAGTTAGGTTGAACTAGTTCTAAGTTGTAGGGGACTGGTGACCTTAGAAGTTAAGTCCCATAGTGGGTAGAGGCCTTTGAACCATTTTTGAACTTAATGCTTTATTAAGATAGACTGCCGTCGTGATGTTTCTGTAGTAAGCTGAATTTAATTTGTACTAGTAAAATGAATATTTTATTTACATTTTCCATTAGTTTACTAAACGCAACAGTAATCATCAAAGAGAAATTAATCAGCAACTGAATTTTCTTTCACGATATCTACAACGATCTGACAATGCAACAGTTGTTTACAAATTCTACGCCCGTAAAAACCTACTTGTTTTAACGATGTCATTAAACCATAGTAGTTTTAAAGAGTATTTCCGTTTAGAAATGAATTGCCTTGACGGTTGATCGATCAAGAGCGGGAAAGGTAATATTTTACGAATATATGACGAGAGGGACAAGTGCTTGAGAGAGGACTTCCCTATTAATACAAGTGTCTGAGAGACGACTTTCCTATCATTCTCCTGGATAGTTTTGTTTCTCAAATCAATAGAGTAAGTTATTATGCAGTAGCACAGGTGATTCAGTTTTATTGCTCGACTTTCTTACACTGCGATCGAAAGGTGTCTCAGTTGTTGACAACAAATTCCAGCTGTGTTGCACACACCCCTTGGGGCAGAATTCGTAGCCCAAAATACACTTTTGGAGCTATCAAATGTAAAATATTATGTTCACACTACACTTTACTCTACGTCTTTTGGTGGGGCTCAGCCTTTCATTTCTTTTTAGGAAGTTAACGATAAAGGCACCATAACACGTCACCAGTAACAGTACTGCATAGGAATGCTCAATGAGATAACTGATGACGTTCAATAATAGTTACTCCGTTGGTTTTTGTTGTTTCGAATTAGAGCATGCAGTACTCCTACACCAGACTTCTGAACTTTGCCTGTTGAATGCAAATATCGCATGATGGTAAAATGGTAATCTGTCACATATATCAGTAGTCGAGACTTCCTTAATGTGGAAAATCATTCATGCCAGAACGATCTTTGTTGAAGCAAGAATATCTTTTTCTGGCGTATTTTTCCCAAAAGCACTCGCTCCAAACGCAGTTCAAATCTTTCTAGCTGCCTCCTCTACATTCACCCCTGTGTTATACCAAAGTAAATGTTGTGTTGCAGATGTTACACCTTTTTCCACTTGCGACTCAATTTTCAAATGCTTAACTGTAGTTCATGATTTTCAAGTATGCAAAATCCAATTCTTAACTGCAAGATGATAACTAGAACTTCAAATTCGAAAATGACACTTGATACATACACTGACAGCGTGGCGCCGCCTTCACATTTTTTTTTTAATCTCATTTTGTTCACTGTTTTTCGTTGCATCTGCTCGGGGTGGACGTCGTAAGACATCCGTTTTTGTTCGTTGTTGATGCATTAACTCACTTTTCTTATTATAGAGGGCAGCTCACCCTCTGACCGAACACGCTGAGCTATCGTGCCGGCTGTGCCGGCTTCACATGGGCGGCGCCGGATTTCAGGCGGCGGGTGGCGTCTGGCCGGTGGCCGGTAGCCGCTGCAGCGCGAGGAAACGCTCGAGCGTAAGCTGTTATGATCGCGACGCACCCACGAGCTGTCCTGCGGAATTGTATCTGGAATACTTGTTATTGCGGGTGGCTAGAATGTTAAGCGAATTGTTAACAGTTGGACGCGAACATGTGACTCCAAGTTTAGAATGCACGACGATTACCGCAAGACCATGGGCTCACTCCATCCATATCAGCTTGGAAGTAGACAACACTTCCTCCTAACACTTTCCCATTTTACAGTGTTGCCAGATTGTGCAGATGGCCACCTTAAGTGAACGACTCGGACTTAGTCTCTGTGGCGGCCAGCCGGCGGTCAGTTTTTATGTCTAAGACTGTACATGCTTGTAATACCAAAACATGTAGAACCAACTTATGTAAGTAACGCAAAGGGTTAAATCTATCAGCTCTGCCGAGGTTTTTCTGGGGTTTCCCTGCGACCCTCGTCGAAATGGAAGAACTTGTTATATTGCAGCTGTCCCCAGCCATGTTATGTAAAAAGACTCAAAATGAATATGTACACATGACCTAATACACGGTAAAGTGAACTGAAAGTGACCAACGAAAGAAAGAAAAGTGACACTCATGGTCTACAAGAACCAAACATTAAGTAGTGTGTTCCTTGTAGCCCAGGGGGCCGTGTAGTGTCCCTTTTGCAATATTCACCATTATTGTGGTGAAACATAAATAAAAATGACTGTATGTGACTCAAAATGAATTGCAAACTTTGATTTATCATTGATTTAAATGTAAAAATATACAATATATACCGATAAATGCAGAAAAGACTTTATTTTTAGTGTATGAGATTATAATGTGTAAGTAATTAAAAGAAGTATTATCATCTCTGTAAGAGTATAAAACACAATGCAATGTTCATTATTCCGTCTAGTCTGTTTTGTTCTGTTCGTTCTGGTGTTAGCTGGAATAAGGTACGCAAGCTATTGTGCGGCGCTAGCATTTTGTTTCTGTCGTAACGTAATTGCAAATATTTAATGGTGTAAACTGTGTCCTAGTAAGAATATATTAGTATAAAGTGATCTCCGTGTGTTATTTCAAGAACCTACGCCACATTTATCTTATGAAAAGAATATTTAATGAAAATTATTTAGCATGTTTCCAGCTGCTGCGGAGCGAGTAAAAGTAATCTCTGACTGTTAACAATTAGCCGCCATTACGCGGTACATTTAAAAATATTTTTTCACAGCACAATGTCTGATAGCCGGAGCGGAAGAAATTAAGTAAAAATATTCAGTGAGATTAATTGAAGTAATCCAGTGAAATAATTTTATTAAAACTTGTCTATTTTCTGTGATAGTAATAATTTCAGAGCTGAGTACTACTACGCTATTGCATTTACAGTAATTTGTAGGGAGCCTGGCGCTCGATAAAACCAGATATAATACGTAATTGGCAACCTACGAAATTCATTATTTTGCTTATTATATCTCTTTTGTATTTTTTTTGAAAGCTAAAAGTAAAAACTAACTCCACTAAAAATCAGTAACAGATCACGATAAATCAAAGGACAAACAAATATACTAGGAAAGTGTTTCCTCAAAATAAATAGTTACATTATTTCTTTTAAGAGATATAATAGATGGAGAGATGGAGACCGAGTGGGACGTGGGAATACAGGCGCGGCAGCGGGCGGGGGCAGGAGAGGATGGGCGAGACATGCGGGTGAGGAGGATCGAGATTGCGGGAGGTGTACAGGATCTGTATCCTTTCAAGGAAAAGGAGGAAGTGGGGGAACGGAATGAGACCGTACAGGATCCGTGTGGGGGAGGGGAGACGGATGTGATAGGCGAGGTGGAGAGCATGGCGTTCAAGGATTTGAAGTGATTTATAAAAGGTAGGGGGGTGGGGCGTAGATCCTGGCCGGATGGGCGTAACAAAGGATAGGGCGGATGAGGGATTTATAGGTATGGAGTATGGTGGAGGGGTCCAGACCCCACGTACGGCCGGAAAGGAGCTTGAGGAGACGGAGTCGGGAGCGTGCCTTGGCTTGGATTGTCCGGAGATGGGGGGTCCAGGAGAGGCGATGGTCGAGGGTGACGCTAAGGTACTTGAAGGGTGGGGGTGAGGGCGATAGGACGGCCATAGATGGTGAGATAGAAATCAAGGAGGCGGAAGGAAGGGGTGGTTTTGCCTACAATGATCGCCTGGGTTTTGGAGTGATTGACCTTGAGCAACCACTGGTTGCACCAAGTGATGAACCGGTCAAGATGGGATTGGAAAAGGTGTTGGGAGCGATGCAGGGTGGGGGCAAGGGCAAGGAAGGCGGTGTCATCGGCAAACTGGAGAATGTGGACGGGGGGTGACGGCGGCGGCATGTCCGCCGTATGTAAGAGGTACAGAAGGAGGGAGAGGACGGAGCCTTGGGGCACACCGGCGGAGGGAAAAAAGGTGTAGGAATTCGTGCTATGGATGGTGACGTAGGAAGGACGGTGGGAGAGAAAGGAGCCGATCGGATGGATGTAGTTAACTGGAAGGGCGAAGGTTTGGAGCTTGAAGAGGAGACCGGAATGCCATACGCGGTCATAAGCACGTTCGAGGTCCAGGGAGAGGAAGATTTCGGAGCGACGGGAATTAAGCTCTTCGGAAAGGAGATGAGTGAGGTGAAGCAGAAGGTCGTCGGAAGAGAAGGACGGCCGAAAGCCACACTGGGTAATGGGAAGGAGGCGGTGCTGGCGGAGATGCTGGTGGATGTGGCGGGTGAGGATAGATTCCAGGACCTTGCTGAAGACCGAGGTAAGGCTGATGGGACGGTAGGAGGAGACGGCGGACGGCGGTTTATCAGGTTTAAGGAACATCAGAATACGGGAGGTTTAACGAAAACGTCCTCCGTTCCGCAATATATAGCGTACTGTAACTATTCTGCGCATGCGTCGAAAACTTGATAGATGAAACACACTGCCCGCCGGCAGCGCCCTCGCTGGTGGAATAGCGGAACTCCGTCGCCCTCTGCATTGCTGTTTGCCACGGCCGTCGACGCACTCTGTCGTCTTCGATTTGAGCAAATCGTGGAGTTGATGTGATTCCATGAACTGTCCAGCTGGTAGCTGCTGTCACGGTTTAACAGATTTTCCGCCAGTCGTATTTCTGCGGATTCTTTAATAATGGAGTCCCAGAAGGACGTTGATGTGGACAAAATCATAGTTTTCTCATACACCATTTAATGTCCAGTAGAAATACAAGGTTCAGCAATAGCGGACTAGCTTTGCTGCAAAAGGCGGGTGTAACGTTGATGTTCAGTGCAGCGTTCTTTCACGGTGCGTGTGGTTTGACCTATGTAAGCCATACCACATTGGCACGGTATTTTGTAAATTCCGGCCTTTCGTAGTAACAGATTGTCCTTAACTGATCCCACAAGGTACACAATCTTCGATGGTGGGCGAAAAACCACTTTTATCTGAAATTTTCGGAGGATTCTTGCAATTTTACATGAAGTGTTGCTAACGAAAGAAAGAAAAGCTAAAGATTGTTCCGGCATGTTCTCCTCTTTATTCACTTCCTGCTTCTTAGTTTTAACTGTTAGTGCCCTGTTAATCTGCCGTATGGAATACCCATTTTCGCTGAATACTGTCTTGAGATGGGCGAGTTCTTGAGGTAAGCTATCTAGATCTGAGACAGTATGAGCTCTATGAACAAGTCTTTTAAGAAAACTTATGGTTTGCAATGGGTGATGGCAACTCGATGCTTGCAGGTACAAATCAGTTTGAGTGGGTTTCCGGTAAACTGAATGTCCTAGAGAACCATCATTCTTCCTTCGAACCAGGACATCCAAGAAAGGCAAACAACCGGATGGTGAACCGGATGTTGCTATGAATGGAGTGGAGGTGATGTAGAAACTCCACTAGTTTATCTTCTCCATGAGGCCACACTACGAAAGTGTCATCCACATACCGCCAAAAAACTGTTGGTTTGAGGGCAGCTGATTCAAGCGCTCTCTCTTCAAAATCCTCCATAAAAAGGTTGGCCACCAAAGCAGACAGGTGGCTACGCATGGCGACACCGTCAGTCTGTTCAAAATATTCTTGATTTAACATAAAATAAGTTGAGGAAAGAGCGTGCCTGAACAAAGCAGTGATATCAACAGGAAACACGTTACCAATCAGTGTCAAAGAATCTGCAAGAGGAACTTTTGTAAAAAGTGAGACCACATCAAAACTTACTAGAAGGTCTACACTGCTAAGACGAAGATCCCCCAGTCTACTGATAAAATCAGCTGAGTTTCGTATGTGATGTGAGCACTTGCCTACGAAAGGTCTCAGTAAGGAAGCGAGATGTTTAGCTAAATCATATGTAGGAGCTCACTATTGGACGCAGAGGAAGACCCTCTGTGTGAATCTTTGGAAGGCCATACAGTCTTGGAGGTACACAACCATGTGGTCTTAACCTCTTGATGGTCTCTTACGGTAAGGAGTAGGAATTTAATAGTGCTGAAGTTTTCCGTTGCACACGTCCTGTATGATCGTAATCAATCTTCCTATAGGTAGACTCACTTAGCAGACCATACATCTTATCTTTATACACACCACGAGCTAACAAAACAGTTGCATTACCTTTGTCAGCTTTCAATACCACTACGTCATAGTCTTCTCTCAGATTTCGTAATGCAGCCCTTTCTGCAGACGTTAAATTACTGCGTTGAGTAGGAGCCTTCAACAGAGCACGGCAAGTTTCCCTTCTTATTTCGTCTGCAGCATCCAAAGGAAGACGTCGTACAGCTTCTTCAACACCACTTAAAATCCCCCCAGGGGGTCCACGGGGCCCCGAACTATTGCAGCCTTCCTTCTTTCCAGGGCTGCATTTCCTTCCCCTTCTCCTCCTTTCCCCTCCTTGCTACTTCCCCCTCGCCCCCTCTTCTCCCTCTCTTGGTGTCCTTGCTTATGTTGGCCCTCGCTATCCTCCTGGTTATGTTGGTTTTGCAATTTAGCTTTGTTACGTACTTACCTCCTCCTTTTGGCACTCCCTGGTTCCCCTCTGGGGTTTGACCTCCATTACTAAATTTCTCTTCCGTAGTGTGAGCCATTTGGGGAAGAGCATCGTACCTAGTGTCTCCGACATGTGCCCTCATAGTACATTCCACCTTTTCTTTCATGTTGTTGTCTGATGCTAGGGTGTTCTGGCCTTCAGCCGTATTGTCTCTGATTTCTTTTAAGGGCATGTTTTTAGCAAATAAAGTCTGTATGTTTATGCAACTAGCAGCAAATGATTTGTGCCCCTTTCCACAACCTGATCCGCTCTGTCCTGCGAAACCATATTTCAGTCAAACCCAGTTTTTTTCTTTTTCTAGCTACGACAACTCCTCAAGATCCTATATCATTGACTCATCACCATCTCTTACTGATAGCATGAGAACGGCATAGTTCAGCCTGTCTTCCTCTAAAGGTATCATTCTGGTATCACCGGATTGTGTTTGCCGCACTTCCTGTAAAAGACTCCTTTCTTGTTCCAAGTGATGAACGGCTGCCTCCTGTCTTTCACGTAGCGGCTTCAAGCGCCTGACAAATGAAGCTCGTGCTGCTCTTCTGTCTCCAAAAGCCACGAAATATCAAGGCGGCTACGTTCAACAGATAAACGAAGCTCGTGCTCCTCATCTGTGTTCAGTAGCCGCAGAATTTCTTGACCGCTACGGTCAACTGATAAACTTCCTTCTCTTTCCTGGTGCATTTCAAGAGTATGTGAGATTCTGTGACGGATGCGGTCATCGGTCAAACGCAGTTCCCTTTCGAAATTCGTCTCTACAGATCGGAAAATCTCGTGGTGCCTACGATCAGGCGGTATTCGAATCTCACGTTCTTCCTGACGTACGCTGCAGCATGGCGAGATCGGACCGCAGTCAAGCGACGTTCACGTTCTACTTTACTTTCTACAGACTGCGACGCAGCGTTAAGGCGTCTGTTAGCATTAAAACGTGATTCGTGCACAAGAAGTTTCCTGAGATCGAGACGATGCTGTTCTAGGACGCTGCGATGCTGAACGCTCTTCACGTTCCGGTTTCCGTTCTTTTAGTTTTCTCAGTCACGCTCGCTTGGTTTGAGTAGAAACAGGAGGAAGTTTAGAGCGGTTTCGGGGAGGCAATATTATTACTCGATGGACTGATAAACGATAATAATTACACCCATTGAAGAATGATTAAAAAAAGTTAAACCAGCGTAGAAACTTATACGAAATCACTTAAGTTTTATCACTTCACTTACATCGATAAAGCACGATGAAAACCTCTGAAGGAGTGAACGAAAGTGACCTTTAGTATCAACTCGACAAAGATAATTGTTACACCGATTGAAGAATGAATTCAAGAACGTCTGTGGATAACGGGATTAAACTGTTAACGTTATTATGAAGATGATAAAACTTTCCAAAATACTACTTTTTCAGATTTTATCATTTCTATAGTCGTTTATATAGTTTAGTTTCATAAAATTTTTGCTGTTCCGATATTTTTCTTCCAATGTAATGAAACTGAGTCGATGCACATAAAAAATTGCCAGTATTACTCATTTTCATAGACAACTCACGTTTGACCAAAAATTTGGTCATGAAAAAATTGTTTTCACAAAAAAGCACCTAAAGGCTCCTGTGATAGTCTCTCTGTATCCCTTATGGATTCCGATTTCCCCGTACTGACCCAGTTAAAACATTTTGTATGTATGGATAACTCGCCTTGTATCAAGATGAAACATGTACCAGATTATTATTTAGACCTTCAACAATACAACTGTGAAAGCCGTGTCCGATTTCGTGCTGTAGTTTTTGTGTGATGCGCCGGCCGCTGTGGCCGAGCGGTTCTAGGCGCTTCAGTCCGGAACCTCGCTGCTGCTACGGTCTCAGGTTAGATTCCTGCCTCGGGAATGTCCTTAGGTTAGTTAGGTTTAAGTAGTTCTAAGTCTAGGAGACTGATGACCTCAGATGTTAAGTCCCAAAGTTCTTAGAGCCATTTGAACCATTTTTTTGTGTGATGCGCGTGCAAACAAACGGACATGAGATAGAGAAACAAACAAAACTTTGAAAATAATTGTTTTGGCTTCTGTTGCTGTTATGAAGCACCCTCAATTTTTTTTTAAATATCTAATATGTGCAGACATCGGCCGTTAATTTATTATACGTATAGATGTGTAGATTTTTACTCTCGCTTAATACGCTTGCGCCAGTACAAAAATGTTCAGTCTTTTCATATAAAGGTAGGTTTTGCACTCAACAGTGTTTAGCGTTATATATGGTACAGTATATTGTGTTAAAACAAGAAAGATAATAACTGCTTTTCAATTTAAATGCTTCTCTTTCAATGTGAGAAACTAGGTAAGAGTAATAAATGTAAAAAAAAGATTAAAAATATAATTCAACCAATAATGTATAAAGTAAATCAATGTAGCATTTCTCTCTTGCACCAGTGTGTCCTGCAGTATAATCGTTATCACGAATGAAGGCCGTCGTTTTTGTCAATTAACGGTGGTATACCTTGTCGACGTAAACAACAACAACAAAAAACTGTGATTCTTTTAAATTACGGTGTCATACTATATATCCTGTCCTACTATGGAGGATTTATGCCCTCGTTTTAATAATAATCACTTATGGGGTGATGTTCGTTGTCAGTAAGAGATACCAATGAAAAGAAGGTCCCGCACTTAAGTCTCGTGCTATCTGTGACGACACGTTCATTATTCGTGTTTGCGTGGTCGTGAGATCCGTCATGCACCCTTGTAGGCCAAAGATGTGTTGCTGGCCTAATTCATAGGAACCTGAGCTTAGTTACACTCCAGTAGAGCCAACAAAAATCGAAAGTTAAAGATAAATAGGTAATGAGAATGCTCATCCAAAGCAAGCAGCTTTCGTGGAACAATGCAGATAGCGAGTACGAGCAAGCGGCAGCTTAATTTCAATATACGTGATCTCAGACTTTGCAAAATATTCTCTAACGGACGAAGCAATAATGTTCTATAGTAGAATCCAAGCATGTAACGCAGGACCAAAGAATTCTTCTGTGTCTTCCCGATGAATCTCGTTTTATGAAGTTTGCATGCGACTCCATAAATCAACATAGTGACTGCTGGAGTACGCGGCGCATCATAAATCAACATAGTGACTGTTGGAGTACGTGGTGCATGAGTAGCCAATAAATTGGCGCCGAACTAGGCCACAGACGTGTTTCATGGGAGACATGTCAGAGGAACACGCAGACCAAGAAAGCAGTGGTGACCGGACTTCCACCGAATGTGTAACGGTATCACCGACCACCCTAAACGGAAATCGAAGCCAATGTTATACCTCTGCGAGGAATTTCTGAGTAGTTGTGACTGTGAGATAACCTAATGGAAACAGAATAATCATACTGGGATTCGTTTCCGAACACTCCAGCAGAGTACAACTAACAGTAAACAGGTGGGTCAGGAACAGATGTTCTCCCATCACAAAAGCAAGTTGTAACATTACATATTAAAATCGGTCGCCAGTCTAATTAGGCATTCTTGTGTCAAGCAAAATGATAAAGCAGAAGGCAGTACTAAGGCTAACCTAACCTTCCTTGACACACATACTAAACACTTCCCTTATATCTGTTCAAACTACAACACAGTAACCTCACTGATAAATGTGCTTCTAGCAAACAAATGGCCAATGAGATAGTAAAGAGCAACATATGCCTCTCAACAACACGTACCTTAAATGAACTGTGTGTAACAGTTCATAAAACCAATTACCCACACAAATGAAACTAGTAGCAATATTGAACAGGAAAAAGCTTGAAATGATTCTGAATTTAAACCAGGGGGTCTGCTAATGATCATAATCTATAACATCATTGCCTAGTACAGGGTCTCTATGCCTGTGCATTAACCAACTTGCATTAAACAGGTAAAACAGTTAATAGTTCCTTCTTAAACTCGGTTTGAAGCAACTAAACAGAATGCAGATGTAATTACACTGGCTATGAAGGACCCTTTGCATTGTTTCATTCGCTAACTAGCCTACTGCGTGAGGACAGTTAAACCGTCATGGTTTGAAGAGACAGACTCATTAACAAAACTACACCAGTATGTATGAGAAATGGTAAGTATTCTTATCATTAATTATTAATTAAGTAAAGTACAAGAAGCTATAACCCTTTAAATAACAAATGTGGTATGATAAGCAGTCTTTTGACGTACTGAAAAGTATAATTGGCTGTGGAAATGACAACCATTTTCTCATAATAAATTAGGACACTCGGAATTAAATTCACTAGGATAAAATTCCTGTCCAGAATTGTGACTTGGGATAATGACGGGTGTAAGACAGAGTTTTTAGGAACACCACAATTATTATTATAAAATCAAACAAATTTCACAAATACCTGGTCAATATACAGAGTGCCAAATATAAACAATTTAGAGGAAGGCTGGTGGTACTGGTGGCGCAATTTGGAGCGGCTATTAACATGGCGGCGATACTATTATAGAAATACTATTGGCCTCACCCTGTTACATATCTTCTTGGCATCGGAATTCTATTTATAGGGCCAAAAACCATACCATGACAATGGTATCACCAAAAGCAGTATCCGAGGCCCATAAATACTGCCCTTAAGCTCTTCTGGCCTCAAAACTCCAGGAATATGAGCCACAATTATCCGCTATTGCTAACGAGATGTTAACTACAGCACTGCTCAGCCCAGACTCCTTACCCATCACAAAGGACGAGTTGCCACTTGCGCGCCAACCACACCTTTTCCACTCCGCCAAGCTGCTTCCTTAGCTGTCCGGCTTCCCCACATCTTTTACATTCAACGGCCAGGTGCCGATAACGTTGTCTTACTTGAGTACGCGGTACCTCCGTATCCTTCACGGTGTTCTGATGCTGTTCACACCCCTTATATACCCTATCAGGACTAGCCAACTTACAATACAAAACACAGATAACACTAATTCACTGTGGTGACTGTTACATCTGTCACAGAGAATTGCAACGCTAATCATCTATATACCCGGTGATGGTGTGCATCTGTGCGAAGTTACACTGAGAATGACCATGTGTTCTGGGTGTTTCACGTTCTTGTCAGTCAGTGTATTTTCATGCACCTTCACGTTTGTTAATAAATAAATCAGGAAAAAAATAAATGTGGATTCGTAAAGTTTTGTTTATTTTTGACCCAACTACTTTTTATGACAGAAGCATACTCAGTTTCGGCCCAGAGTATCTACAGCTAAGTCAGTAATTGTATCCTTAAACAGAATTTTTTTTCCAAAGAAAATAGATTCCTTACTACGAAATAACAAGAAAATTTTGAGGTTGTTCCTCACTAGTATACTGAATGCCGTGAAGCATTTTGAAAGTCTAGTCTGGTGGCCATAATGCAAAGCAGTTATGTGTTTACTAGAGAAGCTTGAGATTACTGATATCACAAATAAATGGTATCCACTGCACAAGAGCAATGGCTGGAGTACCCAAAAATTGATAGAGGACTGGGAGATAGTTCCCGTGCGCATTCGAGAGCCATACCTGTATATAAGGGGAAGTTTCCTCTGTTTCGAGTTAATGTAACAACAAATGTAGATGGTGTAAACGAAAAGGCAGCTGCAGAACTTTTCAGTAATTTGATAAAATAACAAGAATATCTCAGATTTGTGACACACACGCTGCATCTGTAACTATAAAGTTCTCAGGTAGTAAACGAACAGTCACTAGTTTTGCATACAATACTCGCACAGCATTGAACCTTGGGGCTGAGAGATACGGCTCATTACGCTGATATAAAGCAATAGATCCTTATGCGAAATACGCAGCGTGGCACATTCGTGTGATATATAAATCCAGAAAGCGATAGGCGAATTAAACCTCCATGTGGTGAATGAGGTGGGCTGTCAAATCACATACGAAAATAATGCTGGTGTCGCAACCAACACTGACGTCACCTTGACAAATCGATCTGCAGCTTAAAAATCAATTCATGCAGAGTTTTTTTTATCATGCTACTGATAGAGATAAAAATGCCATTGTCATAGAACTGTTGGCTCCTGGATTACACCGAGAGAATGTGGGATAGTGAAACGATCAAGCTCACTATAATTTAAAAACTGCTAAATGAGGAAACAGAGGTGCAGAGATTTACCTAAAAATACCAGAAGTCTTGCAAGAAGCACAAAATACTACTACTGCAGTACAGGAAACGTCCAGGCATCGTGGAGGACTTAACTTGCAAATTTGGAAATATATGTACAACGACTGCCTAGATTATACCATAGAGCTGTAGGCCAGGAGAAGAGAGAGGCTAGACTGTTGCTGTATAGATCAGCTAAAACCGAATACCAAGTAGATATCACGAAGTAAAAGCGTTGGGAAAAATACGTTAATATTCAATTAGTGAAGGATTGATGGGGCACTCGCTACAGAACAGTATCAGAGAAAGTAAGAACACCAACTCCGCAAGCTAAAGATGACAGAGTTGTTAGCGGAGGGTGGAGAGACCCGCTGAATAACTGCTGGCGTCGTTTCTTCCTGAAGGTATAAGCAAGAAGATGACAGTGATCAAAGAAAGACAGCCACGAGAATTTACGATACCCCGCATGAAAAGTCGAGTACTGTCCTACTGTTTTACTAAGAAGAAGCTGCAGCTGCTATCACTCAGTTAAAGAATGTAGAAACTCCCAGTCCAGATTAAACTCATAAAGAAACTCTGGAAACAGCAAAGAACAAAGTTGTTTCACACCTGGAACACTTACCAGATGAATCACTAAGACAATGAAGAATTCCTGTTTTGTGAAAGTCTGCGCAAGGTGTGATACTTGGAGCGTGGTTGGGGATGCAGTGGTTGGTAGGAGCTGTAGATCAATTGTCTTCTTAGGATCTCGGACAAAGTATAGGGACGCTTGCGGTGCGCTAGAGAGCAGTACCACATGGAGCTACATGACCTCAGCCAGAGACCATTTGGCTTCAGAAAGGGCATCTCCATAGACAATGCAACGAAATGTGCCCTCAGCACTGTACAACTTCAGCAGCAAATGCGTCGTAGATATCTAGGTTTAAAATGAAGGCGCATTTGACAATCTGTTATGTCCCGTGACCTCACTGGCACGCAAGAACAGTGCTAGCTCATTTTTGGCCCCATATCAGTGCTGACGCGAAATGGCTTCCGGGTTGTTTCGAATTCGTATGGGATTCCTAGAACTTCGAATCTAGAGATTTAGTATATTGTACCCAACGATCGGAAATTCACTCACACGGATGTAAGTAATGTTAACACAGGTCATAAATGTGTAATTCCGCAATAGGGGGTTCCTTCATTATATAACTTCCTTGACACTGATGCGTCCCAGTCGTTAAGATTGGGAACTGCTAGTAAGCATCGGCTGCGACGATCGCGGAAATGATCAGCATGTGTAATACCGTCGTTTAAGGACTTTGGCATTTTTTTCTTTTTTATTTTATATTTAATTTCAACAGTTATTGTAAGTGCTTAAACCACAGTACGAATCAGGAAGCAAATGTTTAATTACAGTTGTATACAGCTTTCTATACCTATGTGGAAATATCACTATCATTACTTTCCAGGAGACAGTTGTCAAGATTTTAATCAATAAGAAATAAATAAATACATATAAACGACCTTATATTTAAGTTCAACAAATTTGTTTATTAATTTGTGTGTATAAGAAAAATACTATAGTCAATCCAAATAAGTGCACATCAAAGGAAGTAATAATATCTTTAAAAATTTAGAGTCCATTTGCATTTTGTTCCTTTCTTCATTTTGGTAAAGAAGAACTCTGAAATCTGGTTTTGCAAACTGAAAAGTATCATACCATTAACAGTGTAATGGAATTAAAACGAAACATTCCGGAGCCTTGTAAACAAATCTCTTCGGTCACTTGTCCATTTCCTTCAGTTCTAAGCCACATAGAGGTACCCTTCAGGACTTAATTACATTCTTCAATTTCACACATTAACACTCCCTGGAAAGAGACTTCCGAATAACACGTTTCTCAAACAGAAAGTTTTCATGGGACAAAATCATGCGACTTTACAGGCCATACCCACTCAAAGTAGCTGGATGGGAGGTTCAAAGAACAAAACAATCAATTGCTATTGGTTTCGCTGTGATTAAGCTTACTGAAGTTAATTAAAGTGAATTTTACACCAGACACACTTCGTGTTTATTTATAAAACACCATCTGCGGTCATTCTGAAAATATGGATACATATGTTTGTACACTTTGGTTGTTAGAGACTAACAACAGTATTTCTTTATTTTGCACTTTACTTACGGTGTTTCTGCCTCTTTTCACATCTTCTACAAACCACTGCTTTATCCTACTTTGGCGTTACTTGTAATGCACGTCACTTTTGGAAATAAAGTAGAACTGCAGTTGTATGTTCATTTGTTTTTCGTGTAGATTGTGTCACCATGTGTGTTTGTGTGTGTGTGTGTGTGTGTGTGTGTTCCTCTGAAATCACTCAACAAAATGGCTCTGAGCATTTTGAGACTTAATATCTGAGGTCATCAGTCCCCAAGGACTTAGAACTACTTAAACCTAGCTAACCTAAGGACATCCAAGATTCTAACCTACGCGGTTCCGGACTGAAGCCCCTAGAACCGCTTGGCCACCGCGGCCGGCAGTCACTCAACAGATTTCAAATAAACTTGGTACACGTATCACTTACTGTCAAGCAATAGTAACTGTGTGCTTGAGAACCACCTGCCTATCTATCATAGTTCAGGAGACATGACTCATAAAAACGAGATGCTGAACAACTGTCGCATCAAGCATGACACTGAAATGTATTGCTTCTGTGCTACTAACTTTGCTCGCAACATATTTCGTAGACAGTACCCACATATGCCGCTGAATGTACCCACACAAATATATCATTGTACAACACGTAATACAAGAGAAATAACGCCAAAGATACTGAGTTAAATAAGCATACAGAGAATTTGTATTTTGCAGACTATATTTCTTAATTTGGATACTGTACTTACATATTCGTACATTATGCATATTTCTTTGTAAGATTGTTTCATAATTTCAAAGGTGTTTTCACGAAAACTTGGAAATGAATTTACTCGATATTATACTACAAACACAGTTATTTTATTTTATTTTATTTTATTTTTTGCTTTCGTTTCTAACAGAAAATTGGCAGAATGAGCACTCGGGTAAGGCCGTGTTTGGCAGCTAGTATATCTATAAACAGAAGACCCTCCAGCGTAAATGGCTAACAGCAACAACGAGCCTAGTACCTGAGTAGAGCTGCGTCCTCGCATCTAATCATGGATAAAATCAAAATGTCCTGTTACGCTTCATGAACCAGCAGTACACCTGTGGTCTGTTCGACCAAAATATCCTGAGGTGAAACTTCCTGGCAGATTAAAACTGTGTGCCCGACCGAAACTCGAACTCGGGACCTTTGCCTTTCGCGGGCAAGTGCTCTACCATCTGAGCTACCGAAGCACGACTCA
Organism: Schistocerca cancellata; assembly: GCF_023864275.1. Classification (NCBI taxonomy): domain Eukaryota; kingdom Metazoa; phylum Arthropoda; class Insecta; order Orthoptera; family Acrididae; genus Schistocerca; species Schistocerca cancellata. The sequence goes on along the minus strand of NC_064630.1, from coordinate 142,071,212 downwards.
CGCCCGGTACTCACAGCTTTACTTCAGCCAGTACCTCGTCTCCTACTTTCCAAACTTTACAGAAGCTCTCCTGCTCTCTTGGTTAAAATCTTGACAACTGTCTCCTGGAAAGTAATGATAGTGATATTTCCACATAGGTATAGAAAGCTGTATATCCTGAGGTGTTTTTCATATTGATATTACAGACTACGTGACATTTTGATTTACATGAACTTCGGGGATCAATTATCCACATTCTTGAAGTATAACTGCTAATTTTAAGTCCAATTGTATTCATTTGGTGCAAAAGCACCACAATATTTTACGGATTTTTATTTCTAGAAGCGTAAGTTGAAACGAAACGCCGAATTTGATCACACAATTTTTTTGTGTATAAGATGAATTACGCTTATAAAAGAATGTAGGAGTGTATGTTATCAATTTTAAAAGAGATATAAATTATATTTGCTTTCCTATGAACTCTACAAAAACTTCTGTCGTGTCTCCAATCACAAATTCAGTCAAGGGATAAATTTAATAACAAATATACACATATTACTCCTTGGAATGGTATTAGGAAATGGTACTTCAGTTAACCATCAAAAGGAAACATATAACATACTGTCCTTCTCCGCTAGTCATGCTGCTAGAGAAACAGGGAAACAGGTTTGTAATTCTTAATACCTGTCACCCTTTCTCATAAACAATTTTGTTTGAGGCCTGCAGGACAGGTGAGCGCTGTACTTCAGAAATGGTATTTTCCCAGCTGCACTGGACAGCCGTACGATCTAGCAAATGTTCTCGTGGTTTAAAAAGGAAGCCGAAGTTCGGTTCAGCGAGCGGGCTCATCAATTACGCTAATGGAACGCCGGTTGGCTGGCGCTATCAGCTGCAGGCAATCAGCTCCAGGCCTGAGGAGGATCAATGGCTCGCTGGAAAACAACCAGTCGGCGGAACGGAAAGCGTTCTGCAAAAATAACGAAGAGTATTCTGTGAAGCAATACAGTGAAGTGCGTATCAGTCGTTACCGTTGGGCGCTTTTGGGTGGAAATAACTGGTTATGTAACCTCTTTGTATTTCAAGCGCTATAATATGTAGATCTCTGTGTATAAAAGGGAACGTCCTGACTGACTCATCATCACCTAGCCCAAACCGCTAAAGCCAGGAATTTGAAATTTGGAGAAGATGTGGGTCTTACACAGTAGGCGTCGTTTAAGAAGAGGTTTTTCGAAATCACGACCCTAAAGGTGTGAAATAGGGGATGTAGGGTTTTTTGAAAAATGTCGCTATTAAGGCAATTTTGAAGCTAGAACTACGAATGCTGGTATTTAGTTTCTTCGAGAGATATAAACACGTGTTTCAAGCATTTTTGGAAATTTAAACCTATGAGGATGAAATAGTAGGTGAAAGTTTTTCTTGCAAATATGTCAGTAGTAAAGAACTGATAAGTATTTTTTAAGCTACGTCTATAAACACTGGTATTCGACTTCTCGGTTACAAACAAAAAAAGTGTGTTTAAATGTTTTTCGAAACTGAACCCCAAAGGGGGGTGAAACAGGCGATGAAATTTTGTATGAAAATATTTTATTATGAGAGCTAAATCTGTGAAAATATAAATTTGCCTCTCAGTTAGAAATTAAAAAAAACAAAACGTATTTCACTGTTTTTTTGGAAATTCAGACCCCATGGAGTTGAAATGAAGGACGAAAGTTTTTGTGGAAATTTTGCATTGTGCAAGCATTTATGAAGCTAAATCTATGAACACTTGTGTTTGGATTCTCTGTTAGAAATAAAACATACGCCTGTAACTATTTTTAGAAATTCAGCACCTAAAGGGGTGAAATAGGGGCTGAAACGTTTTATGACGATTTTTCACTCCGAAAATTGGTGTTAGGTTTCTCGGTTGGAGATGAAAAGATTCGTGTTTCACAGGTTTTAGAAATTCAGCTCAGAATGGAGTGAAACAGCTGCAGACTGATTCAATGACTGACCATCCTCCAACCCAAATCGCTAAGAATACAAACTTTTAGTTTGGAGAGGGTGTTGATCTTATACTGTAGGCATCGTTTAAGAAGGGACTGTCCGAAATTGCGTTCCTAAGGGGTCAAATAGGGGATGAAAGGCTTTTTGAAAGTGTGTCACTGTTAAAGGGAATTTTGAATCTGTTAACTACGAAAACTGGTATTTGGTTTCTCACAAGAAATAAAAATACGTGTTTCAGCATTTTTGGAAATTCAAGCTCTAAGGGGGTGAAATAGTGGGTGAAACTTTTTTTCAAGCTAAATAACTACTGAGGAACTATAAAAGGATTTTTAAGGACACATCTATGGCTATTGTTATTTGACTTCTCAGTTAGAAATAAAAGAAATACGTGCTTCAGTGTGTCTGGAAATTCAACCCCTAAGGAGGTGCAATACGAGATGAGGATTTTTAGGAAAATCTTTCATTGTTGTTGTTGTTGTGGTCTTTAGTCCTGAGACTGGTTTGATGCATCTCTCCAAGCTACTCTATCCTGTGCAAGCTTCTTCATCTCCCACTACCTACTGAGGCCTACATCCTTCTGAATCTCCTTAATGGATTCATCTCTTGGTCTCCCTCTTCGATTTTTACCCTCCACGCTGCCCTCCAATACTAAATTGGTGATCCCTCGATGTCTCAGAACATGTCCTACCAACCGATCCCTTCTTCTAGTCAAGTTGTGCCACAAGCTCCTCTTCTCCCCAATTCTATTCAATATCTCCTCATTAGTTATGTGATCTACCCATCTAATCTTCAGCATTCTTCTGTAGCACCACATTTCGAAAGCTTCTATTCTTTTCTTGTCCAAACTAGTTATCGTCCATGTTTCACTTCCACACATGGCTACGCTCCATACAAATACTTTCAGAAACGACTTCCTGACACTTAAATCTATACTCAATGTTAACAAATTCCTCTTCTTGAGAAACGCTTTCCTTGCCATTGCCAATCTACATTTTATATCCTCTCTACTTCAACCATCATCAGTTATTTTGCTCCCCAAATAGCAAAACTCCTTTACTACTTTAAGTGTCTCATTTCCTAATCTAATTCCCTCAGCATCACCCGACTTAATTCGACTACATTCCATTATCCTCGTTTTGCTTTTGTTGATGTTCACCTTATACCCTCCTTTCAAGACACTGTTCATTCCGTTCAACTGCTCTTCCAAGTCCTTTGCTGTCTCTGACAGATTTACAATGTCATCGGCGAACCTCAAAGTTTTTATTTCTTCTCCATGAATTTTAATACCTACTCCGAATTTTTCTTTTGTTTCCTTTACTGCTTGCTCAATATACAAATTGAATAACATCGGGGATAGGCTACAACCCTGTCTCACTCCCTTCCCAACCATTACTTCCCTTTCATACCCCTCGACTCTTATAACTGCCATCTGCTTTCTGTACAAATTGTAAATAGCCTTTCGCTCCCTGTATTTTACCCCTGCCACATTCAGAATTTGAAAGAGAGTATTCCAATCAACGTTGTCAAAAGCTTTCTCTAAGTCTACAAATGCTGGAAACGTAGGTTATCCTTTCCTTAATCTTTGCTCTAAGATAAGTCGTAGTGTCAGTATTGCCTCACGTGTTCCAACATTTCTACGGAATCCAAACTGATCTTCCCCGAGGTCGGCTTCTATCAGTTTTTCCATTCGTCTGTAAAGAATTCGCGTTAGTATTTTGCAGCCGTTACTTATTAAACTGATAGTTCGGTAATTTTCACATCTGTCAACACCTGCTTTCTTTGGGATTGGAATTATTATATTTTAATTGAAGTCTGAGGGAATTTCGCCTGTCTCATACATCTTGCTCACAAGATGGTAGAGTTTTGTCAGGACTGGCTTTCCCAAGGCTGTCAGTAGTTCTAATGGAATGTTGTCTACTCCAGGGGCCTTGTTTCGACTCAGGTCTTTCAGTGCTCTGCCAAACTCTAATCTTTCATTAAGTTAAAATATTTTAAAGGTAAATTTATGAAAATTGTGATATTACTTCTCGGTTAGATATAAAGAAATATTTGTTAGGGGATGAAAGTTGGTACGGAAACATCTTCACAAGAGCCCAAAAGGCATGATAGAGGAAAAAAGACCATGCTTATCTGGCCTCAATTAGCGTGAAAAGCTTAGAAGGTGTGCAATTTGTGAACAACATAAAAATTCTGTTAATTAAGAAGAGAGAAAAAAATGTCTCTAGGCCATACAGTGTACTCGAGCGAAGCACCTGGTGCTAATCTAGTCTGTGATAAATAGGTATCAAGGCGTGTTATCTTTTGAATCAAATATAAGTTTAGTTTGTGGAGGCCTTGACAGATGAATCTTGGAGAGAGTAACTGCTAGAATGTGAATTGTTGCTAGTACTGTTTTTAGAGAACGGCGTTGTGGAAACCACCAAAATTTTATAATGCATTACAGATTATACAGGTTAGAACATTTTTGCTGAATGTGCTCTGGAGGAAAGTCATACGCTGACGGAAAATGTCACAACACCAAGAAGTAATTAATGTATAGAATGAAATTTCGCTAATAAATTTGTCTAGGCAACACCGTTAAGTTATTAACATTACAAGATCACAGGTTAATGTAAGCGCGAGATAGGCCATGAAAAATGTGAAATGCTGGTACCTTAATAACCGGTGTAATAGCCAGAATGTGGCATGCAAGTAAGCAAACGTCCATGCGTTGTGTTGTACAGATGCCAGATATCAGTTGTTGGAATGCCTGTTGCGCTGGGTCGGTCAACACAGGGGCGGTTAATGCTGGTTGTGGACGATGCTGGAGTAGTCGTCCGATCATGTCCCACTGTGTTCATTTGGGGAAAGACCTGATGATCGATGAGGAAAAGGCAAGATATCGATAGTCTGTAGAGAATGTTAGGTTACAACACTGGTATGTGGGCCAGCGTTATTCTGTTGGAAGACATCCCTTGGAATGCTATTAATGAATCTCAGCACAACAGGTCGAATAACCAGACGACGTACAAATGCGTGGAATAACCACGAAAGTGCTCCTGCTGTCGTACGAAATCGCACGCCGACCAGGCATAGCCCAGTGTGTCCAGCACACTGACAGGTTGGCTGCAGGCCCTCAACCGGCCTCCTCCAATCCGAACACGGCCGTCACTGGCACCAAGGCAGTACCAGCTGTCATCAGAATACAGAACAGACCTCCACTCTTGCCTCCAATGAGCTCTCGCTTGACACCACTGAGATCCCAAATGGAGGCGGTTTGGGGCCAGTGGAATGCACGCTACGTGACTTGTGGCTCGGAGCTATGCTTGAAGTAACTGATTTGTAACAGTTCGTTGTGTCACTGTGGTGCCACCTGCTCTCACATCGATGCTGGAGATGCACTACGATGAGCCTGAGCCATACGCCAAACATGATGGTCGTCCCTCACGGTAGTCTTACGTGGCCGTCTGGAGCCCGGTCTTCTTGCGATCGTACATTCTCGTGGCTACCACTGGCAGTAGTCATGTACAGTTGCTAAATTTCTACCAGGGATTTCTCCTGTATCGTAGAAGCAACACCCAGCTTCTCGTAGCCCTGTTACACGACCTCGTCCAAATTTAGTAGTGTGCTGAGAATGGCGTCTTTGTCGCCTTAGAGGCACTGTTGGCTAATATCATCAGCTCAGAGGTAACTAGTAATCCAAAAACTGGTACAAAATAGACAAATATCTGTAGAAAGAAATGTAGTATGCTTGTCTTCAATTTTAAACTGCACCTTTTTAGTTGCAAATACAGATCTACTCAAAGCGGATGCTAACGAATAAGATAAATGTATAGATAACTGTCATTTAGATTCCTGTCCGCCCGTAGTAGCTGAGTGGTCAGCGCGATGGAATGTCATGCCTAACAGCCCGGGCTCGATTCCCGAATGGGTCGGAGATTTTCTCCTCTCAGGGAGTGGGTGTTGTGTTGTCCTTATCATCATCATTTCTTCCCCATCGACACACAAGTCGCCGAAGTAGCGTCAAATCAAAAGACTTGCACAAGGTGACCAGTCTACCCGACGGGAGGCCCTAGCCACACGGCATTTCCATTTCTATTCCTACGTTTTACAACTATATTTCTAGTTCTTTAGACCTTAACAGCAGGTCATATATCAGATATTTCTTCGATACCTTTGTTAAATGGTTTTCAGGTATTGTTATCAGGCTTCACATAAATTTATGTTTTATTATATTAAATGTATCGTCCTACAACAAATTATGTTGTGTTTATATGTATCTAAAACACTTCTACAAAATCCAGGTGGGCACTCTTGTTTCTTTAATAGCTGAATTTAGACAAACATATGATTTAGGAAATGATTCATCTTATATTAAATTTCTATTTTTCTTTGTTATTATCGTGTTAAAGAACCTTCGTATGGAGCCAGTGACAATAATGAGAACTATTCATGTTGCCTGTTTTGTGGATCTTAGGTATGATTTCTTTTAATCTTCTGCAAAGGCGTCATGAAAACAGCTCGTTCTGGTAACGGTAACTAGCCATCAGTGGGCGCTGAGATCAATCACCGAGTATGAGAAGTATGAAATGAGGTGAGCAGATTACAGGAGTCATTCATGGAACTACATGAAAATGCGTAGAAAGACAAAATCTTAGGAGAAGTTAAAAACGAGCATCAAGAGCTGAAACTCTTGTATAAGCAACTGATAGCGCAGCTGAATCAGTTAACGGGGATAGTGCCAGAGACGTTAATGAGAAGGAAAAGAGGATGGCTGGATGTAGGAAGGAAATTACTGGAAACATTCGGCACGACGGTCAGTGAAGATATACAAGCTCTAAATAATACAGTAGAGTAAATGCGTGTATTAACGAATACCACAAAAGGCACAGCAGAATTGAACATTACTCAGTTATCAAACATGTAAGAGAATATGTTAAATAATACAAGAATGGTTAGTGAACTAATTACGCAATTGAAGAAGAGTACCAGAAGTACAACGTGGACAATAAATAACAACTTAGAAATAATTTAGACTCAGTTAAACGCTTTAGAGAGCAGGAGGACTGTAGCTGGGCTGTTGCCAGCATTGGAAGATAGCTTGAATGATGCAAAAGTAGTAGCAACACTGCAAGAAGCGGCTTATCACGCAGTACACGGACTACTGAGCTCTGCACTGTTACCTACTAAACAGTTCCTAGCTGGATTACGCCAGGGAAAAAAGAATTTCTCGCAGAACTGCTACATGTAATGACAGTTTCTGAGAAAAATCTAGCTCTATTCTTTCACTTAGCAAGTGAAGTACCCATTTAATTTCAGTTTATGAGTATGAACGCCCGATAATAGCATTTTATGGTTCACACAGACCCGATAAAGTGGGGAACTATAGAAAAGACTTTAAGGTACAAATTTACTGTTAATCTCAGAACAGCGGGAACTGTACGCCCTCAAGTCACTAGCAGAGTTACAAGAACGTCTAATAGAAAGCATCACAATTCGTCCAGCCTGACTGATACAGACTGACGCACTGGCAAATAAGGTACAGTTGTTGTCTGAGAAAGCAGAAATATCTGTCGGCCACAGGACCACATTTCCAGATAGTGGAAGCGCACTGGATTTAATCAGTTTTTTCTACAGGAGTTGTCACTATAAACTGTAACCCACAGGCATTGCCAATGTACGGTTACGAAACAGTGATATATTGTCACTTAGCAGAAGAACAGTTTCTCGCTCAGTTACTGTCACCGTTACGACCACCATCAAGTTGTCGCAACCTACTTTGTATTCCCCAGAAAAATCTTTAGAAGTGTTACTAGCAGTAAACCCTATGTTCCTCAACACATTAAACACCTGCCCACTACACCAATTGGGCGAACTGACAGTCACAAAAAGGACGAATTACTGCAGAACAAATGTTCCTGTGCATTCAACACTATACTGTAAAGATATTACAACGGTGTAACGTCAAGAACATGAATATTACCACTACGAGTACTGACATGGTTCTACTACGGGTTGTGTACTCTACTTTTGCATGAGACGCAAAACCATTTGTTCTCCTGAATCGACAGTACATCAAATACCTGTCGAGTGACTAAATAATATTAATATAAACAAAAAAGCGTAACATAAATAAGACTGTAAACTTGTATTAGAGCATAAGGATTCAGCAGAGGCAATACAGGACTAATCAATGGAACAAGGAGTTCGTGTATAACCTTTTATAAAAATTTAAATAACAATAAATTTTACTTTGTGGAATTATCTATGTGATGTCTCACGAGATTGTTCCAGAGGCAGACTAAGGAAAAATATGGAGCGAATTTTGTAAAGGTCAAATTTTTTTGCGCCGTAGACCGATGTCATGGGTCGAGGCACAATTTTAGTAAGGTTTTCTCCAGTCAGCGCTACACCAAGTCAAAAATGGTCAGTGCACCATGTAGCAATCAGAATGACAAACAGCCCAAGAGCCGATACTACAAAAAATACTACATATCCTGGAAGCTATTGCTTCACCTAGCTCCAGCAAGAAGTCTGAATTGGAAAGTCAGCAAAATGACCTCAGTGAAGAGGGATCATAACGCCATTATGACAAAACAGCATGATGTCACTAGAACGAGCAAACATTCCGCAAGAACACCTGTCAGCCCTTGACATCGAGGGTGAACATCAAGCTGAAGTACTGGAAGCCACCGTTGTGACACTGAGACGCAGCGAAGAACACTGATGAGCCTGTAACACGGTGACACATATGATTATTCTCAGCAAGACGTAACCTCATTGCCTCAGACGAATACCAGGCTTCCAGTCCATATGTGATTCAATAATAACAAGCCAGCTACGAAGCATTCGAGATTGCTGTCCATCTGGTCTTCTGAACCTGGGCTATATGAGCCGTTGTCACTTCAACTGCTGATGTGACGTGTTGGGGACTTCAGCCTCCAGCTTTTTGAGAGCCCAACTGATGTGTCTGGCACACCAGCAACCTCATGGTTTTTTTTATTTTATTTTATATCCAGGAGGCGCGCTGGAAGCTGTTGCTCCCTATATGCACCTGAGAGCAGACACCATCTGGTGGAGAGGCTATGCTGTAACTCTACACTACCATCTACAACCTGTGCAGATGGCTGGAGTTTACTTGGGTACACCCCCTCGCTGTCTACGAGAGTGCCCTAGTAAAAGATAGTCGACGATGTGGTGGTCGACGCCAACGTATGAACTACGACTGGCAACTGCTCCACTGCATGGCAGCATTGTGTCACATGAGTGATTGGACCGGAGACTTTACTGAGGTGGATGAGTCAAATAGTTCCAAGGGTGCGTGCTACATCCACTGCCCTGGCCAGAGCCACAGAGAAGATGAAACACTTAAATCTAATATATATATATACACTCCTGGAAATAGAAAAAAGAACACATTGACACCGGTGTGTCAGACCCACCATACTTGCTCCGGACACTGCGAGAGGGCTGTACAAGCAATGATCACACGCACGGCACAGCAGACACACCAGGAACCGCGGTGTTGGCCGTCGAATGGCGCTAGCTGCGCAGCATTTGTGCACCGCCGCCGTCAGTGTCAGCCAGTTTGCCGTGGCATACGGAGCTCCATCGCAGTCTTTAACACTGGTAGCATGCCGCGACAGCGTGGACGTGAACCGTATGTGCAGTTGACGGACTTTGAGCGAGGGCGTATAGTGGGCATGCGGGAGGCCGGGTGGACGTACCGCCGAATTGCTCAACACGTGGGGCGTGAGGTCTCCACAGTACATCGATGTTGTCGCCAGTGGTCGGCGGAAGGTGCACGTGCCCGTCGACCTGGGACCGGACCGCAGCGACGCACGGATGCACGCCAAGACCGTAGGATCCTACGCAGTGGCGTAGGGGACCGCACCGCCACTTCCCAGCAAATTAGGGACACTGTTGCTCCTGGGGTATCGGCAGGGACCATTCGCGACCGTCTCCATGAAGCTGGGCTACGGTCCCGCACACCGTTAGGCCGTCTTCCGCTCACGCCCCAACATCGTGCAGCCCGCCTCCAGTGGTTTCGCGACAGGCGTGAATGGAGGGACGAATGGAGACGTGTCGTCTTCAGCGATGATAGTCGCTTCTGCCTTGGTGCCAATGATGGTCTTATGCGTGTTTGGCGCCGTGCAGGTGAGCGCCACAATTAGGACTGCATACGACCGAGGCACACAGGGCCAACACCCGGCATCATGGTGTGGGGAGCGATCTCCTACACTGGCCGTACACCACTGGTGATCGTCGAGGGGACACTGAATAGTGCACGGTACATCCAAACCGTCATCGAACCCATCGTTCAACCATTCCTAGACCGGCAAGGGAACTTGCTGTTCCAACAGGACAATGCACGTCCGCATGTATCCCGTGCCACCCAACGTGCTCTAGAAGGTGTAAGTCAACTACCCTGGCCAGCAAGATCTCCGGATCTGTCCCCCATTGAGCATGTTTGGGACTGGATGAAGCGTCGTGTCACGCGGTCTGCACGTCCAGCACGAACGCTGGTCCAACTGAGGCGCCAGGTGGAAATGGCATGGCAAGCCGTTCCACAGGACTACATCCAGCATCTCTACGATCGTCTCCATGGGAGAATAGCAGCCTGCATTGCTGCGAAAGGTGGATATACACTGTACTAGTGCCGACATTGTGCATGCTCTGTTGCCTGTGTCTATGTGCCTGTGGTTCTGTCAGTGTGATCATGTGATGTATCTGACCCCAGGAATGTGTCAATAAAGTTTCCCTTTCCTGGGACAATGAATTCACGGTGATCTTATTTCAATTTCCAGGAGTGTATATATATATATGTCTCTCTAATACTATGTCTAATACTATGTCTAATACTAACCTTCACAGCCATACTCTACGCTTTATCATCCTGCAAATGTAAGAGTCTCAGCCTCACTACAAATATATGTTCAAGTAAAGTTCAGTTGCCCGCTCGGCTAGCCGCACGGTCTAACGCGCTGCTCCCCGGCACGAATCCACCCGTTGGATAAGTGTCGATATCCGGTGTGCCAGCCAGTCTGTGGATGGTTTTAAGGCGGTTTTCCATCTGCCTCGGCAAATGCGGGCTGGTTGCCCTTATTCCGCCTCAGTGTTTGCGCAGCAATTGCCGACATAGTGTGTCTCCAAGTACGTGTACACCATAATTGGTCTACCACACAGACATTTGTTGGTTACACTCGTCTGGTCCGAGATGTTCCCAAGGGGTCCACTGGGGGCCGAACCACGAAATAACCCTAGGTTCGGTGTAGCGCGACGGTGGGGTGAGTGGACTGCTGTAGCCTGTTGTGGGGTAGTGAACCACTGAGGGCTACAGCGGGGACGAAGCCTCTCTGTTGTTTCTAGGTCCCCGGTACAATACACAAGTTCAGTTACTGACACTGACTAATGGGTTTACTTCGATAACCATGCGAATGTGTGCTCCTGTTCAGTACGGAGAAGTTATAACATCCTTATAGACTTCATTTGGGCGAATTTTCGAATCAGCCAATCAGCCACGAGCCACGGTTTTCGCGGCACTGTGATCGAAACGGGAAGCCAAGGTGTGGTAATTAGCAGCCTGCTCTGTGTTACAGTCAATTCTGGACTCGAAGATTTTTCACCAAGCGTGGCGTCAGAGATTTTGTGCCACCGTCTTCAGGGTAAATTGCGGAAATTGTCCGGTGCCTCAGAATTCTTATGATCATTTCCGATTCGAGTGATATTTTAATTTTTCTTAATTCCGCTTCAAAACATTTTCACGAGTTCTTTATAGGGAAGTTATCCGTTCATTCACGCGTTGGTTCAACATATGTGATTTTCTTTGTGTGGGAATTTCGTGATCTGCCTTAGAGGGTACGGAATCTGAGATAATAAAAGTGGCACAGCTTAAAAACACGTCCCACTCGTTATTTCGTGGTGAAATTCGTGCGACTTAAATTCTCATGTTCCAAGATTGTTATGTCATGCAGAAGTAAAATAGTTACTTGAAATTAATGTTATCTTTCAGTCTTTGAAGTTCCTTCCGCAATAAACTGTGTGAAAATAAATGTACAATCTGCAACAGAATTAAAGGGTCACTTTTTAGAAACCCCGTAATCGTCTCCTATTGTGATGCAGGAGTTTGAAATTTGGCTCAAAGGTCCCTATAGTCCCCCTCTCTTCAAAAGCCTCACCGATGCTTCAAACTCCAAGGTGTCAAAACATGCGAGAAAAAGACCGGAGCTCAGAAATGCATGTAACCTGTAACGTGGGTTAATGTCACATTAGCACCAAATCTCACCACAATTCTGCCTACCGTCACCGCGGACATGTCATACGGTGGGGAGGTCGTCATTGCCCCTCTTACCCACATTTAGCCCCTTCTTTGGACGCCTCTGTGATGGAGATCATTACCGCGACCGCGACGCCCAGAGTTGAAATCACGCGGTTTTCTTATGAAAAATATTTCAGACACATCGCCGCTGAAATAGACACGGAAAAGGTGCAGGAGGTGGTATACAGGGCGTCAATGAAACCACCCCTTTCCTTGCGGGGTTAATTCCCACACATCTTGTAGCTGAAAACGACAGTGTGCAGTGCTATCAGCAACGGGACCTCGTTCTTCACAACCTTTGCCAGTTCTGATATCCCAAGATGTTTCAACCCTTCTCTAAGGACATTGTGGGGCTGCATCTACATTGAACATGATTGCAACCATTTGGAATGGAGTGCGACCGAAATTTTGGTTCTCCTGTACAGGTTGGAGCCGTTTAGGAACTGTTGAAAACCGTTCGACAAAACTGGTCCCGCCAAGGCCTCCCAGTTTGATATATCCCTCGGTGGCACCCACTCAAATTATTAAGAATTTTAAAAATGAGCCTGTAGAGAGGTAACCATTAAAGTAGTCCTAGGCACCTTCAGGCAGACAACCGCTGGACACACCTCCGATTCCAGTTGCCTGACTCCCGATCTCATAGGAAAGATTTTTCATATGCTTCCATTCTGCAAAAGGTCTTCATCCCATTCTGTTGTGCGTTTACGAGTAACTTGGTGTTCTATGAAATCAGTTTATTTGTCGTATTATTATTTTTATTTTTGTGTCTCGATTTCGTGGCAAAATCGTTAGTTTCGGATCTGAACATCCATGGACAAAAATAGATATAGGGACCAGTTACAACTGTTGAACATCTATTACAGAGCATCACAATAAGTTCTACATCCATAGGGATGTCTTCAGTACTAGCAGCATTTATATTTTCCTTTTCCTTTGTTTATCAAACGAAAACTATCACATGAAAATGATATCGTGAAACGAAATCCATACCTTGCAGAACACAGTTATGATTAGGACCATGAGTTGAAGCGAACCATCAGCTTTTTGTCCCTCAGTGAGACTATTTTTAGCGATCGATTTATGACACAGTGCGGGTGCGTGATGACACAACCAAGAACAGGATTAAGTCAGCGTGAGGTCCGTGCCTTTATCCACGATACAAGGTATTCTGAGTTTTACGAATGGTAATGTGTTTAGTTTCCAATAGCAGTGTTCGCTGCATTTGTATACTTAACTGTTCACCAAAAATTTTTTTTTGAATATATTATTTTATGCATATGATGCCAAGATATTTTACAGCTAGAAGACAGTTTGCAGATTACATTGTATAGTTTAAATAATTCATATAAATATAGATGTGGAATTTATAAATTAATAAAGATAACTGTGTTCTGTGCCAAAGATCAGGTTAGAATTAACACTGTTTAAGATGTTTGGTCTTAGCGCATTCATCTATTTGGGTTATAAAATTGGACAAGATACTAACAAAGATCATAAGAAAGCTGTCTATTATCGACCTATGTGTGTGGCACTGTCCACAACAAATTCAAGAGTAAAACCCAGCAAGACCGATTTATGTTCTAAAAACCCTTTTTTCCACGACACCGCGTATATGGCAGCGAAAGGGGTGTGTTCAAAAGTTATTAAGTGGAGTACACGTAACCAGCATGAAATTTCAAAGGAGAACAACAAGCTATTGCAGAAGATAACATGTATATAATCAAACAGTATCTCAAGAACTGGAGGAGGAGGAATCCAGGAGAAAAATAAATAAGCAAGTCAACATGTGGCATTTACACATACAAAGGATAAACAAAGAAAGAACATCAAATTCGCTTTATGTTATAAACCATTTGAGAGGAGAAATATCGCATGACCTAAGAAGAGATTGAAGGAATCTGTGAAGCAGGAGCAGGTTTGAAAGGCAAATACATGAAACGAAGAAGGAAAAGAGACGAAGAAGACAAAAATCTAAGGTGTGTGTTGGTACACAATATAAGTTAAAATGCTTCTAAGATTGAATAAGGGTATAAGTACTTAGGTATGCTGCGGAAAGATTGCATTTCTGGACAAAGAGATGAAGGATATTAATCAGTAATGATTCACGGTTTGCTATAAATGTAAGAGGTTTAATTCTCGTTATAGCTTGAGTGTATATTGAATAGTCAGGAACCGAAAATCTAATAAATCTTTCGCATCTCTTATTTAACAATTTTACGAATCATTGATATGAGTGAGGAAACTTATGAAATTATAATGCTTCATGTGAGTTCAAGCAATTCATCGCCTGATAACCATAGAACTGTCACAGATGGCTGCTACTTCAGCATTACAATCGGGTGAATCCATGACACCTGGGTCCTCTATACAACACACCACTTTAATAATATCTGTGCGCGTAGCGTCATGGAATTTCTGAGTTGAGAAGGAGAAGCTGACTTTAGTATCGGTTAGAAACGAATGGATTTAATTGTTTTCAAGATCGTTCGTAACAAGAGTCTCAGCCAAACCGCTATGGTACGCAGGATTTTGGGGGTACAGGGAGGCAGCAGAAGCGGGTGAGGTTATGGTAGTTTTCGTGGTCAGAGGAAACCAGGTAATCTGAGAACTTAACACCACCTCAGAGCAGGGTCGTCCTGAAACGGGAAGGATCAAGTGATCCTCCGTAAATCATAAACATCAAAGGGACAACCCCGACAAAGATCAGAATACCTTGAGAGACTGTGGAGACAATTAAAAGTGAAGTCGCATACGGGAACAGGATTGTGAAGGAAGGCAGTGCCTCTTGTGGTATGTAAACGTAAATAAACTCCGTTAGATATTTAAAGATAAACAATTATGGGTAAGAGAGAATTGGATCCCGAAACTGTTGTAGATACAATTTTAACTATGTGCAAATTAAGGAAGGGCAATGCTTTCAAAATGAACTGAAATATTCTCAATTAGCGAACTAGAAAGCGGAGGAAATTCCCTGAAACAGGAAAATACTATTGATCTTTGCATCGGTGCAGAAGAACGGAATGTGCTTGAGTTGAAGGCACGAGTAATAGAGTATCACGAAAACGGGGAAAAACTACTTACGAATATATGTGAGGGGGAGACAGAAATTGTGGCAGATCTGAGAGACGCAAAGAAAAGTAGTAAAGATACTAGTGCCTCGGATAGTGGGAAAGAAGGGAATAATTCTAAGGAAGTCCATAGTCTTAGCCGTAAGATGTGTGTTGTGCACTGTGATGGTGCAAAACATCCCAAAATAATCGATTTGGTTGAAGCACTGGACAAAACGAAAACAGTATTAAATCAGAGGTGAATCCGTTTAATGAGAGGTGAGATAAAAGGTTTTGTGTTCAATCTATTAAATCAGATAGGCGAACACTGATGGCGAAGGTAAAGACTAGATAGAAGTGACAATGGGAGAACGAAATAAGCAGGAGAAAACAAGAAAACAAGATGAATATGGGAAAGGAAAAGATGGAAAAGAGCAGTCATACCAAAAAGAAAAGAAAAGGAAAATTATTTGGGGCCAGAAATATTGAAGGCATTCAGAACCTGGGAACAGGGTGTTTATTTGCTGTGTGAATACACTGTGTGGTACACAAGCATTTTGCAGTTTCCTTCACCACGTGTTTCGAACTGGAATCTCTTCATTCGTGTACTATCATATCGACCTTTCATCTGAAAAATCATTAAACACACGTAAAAGTAGAAGAAAAGAGGAATGGAGAAAGGAGAGATAATATGGATTTAATGAGTTACAATGGGAAAATCAAAAGCATGTCAGAAAGGGATTTGAAGAAGAAAATAGCTTGCAGTAGATTGGTGAAAAAAGGAAGAGAAAGGTTCCACATAAATGATCGAAAACAAAGGAAAATACCTTTTAGAATCTTGGGAAGAAATAGAGGAAGGAAGAAGCATAACACATAGTTGAGCTGTTACACTTATGATTAATGAGAAGCTGCTGGTTATCAATTTCGAAGATACGTGTATTGGAAGCTGGTTCATACTTAGGGAACTTGTATTGTGAAATATAAAAGCTGCAGGAAAGTCCCTCTGCAACGGAAGCGGCTTGGTTCGAGGTAAAAGGTGGTGTAGTTAATCTCAGGACGACGTTAACATAAAATGTAAGGTCAAATAAGATCCAGACAAAAGAAAACAAGCACTCTTTGGTGGGAACGGTGCGCAGTCAGTGGCTAGTCGTTGCACGGGAAACATGGAGGGTGCTAAGAGAGGCATTTGGAAGCGGTTTTAGATGGAAAATTGCCGCGGATGTGGATTTGGGTGTTGCATGTTGCTCTTGGAAATAAGGAAAGTCTCTAATACGATATAAATCCGTCGCCAAGAAGAAATTATAAACAGCATTGAACATCAAGAGCCGTGAGTACAATTGGCCGCCACATCTCATGCACCACTATTTCGCCACTGCTCCACCAACTTCAGGCACACAGATATGTATTATAGCATGGACCAGATAGTTTGTGTGGGTGTATCCAATAATAATCCAAGTACTATAAAACAGTATTTTGGACCGTAAAATTATCACAATATTGAACCAACGGAGGATCCCCTCCTAAGTGTGCAAAAACCGAGTATCCAGTGTCTAAAGAAATAGTGATTTGTTTCTGTGTATGAAATGTGCAAAAATTGTGCCAGAGTGTGTATATTTTACTGTCTAAAATACCTGCTTCATAGATGATGAAAAGGGCATATACATTAAACTTATTTGAAATGTAATTTAGCCTTGTTTGCAATTAATTCTTGGGGTTAATCGAGCTCAGTGTTGACTAATTTGCTTAAAAGGCTGAAAACGTAAATTATTCCAAGTGGGGCTAAGCATTAATTTTGCTTGAATTGTGATGTGTTGGCAGAAGAGCCAACACCGTGTTGCTAGAGGCGGCCAAAATGCACGCGTTTACGCTCACGCAGACTGGCGTGAGGTCTGGAACAGGACAATGTAATTAATATAGCCAATAAGGTACGTTGCTGCTGGTAGACTTAACTTTAATCCATAATTGGTGTACATCGCTCTTGACGGTACATGTTTTACAATCTCAATATAAACTGGTAATGACGCCTTGCTAGGTCGTAGCAAATGACGTAGCTGAAGGCTATGCAAACTATCGTCTCGGCAAATGAGAGCGTAATTTGTCAGTTCCATCTCTAGCAAAGTCGGCTGTACAACTGGGTCGAGTGCTAGGACGTCTCTCTAGACCTGCCGTGTGGCGGCGCTCGGTCTGCAATCACTGACAGTGGAGACACGCGGGTCCGACGTATACTAGCGGACCGCGGCCGATTTAAAGGCTACCACCTAGCAAGTGTGGTGTCTGGCGGTGACACCACAAATTGAACTTTGCTTCTGAAAGAAACGTAGAGTTTGATTAGCGAGACTGTGTCAGTTTATGGGTCCCCACCATATTCCTGTCATATTAGAAAGATATTTGAAATACTATTACTACTAAAGAAATCTGATGCATTTCCATAGATGAGAACATAAACAGTGTAATTGTAGTATTATTTAATTTAATTTGTGCTGTTTGTATGTCAGTTAAGTCAGAAATCTTTTCAAACCCAACTTTATTTCAGTGTTTCCTGCAGTAACATCTCAGTACTTAATCAAGTGATGATAGTAATCGTAACTGTTAATATTATGAGTGGAGTACTATTTGGCTTTCTATAATTACTGGTTTGTGCATTAATTATAACTACTGCAACCCAAAACTCAGGTCGTCTTGTATTCGTGTCTATCCAGTGTGCTACTCAAAGGGAGTTTTAATGAAAGTCACTACGACAACTACTGTTCAATTTCCTTAAACATAATGTTTCAAATTAATATGCCTAATTAGGCTGGCGACCGTTTATTGTTTCATTCGTATGAAATTTTCTACTTTCATTACCTCCAAAGTAAAACCTGGTTTACTTTTTCTATTAATTGAATTATACATCGAAATTACTGCCCGATACTTTTATCTGTTAGGCA
This sequence comes from Schistocerca cancellata, assembly GCF_023864275.1. Classification (NCBI taxonomy): domain Eukaryota; kingdom Metazoa; phylum Arthropoda; class Insecta; order Orthoptera; family Acrididae; genus Schistocerca; species Schistocerca cancellata. The sequence goes on along the minus strand of NC_064630.1, from coordinate 142,052,979 downwards.
AACGCACGGTGAAAACATAAAAATCCTCCCAGAGTGTAACACTACTTTGTGTTAGTGTTATATTCTACGCCGGGAAAAAGGAGGCTCGACACGGAAGTAGGAGGTAAGAGTATGCCATGACTTCTGTCACCTCACTGAATATCCAATTTCGAGAGTATTTCTTCGGGGAGACATTCTAGGTTACGTTATTTTATTCGGGAGTTTTGGCTCTGTTTGCAGTTACTCTCTCTTTATATTCTACTAACGCTTGGGACGCAAAAATGTAACAACTATTCCACAAGTTATATGAAAGGCTTAAAAGAAAACGTTAATCTTACGCCACGCATCACATTAAGAGACGAATGGATTGTAAAAACATCTACAACAGTGAATGTAACTACTGCCTGAGTTAGGTATTGATTAATGTTCCTCTATTTTGGGGACAAGCAAAATGAAACAATTCTGAATAAGACGGCCGCTGTGGCCGAACGGTTCTACGCGCTTCAATCCTAAACATCATCATTTCATCCCCATCGACGCGAAAGTCGCCGAAGTGGCGTCAAATCTATAGACTTGCACCCGGCGAACGGTCTACCTGACGGGAGGCCCTAGTCACACGACATTTTTTTTTAGTCCGGGACCGCGCTGCTGCTACGGTTGCAGGTTCGAATCCTGCATCGGGCATGGATGTGTGTGATGTCCTTAGGTTAGTTAGTTTTAAGTAGTTGTAAGTCTAGGGGACTGATGACATGTTAAGTCCCATAGTGCTTAGAACCATTTGAGCCAATTCTGATTAATTTTTAAATGAATAGAAAGAGACTAAATCAAACTTAGAGATCGGTCAACTAGAGTTACCAAACGGGATTAACTTGAGCTGAGGGAATTTCAAGTCAACCTGAGTTAGATTTTTACAAACTATAGAGTTGTGTTCACGCAGTGTGCGGCGGACGCCGCTTTCGATGACGGTTTCGCGTGATGGCGTTTATCACCGTCGCATTGGCCGAACTCGAGTTGAAGCGATTTGAATCCATGCCTACAGAGTGGAACATCAGTCACAGTGATCTTTAAAAGTGCAGTAACTTATTAAGATTTATTTTGTTTGATCGAAATTCGGGAAACATTCAATAAGTTTTACGTATTTACTTGTGGTTCTATACAGAACATTAGCGTTAAGGCAACTCGGAAATCTCTATACAGGTTGTCCGACCTAACTCTACCACCTCATACATTTCCGAAGACAAACAATACGTGAAAAATGCAATTTACCAGGTATGAACTAATCTCAAGGCCTCACAATACGGGGAGGAATGCATAACCCGTAGACGTAAACAGTCAGAACTTTCAACACAAATAGGTTTTTTTAAGTGGTACACGTATGTTCGTCTATGGAAATGAAAACTAGAGATGCAGTTAGCGATACCAGACTTGTTTTCGCGGAGACTTTAAAGGATGGCAAGGGCGCCGCTGTTTCTGCCGTAATGAGCAGACGAAGCGCTGAGTGGCTGTGCGGTTAGAGGCGCCATGTCACTGATTGCGCGGCCCTCCTGCAGGAGGTTCCTCACTCGGCCATGGGTGTGGATGTCGTTCTTAGCATAAGTTAGCTTAAGTAGTGTGTAGGTCTAGGGACCGATGACCTCAGCAATTTGGTCCCTTAGGAATTCAAAGACATTTTTGAATGAGCAGAGCAACGGTTGCCTTCAGCAGACTTCAGAAAAGTACAGACACCTACATTACGGCATTACAGAATTACGGCAGGAACTGTGGTACTGTTTCCATTATTTGAAGTCTATGTACTCCTGTAGGTATAACGTTTAGACAATGAAACTATGTCTGTCACCACTAAGTGTACTTCTAGTTCTCATTTCGATACAAAAACATAAATGTACCTTTTTAAAGAAGTATTTCTTTGTTGAAAGTGATCGTTTGCTTACTTGTGGCGATTGTGCATTCCTGCCCATTGTGTGGCCCCTGAAATATGTATATAGCTGGACAATTGCATTTTTCACATTTGATTCATTTTGGAAATACATAAGGTGCAAATTTAGGTTGCACACCCCGCATATTAAAGTTTTGAGTACATATCTATAGAGGTTGAGGCGTGGCGTCTTTTATCGCTCCTGTCTACAGCCTGTGTATCGGGAGAACGACTCAAGTGTGCACAGTGACAGGTGGTCTGAGGCTGGATCAGTCAAGTACGTAGTTCTAATTTTTATCTGTTAGAGGACAGTAATGCACAGAGACGTTCAAGAAACATGTCCAGAGAATGTGTTTTGAATTGTTCTGTTTATTTCTTGAAGTTTTCTTGTTTATTTATGTTTTTACAGTTTTGTATTTGCTTTTGGTAGTGTGAATGATGCGTGAATGTGGTCTAAAGTAAATATGTAGATCATTCTTCTACTGATGAATGTTGTACGATGGGGAATGTTGTATCATAATATGATAAGTAACTTTATGGTAAAAGGAAAGCTAATTCGAGTGAAAATGAAAATAGTTAATAATGTAAAGTATGTACAAAATATCAGAATGTTAAATATTTATTTTGGGAAAAAATACAGTTCGAAAATGTGTTATGTGTTGATTGCTTGGTCGTGAAAAGTGCGGATTAGCGTGGGAGAATAATATTTTTCTATTGACTTTAAAGAAAACTGACCAACCAGAACGGATAATCTTCGCTCACCTTTTCTGTTGGAGATAGTGAAAGCTTATAGCAGTCTAAAGTAGTCGGAGCCAAGACTTTCAATGGTACGGTCGTGTGTAGTATGAGCTCCAAAATAGTTACAATTTTCGTTTTAGTTGTGATACATGCCTAAAAAGTGCTTTAAAGTGAACGAATATTTATTACGGTTTTTTTAGATTGTACGGATTTTTAAGTAATTTTGTGTATGAGAAAAGACAGTAATTCCGCGAGGCATATTGAGCAGATCGGTGACTAAAAACATGATTGCATTAGACACCGATAAACTTAACAGTATGGCGAGAGTGTCGTTTAAGAACAACCTGTGCTTATTAGCTGCTCAGATTTCGGTAAATAAGTTACCATAAACTTGCTAACGTGAATGAAAGGGTTTGTGCATGACTGTGTTAAGATTAGCACAGGCTTGGCGGTGAACGTGTACATTAGCAAGGTTCAGAATATACCGAAGTTTGGCCAGTATTTCCACCTTTCATTCAAAATTAAGACCTTTTCCCACTTTTTGGAATAGTTACGTTGTATGCAGCCTGGTGCAGTACGGTACGTTTCTGCTCGGCTTTTCTGTAGGCGAACTGCTGCAACGAATTCACAGGTACTGGCAGTGGACGAAAAGGAACCGCACCGCCGCAAGGGAAACATGATGAAAACCTAGCTTTTCACCATTCATGCTTGGCCGCTGGTATTTGGTCACTTTCAGATTGCCCGATCGTCATCAAAATCCTAACAGCAAATTCTGAGTGTCTCATGACGGTATTTTCGAACTGCGGAAACCATTCACTCACACGACGAGGTATTTAGGTACGTTAAGACCGCACGATCGCCGTCCAAATCTTACAGAAAATTCAGAGCGTCTCGTGAGTGTGTTTTCAAAGTTTACCGTGTAGTAAGGCATTCGTTAATGTTCGTAACGAGGCATTGAACTACCATGAGACCGTCATATAGCCGACAAACCATTGCAGCAAATTCCAGGCGTATCACCAGCTTCAGTATTTCAGTATTCGAAATTATGGCATCTAGCGAGGTAATGATTTGTGCCCATGCTGAGGCATTTGGCTGGTGGATGGATGATTATCAACTGCCGGCAACAAAAAAACTGACTTACATGTTAGAAGATTTATATAATATGCAGTATATAGCTTGTGAGAAAAAAATGCAATAAGTGGAACATTGTGCTTTGACCTCAAATACACTCCTGGAAATTGAAATAAGAACACCGTGAATTCATTGTCCCAGGAAGAGGAAACTTTATTGACACATTCCTGGGGTCAGATACATCACATGATCACACTGACAGAACCACAGGCACATAGACACAGGCAACAGAGCATGCACAATGTCGGCACTAGTACAGTGTATATCCACCTTTCGCAGCAATGCAGGCTGCTATTCTCCCATGGAGACGATCGTAGAGATGTTGGATGTAGTCCTGTGGAACGGCTTGCCATGCCATTTCCACCTGGCGCCTCAGTTGGACCAGCGTTCGTGCTGGACGTGCAGACCGCGTGAGACGACGCTTCATCCAGTCTCAATGGGGGACAGATCCGGAGATCTTGCTGGCCAGGGTAGTTGACTTACACCTTCTAGAGCACGTTGGGTGGCACGGGATACATGCGGACGCGCATTGTCCTGTTGGAACAGCAAGTTCCCTTGCCGGTCTAGGAATGGTAGAACGATGGGTTCGATGACGGTTTGGATGTACCGTGCACTATTCAGTGTCCCCTCGACGATCACCAGTGGTGTACGGCCAGTGTAGGAGATCGCTCCCCACACCATGATGCTGGGTGTTGGCCCTGTGTGCCTCGGTCGTATGCAGTCCTGATTGTGGCGCTCACCTGCACGGCGCCAAACACGCATACGACCATCATTGGCACCAAGGCAGAAGCGACTCTCATCGCTGAAGACGACACGTCTCCATTCGTCCCTCCATTCACGCCTGTCGCGACACCACTGGAGGCGGGCTGCACGATGTTGGGGCGTGAGCGGAAGACGGCCTAACGGTGTGCGGGACTGTAGCCCAGCTTCATGGAGACGGTTGCGAATGGTCCTCGCCGATACCCCAGGAGCAACAGTGTCCCTAATTTGCTGGGAAGTGGCGGTGCGGTCCCCTACGGCACTGCGTAGGATCCTACGGTCTTGGCGTGCATCTGTGCGTCGCTGCGATCCGGTCCCAGGTCGACGGGCACGTGCACCTTCCGCCGACCACTGGCGACAACATCTATGTACTGTGGAGACCTCACGCCCCACGTGTTGAGCAATTCGGCGGTACGTCCACCCGGCCTCCCGCATGCCCACTATACGCCCTCGCTCAAAGTCCGTCAACTGCACATACGGTTCACGTCCACGCTGTCGCGGCATGCTACCAGTGTTAAAGACTGCGATGGAGCTCCGTATGCCACGGCAAACTGGCTGACACATACGGCGGCGGTGCACAAATGCTGCGCAGCTAGCGCCATTCGATGGCCAACACCGCGGTTCCTGGTGTGTCCGCTGTGCCGTGCGTGTGATCATTGCTTGTACAGCCCTCTCGCAGTGTCCGGAGCAAGTATGGTGTGTTCTTTTTTCCATTTCCAGTAGTGTATAATATGCAGTATATAGCTTGTGAGAAAAAAATGCAATAAGTGAAACATTTTGCTTTGACGTCAAATATTTTGATGTGGGACAATAAAAAAGAATTTTTAGTCTTACCACTGATTTCATATAAGAACAAAATTGCAGTCAAATCGGTTCCCAGAACTATTAGAATTTTCCTACTAGTTCGATTTGGTTGCAGTATCTAGACAGAAGTTACAACCCGCGCAAACGAGAATGTGGCGAACGGTGTCGAACGTTAACTCGGCTCGAACGAGCTATGGATCAGCTTGGTTTATGAAACGGCCTAACTTGGGTTGGGATTATTACTAACTCCAGTTAAACGCGTTGCACGGCGCGCGGCGCTGAGTTACGGCTCGTTTTGCGTTAGCTTCGAGCTCACGCCGCTTTCGCATCGATCGAACAGAACGTCATTGATGCGATTTTCCAAAGTGCAGTAGCTACTGACGAGAAGTTTTACTTGATCTAAGTTCGTGCTGTGTTACAAATGTTATTGATTATATTACATTTGTTGTGTGTGACTGAACGTTGCCAGGGCCTTAAAAATCTCCCTCGGTTTGGAGAATTTCTGTTTCGTCTACAGATGGAAAAGTGAACTGCGAAATACGTTCAGACACTTACAAATGTTCTGGATATCTAAGTACTTTGAGGAGTCACATTTAAAAAAGCATCCTAGTGAAAAGTGTAGCCCATAATACTTCGTCATCTAAAGTGCCGGTAATCGTTCCTCGAAAACGACATCGCTACCGCCGCCGTTCTCTTGATGTGTTGACGCTAAACCTTCAACAGAATGATCCAGGCAAACTCGTATGGCCGAGCCACAAAAGTTTTGCACATTTCTAGAGTTGATACTCTGACTCATATTATAGTTAAGGATTACCGCCCATTGCAAATTTTCGAGAATGAAGGTTTCCGTGAATACACCAGCAACTCATAAGAGAAAGATGCAGAATGTTGACTATATTTCTTTAACATCTGATGTCCGGACTTCAGAAAGTAACAACTGTTTTATTAGTGTGACTCCCATCTTAAAAAAGGAACAAAATTGCAGTCAATAGCGATTTCTACTTCGGAAATAAAAGACAACCACACAGCTGAAAATATGGCAATATGGCAAATTTTATTCGATGAATGTTTGGAAGAGTTTCGGATAAGCTGAAAAACAGTAACTATAGCTACAGAATTGTAGGTTCAACGAAAAAACTGGCCAGGAGGGTGTAGGCCTCACTACATACTTAATTATGTACATGGACAGTTTACCCATTCCGGGAACTGAGAATCTCTCCCATTTTTGCCTATTATCGACACTGATACTGGCAAGATACCGGTCCCAGCGATTGCAAGATTTCCGGAACGTTTTGATTGCAATAATATAAATGTGGCATAAAGCCATGCAGGAATATTATTATTATAATAATCAGTAGTTCTCCATTCAGGCTGACTGGATCGCAATGGCAAAAGTCAAAATGAGGCAAGGAATGACTTTGTTGCTCATATGATGCGTTTCCGAATTTATCCATCATCAGATATCCGGGAGCGATTACTGCACGTCGATATGGTGTATCAAGTTGTATGAGAAACAAACATTCGGAGACTTGTCTGCACAAACTAGTCTTCGAATGTTTCACATACGTACAACCTGAAACGCCGTATCTGCCTCTAATAATCGCTCGTGGATATCGGATAATGGATAAATTCCGAAACTAGTCACATGAACAATAAAGTCATTCCTTGCCTGATGTTTGACTTTTACTATTGCGACCGAGTCAGCCTAAATGCAGTATTACTGACTCCATCAATTAAAGTCGTATAAAAAAAGACAAACATTTTGTCTAATGTAATTAAAGATTCCCAGTTTTCGGATTTTTGCCTTTACTTTAGCTGTGAAATTTTTCTTCTTGCCAAATTTCATCTTTATAGATGACACTTTCATAGGATTTGTCGACCAGGAAAAAGCGTTCGACAATATAAAATGGTGCAAGCTGTTCGAGATTCTGAAAAAAGTAGGGGTAAGCTATAAGGAGAGACGGGTCATATACAATATGCACAACAACCAAGAGGAAATAATAAAAGTGGACGATCAAGAACGAAGTGCTCGTATTAAGAAGGGTGTAAGACAAGGCTGTAGCCTTTCGCCCCTACTCTTCAATCTGTGCATCGAGGAAGCAATGATGGAAATAAAAGAAAGGTTCAGGAGTGGAATTAAAATACAAGGTGAAAGGATATCAATGATACGATTCGCTGATTACATTGCTATCCTGAGTGAAAGTGAAGAAGAATTAAATGATCTGCTGAACGGAATGAACAGTCTAATGAGTACACAGTATGGTTTGAGAGTAAATCGGAGAAAGACGAAGGTAATGAGAAGTAGTAGAAATGAGATCAACGAGAAACTTAACATCAGGATTGATGGCCACGAAGTCAATGAAGTTAAGGAATTCTGCTACCTAGGCAGTAAAATAACCGATGACGGACGGAGCAAGGAGGACATCAAAAGCAGACTCGCTATGGCAAAAAAGGCATTTCTGGCCAAGAGAAGTCTACTAATATCAAATACTGGCCTTAATTTGACGAAGAAATTTCTGAGGATGTGCGTCTGGAGTACAGCATTGTATGGTAGTGAAACATGGACTGTGGGAAAACCGGAACAGAAGAGAATCGAAGCATTTGAGACGTGGTGCTGTAGACGAATGTTGAAAATTAGGTGGACTGATAAGGTAAGGAATGAGGAGGTTCTACGCAGAATCGGAGAGGAAAGGAATATGTGGAAAACACTGATAAGGAGAAGGGACAGGATGATAGGACATCTGCTAAGACATGAGGGAATGAGAAAGACGCCAATTCTGGAATCACACACCAGCCCAGGCAAGCCAGATAAGTTCTACCCTGCAGTGGGAGGCGTGGTTGTGAAACGGCCATCAGTCGTTGGGTGGTATTTACTCCGCCAATGGCAACGCTGCCTCTGGTACGTGGAGATTACAATGTGGAATATACGATTGTGTTTTTATATAGGCCAAACTGGTGGGTATTTTGTAACTAGACGCAAGGGACGTATCAACAGAAGCAACAAGACTGGTTTGGCCATCATTCGTGAAGCACAATACAAACAGTGGGCGTTACTGATAATATTATGAAAATTTTACGCGTAGCACCTAAAGGAATCTAGTTAGACATACATGAAGAATGGGAAATATATAAACGTAAGATTAAGGAGCCAGACAAGTGATGAATGAACAGTCCAAATTTAAATACAATAATTCTTTTGCTCTTTTTCAAAATGCTTCATGACTCAGTAAAACCGTTTGCTTGTGACATATCAGTAATTAATAAAATAATGTCTCAGACCTTTACAAGTACACTATCTATATATTTAGTCGTAACATTATGGTCTCTAAGAGACAGAGCATATGGACATACAATAAACACTTGAAGGTATCTGTCAAATTTTTACGTCTCAACAACTAACGATGCCCACCGAATTTTGAATTTATCAAGACATCTACATCTACCTGTACATGGATACTCCAAATTACATTCAAGTGCCTGGCAGAGGGTTCTTCGAACCACCTTCACAATTCTCTATTGTTCCAATCTCGTATAGTGCATGGAAAGAACACCTGTATCTTTCCGTACGAGCTCTGATTTCCCTTATTTTATGATAGTGATCGCTTCTCCCTATGTAGGTCGGTCTCAACAAAATATTTTCGGATTCGAAGGAAAAGTTGGTGATCGGAATTTCGTGAGAAGATTCCGCCGCAACGAAAAACGCCTTTGTTTTAGCGATGTCCACCCCAAACCCTGTATCATTTCACTTACACTCTCTCCACTATTTCGCGATAATACAAAACTTGTTGCCCTTCTTTGAACTTTTTCGATGCACTCCATCAATGCTATCTGGTAAGGGTCCCACACCGCGCAGCAGTATTCTAAAAGAGAACGGACAAGCGTTGTGTAGACAGTCTCCTTAGAAGATCTGTTACATTTTTTGAGTATCCTGCCAATAAAATTCAGTGTTTGGTTAGCCTTCCCCAGAACATTGTCTATGTGTTCCCTCCAATTTAATTTGTTCGTATTTGTAATTCCTAGGCATTAAGCCGAATTTACGGCCTATAGATCTGACAGTTTTATCATGTAACCGAAGTTTAACGGATCCCTTTTAGCACTCATGTGGATGACCTGACAATTGCCAATTTTCGCACCATACAGATGTCTCTTCTAGATCGTTTTGCAATTTGGTTTGATCTTATCATGACTTTACTAGTCGATAAAAGACAGCGTCTTCTGCAAACTACCTAAGACGGCTGCTCAGATTATCTCCCAAACATTTTATATAGATAAGGAACAGCAAAGGGCCTATAACACTACCTTAAAACAGTCAGTAACATTTGTTACATTGATGTGATGTAAATACAAATTTAATATGTACAGCTAAACATTGCAAATGTAGGTATATCCCAAAAGATCTATTGCATTGCTGTAATCTGTGGACAAAAAATGTTTGAAAATATTGTATTTCATTATTGTACCTCATATTTCACTAATAACATTGTAATGGTTTGTGAAAGAACGAGAAGTTCGAAACTAGCCACTAATAAAAATGTTATTTGAAACTCTGATGGAAACCATAATTAATAAATTACAAAAATATTGTTGTCATGGCAGAAGACAATTGAATCACAATGGTACGAAAAAATTGATATAAATTGCAAAACTGAAAGCGGAGGCTGATAAGTTATTCATTGCTATTAAATGCAGAAATATGTTTTCAGGTGGGGATATTCAGCCGCCAGGTCATTGTTAAAATTCATGATGAACCTTCAGCTGTTCTTCATTTTGCACAATTCGTTATTAGTTTCGGTCAAATGATTATTATTAATCTAAGTTGGCATAAACTGCAGAAAGTTACACCATAATTTGAACCAAAGTAATTTGCTCTTTTGAGCCAATCATAGGACGTAAAATTTCTTTACAGTAATAATTGTGTACAATATTTTTCGTAAAGAAGCAAAGTCCACATTTACAGGTAGTAACACAGTGATACTCATGTAAAAACTTTCGTATTCATACAAACAAAGCTAAATAAGCATTTGTCTTACTTTTAAATGTATCCGTTCTTATATAACTTGCTGATACAAACTCGAAGCTGGTAACAAATAAATAACGAGTTTTAAAGTCGCAAGGAAGAGCACCTTCATAAAAGTATGGAAATCAACAAATGCATAAGAGGCAGCGATGCAGCTAATGCAGAAACCAAAATGTCATTTATACAGCACTACAGGTAAAACTTATATAGCAATTTTCAGAAGGTTCAAAAATCTATTTTCCAAATTTTAAAACTATACGCGCAAGACTGCAGCCTCTAACGCGATTTGCAATTTCTATCGCGAACAGGCTTTTGGCTACCTTACTATCGAACCATGGCTGTCAAAATATGTACTGCAAATTTCCTATGTTTCCCTGGTCTGTTTTCAAATTTTCAAACCAGAAGACTCAATACTGCGGCCTGCTGTGTGGTGTGTGGTCATAGTCGTGGACTGCCATCTGGCTACCTCAGCATCTCCCGATAGCCGACAAAATCTGGACAGCATATTTCAAGTTTTTCGCAGGTCTACCTTCAACATTACAAGCTGAAAACACCGATTGGAAAACCGCCAAGCGCGGTTTGGTTAACTGAACTGAACTGTAATTTGCGGAGACGCTAAAGGGAGAAGAGAGTCAGTTCGTACCAACTCGGTTTAACTCAGTTAACTCGGTTTGGTACAAACCCGAGTTGGCCCCTCAGTGGACCAGTTTGAAAATCAATTGATAAATTTGTATTTTTTTTTTTTTTTTTTTTTTTTTTTTTTTTTTTTTTTTTTTTTTTTGCATTCCATCTCTGAGGTAAATGGTGGACTGTAGGAGAGCATAGCTCGTTTCAGCCAGTAGTTGTAGTTTCGTCTGTTGTAACACAATTTATTTAGGATAACGAGGTGCATATTTAAATTTGTAGGATTTCAATTTGCATAGAAATGCGTAATTGAGAGGAAGGTGTTTTTACTTAAATTTTCTTCATTCCAAATCCTGAAATGTGGTTGAAAAACATCTGAGTTTGGTGGCCTGTTTTTCTAGCTTACATATCTTCATATTATCTTAGTGGTTTTCATACTGTGACTTTATGAGTTGGAATTTTTTATGTAGAGGACTGTATGTTTAATTCTGTAGAAGATGAAATACTTGAAAATCTACTCGATATAGAGAATTTTGTCTCTATCTGTAGTAATAGACTGGAGTACTATTTCTCAATTAGTTATTCTTTCTGTAGCAAGCTGCTATATCATCCCAAATCCTTGTAGGTGTTCTTTGTCTCTAGACAGCCTAATTACTTTCTTCTTATTCCAGAGAGGACTCTGCTGGAGTGAATTCGATACTGCTTCGAGAATAATGCAGGCAGAAAATGCTTATTTTATGTTCGGAAAGATAAACGTTGTAGAACAGTGCTGCAAAAGTGATTTTGTAAGTACGTCAGAATGTAGTCTGTTGAGTGTGAATCTGGTGATCTGTTCTTGTATTCTGTGTAACATGAGTTTTATTTTAAGTATTTCGTAAAGAGAAGTTGGGAAGTCGTACCCGAAGCTATTCGAAGCATCCTACCGTGAGCAGATTTTCGTTCAGGATAACATAACCCATACTTGTGCTCCACATTCAAGAATGGTCCTGACAATAATTTAACACCTTAGGTGTAACAGCGGACTGAATACTGTTTTATTTTACTCTCACGGTACACAGTTCAACTGCAAGGAAATCATTTTGCTATGTTGTTGTTGTGGTCTTCAGTCCTGAGACTGGTTTGATGCAGGTCTCCATGCTACTCTATCCTGTGCAAGCTTCTTCATCTCCCAGTACCTACTGCAACCTACATCCTTCTGAATCTGCTTAGTGTATTCATGTCTTGGTCTCCCCCTACGATTTTTACCCTCCACGCTGCCCTCCAATACTAAATTGGTGATCCCTTGATGCCTCAGAACATGTCCTACCAACCAATCCCTTCTTCTGGTCAAGTTGTGCCACAAACTTCTCTTCTCCCCAATCCTATTCAATACTTCCTCATTAGTTATGTGATCTACCCATCTAATCTTCAGCATTCTTCTGTAGCACCACATTTCAAAAGCTTCTATTTACCGTCCATGTTTCAGTGAAAGAAAGTGCTATCTAAATAGTTCGAGTTATAACGGATCTTCAGTCGTGTAGTGGCAGCTATCACTACACTGTGCAATTCACGATAAAGCGTTTGGCGAAGGGAGGGTACTTTTCCTCTGTACGGTACAAGGTTTCTTCAGCAAAATGGTAGTTTTCTCATCTGTGTCGGTTTTTGTCCAACGTCTAGACCTCCTCGTCTACATCAATACGCTGCCAAACATTGCGAGGTGCATGGCAGGGGTGCTGCTCATAGTACTACGTATTAGGACTTCTTTCCATTTCTTTCTCGAGTGGAGCGCGGGAAGAATGACTGATAACGCCTATTTACACTCTGTAACTTATCTAATCTCGTCTTCTACGGGGCAATGCATATGGGGCTGTAGCAGTTCCAGATCCTACAGTACTGATTCTTTAAACTTTGTATGAATGCCACGACGGGATAGTTGGCGTCATCTTCCAGCGTCTGCCAGTTCAGGTTTCCCACCCTGTTCATTATGTTCTTTCACACGAGTAAAAAACCCATTCTTGCCAACCTTCGTTGTACCAGTTCGATTGGTATGGATCCCACACACTTGAGCAAGATTCTAGATTTGGAAGCACAAGTCTCTTGCAAGCAGACTCCTTTATACACCAGATTTTCGCAGTGTTTTGCCAACTGACTGAAGTCTGCCTCTAGTTTTACCTACGGCTGCACATCTGTCTAATCGTTCCACTTCAAATTCTTGGCCGTCGGCAGACATTTATGCAAGATGGGTAATATTCCCAAAGTTCCATTTGTGATACACACTGAGATGACAGAAGTCATGGAATACCTCCTAATATCGTGCCCGGCATAGCGCAGCATCTCGACGTGGTATGGACTCAACAATTCGTTGGAAGCCCCTGCGGAAATATCGATCCATGCTGCCTCTATAGCCGTCCATAATTGTGAAAGTGTTACCAGTGTAGGATTTTGTGCACGAACCGACCTCTCGATCACGTCCCATAAATGTTGGATGGGATTCATGTCGGGAGATTTGGGTGGCCAATTCATTCACTCGAACTGGCCAGATTGTGTTTCAAACCAATCGCGAACAACTGTGGCCCGATGACACGTCGTACTATCATTCATAAAAATTCCATAATTTTTTGGAACATGAATGGCTACAAATATTCTTCAGGTATCCGAACATAACAATTTCCAATCAGTGATCGGTTAAGATGGACCAGAGGACTCAGTCGGTTCCATGTAAACACACCTTACACCATTATGGAGACATTGTAACCTCCCCCTCACTTATCGACCTTAATGACAGTGAAAAATGAAACCGCATGTACCTAATGGGAATTTTGGAAAAGGAATCGTCACCGAAGTTAACCTGTCGGTAAAGAGGGAGGAAAGGGTTACATCTAAATGAAAGGAAAAATGCTAATGAAAAGGGGTAAAGTTAATAAAGAAACTAAATGTGCAGCCGTTGCGTTAACAATCAACTAGCGGTAATTACATATTTGAGATTTGGGGGAAATTACGGTCGCCAGTCCTAAGGACAATTACTATAGTAACTGAAAAAAAAGGTTATTACACATATAATTAGCACTAGAAGCGTGGCAACTGAAGGTTGACACGTGTAGTGTGAAAACTGAAAGTTTGTCAGAAGTAATAAATTTCGCTACACCCTGACTTAATTTAGCAAAAGAATTAATAAAACCGGAAAATCGAAAGTTAATTTAGTGACTGAAGTTAATAGTGAGCTTTCTTTCTGAAGCACATCGAAATTCAGTAAAATACGGTTAGTCTTGGACTACCCCAACAATCATTTCAAAAGCTACTTGAATCTACGCAATTTAGAAAGAAAAGATTTAACTTTGAACTTGAATGAAATGATTCTGAACAATTAACAATAGTAAAATTTAGTACGTACCAAGCTGAGCTGCAGTCACAGGTAAGCTAAAATACGGTAACAAAACTCGCACTCTTGATTTGTGCTTGGGTAATCTGAATATTGTAGCCAGCTATGAATACCTTAACTGAACTTTGAAATTAAACCGAATGATGCTATATTATTATTTTAATGCTTGCGTTTGAATTTCAACGACACTCGGGTTTATTCCGGTAAAGGAAGGGACCCTGCTTGGTAATGCAATTGGGACAATGAGCAACAAAGGTTCATGCTACGTTGCTGTAATTTAGTGAGAAAAAATTAACAGTTTGAAAAGCTGAGGTCTGCCATACAGTTCTAAAACTTTACGTGCTTCCAGTCTTCCTTGTTGGTTGATTGAAGGTTTGAAGCCGTCGATCGAGGATGTGGCGACAGTCACTCATTGTCGGCCGTCGCTGTTGCAGAAGCTGGATGTTGGCGCGCCTTCTTCTCGACACGGTCACCAGACGAAACGGGCTCTTGATGTCCTCCGGCTAATGCTTCCCGTCAGCGACACCATGTCAGAAACTATCATCGCAAGTCGAGCGCAATTACATGCTGCCAAACCCCGAAAGCGCGGCAACTCGCGGGAGCGTCACACAACACACCTCCTCAACCGCACTACTCCAGCCAGACTCCCTCTGCCCGCGCTCCACGCGGCAGAGTTAACACTACCAAAGATCCTACACACTTTGATTCTCCACACGATCTATCGACGTATTCGTTCGATAGCATAGTTTTCCCTAGGCAAGACCCAGCGTAAAAATACAAATAATATTTACAAAACAACCAATTATACATCGACATAAATGCATATATATATATATATATATATATATATATATATATATATATCTACAAACAGTAAAACAATTACAATATACGAAGACACAGAAATGTTATATATTCAGGTAACAAAAATAAGGAAAACAAATTTATAGTACAATAAATGGAAATAGGATGGTATGCATTTCCGGCGTTACAACATCACCAGCTGGCGCAGTGCCTTGGTGACAACCTGAGTCCATGCCTTCGTGGGGTCTGTGTCACGCTCTAACCCTGCCATCAGTTCTTATCAACTGAAATCGGGAATCATCTGACGAGGCCACGATTTTCAGTCGTCTAGGGTCCGAACGATATGGACATGAGTCCAGGAGAAGCTCTGCAGGCGACGCCATGCTGTTAGCAAAAACACTCGCGTCGATGGTCTCCTGCCATAGCCCCTTAACGCCAAATGTCGCCGCACTGTCATAACTGATACATTCGTCGTGCGTCTCACACTGACTTCTGCGGTTATTTCACGCAGTGCTGCTTGCCTGTTAGCACTGACAACTCTACGTAAATGCTGCTGCTATCGGTTGTTCAGTGAAGGGCATAGACCACTGCGTTGTTTGTGGAGAGAGGTAATGCGTGAAATATGCTATTCTCGGCACGCTCTTGACACTGTGGATCTCGGAATATTGAATTCTCCAACTATTCCCCAAATGCGATATCCCATGCGTCTCGATCCAACTACCAGTCAGCGTTCAAAATCTGTTAATTTCCTGCAAGCTGCCATAATCAAGTCGGAACCCGTTTCACATGAATCACCTGAGTACAAATAATAATTTCACCAGTGCACTCCCCTTTTTTACCTTATGTACGCGACACTACCTCAATCTGTATGTGTGCACATAGCTGTCCCATGGCTTTTGTCTTCTCGGTGTAATTCATTGCTTAACTTTGAGAACGTAAGAACTGCCAAGAAATAAATTTGTCAGGAAGTACACAAAGTTTGAAAGTTTGATAGTTACCCGTAGTCAACATGCTTTTGCATGTAAATTTTATATTTCATTAGTATAGCGAAAGCACACCTTTTTAATTAAAATATGGATATAGATGTAGGAAATCTTCGAAAACAACCATCAAATTAGTCTGCAGAGCCACTCTCGACAGCGTAGGACTGAACCAAAATGGTCATTCTCTTCTTGATTTCGTTCATTGTGTAGCTATGACAAATGGACCACACAGCTCATCAATCTATGCTGGATATCGCGCTGATTAGCATCCCATATGGTTAAAAAAACAATATAGTGTAAGAAATATTTTTTCGATTCTATTTGTCGTCACTTTTTTCTCCCTTGCAACTCAGAAATTGGTATTTCTTCCGCATTGGGCCTGCAGATGAGGCATACGCGAAAAGAACGGCATAATATAGTGACGGAAAAAAAGTCTAAACAAAACGAAGGAACTGTGCGACGTAAACTAAAGTTTGCATCTGAAAATCTATTCAAATTTCACTCCAGTCGCATAAGAGTAGCGTTAGTAGCGCCAATATGAGGATACAAATCAGGTTTTCAATAATTCTTTGTACACATTTACCGCTAGTTACCTTTGATATTGGACGTGGAGAGTTGATCTGACATAAACCAAAGTTTGCATCTGAAAATCTATGCAAATTCCACTTCAGTCGCATAAGAGTAGCGTTAGTAGCGCCACTGTGAGGACGCAAATCAGGTTTTCGATAATTACTTTGTACACACTGAGTATTAGTTACCTTTGATATTGGACGTGGAGAGTTAATTTTAGCCAACAGTGCCTTTAAGGCGACAAAGACGCCATTATCAACATACCACTAAATTAGAGCGAGGCCGAGTAACACGGCTACGAGAAGCTGGATCTTCCTTCTTCGATTTTGTAGAAAGACTTGGCAGCCACTTTGCATGACTGCTGGCAGCCGTGTCACGAGAATGTAAGGTCACAAGAATACTGGACTCCGCACGGCTACGTGATATTACTGAGAGGGAAGACCATCAGCACGTGGCTATGGCGCATTGCGTACTGCATCTGCAGCAGCAAACTGAGCATCAGTTGCCACCACAATGACACAACACTTTTTCAAATCTGTTACTTTAAGAAGAGCTCCGCGCCAGACGCCCTGTAGCGTGCATTTCTCGTAGGCCTAACCACCGACTTTATTGTGTCAGGCTAGGGTTCGCTGGAGGGCAGGGTGGAGATCTCCTGTGTTATCTGATAAAATATGGATCTGCTTCGGCGCCAGTGATGACCATGTGTTGGTTGGAAGGAGGTCAGTTGAGATCCTGCAGCCAAACTGTCTGTGTGCTGGACACACTGCACCTACACGTGGAGTTATGATCTGGAGTGTGATATCGTATGACAGCAGGATCACTCTCGTGGTTATCCAATGCACCCTGACTGCAAACTTGTACTTCAGTCCGGTGATTCGACCTGTTGTGCTGCCGTTAGTGAATAACATTCCTGAGGGTGTTTTCCAACACGATAACTCTCAGCCACATACCGCTGTTGTAACCCAACATGCTCTACAAAGTGTTGCCCTGCTCGATCATCAGACCTGTCCCCAATCGAGCAAATTTGGGACGTCATCCGACGACAGTTCCAGTGTTATCTGCAACCAGCATTTACCGTCTCTGTATTGACTGACCAATTGCAACAGAAAAGGAACTCCATTCCACAAACTGAAATCCGGCACCTGCACAGCACGATGCATGCATATTTGCGTGATTGTATTCAACACTGTAGCGGTTGCTCGTTTATTAATGTGCCAGCAGTTCACATCTGTAACGGTTTATGTCGCCCTTACATTAACTTGTGATGTTTCAATGTTAATCACTTAAATTTGCTACCTAGGCAATTGTGTTTGTGAAATTTCATTACTCTACTATAACTGTTTTTTGGTACTGCAATTTGTTTTCCGACAGTGATCGACCGCACTTTTCGTACTAAACTATAACTGCTCTACCGTGTAAAACTGAGTTACATCTCAAAAAGTCTTGACCGGTCAACTGAGAATCCAATGTTGAGACTAAGACGTACAACGGGGATAGGGGCTTTACTTGTGGTAACTGAGGACGATTATCGGACAAATACACATGTTTGTACTGTGCTGGGAGTTATGTTTAAGGACGGCTCTTTTCAAAACTGCTCGTTACCTTAGTATTAAACCTGTATTATTATGAGGAGACTCAATATATTGAAACAGATCCTTCAGATCTTTTTTTCTGCAAACTCAGACGTACACCCGGCTATGAGAAGAAACGGTCCCCGACGGGAATGAGCACATAAACAACAAAAGTGTTTTTGCTGAAAGGCAGAACAGATGAACAGTAGCACATCACTTAGACTTGGGTTATCAGATACGACACCAGTTACTTCCGCAATTAATTGTGCTGCTCGATTAGGTGCGTATCTTAAACATTATTGATAACGGTTAGTTTCTGGCATTGGTTAGTGAATGAAGGCATTTTGCTGAGCGTAATATTACTTGCTGGTAATACCCGTGGAACGAACAGAGGGACCAAGCGAGGTGGTGCAGTGGCTATCACACTGGACTCGCATTCGGAAGGACGGCAGTTCGATCCCGAGTTTGGCCATCGTGATTTACGTTTTCCTTGATTTCCCTATTCGCTCCAGGCAAATGCCGGGATGGTTCCTTTGAAAGGGCACTGCCATGTCCTTCCCCAATCCAATAAGACCGATGACCTCTCTGTCTGGTCTCCTCCCCCAAACAACCCAACGAACAGAGGTACTTTTACTCACCAGGGAGAGAATAGCATTTATGACCCCTGGTGGCGGCGGTGGCGTTTGTACATCCAGGTACTGGAACGTCGTCGGTCGCACATTCTAAAAGCAACAAGGGGCTAGCTGGAAACAGAGGTTGCAAGGAGGCAACAGTATGACGTCTGATTTAGCATGGTGCCTTGCAGGCGGCCAGTACTATGTTTGTTGGGCGAATTTTGTCAAATGAAGCCTCGGACAACGGCAGAGCATCGCCAGCGAAATTTTATGGTCTTATCATATGGCGAACGTTCCTGAAGTGAAACGGCGACGCCACATCCTGTCCCATTAGCTGGGCGACTACTCAGGAGAAAAAACTCTGTTAGAAAAGAAGTGAATGCAGGTTGGAGTGGTGTGGGGAACCTTGCGGCTTCCACCTTGGAAAGGTCGACTAGAAGACTTTTTAGGATAACGTTGGCTCCCGCCAGAGTCCCCCTGAAAAAATTCACACGGGACGGCCTGTGACTGGGTACGCGCTATGCCACGTTAGAAGTGATGCCGCAAAATTGTATGAAGGGATATTTTCTGATGTTACAACGCGTGCGGTTGGCGCAGAGATGCGAAACAATTTTCGCATTGGTATTCTAACATATTTTTCTGATGGCTACACATGAAGTAATGTCGAAATTTTACGGAGCGAATTAAAGACACATTGCCTGTGCGCGGCGTGCAAGCAAAGACACTGCGGCCGTGGGAGCCGGAGGATGAGGACTTCGCCCGTGGCCGTCGTAGAAAAAGGAGGCTTCGACCAGCGGAGCCGTCGAGTAAAGACACCGGCTACGGGAGACAACTTCAGATGCTTCGGAGCACGCACTGCACGTTGTGTCAGTTATCTTGCAGCTTGTGTTAGGTGCAGGTGAGATCCTAACTGCTTAGGAGAGAATTTCACACAAAAGTTTGTTCAAGGGTAAAGTTGAGCCAGTGAACTTCAACCATTTTCATTATTAATTTATTAGATTCCGTTATCCGTTCATTTCATCAAGAGGAAAGTGGCGGAAATCCTTTCTTCATTTACCCCACTTTGCAGGCACTAATTAATTTTACTCGGTATATGCTAGTTGTGTTAATCAAGCAATCTACTTATCAATATCCAAACCAGTCTTTGATTGGAAATAAAAATTTTCGTGATGCTTAGTACAGTCTATAATTCAAGAAGATAGTAACCCTATGTTATTGTTTGTCAGATGTCATGTTACTGGAGAAAATAAATTGATAGATATAGAGAAGTGAAGTACTCCAATCAGTGAACATGCATTTAATTCCGTTGCGCATAGATTATAGATCACTATTTGGAGGGTGTTTTTTTGTGCCGACTTAAATATACCGGAATAGATGTTTATAATAGCTAACTGCCCGACCCCCCCTTCCCCATGCCTCATTTTACACACAGAGCACTATTTCTACGACGTACGGGAAAACCCCAGGCAGTCGTTGTGGGGGGCAGCTGTCCAGTTCGCTGTAAACTTTCAGTATGCGAAGGAATGACCTTTAGATAAGAAAAGGTCTGCAAAGGCAGAAGGAAAACACGACACACACGGCTTGAAAAATAGCCGTTGAAAAATAGCCAAAGGAGGGCACACGTATACACTACTGGCCATTAAAATTGCTACACCAAGAAGAAATGCAGATGATAAACGGGTATTCATTGGACAAATATATTATACTATAAGTGACATATGATTACATTTTCAGGCAATTTGGGTGCATAGATCCTGAGAAATCAATACCCAAAACAACCACCTCTGGCCGTAATAACGGCCTTGATACGGCTGGGCGTTGAGTCAAACAGAGCTTGGATGGCGTGTACAGGTACAGCTGCCCATGCAGCTTCAACACGATACCACAGTTCATCAAGAGTAGTGACTGGCGTATTGTGACGAACCAGTTGCTCGGCCACCATTGACCAGAAGTTTTCAATTGGTGAGAGATCTGGGGAATGTGCTGGCCAGGGCAGCAGTCGAACATTTTCTGTATCCAGAAAGGCCCGTACAGGACCTGCAACATGGGGTCGTGCATTATCCTGCTGAAATGTAGGCTTTCGCAGGGATCGAAAGAAGGGTAGAGTCAAGGATCGTAACACACCTGAAATGTAACGTCCACTGTTCAAAGTGCCGTCAATGCGAACAAGAGATGACCGAGACGCGTAACCAATGGCATCCCATAAAATCATGCCAGGTGAGACTTCAGTATGGCGATGACGAATACACGCTTCCAATGTGCGTTCACCGCGTTGTCGCAAAACACATATGCGACCATCATGATGCTGTAAACATAACCTGGATTCATCCGAAAAAATTACGTTTTTCCATTCGTGCACCGTTGTTCGTCGTTGAGGCGCTCCTGTCTGTGATGCTCCGTCAAGGGTAATCGCAGCCATGGTCTCCGAGCTGATAGTCCATGCTGCTGTAAACGTCGTCGAACTGTTCGTGCAGATGGTTGTTGTCTTGCAAACGTCCCCATCTGTTGACTCAGGGATCTAGACGTGGTGCGAGATCCGTTACAGCAATTTCCCTAAATCACTCCAGGCAAATGCCGGGATGGTTCCTCTGAAAGGGCACGGCCGACTTCCTTCCCTAATCCGATGAGACCGATGACCACGCTGTCTCCTTCCCCAAACCATCCAACCAATCAATGCGGATAAGATGCATGACATCTTGACTGCTAGTGCTACGAGGGCGTTGGGATCCAGCACGGCGTTCCGTATTATCCTCCTGAACCCATCGATTCCATATTCTGCTAACAGTCATTGGATCTCGACCAACGCGAGTAGCAATGTTGCGATATGGTAAACCGCAATCGCGATAGGCTACAATCCGACCTTTATCAAAGGCGGAAACGTGGTGGTATGCATTTCTCCTCCTTACTCGAGGCATCACAACAATGTTTCACCAGGCAACGCCGGTCAACTGCTGTTTGTGTATGAGAAATCGGTTGGAAACTTTCCTCATGTCAACACGTTGTAGGTGTCGCCACCGGCACCAACCTCGTGTCAATGCTCTGAAAAGCTAATCATCTGCATATCACAGCATCTTCTTCCTTTAGGTTAAATTTCGCGTTTGTAGCATGTAGCAGTTTTATTGGCCAGTAGTGTAATAGTGGTTGGCTCACGACAATTTCGTAATGGTGGCTGAGGCTCGCACACATATATAGTCTACTGCTCCACTCATTGTTAATCATAAGAATGGTTTAAATGGCTCTGAGCACTATAGGTCTTAACATCTGAGGTCATCAGTCCCCTAGACTTAGAACTACTTAAACATAACTAACTTAAGGACATCACACACATCCATTCCCGAGGCAGGATTCGAACCTGCGACCGGAGCAGCAGAGCGGTTCCGGACTGAAGCGCCTAGAACTGCTCGGCCTCAGCGGTTGGCTGTTAATCACAGCAATTAAGTTATTAGATGGGGAACTGTGGAAAATGTCATACACTTTTCATCTGTCGGTACTCGAATGCATACTGTGATTAGTTACCAGATTCAGGGATGGCAGAACCAGCTAGATTTTGAGGAAACGAGAAGAAAAACACTTCGTCTTGGGACTGCAGACAGAACAGACTTCAGCACACTTCAGTACTGCAGAGAGAAGGCATCTTTGCTTCAGAGCCCATATTCTCGTGTAAACTTTCCTTCTACTCCTTCCCCTACAACTGCATTCCAGAACCCCATGACTATTAGATTTTCACCTCCCTTTGCGCATTGTATTACCCTTTCAGTATCCTCATATACTTTCTATATTTCTTCATCTTCACCTTGCTACGTCGGCTTGTATAGATGAACTATCGTTGTAGGTTAGGTTTGCCGTCGATTCTAATGAGAATAACCCTCTCACTGAACTGTACACAGTAACACACTCTCTGCCCTACCTTTCTATTCATAAAGAATCCTACTCCTGTTATATCATTTTCTGCTGCTGTTGAAGACCAGATATCCTTGTCTTTTTTCCATTGCACTTCACTAACCCCTACTATATCTCGACTGAGCCTTTGCATTTCCCTTTTCAGCTTTACTAGCTTCCTTACCACATTCAAGTTTCTGACATTCCACGCCCCGACTCGTAGAACGTTATTCTTTCGTTGA
This sequence comes from Schistocerca cancellata, assembly GCF_023864275.1. Lineage (NCBI taxonomy): Eukaryota > Metazoa > Arthropoda > Insecta > Orthoptera > Acrididae > Schistocerca > Schistocerca cancellata. The sequence goes on along the minus strand of NC_064630.1, from coordinate 142,029,991 downwards.
TTATTCAATCTTTTTCTCATGGTCACCTCCCCCTTGGCAGTCCCCTCCCGGAGATCCGAATGGGGGACTACTCCAAAATCTTTTGTCAATGGAGAGTACATCATGACACTCACGTACATATCGCTTAAATTATTCAGCATTCATTTCTGTGCGTAGATCAGGCACAGTTACGCAATGTTAATGATATGCATATTATCGAGAGTGTAATCTGGCGTGCAATCAATTTTCACGAGCGACTGTTTGTAGTAACTGATTGCGCTTGTGGACGGCAAAGCTTACTACAGTCACTCGTACGTACACATCTGTCAGGGAAAATACATCGACACCTGACATGTCGACACAAAAGAGAGGAATGAGTCATCAGGCGCGCATGGAATGTAGATGTTTATTTGGAATCAAGTTAATGTGTTTTTGGAAGATCAGTGACGTGTAATGACAGTTTTACGTGAACAAGTCGTTGCGTTAAGCAGTACACAATCCTAATAGAATGAAAAAATGAGTATTATCATCACCATACTTAATGTATCTCGACCTGGAATAATATTACTTGTGTACAACAATAGAGGAAAGTTCGAAAACTGAAAAATGCAACGCAACTTGGTCACGTCTCGAAACAAAGAACCTTCTTATTGCTCCCATATAAAACTGAGGAGAGGCTTATAACAAATATACGTATGATTTTGGTTTGATAACGTTTGATGAAAATACAAAGTATCCTTTAGTTAAACAGACTAGAATTGATACCGCATACACAGCCACTGTAGTAGGATATCGACTTGTTGCGATAGGAGAGCGGTTGAGAAGGCGCAGGGGGAGTGTGGTTTCCGGCGTTGCGGCGCTCTTTGGAGATTACTGCCGGCACGGAGAGTGCTCGGGTGCGCGCTCGCAAACGGCCGCGTTAATTTGGAAGATGCGTTTCCAGCCGTAGCCGGTTACGGTCTCAAGTATTTGAAAGCGTCTGCTCATACGCAGCAGTTTATTGTTTTAAGGCTTACCGGCGCAGTCTACCGAGGCTTTTATTCACTAGAACGCGCTTCTGCTCTTAAAATATCTCACTTTTACTTTCTAAATCCTACAGTGGTCTCCGTATGAGAAGCGCGCAACGGACGTTGTGGGCGAGGTACACTAAATGCGCCCGCTTAGAATTAATGACCGACGAGCACAGAGACTCGAGTGACGTCGTCGCTCACTACAGTATCACTCCTCTGGAGTGTTCCACAGTATAGTTTTTAATAAGAGCACACGCAGACACCAGGTGTAGCTAGATCCGCAAAAGATAAACGACATCCTCTAGCTGTCTACAAAATTCCGTGCAGTTGTGGAAAGGTCTATATAGGTACAAAAAAAAGAAGCGTCAACACCCGTCTGGGTGAACATAGAAGGAACTGCCGCCTCGGAAATATTGATAAATCGTCTGTAGCGGATCGTGTGTTTCAGGAAGGTGATCATGAAATAAAGTTTAGTGAGACAACCGTCATAGCAAAGACGTCGCATTATTATGCGCGAGTGTACAGAGAGGCTATTGAGATTGCCAAACACTGAAATAATTTTAATAGAAAAGATGAAGGCATTAGGCTAAAGAGATACAGACGTCAACACTGTAGCAACATCGTGACACTGTATTAATTTAAAGTGAGAAAGTTGGCAATATCAGAGATTATAGCACAGCCGACGTCACGTTATTGACAGCGGCGCCCTCTGGAAGGCTTATATATACGGCGCTCACGCGCGCTCTCGTTGCAGTTCGCCGCTTGTCCTTGGAGGATGCCTTCCGCAGACGAAGGCGAAACGTCAGGGAAGAGTTTTATGTATGGACTACGGCATCTCAGCCCGGAAGTGTTAAGTGGTATAATCATGATTCCTCAATATTGAAAAATGTATGTAATTACTTCACTTAACGGATTTCTGCAATAAGAAAACTGTTTCCGGAAAAAGGCGTATATTGGAAATTAAATGACTAATTTTGGTGTTTTCTTCTGTTCTGGAAAGAGGAACACAAAGTAATAGACAATCCTTAGAGGTTCTTTTGTTTGAGAGTGAAGTTTCAGTTGCAGCTGTATCAAAGTGACCTTGATCTTTGTTTCTTTTATCCCTACTTCTATTAATGTTTGCAGATATGTATCTCGACTGTTTTAGTGTCTAATCCATAAAAAACAATTCCAAGTCTTATCTTGTGCTTCACGATGAATTGATGAACGGCTTTTACGTGGACACTGACACATAATTTCACCAGGAAGAAATTTCGTTGGCATCATTTTACCATTGCATTTCGTGTAACAATTTCGTTTACAGTTGTCGTTAATAAAACTATGTTTCCTGTTTGCTCGAGATTCATCCTCACAGCTGCTATTAGACACTATAGACAAACTACGAAACAGTGTAAAATTAGAACTACACTAGTTATTATAACAGCACTAATTAAATCTGCAATCAACAACTCAGTAATGACGCCGAGAAATGGCAACACAGGTGAGTCAACTGGGAAAACAAAAACAACCAAATTCGCCAACAGTGCAGTGTTGACAACAGACGTGAAACTGCACTGCAGAGACACGCTGTGTGATATCACTTGACGGGTTTCTGCACTAAGCCCAATCTTCGGTTTGTATAATAATTCGATGCAGTGACAGCCAAATGTGTGTCTAAGTGTGAACTAACGATTCTGTGAAAACATAATTTTGTTAAAAATTTCGGTTGACGGGTGTCTGAAAAGAAGAACATTAGATAGACTCTACTCTGTTCCTATTTTACTTTTATTTGGGTTCATTTTAATTTTCGTATTTTGAAACTAAGTCTGCCTCTGTATCTGAGTGGTCACTGTAGATGGTTGCTATGCAGAGGACTCGCTTCGATTCCCCGTACTGTCAAGGATTTTATGTAGGAGGAAGAACTGGTACAGACTGCACTCAGTCTTATGATGCCAACTGAGGAGTTCCTTGACCGAGTAGTAGCGAATCCAGGATCCGGAAAAGTCTCCAAAATGGCCCGGAAGAGCGTTGTCTTGACAACATACCCCTCCACATCATATCGGCATGACTCCGCCCACTTCTCACAGTTTCCCTAACATCTCACAAAATATGCATTGGCAGCAGGATCAGCCCTAAGCTATTCCGAAGCTGATTTTAAAGTTCTATTCCATATATAGACTATTATTACGAAGCGGTCGCTACTGCCAGCTGCTGGCGGCAAAGGTATACGCTGTACCATCTGTAGTATCTCAGTAAAAGACTGAGCTGTGCTCTGTGAGATTATTTTGTGCCCAAAGTTATTTTTACTGGTGAAAAGTACTGTCGAGTGCGCTGTTTTAATGTGTGGCTTGCCTGAAATCCGAACCAGGAATACTGTTAGAGCGGAGGCACCGTGAAGTTTCCTGCTCTAAATACTGACTGACAGCCTACAATAAATGGTTTCTATCACTCATCTTGTACTACAGAACAGGAAAAGCAGGTAGGATGTGGTGGTTTTCATTTGCGGTCATTTTTCAGGATGTTCAGATACTGAATGCCTGTACTTTAGCTAGGTGACGGTCTAGAGACAATGTAATGACTCGCTGGTTAGCTATTGCGTACTGAAGGGCAGTTCTCGTGTATTTATTCAGTTCTTGATCACAAATTAATATTAGCGCTACGTTTCTAAAATCAATAAAATGTTTTCTCAAAACTTCATCCTAAAGGCAACCATGTATTAAAGTAAATAATAATGACTAATTAACTAACTGAAGTAAACAGTATTAATTAGTTAATTGAAAGCAAGACAACATTAAAGTTAGCTTCAAAATGAATGTAAGGGAATGGCTAAGAGCTGTTAGGCCCGTTTCAGGGTGAGCGGACTTACTAAAATTCACGTAAAACTTGTCCATTCTAAAATTGTATCGTAGGAGTGTGGATTTCGGTAACTAGGAAAGAAGGGGGTAAGACCATTGGACCTGGTTTTCCGGTGACACGACATAGCACTGCTAGAAGTCCTTAGACTCTGTTTTAAACAAAAAAGAAAAACAATAGTTGCGATATTTATATAAACGTCAGAAAACTTATTATTTAAAAGATATCTGTAAAAATTTCACCTTTTAATCATATATGATTCATTATTATTTATACTTTTAAAGCTTTTGGCTGAAGAGAGAAACGTTTGTACCGCTGGCCTTCCACTTCCCGCCCATACATGGCAAGGGGGAAGGGGGAGGGGGAAGGGCGGGATGAAATGACAATAAAGAAGATAAACGGGGCGGGATGTATTCAAGAAACTGGATTTTTAACGTGCTCTGCTCCTTGAACGTTTGTTCCCAGAATTTTTTTTCAGGTGATCATAAACTTATGTTTCTCCAAATGTGTCCGTAAGTTCTCTCTTCTTCACAGTGTGAAGCTATAGATGCCTTGCTATCAGTATATAAGCAGTCTGTGAAACGGAACCAAGATTTTGCATCAATATTGTTTATGCACTCAGTACAAGAACTGACGAGTATTAGTAAATGGCAATACTAAAATATTTTTAGTTAGTTACGTATTCCATGGATCATTTTTCACGATAGACCGTCATGATGTGGAACGCGTCATTTTGCATTCACATCGCAAATTAATTCGCATGTTTCAAATTTTTGTTATTTGACTTTCTATTTATTTTTTAACTACAAAAAGAAAAAATACATGTATTGATGTTGCTTAACAATTCCTGCCCACCAATTTCTAAACATTACAGTAACAGAAAGTCGACGGAACAGAAGGAGTTGTCAAGGAGAAACATTCTCTATTCGCATTCAAATTTTACCTTGCTCTCTGTTAGACATTTCATATCACTGGGAAAGTAATGAAAAATTTTTGTTGCAGCAGTGTGCGCCGCTTTTTGTGCTGAGGACAACCTTAATGTGTAGTACCGAGGGTAATTTTTCCTTCTGGTACCGTAATTATTCACATCGTGTTCCTTCCGAACTGTAATTGATTATATACAAAAACTTCATGAAGGAATATGTATAGTGTGAAGCGATAGACAGACTGTCCAATTGCTTAAACAGATGTCTGCAAGATGTCTGCAGATATCTGGGTGAGCACCACATATTATTGTTCCAGCACGTTTTTGAGCAATGAAGACTTTCTTTCTTAAAGATAAGTTACCACAGAACATTACTCCATATGACATTATCGAATGAATAATTTACAAAACGTCAACTTACTGATGTGTCGCTCCCCAAGATTTGCATTGATTGTAAGAGCAAATGTCGCTGAACGAAGTTGTTTTAAATGTGTTTTTTACACTTTCATTTCTCATCAGCAGGGACCCCTGAGCATTTTGAAGTTGTACCCTATTATTATTTCCTCACCATGGTTATACTTATCACTGAGGTAGTATCCCTACATATGCCGAACTGAATGTCTTGTGTCTTTTTAAAATTGATCATGAGACCATACGCTGGAAACCAGTCAATAATACTTTTAAGATCTTTGTTTTAAGGAGAAAATAATTGTGGACATGTCATATCAAAAAAAAATAGAGGTGCAAGCAGGGTGATCCATTGATCGTGACCGGGTCAAATATCTCACGAAATAAGCGTCAAACGAAAAAACTACAAATAACGAAACTTGTCTAGCTTGAAGGGGGAAACCAGATGGCGCTATGGCTGGCCCGCTAGATGACGCTGCCATAGGTCAAACGGATATCAACTGCGTTCTTTTAAATAGGAAATCCCATCTTTTATTACATATTCGTGTAGTACGTAAAGAAATATGAATATTTTAGTTGAACCACTTTTTTCGCTTTGTGATAGATGGCGCTCTAATAGTCACAAACAAATGGCTCCCATTTTTAGACGAACAGTTGGTAAGAGGTAGGTTTTTCAAATTAAAATACAGAACGTAGGTACGTATGAACATTTTATTTCGGTTGTTCCAATGTGATCCATGGAATACGTAACTAACTAAAAATATTTTAGTATTGCCATTTATTAATACTCGTCAGTTCTTGTACTGAGTGCATAAACAATATTGATGCAAAATCTTGGTTCCGTTTCACAGACTGCTTATATACTGATAGCAAGGCATCTATAGCTTCACACTGTGAAGAAGAGAGAACTTACGGACACATTTGGAGAAACATAAGTTTATGATCACCTGAAAAAAAATTCTGGGAACAAACGTTCAAGGAGCAGAGCACGTTAAAAATCCAGTTTCTTGGATACATCCCGCCCCGTTTATCTTCTTTATTGTCATTTCATCCCGCCCTTCCCCCTCCCCCTTCCCCCTTGCCATGTATGGGCGGGAAGTGGAAGGCCAGCGGTACAAACGTTTCTCTCTTCAGCCAAAAGCTTTAAAAGTATAAATAATAATGAATCATATATGATTAAAAGGTGAAATTTTTACAGATATCTTTTAAATAATAATTTTTCTGACGTTTATATAAATATCGCAACTATTGTTTTTCTTTTTTGTTTAAAACAGAGTCTAAGGACTTCTAGCAGTGCTATGTCGTGTCACCGGAAAACCAGGTCCAATGGTCTTACCCCCTTCTTTCCTAGTTACCGAAATCCACACTCCTACGATACAATTTTGTGAACTTGTCATTTCTGAGAACGCATGTTGTTACAGCGTGGTTACCTGTAAATACCACATTAATGCAATAAATGCTCAAAATAAAGTCCGTCAACCTCAGTGCATTTGGCAATACGTGTAACGACATTCCTCTCAACAGCGAGTAGTTCGCCTTCCGTAATGTTCGCACATGCAGTGACGATGCGCTGACGCATGTTGTCAGGCGTTATCGGTGGATCACGATAGCAAATATCCTTCAACTTTCATCACAGAAAGAAATCAACCGCACGCGGACTATGTGCCGGACATCCATCATATTGGAAGTACATCGCCATTCTGTCATGCAATGAAACACCTTGTAGTAACATAGGTAGAACATTACGTAGGTAATCAGCACACATTGCGCCATTTAGATTGATAAAATGGGAGCCAATTATCCTTCCTCCCATAATGCCGCACCATACATTAATCCTCCAAGGTCGCTGATGTTCCACTTGTCACAGCCATCGTGGATTTTCCTTTGCCAAATGGTGCATATTATGCCGGTTTACGTTACCGCTGTTTGTGAATGACGCTTCGTCACTAAATAGAACGCGTGCAAAAAATCTATCAACGTCCTGAAATTTCTCTTGTGCCCAAGACGTGTCTTGTGTACAAGACGTTCAAAGGCGTCGCCATGCAATTCCTGGGGCACAAAAATATGGTATTGGCGCAATCGATGTTGAATTAGTATTCTCATCACCGACGTTTTTGAGATTCCCGATTCTCGCGCAGTTTGTCTGCTACTGGTGTGCGGATTAGCCGCGACAGCAGCTAAAACACCTACTTGGGCATCATCATTTGTTGCAGGTCGTGGCTGACGTTTAACAATTGGCTGAACGCTTCGTGTTTCCTTAAAGAACGTAACTATCCGGCGAACGGTCCGGACACTTGGATGATGTCGTCCAGGATACCGAGCAGCATACATAGCACACGCCCGTTGGGCATTTTGATCACAATAGCCATACATCAACACGATATCGATCTTTTCCGCAATTGGTAAACGGTCCATTTTAACAAGGGCAATGTATCACGAAGCAAATACCTAGAACTATTCTGGGGACACTGTCCGTGACGTGTCTGAATGCCTGTGGAGGAATCGCAGCCCATTCTTCCTCAAGAGCTGAAACCAGAGAAGATAGGACGTTAGCTCCTGGGAGGTGTTCCATTGGGCTCATATCGGTACTCCGGGCAGGTCAGTCCATTTCAGGGCAGTTATTGTCCACAAACCTCACAAATTCTGCTCTATGACAAACTGCATTGTCATGCTGGTATAATCATCGTCTCCTACTGTATATTTTTGCACATGTAGCGAGGGTACTACATATGATGATAGTTAACTTTTCCGATACATTTACCAAACACAATACCCCTCTATCAGTTCACTATGGGGTACAGCGTGTTTTACTGCTCATAATCACTCGATTCTAGCCATCCAATGTCCAGTGGCATCGGTCTTTACTCGACGTTTAGCGTCACTTAGTACTGTCTACAGAAATGTGCAGCCCATTTTTTAAAGTCCATACGCAATGTCATTGTGCTGGAAGCACTTGATAATTTACAACTGACTCATTCTGCTGATTTCATGCCTTTTTTACGACCATCCTCCGCAATGCCCCATGGTTCCTGTCCGTCAGTACGTCAGGCGTGCTTTAGCTGTGGTTGTTCCTTCACATTTCCACTCCACGATACACAAACAGTCGACTTGAGCAGCTTTAGAAGGGTTGAACTGTGCCTGATGGATCCGTACCTCAGGTGATATCCAATGACTTGTCCACTTTCGATGTCATTGAACTGTCCTGACTGACCCGTTATGCTATTACTGCTCCTCTCTTCGCAATGCAACAGTACCCACCTCCTTGCATATTTGCGTGTTCGCCCCCCTTGGCACCTAGTGGTCCGAACCGGCTTAAGTATGGATGTCGGATGCTTCTGGTCAGATAGCATTGTAATGTTGTTGCTTTAATTTCTTTTGAAAGCGGTGCTGATAGACAATAAAAGCGGGTTAAAAGCTGTGAGCTGTCTGGGGAAGTTAACCTTGCATTACTGAGCAACTGTTTCACCAGGTATCCAGTCTAGCTTACCAAATTCCCAACCAGACTAACATTAATTATAATCTTTTAATAGTCATACGACCACCGATGGTATATATATAAGAGAATTTAGGTAAAAAGAAATAAATCAGTTTATATTTGGAAATTTATTTTAACATTAATCATTGAAATTTCAGCATATTAAACTTGGGTTATAACTAAGCTGGTGCCTTATTTAGGATTGTGAAAATGTGAGTTTGTAATCTTACGGAACACATCAAATATGGAGCCAAGATTGGGAGACTGCATACGACACTGCATTCATAAAATAACACACGAAGAACGTTGAAACACATGTAAGAGGAAATTAACCACAACCAACCGATTCAATTTTCACCCAAAGAAGTTACATTCGTAGCACAATCCTGTCCGTCATGTAATTACCGCACACTGGTATACTAAATTCATACTAACTCTCTGTGAAATCTTCCCGAAAAGAATAGCTGAGGGTTACTTTGATGATTACACCACATGCTTCACGTGGTCAACTTTGTTTACACAAAGAGTGTAACTCCACAATAATTTTGATGATTAAAATAAATTAGATAGAAAAGCAATTTACAAAAGAAAAACCTCGAACTGGTTACTATCGTCTTACTATTAACCTGATGGGTCAAACAATTGTATAAGCACGTGGTAATGGTCTCACAAAGTACACCCCACGTGGGTTGAACATAAAGAAAAGTTGCTATATTGAAAAATATTGTCAAGACGAGACATTATAATCTCACGCACATTCGCATTGAAGATTGATGATCTTAGTTAGAGTTACTGATCAACACGTTGTTCCACTTTACTCACAAAGTAGTGACAAAGCAACTACTGGAAGATATTCTGAACTGTACACTCGAATCACTCTGCGTTGCAATTTAAGATAACATTAGATATTTTAGAGCTAAACCTGAAATAAAGGTGATTAAATTTTCAGTTTGGCTGAACTTAATAAATCCATTGTCCTACGGACTTAGCAGACACGCGCTTAGCCGGAGATCTTACCACTTCAGATGCTCGCCACAGACAGACTGCACTGGTCCCTTCCTGAGGGTGGCTCACAAATACAAACGGAAGTGGCCAGAGAGGCAGCTTCCTATACCAACATGACAAGGGACGGACAGGACCACACTAAGGATAGAAACCTCTTTGCTTTTAGAAAGCGTAGCTACCTGTTCCGATGTTGGTCCTACTGTTCTCTAGCAGACAGGCTTTCTGCTACCATCAAGCATGCAACTAGAAATACATTTGCTCATTCATCCTCTCACACAGAACGGAAGGGGGATGACAGTATCTTATCATATACAGTATATAAAAGAAAGCGGATGTACGTTCCGTATGAGACTGTGTGACATGAATTACATATAAAATGTGTTTTAAAGTGTAGTAGTGTGACAGATCGTTCTTGTTTATGTGCAAAAGTAACACGTTTCACTACTCAGTCTCCTCTCAGATAGTCAGAAACGCCACAGTAAATTTAGAAGAGGAATTTATGCCGTAAATGACAACAGATTTAAGAAATTAAGATGAAAGGAATCCAACAGAGACCTTTCAGCATTTAGCGGTAAGCATAATTCTGATCTCTGTTCTCGGATGTGATGTTGCAATATTTTAAAGAAATTTCATTAAAAAAAAGTATATTCTCTGCGCACGCATTAATTTTATTATATAATGATGCCAATAGACAGTGCTGTGCATAGTTTCTAACAATGATGAAATTTTGTGATGGTAATTATTTCAATATTACAATTGATTCAGAATCTTTAGTTTTAATCCATCGAAATAAAGCAAAGACATAAAAGTATGACAAATTTATTATGGGCATTAATACGCGTCCAGCGTGTAAATTGTTTTTACGAAGTTATGGCAAGCGTAATTTTTGTTATTAACATAGCAACTGGGCGGCCACCGAGTCACATTTATCCATTGCGAGTACAGATCTGAGCTATGACACCGCCCTGGCAGGAAGTATGGAAGTGGCCTGCCTTGCCTCGGGCGAATAACTGAGGAACAACCTGAAATAGAAATAGCGGATGCTGCTTCAGGAACTTGCATTAACGGCTGGGAGATCGTTACGATGAAAACAAACACCTCGAACATTATTGTTCAATGACAGTTTTGTATGGAAATATTTCAAAGTATCTCATTATGAAAACAGTTTTGAAGGGAAATCTATTAAAATTTCTATGTGGTTTCTCGGTTAGAATACAGAAATACGTTTACTAGTATTTTTTGAAATTTAACCCGTAAGAGTATGAAACTGAGGATGAGAATTTTCATGAAAATATTTTCTAGGTGATAAAAGTTTCTGTGGAAATATGACTACAAGGAGAAAATATATCTTACGCTTCAATGAGGTTCCATGTACAGGAATATTCGTTTGAGATGACCAGATACACTGTTTCTATATTTTTGATTTGTACATGAACAATGTGCGTAAGAATGTAGAAATCCAATCAATTTTTTTAATAAAGTGCGAATCTGATACGAGTAACTAGTTTATTAAATTTTAATACCCTGTCTGAAGCTTATTTAGCATCGACTAGATATAAATTCGTTTAAAGGAAAAAAAAATCTCTGCAGACTATGCAGTGTCTGCAGGGGCTAATGTGTGTGTGTGTGTGTGTGTGTGTGTGTGTGTGTGCCGAACTTTATGGACTATAAGACGCTACGAACTAAAGGAGATACATTACTTTATAAGCAATTTAAAAAACAATAATATTTTTACCATTTTTATTATAAGATTGCAAAGACAGTCTAGAAAGAATTCTTAGTTTATAGACCTGAACTGACCTTTAAAGTACCTGAAGATCATCATGTGAACTTTCTTCTCCCTCTTCATCGTCATCGTTGTCCTCTTCATATATCAGGTTATCTCCACTGCCATCGAGAGCGTTACTTTTGCGGCCGGCCGCTATGGACGAGCGGCTCTAGGCGCTTCAGTCCGGAACCGCCTTTCCTACGGTCGCAAGTTCGAATCCTGCCTCGGGCATGAATGTGTGTGATGTCCTTAGGTTAGTTAGGTTTAAGTAGTTCTAAGTCTAGGGGACTGATGACCTCAGATGTTGAGTGCCATAGTGCTTAGAGCCATTTGAACCATTTGTAAGCAGGCTGTTTAGGTTCTTATATTGGTAACGCCACCGCCACGTAGCGCTCTGTATGAAAATCACTGGCTGTGCTGTGTGCAGTCTGTGGCTGGCTGGCATTGTTGGATTTTGCTATTGTAGTGTTGGGCAGCTGGCTGTTAACAGCATGTAGCGTTGTGCAGTTGGAGGTGAGCTGTCAGAGTGGTGGATGTGGGGAGAGAGACGGCGGAGTTTTGAGAGCGGACGATCTGGACGTGTGTCCATCAGAAAGAGTAAATTTATTTGTAATATCATGAACTGATATATATATATATATATATATATATATATATATATATATATATATATATATATATATATGTCGACTTTTGAACACTATTAAGGTAAATACATTGTTAGTACTTTATCAAAATCTTTCATTTGCTAACTATGCCTATCAGTAGTTAGTGCCTTCAGTAGTTAGAATCTTTTATTTAGCTGGCAGTATTGGCGCTCGCTGTATTGCAGTAGTTCGAGTAACGAAGACTTTTGTGAGGTAAGTTTTTCATGAAAGGTATACGTTATTGTTAGTCAGGGCCATTCTTTTGTAGGGATTTTTGGAAGTCAGATTGCGTTGCGCTAAAAATATTGTGTGTCAGTTTAGTGTTGATCAGAATAGGTACAGAGCGAAATGTCTGAGTAGGTTCAGTTCTGCTCAGCTGTTTGAAAATGAAATAATGTAAGAGGTTTATCAGCACAGTAATTCATTAATTTTTGTAAGGGGACGTTTCATATGTCGACCCTTAACCGAGGATACCTCACTGGAATCTTCTGATTTTTTCTTGTAGTTTCTATAATTAGTGTAGCTATTGTTTATTGCTAGCGCGTAATTATAGAGAGAATTTCCTTTGTAGTTGTAGTTTTTCATTGTTGTACAGTGTAACAGTTGTGTCATGCATGTAGATTTGCACCAAGTATTTCGCAGCTGTGCTTGGAATTATGTGGATATTATTTTCAGTGTTATTTTATTGTGTTTTCTTATTTTGCTCTTCAAATTGTGCTTTTCTGTGTTATTGTGTGAAATACTGTGACTATAATGGCGTGTGAAAAACGTAATACTAGGCTCCAAAGGAAACTGAGAAATGACAGTGAAGACGAAAGCAGTGTGTTAGCGCCACCGTGTAATGAATTAACTAATGTTCAAAGTAGTAATTTGGTAATTGTGCATAGGGAAATGGAGCGGGCTGCAAATAATGGTGTAGACAGTGAAACAATTAATGAACAGGGAAGCATTATCGATCGACCCGTCGACAACAGCTCGCCTCAGGAATCCGAAATGACAGGACACAATCTCGCAAATACTGTAGATTCAGGTTTTGCGGCCTCACTGTTTTCTCGAATAAGTCAAGACAATTTTCTGCTATTCAAAATGCGAATATTGGCGGTTCAAATGCACTGCCGAATAGCACTGAGGAACATGTTTCAGACACGTGAAGGGTTAACTGCTGAGTTACTTAAAATCGAATCTAAATATCAAAAAGTCTGTAATGACGTAAAACACAAATTTGTGGGCATTTTCAACCTATTTTTTCGCGGCATGAAAATGCATTACAGAATCACGAAGTAGCCATAAAAGAACTGCAAACTATTGTTCATGAAAATCACGACACCTTGCAAGCTAAAATTGACTCAGTTGCATCTACTGATTCGGTTATGTGACTTGCAGAAGCTCAGGAAAACTTAAAAGACACAGTAGATACGATTTCAACATAAATGGACACTCTGAAACTTGGTTCAGAAAAACACACTGAGGAAATCAGTTCATTATTGGAGAAAGTAGCCGAACTTTCGGATCAGTTCACTGACTTATCTACAAAGGTAGATGATGATCTGAATGACATAATACCCGTAGCCTTCAATCACACAGAAGAATACAAACAAATTGGGAAATTCAAACAAAATCAGAATCAAATTAATACGCAACACAAAAGAGAAATAGGGGAAGTACAAGATCAGTTGGCACAAATAACACAACAATTACATATTTCAGAGAAGACTCGCGCTCCAACACGGGAAGAGCGACATAAAAATACGGAACAGCGACAAAATAATAACACAGGGCACTTCGGAAATTATGAAAGAAATTGGCAAGGTACACCGAATTTTGAGGTGGAACCGCCGAAACGAAGTAACAGTGACCGAAATGCGACTCGCCGACATGATGATTTTGACTATAAGCTGCTCATTACTACATGTAAATTCAAAACATTTAAGAATTTTGGCAACGACGTTCATCCACAAGCATGGCTCCATCAATTCTCTCATTGTTTTCCTCCCAACTGGTCATTGGAGCCCAGGTTAGAATTTATGTGTGGCTATTTAGAGAATGAACCAGCTGTAAGAATGCGATCGGTCATTCACGATTGTCACAGTGAAGGAGAATTTTATCATGCCTTCCTCTCAGCATATTGGTCTCAAGCTACACAAGACCAAGTAAAACATAGCATCATAATGGTGGAACATTTCGAACAATCGGAATTTTCCAGTCTTGTGAAATATTTTGAAGACATATTGCACAAGAATCAGTACCTGTCAAACCCATACAGCCCGTCAGAACTCATCCACATTTGCTTAATCAAATTGCCTGAACATTTACGACATATTATTTTGGCAGGACGTTGCAAAGACGACATTGAGGCTTTTCAGGGACTGTTACAAGAATTAGAAATTGACACTGACAGACAATCGCGGGACACGAAAACAGGAACACAACAATTACAGGTCACATCCGTCACAGTCCCGTGATGAGAGAAATAATAATTGGACATGACAAGGCTTCTTACAACGTAAATCGTGACCAAAACAGACACCACCCGTATGACAACTGTTGGCAGAATAATAGTTACAGAGAAAGATCGCACTTCCATAGTTATGAATATGACGGAGATAACTATAGAAACAGACAATATGGGAACCAAAACAATTATTATGAAGGGAGACAAAATAACTTCAGACGCAATGGCCACCGTGCAGTTATGATTCCGGGAGAAATTCTCCACCACGTGACTGACAAGAAAAAAATTATAGAATCTACCGACGTGACGACAGACGATATAATCGTAACAACAGACCTGAATGGCATCAGAACTGGTGGGATTCAAACAGGGCAGGGCCCTCTCGACAAGGTGAATTTGTAGAAGTTAGACCTCCAAATCCCAATAACGACGCACGCCAACAAAGAGACAGACAATGACTTGCACCGCAGGAAGCCACGTGCTCTGGCTGGCTCAAAGAAAAATAACATAGACGCTAACCCTGAGAAAAATTTTAGTATTCCTTACCGACGTATACTACATGGTAAATGCGTTCAAGTTGAAACTCTGAGTACTATGAAGAGTAAAAGATTGCACCACATTTCACATGTAAAACCGTTTATTGAAAGATAATCTGCTTTTTAACTTTGTCTTTGCCACAAAACTTTTCACTTCACGTTACTAGTATGCTTTGTCACACTTAGAAACTGTTAACATGCAACTATGTTTTAAAATTAACTATCCAGTCTAGAACCTAGGGAACATATTTAGACAGTAATTACGAATGCATTGTTATAGTGAACACAGGACACAATGTTACTGTGTGTGTACATTCTTGCTTGTTAGTTACACGATTACGTAATGACTATAAGGCTCACATACTTAGAACATATACCGGTATTGCTAATGTCATTGTGATTCAACATTTTGATTTGCTGGAAAATACATTCTGGATTTAAAATACTTTCTGAGAGATACCAGATAACACAGTGGTTAGATTATTTGACAGCTACACGACTATACCACGACGCTACTAATGTGTGACACAATTTACATTGTTGCTTTTGCGGTATATCTGTTTTATATCTGCACAGTTTTTCTGAATTCTTCTGGAAAGGAAAAAATGTTTTAGTAGCAACTTTTGTGGTATAGCTACAATGAGACAGCCTTTTCTGTATCACAACAGTAAGTTACAGTACAGTACTTACTTCATCATGGCAATAAGCGTAACAACTACGATATCGATATGCATAGCAGTTCACTTTGTTTATTATGAGGTACGTACATTGACTTCTACAGAACTTTCCTTACGGACGACGATAATTACGACACTTGGCACATTTTTTACCCTTAAGTAATGACAGAGATTATCTTATAACAAGACGCACATTTTAGCACTACAGTACACATATTTGAGTGATTGATTTTGTACTTAAAACATTTATGGTTAAACATTTTTGAATTACAAAGATACAAAAGTTTAGTGTGATACATTTCATTCCATTGCTGTAATATGTAACATCTGAGGGTATAATTACATTAATCCTCAGGGGGGGGGGGTACATGCTTACTTTGTGTACTATGTGATTGGCAAGCACAAGGAGCCCTAGCTGATGTGGTATTTGCTTATACAACTTTACACATTGGTACCATATTTCTCTAACACATAAATTAAACAGCCGTCAGGTCATTTAAGTGAGAGAGACAAACATTTATTTTACTACATCAGTGACAGATGTTTACGTAACTACACTGTTGGATAACTTCACACTTATGAAATTGTATTTTGTCTGTACTTTGTGAATGGTTCATATTTTTTCTGAACCATTGTGTTACTATGAGAGCTTTGAATGATGTATTTGGTATGGGATCATGATTTTTAAAGTACGTTTGAGGTAGATGACACTATTGAAATGAGCAGAGAATTTTTTTTCATTTTGACATTATTGCAGAAAGCTACGACGTTTTTGAGATTTGACTGAGGTGTTATGATGTTATTTTTACGACGACGATGTGTATTATGCTGTTGAGGTATGTTTATGATCAATAAGCTGATGCTATATGAGGAATTTGATTATGCTACGTATTTATTATGATGAAATATTGAAGAAGTGTCGACGAATATGTGTAATAAGGCAAGGAATAATGAGTAGTGGTTAGGGACTCTGATTTGTGGAAAAGGATGTTGGAAATCAAGAATCGTACTTTAAGAGTTATGAAATGTGTGTAAATGCGTGAATGTATCACAATGCTGACGAATACTTTTTGGACACTGTTATATGTATAGGATTTTGTTTCTACACATTTGTAACGCAAATTGTCGACCTGCGAAATTTTTATATGAGACTGTCACTGCTGTCGTAAATATTTCGGTAAGAAAGTTAAGTGACATTTATGTAATGCGTCGTGGGCGCCCAGCTGTGCCACCTGCCTGGAGAAAAAGCCATTAGGTGGAGAAAAAAGAGGCCATTAACCTCGCTATTGACATTCCTTTATAGAAAGCATCCCAAATATGACACGCTATTACTTGGAAACATATGATTCTAATGTGGAGCACGTACTTCGTCCTACTTATTGAAATGCTTATGAATTGACGGGAAATATTCTTACATCTGCACACCTGATTATGACAAGTGTCTTTCTACGAGAATTGAGAGAATTTCTACTAACTTATGAAATGCCACATGGCTATTGAATGATATTGTTATGCTTTGCTTTACATAGTTGCTTACTTCATTTGATATCTGTTTTACAACTGTGCTGCAGCAATGGTTTTATAAAATAAAATTAAATGTATTTGTTAATGTGAACACTTTCTGTCAACAGATCTATTAAATAATAATTTTATGATCCACATTCTTCAAAAAGGAGCACTTGGAAAGGAAAGAACAATAAGAAGGGACTAATAACAGTAACTACATACATCATTTTCTTTTTAAGTACTTGGTAATTTTTTTGTAGAATAAGTTGTGGTGCACCACTTTAATTACATAGACATTAAGATGTGAATATACATTTCCCTTATCTGCATTGTTGTCTTTAGTGTACTATTTTTTCTGCTTGTGGGTTTGTCGTGTTTAGATATAAGTTATTGCATTTGCTGCTGCTGTTTGCCAGGCATAGTGCTACTGAATTTAACTTTGTATTACTCTGTTAAGCCGGTTTTACTACTAATTTATTTTTCTTATTTGCTGCACATTGCCTTATATTAGTTGTAATGTTGCATTTGCTTTGCTAATTTATATACATTGCTGCTTGCTTTGCCAATTTGCATTTTTTGTCATTGCTGTTTGTGTTAATTGTTTTGTGCTGCTGCACTGCCTTGTCCCTTAGTTTAGCATCTGAGCTCAGTAGATTTAAGTTAGCTTAAGATGGGGTAGGCTATATAAGAGAATGAGTTGTGATGAATTGGAAGTAATGCATTGACAAGGTATAAAAAAAGGTGAAATAAGAGGAAATATCTATGAAATGAAGTTTTGGGTTGGACTGCAGTATCAAATGTCACATTGAAAACAAACCCTGTCTGGTCCTTTTGTGTTATTCCACTATGTGTCTGTGTACCTTGTGTATTTGTGTTCTTCCTGTCTTTATGTGTTTATCTGATAAGACTTATGTTGTAGAATTTTTCTAATACTCAGCTACATTCACTATGATGAGGAATTCTGTTATCCTCAAATATAATTTGCATTTATAATATGTTATTTACTTTGAAAACATGTTTAGACATTTATTCTCTTTTGTTTTTATGCTCACGTGTGAAGATGATGTTTCAGAAGATATTCTGACCTTTTATGTATTTACTTATGTCATAATTCCTGTAACACTGATGTATATGTTTATTTCTATTCTTTTGTAATGCCTGTGTTACTACAAATGTTATCTGTACTGTTATGTTCTTTAATGATGAATTTTGTACCTTTGTAATTGTATTCTTATGTTGTAAATTTATAATTGTATAGACACCAGTTCTTCAAATTAAGCTTCATTTTAGTGCACACGTTTCTGTTGGTAGTAATATATGCACAGTATGTAAGAAGTTGGGACTGTTAGTGCCTGCACGTGTGTTAATAATTCAGCAAAGGACTGGTTAACAGCATTGCTGGTTCTATGGACAATTCCAAAACTTTGTGAGAGCGTAAGTGGTGGTTATGGACTTGCTATATTATCTGCAAGACTCTTCGATGGTGATTGTGCACCTGCACAGTCGCAACAGATGACTGCTGGCCATCTCTACAAGGACTGCAGTGGTTCAGCACCTTTGATGACCCACCAATACAATTATTTCTACAAGGACTGCAGGAGGTCTGCATCACTGGTGGCCCACCAATACCATAATCTTTACCAGGACTGCAGTGGGTCTGCTCTGTGATGACCTACTTACCAATATTCCTCAAAACTTCGACTGACTCTGCTGTGGGTTTGCTCTGTTGTCGCCCATTACCTGTCTGCATGTCAGGAGTCAGCACTGTATTTCTGTTGGAAGGACACAACTACTTCTTGAAGACTGCATGGAAAACCACTACTTCTGTGTGCATTTTCTTTTACTGCTCAGACTTCGAGAAAAAAAAAATTGCAATTTTACTGTAATGAATAATCAGGACTCCCTTTATGGACTGTGAGAAAATTATAGCTTTTGACCAGCATTGTATCAATAAGTGTGTGCATTTGATTTCTTTGGTATTGTAATTATGAAAAATTTCTTCAAATCTCTATTGGCCACTGCCCAAAACAATTTGTAAATTTTTTTGTGGGGAGCATCAGGGCTATGTTAGTAGGCAGTTTAGGTTCTTATATTGGTAACGCCACCGCCACGTAGCACTCTGTATGACAATCACTGGCTGTGCTGTGTGCTGTCCGTGGCTGGGTGGCATTGTTGGATTTTGCTATTGTAGTGTTGGGCAGTTGGCTGTTAACAGCATGTAGCGTTGCGCTGTTGGAGGTGAGCCGCCAGCAGTGGTGGATGTGGGGAGAGAGATGACGGAGTTTTGAGAGCGGACGATCTGGACGTGTGTCCATCAGAAAGAGTAAATTTGTAATACTGTATATCATGAGCTGATATTGTATATATATATATATATATATATATATATATAATGACTTTTTGAACACTATTAAGCTAAATACATTGTTTGTACTTTATCAAAATCTTTCATTTGCTAACTATGCCTATCAGTAGTTAGTGCCTTCAGTAGTTAGAATCTTTTATTTAGCTGGCAGTATTGGCGCTCGCTGTATTGCAGTAGTTCGAGTAACGAAGATTTTTGTGAGGTAAGTTATTCATGAAAGGTATACGTTATTGTTAGTCAGGGCCATTCTTTTGTAGGGATTTTTGGAAGTCAGATTGCGTTGCGCTTAAAGTATTGTGTGTCAGTTTAGTGTTGATCAGAATAGGTAAAGAGCGAAATGTCTGAGTAGGTCCAGTTCTGCTCAGCTGTTTGAAAATGAAATAACGTAAGATGTTTATCAGCACAGTAATTCATTAATTTTTCTAAGGGACGTTGCACATTTTTCGTTACTTTTGTCGCACGATTTGGAAGATTTAACAATAGTGTCTTCTCTCACTCTATTCGACGACTGTTCTATCTACTGATACACGTTTTTTAATTGTAAGTCGTTTTAATGACCACTTCGACGTGAACTGATGGGTTTAATCCTCCATTCATTTGTTCCATTTCTCCCACACATAGACTTTAAATGGTTTATTCACTAAGACACAACAGGTTACAGTTCTGAATAATTTCTCCCAGAATAACAGCAAGTTCTGTATATCTCTGTCTCAGTTTCTCTTTCACATAATTTTTCAAATGACTATTAATAATTTAGTGCAAGAGGAGAACTCTCCTTCAAGAAAGGAAATGTCTTCTCTCGCACACTCTGTTAACATATAACTTCGTACTAGCCTCGTCCAACCAGACCCTTGTCATGGACAACCGGCGATACTTCAGAAGATTTTGGCATTGTTTTATCCTTGAAAATTATCATAGTATTAACTTTTCTACCGCCAGTGTAGCGCATTTTTTCGTGTCCACTTAATAATTACAGTTTTAGCATCTTTCATGGCAACACTATTCTGTTACTCAGCATATCTGATGTCAGAAGGGTTTCGTCAGTACTCGATATTTGGCGTAGTTCCACTCTGATTTTTCTATGATCTTTCACAACAAAGCGATGGAAAGATATTTTCTTATCATGCTAAAGTGGCATTTTCTGAGATATTTTGGTTTTGGTTTCCTTGACTCTTCATAAACCTGTAACACCAATCAACTCCACCCTCAAAGTCTTTTACGTTCCACTGTAGCGCTGGCTTACGAGCGTGTATTTGAATGATTTTTTAAATTCCGTTGCCATTTTGATGGTGTCGTTGAATCTATTTCAATACGTCATCTTCTAGTTTTGGCCATTTTGCATTCTGTCCTCTATTTGCACATGCAGTCTTCCTCACTAATTCTTTACTAGCCTGCAAATCGCAAAAGGTTATTTCTGTTGATTGAGGGCCGAAATACCGCTCAGCTGCTCTGTTTCCAAGTTCTTTTGCATATGCTTTCAGTTTGTAGCCCATATCATATAAATACCTTTATTTTTTCCACTAATAAACTAACTGCTAACAAAAATATCGTATCGAGAATGAGATTTTCACTCTGATATGAAACTTCCTTGCAGATTAAAACTGACTGCCGGACCGAGACTCGAACTCGGGATCTTTGCCTTTCGCGGGCATGTGCTCTACCATCTGAGCTACTCCGCTGCAGAGTGAAAATCTCATTCTGGAAACATCCTCCAGGCTGTGGCTAAGCCATGTCTAAGCAATATCCTTTTTTCAGGGGTGCTAGTTCTGCAAGGTTCGCAGGAGAGCTTCTGTAAAGTTTGGAAGGCAGGAGACGAGGTACTGGCAGAAGTAAAGCTGTGAGGACGGGGCGTGAGTCGTGCCTTGGTAGCTCAGATGGTAGAGCACTTGCCCGCGAAAGGAAAAGGTCCCGAGTTCGAGTCTCGGTCCGGCACACAGTTTTAAACTGCCAGGAAGTTTCAAAATTATTGTACTTTTACCAATAACAAATCATTTTCAGTTCAAGTTCACTGGTACTGTAGACTGCAATGACTGATCATAGGATACTCAGAGTTCTGGATTTGTGATGGCAGAGCGGAAGGATAGAGTGTTAGCAAGCTTGTGAATCCCCACAACTCATGTTCGTTGCATTGATGCATCGCTTCTCCCAGGTGAATCCAATGTTGCCAGACAGAGATAGGTAACCCGCGGCGTCGTATATGTGGGACTTAACATCTGAGGTCATCAGTCCCCTAAACATAGAACTACTTAAACCTAATTAACCTAAGGGCATCACACACATCCATGCCTGAGGCGGGATTCGAATCTGCCACCGTAGCAGCAGCGCAGTTCCGCAGTGAAGCGCCTAGAACCGCTCGGCCACAACGGCTGGCAGACGTTTCCATTTTGCCCAAGATTTATTGTTGCAAGAGTGCATATGGAGTACGTCAAATAATTACATTTACAGATCAATAGCACAATCAATTAGGATGTACCAGGTATCGATCCATTCTGAAATACTCAGATTAGTACGTCGTACGGCCTGCAAGGGCGGCAATGCAGGCGTTGACTCTGACGTCCAGTCGATCGTACAGTTGGTGAATACTTTCCTGGGATACGTTATGCCACGCCTGCACATAATTATGTAAGAGTATTGGGCTGATGAATCTCACGAGTCCTTCTCGCCCAATCATATCCCAAACTTTCTCGATTGGAGACAAATCCCGAGATCTTGCTAATCAGGGAAGTTGCTGCACGTCTTGCAGAGCGCGTTGAGTTTCACGGACAATGTGGGCGAGCACTATCCTGTTGGAGCAACAGATTGTCTTCTTGTTGCAAAACGGCTAAAGACCGAGCGTAACGATATTGTGAATGTACCTAGTTCTGGTTAGCGTCCCTTCCAGGAATACCAGAGGTGAACGAGAGTTGTAGCTTATCGCACCCGTGACCTTAAGGTCTAGGGTGGGGCCTGTATGTCTTGGACAGGTGCAGTCTATGAGACAGCGCTCAACAGTTCTACGCCGTACGCGCGAGCGAACACAACTTGCGTGCAGCCAGAATCTGCTTTCGTCACCGAAGACCACGGCGCGCCATTCCACCTTCAAGTGATCCTCTGATGGAACGAGTCGAACCGTGCACGTCGATGCTGCGGCGTGAGTGGAAGACAGGCTAGAGGTGTGGATGCAGATAGTCCCACTGCTAAAAACCGATTCGTAATAGTTCGTGTTGACATGTCCGGATTCACAAGCTCTCTTATCTTTGGTGCGGTAGCTGTACGATCTGCCGTTGCTGGCTTTACTATACGACGATACTGGAGGGTGTCTCTGCTGCAGGGACGTCCACAACCTCCTTTACGGCCATGAGAATGTTCACGTGGCCACTGATACAAGAATCGTTGCACAACTGACGCAGCATGTTAAACTTGTGTGGCAGTTCTTCTCCACTCGGAGAACTACAATATGATCCCTTTAAAACTCACTCAGTTGGCTGTAAGAAGTACGAGTGTGTCTCCGTGGCATGGTTGCTCCACACATTTGCATCACACTGAGCCTCCTGGCTGTAAGCATTTCCTATACTCTGGTGGCTATGCCACTACGCTATCTGTTGGTGGACGACGTAGAAACCATTATTAGTACTTCTACTATACCCCAGGTGGCACATGCTGTAATCGGATCAAAAGCGTCATATTTCCCGGTGTACTAATTTTTTCTTCCGGTAGTCGATTTATTTATCGGTGCACGCAAATCACATCTACCGATATCTCTCTCGTTCGGACATTTCCTTTGTGGTGCGTCGTTTTTTGGTGTTGATAACATTTCCGGAAAAATGGTTGATTTAATGAAGAGAACGGGCTTTACAAATTGAGCACGTCAATAGCGCGCTGGTCCACCTTTCACCCTTAGACAAGCAGTTATTTGGCTTGTCATTGATTGAGCTGTTGGATAAACTCCCTAGAGACATCGCACAAAATTCTGTCCAGTTTGAGCATTAGGTTGTCAAAGCTTCGAGCTGGTTGGGGGGTCTTGTCTGTAATGCTCCAAACGTTCTCAGTTGGGGAGAGATCCGGTGACTTTGCTAGACAAGGTACTGTTTAGCAAGCACTAAGTGAAGCTGTAGAAACTCTCGCCGTTTGCGGGCTGGCATTTTGGTGTTGAAATGTTAGCCCAGTATGGATTCTACATCTACATCTACATCTACATCCATACTCCGCAAGCCACCTGACAATGTGTGGCGGAGGGTACCTTGAGTACCTCTATCGGTTCTCCCCTCTATTACAGTCTCGTATTGTTCGTGGAAAGAAGGATTGTCGGTATGCTTCTGTGTGGGCTCTAATCTCTCTGATTTTGTCCTCATGGTCTCTTCGCGAGATATACGTAGGAGGGAGCAATATACTGCTTGACTCTTCGGTGAAGTTATGTTGTCGAAACTTTAACAAAAGCCCGTACCGAGTTACTGAGCGTCTCTCCTGCAGAGTCTTCCACTGGAGTTTATCTATCATCTACGTAACGCTTTCGGTATTACTAAATGATCCTGTAACGAAGCGTGCTGCTCTCCGTAGGATCTTCTCTATCTCTTCTATCAACCCTATCTGGTACGGATCCCACACTGCTGAGCAGTATTCAAACAGTGGGCGAACAAGGAAACTATGGAAGGCAACAAAACGGGGCATAGGATATCGTCCGCGTACCGCTGTTCAGCGTGGGTCCCGTGAATGACAATCAGGCACTTATTCACTGCTTATTGGGACCCTTTTAGAAGCGGGACTCGTTGCTGAAGATAATTCTCCTCGAGTCAGTGAGATTTCGGGTCGAATGTGCCAGACACCACTGCAAACGGGCTTAATGGTATGCAGAGATCAACTGGATTAGCATGTGAACCTGGGATCGATGATAATGATGAATCCGGGGCTCTGAGTGGCACTCTGGCGATTGCTCGATCCTCACGTTCTGTCATTTCTCTGTGTCGATCGCTTCCTTCTTGACACTGAGTTCGGCTGTCGTTCAACCATTCGCACTAATATCGTCGACCAGTGCAAACACTCCTTTTAAGATGTCAACCGACTCGCTGATTTCTGTAACCGGCTTCTTTGAGGCCAGTTACACTTCTCCTAAATACTGAGGTCTGCGTATATTTTTCACGCGTCTGTCTGCGTGACGTAGTTATTGTCCAGCTGAGTACACGGAATTAAATTCGCGAAGGCTTTATGCCTTGGTATCGACAAGCCCCCTGTTTACTACTATTACCAGCTGTGTGATGAAACTGCGTGGTAGTGTCACGCATTAATCCATCGGCCGCAAAAAATTACAATTTTGCTTTTTCCGTCGGTACCTGTGCGAATACAGTAGTGCGTTGTTTTTGTTGCCTTGTGCGTGTGTGTGTGTGTGTGTGTGTGTGTGTGTGTGTGTGTGTGTGTGCGTGAGGGGCAGTGCAATGAGTGCTAGTTCCATATTGACAGCGTCCTCTTCAACTTCTTGCAAAGCTCTCGCGGCAGAAGCGGAATGGCCACCGTACGTGGCGGTGTGGCTCGCAGCAAACATAGCGGTCATTGCAGTAGCTGGCAAAGAATTCTTTCCGCGTTCTGGACTGCTAGCGGGCTGTGGACACTTAAGAGTTCGTGGCTACTGCCCACCACTGTAGTGCAAGTCCACTGCAGCGATGCAAAGACGTCTAAGGGAGACGAGGGGGCAGCGTATGGCACAGAGTTCGCTGATCCAGAGTTTTCTGAAGCACTGAAATTCCAGTCGACAGTAACAGAAATTTCGGTAGAATGTTCTTTGCAAAAGCGGGGCGTCCAATCAGCAATCTTCAGCAACGCTAACAGAGAAGCATTTAAAAGTAGAGTGGATGAGAAGAGGTGCATGCGTTAGTACTAAACGGAAGAGAAATTACTTCAAATAATTAGGAAGAATTTCAAATTACAGAAAGTTGCAATGTGAGACTGGAGGAAAGAAATTGAAGACCTCAGCTGTAAACAAAGGTAAATCAAATGGTTCAAATGGCTCTGAATACTATGGGACTTAACATCTGTGGTCATCAGTCCCCTAGAACTTAGAACTACTTAAACCTAACTAACCTAAGGACATCACATACATCCATGCCCGAGGCAGGATTCGAACCTGTGACCGTAGCGGTCGCGCGGTTCCAGACTTTAGCGCCTAGAACCGCTCGGCCACTCCGGCCGGCAAAGATAAATCGGAAGTTTGTGGTAAGTTCCTACGGGACCAAACTGCTGAGGTCATCAGTCCCTAGGCTTACACTCTACTAAACCTAACTTACGGTAAGGACAACACACACACACGAACACACACACACACACACACACACACAAGCTCGAGGGAGGACTCGAACCTCCGACGGAGCCGTGCGAACCGTAGCAAGGCGCCCTAGACCACACGGCTGCACAGCGCGGCGACGAAGCTAAGGGACGGTCGATGACAGAGTTATTGAATGTGAAACATGGTAAGTGATGTACTTTATTATACTAACTGATAATTCCCCTATAAACATGGAAAAGGGAGCTCTGTTTCTAATTCCAGATTCTCGCCAGCAGAAACACTGACAGACTGCATAGTGGTAAGTATCGAAAACAAAGTCGCCAGCAGTAGTAACGGGCGTGGTATTCGTGCCCGGAAAATGGTTTTTGGGGATTATTTCTACGAATCGCATGATGACGTGGGCAACCATAACTCAGATAAGGGTCCCGAATTTGTTCCTGAACGCAAATGTGCATCAAAACCTTTGCTAATCAGGTAAATGTCAAAATTTATTTGAGCAAGTAATAAATGTTGAGTCATGCCCCATAGCATTATCTACATGGGTTTACGTGGTTCAAATGGCTCTGAGCACTATGGGACTTAACATCTGAAGTCATCAGTCCCCTAGAACTTAGAACCACTTAAACCTAACTAACCTAAGAACGTCACACACATCCATGCCCGAGGCAGGATTCGAACCTGCGACCAGGATCCGGACTGAAGAGCCTAGAACCGCTCGGCCGCACGGCTGGCTGGGTTTACGCGACAGGGGTAGACATGTTAAGGGACAGTCTTAACATTATTTAAGTGCTGTAGTAAGCTGTTTACTAAAATTAATTTTACATTGTGTTTAATTATAGACGAACTATCCCAGAAACCCAGCATTGCCGGGATATACATTTTGCCAATTTTCTATTAGAAACTAAACCTAACATGAACCGGTACTTCTGCAGCGTACTTCCTGTGCGGTGATCCTGGACGGTTTCTGTGTGCCACGTGCAGATGCTTCACGTATCTACAACGCGATTTTTTAAAAAACTCTTCATATCTCTGTAGACGGCTACTGTCTATGCCTACAGCGGTTTCCACTTCTAGTTGAAATCTGTCAAAAGCGCTGACAGGCGTCACGATTTCCAACGTGACAGGACTGTGGAAGTGTGTTAGTAGTAAAGACTAAATGTATTAAACTCCATGCGTTATGAAGCATTTTTTCACGCATCTCACCGTTTGTAACATCAGACCTCTTGAACTATATTTCATACAAATTCTGTTTGTAGGTACATTCAGTGCATGTCGGCAAACGTGTCGTTCCTGAAGAGGGGAAGTAGCCTTTTCAGTAGTTGCAGAGGCAACAGATTGATTGATCTGGCCTTGTAATATCAACCAAAACGGCCTTGCTGTGCTGGTACTGCGAACGGCTGAAAGCAAGGGGAAACGAGAGCCGTAATTTTTCCCGAGGGCATGCAGCTGTACTGTGTGGTTAATTGATGATGGTGACCCTTGGGTAAAATATTCCAGAGGTAAAATACTCCCCCAATAGGATCTCCGGACCGGGACTACTCGGGAAATGGTCGTTATCGGGAGAAAGAAAACTGGCGTTCTACGGATCGGAGCATGGAACGTCAGATCGCTTAATAGGTCTGGTAGGTTAGAAAACCCAAAAAGGGAAATCGATAGATAAACGTTAGATATAGCGGGAATTAGTGAAGGTCGGTGGCAGGAGGAACAAGACTTCTGTTCAAGTGAATACAGGGCTACAAATACAAAATCAAATGAGGCTAATGCAGGAATAGGTTTAACAATGAATATAAAAATAGGAAAGCGGTTAAGCTACTTTGAACAGCATAGTGAACTCATCATTGCAGCAAATATAGACACGAATCCCAGTTCTACCACAGTAGCACAAGTTTATACGCCAACTAGCTCCGCAGATGAATAGATTGAAGAAATGTATGATGCGATAAAAGAAATTATTCAGATGGTTAAGGGAGACGAAAATTTAATAGTTGTGGGCGACTAGAACTCAATTGTAGGAAAAGAAAGAGAAGGAAAAGTAGTGGGTGAATACGGACATGGGGTGAGGAATGAAAGAGGAAGCCGCCTGGTAGAATTTTGCACAGAGCGTTACTTAATCACAGCTAACACTTGGTTTAAGAATCATGAAAGAAGGTTGTATACGTGAAAGATGCCTGGAGACACTGGAAGGTTTCAGACAAGGTATATAACGGGTAGACAGATTTAGGAACCAGGTTTTAAATTTTAAGACATTTCCAGGGGCAGATGTGGAGTCTGACCATAATTTATTTGTTATGAACTGTAGATGTAAACTGAAGAAACTGCAAAAAGGTGGGAATTTAAGGAGATGGGGCCTGGATAAAGTGAACGAACCAGAGATTATAGAGAGTTTCAGAGATAGGATTAGGGAACGGTTCACAAGGACGGAGGAAAGAAATACAGTAGAAGAACAGATAGCTTTGAGAGATGAGATAGTGAAGGCAGCAACGATCAAATAGGTAAAAAGAAGAGGGCTAGAAGAAATCCTTCGGTGAAAGAAGAGATATTGAATTTAACTGATGAAAGGAGAAAAATATAAAAATGCAGTAAATGAAGCAGGGTAAAAGGAATACAAACGTCTCAAAATTGAAATCGGCAGGAAGTGCAAAATGGCTAAGCAGGGTTGGTTAGAGTACAAATGTGAGGATGTAGAAGCATGTGTCATTAGAGGTAACATAGATACTGCCTACAGGAAAATTAAAGAGACCTTCGGAGAAAAGATGACCACCTGTATGAATATCAAGAGCTCAGATGGAAAACCAGTTCTTAGCAAAGAAGGGAAAGCAGAAAGGTGGAAGGGGTATATTGGGAGTCTATACAATAACGATGTACATGAGAGCAATATTATGAGAATGCAAGACGACCTAGATGAAGATGAAATCGGAGATATGATACTGTGTGAAGAGTTTGAATCGAAAGAAGGCTCCTGGAGTAGACAACATTCCATGAGAACTACTGGTAGCCTTGGGAGAGCCAGCCATGACAAAACTCTTCCATTTGGTGAACGAGATGTACGAGACAGGCGAAATACGCTCAAACTTCAAGAAGAATGTAATAATTCCAATCCCAAAGAAAGAAGATGTTGACAGATGTGAAAATTACCGAACTATCGTCCGTCTCGATAGCTGAGTGGTCCGCGCGGCAGAATACCAAGAAAAGGGGCCCGGGTTCGATTCCTGTCTGCGTTGGAGATTTTCTCTGCTCAGGGACTGGGTGTTGTGTTGTTTTCATCATCCTCATCTCATCCCCATGGACACGCAAGTCACCGAAGTGGTATCAACTAAAAAGACTTGCACCAGGCGGCGGATCTACCCCACGGGAGACCCTGGCCACCCGACATTTCATTTCACCGAACTATTAGTTTACTAAGTCATAGGTGTAAAACACTAACATGAATTCTGTACAAACGAATGAAAAACCTGGTAGAAGCCGACCTTTGGAAGATTAGTCCGTATTCCGTAGAAATATATGAACACACGAGTCAATACTGACCCTACGAGTTATCTTAGAAGATAGGTTAAGAAAAGGCAAACCTATGTTTACAGCATTTGTAGACTTAGAGAGAGCTTTTGAAAATGTTGACTGGAATACTCTCTTAGAAATTCCGAAGGTAGCAGGGTTAAAATGCAGGGAGGGAAAGGATGTTTACAACTTCTGCAGAGACCAGACGGCAGTAATGAGAGTCGAGGGACATGAAAGACAAGCAGTGGTTGAGAAGGGAGTGAGACTGGGTTGTAGCCCATCACCGATCTTATTCAGTCTGTACATTGAACAAGCAGCAAAGGAAACCAAAGTACAATTTAGAGTAGGAACTGAACATCAGGGAAAAAAGTAACGCTTTGAAGTTTGCCGGCGACTTTGTAAATCTGTCAGAGACTCCAAAGGACTTGGAAGAGCATTTGAATGGAATGGACAGTCTGTTGAGAAAAGCATATAAGACGAACATCAACAAAAGCAAAACAAGTATAATGAAATGTAGTCGAATTAAATCAGGTGATGCTGAGGGAATTAGGTTAGGAAATGAGACACTTAAAGCAGTAAATGAGTTTTGCTGTTTGGGGAGTAAGGTAACTGATAATGGTCGAAGTAGAGAGGATATAACAAGTAGATTGGCAATGGCAAGGAAAGCGTTTCTGAAGAAAAGAAATTTGTTAACATCGAGAATAGATTTAAGTGTAAGGAACTCTTTTCTGAAAGAATGTGTTCGGAGTGTAGCCATGTATGGAAGCGAAACATGGACGATAAAGAGTTAACACAAGAAGAGAATAGAACCTTTTGAAATGTGTTGCTACAGAAGAATGGTGATGATTAGATGGGTAGATCGCTTAGTTAATGTGGAGGTACTGAACAGAATTGGGAGAAGAGGAATTCGTGGCGCAACCCCACTGAAAGAAGGGACTGATTGGTAGGACACGTTCTGAGGCATCAAGGGATCACCAAATTAGTACTGGATGGAATCGTGGAGGGTAAAAATCGTAGAGGGAGACCAAGAGATGAATACAGTAAGCTGATTCAGAAGGATGTAGGTTGCTGTAGTTATTCAGAGACGAGGCTTGTACAGGATACATGGACAGCTGCATCAGACCAGTCTCTGGACTGAAGACCAACAATAACAGCATATCAATATCGTTTGCGAAATATATTGCGGTTACAGTTACGTAGCAGAGAAGTAATACATTTAAATTTCATGTATGATCCCAGATTCTCACCCACCTGACTGTTTGTGAGGCTATATCTCCTGAATTCTGTGTTATAGAATGACATAGTATTGTAGTAACATTCAGCATCATATGTGGATACTGTTTGTAAAACTTATTGCAACTAGGGTTTGAAACCTGGTGGTAGTCAAGGGAAGGCAGGATTCGCTTACGATTGTGAACGGGGCCGTAATCACTTACTGTTGGTTGCCTTTTAGAATTACACAAATTATTTTAAACCAGTAATTCCAGACTCGATAATAAATAAAATTACCACACATTATTCATGAAGGAATAAACAACAGTGTAAATAACAGTGTTTTCAGTGAGTTACAATTTAGCAAATCACCATTAAATACAGATACAACAGGTAAAGTTTTAAAAGCGATCCACTGTGATCAGGGTGGAAGGCCTTACACGCCAGCAATGGCAATAAATTAAGAATTTGTTTAAAACTCGCTGCAACTTACAGATTAGAGGTATTGAAATATTAAAGGCAGGTCGCCACAAACACAGCAGACGGCATCAGACGCCAGGAATGGCAGTAAATAAGGTTCTAAAGCAGGGGCGGTCAGGAATCCTGCACATGTGCACACAGGGGCAAGCAAGCCACCCGCTTATATCCCATCCCCACCATACCTTCTGTCCGCTCCTTCCTCTGTAATGCGTTTTGTTTCCTAGCTTGCTTTATTGAGTGAATGAATAAGGTTAGTAGGAGTGCTTGAAAGAAATCATGGTTTGAAAGAGTACCTATTACCTACGATACGTTTTATTTAATTATCAGAGGTGGAGTTTACAATACGTTTAATATCTGGAACAAAATTTCAACATACAGACAAACACAAACAGTTACGTAAATTTTCATCACTGATGTTTGCTCTTAACCGAGACTTATTAATTCAGCAAATGGTTTTCCAGCTGTCGCTATATTAAGCGCAGTCTTATAACTTGCACATACCGCTGGGCTATTACTGTTGTCGTCCTGAAAACTTGAAAACAGTGCTCCATAAAATGTTAAATCAGTTAGATGAGAGACATGACGAGAGAAAATCGCAGATCTCTCGTGACAACAGCAACTAGGACAAATTCAAATGGCTCTGAGCACTATGGGACTTAACTGCTGTGGTCATCAGTCCCCTAGAACTTAGAACTACTTAAACCTAACTAACCTAAGGACATCACACACATCCATGCCCGAGGCAGGATTCGAACCTGAGACCATAGCGGTCGCGCGGTTCCAGACTGTAGTGCCTAGAACCGCTCGGCCACTCCGGCCGACCAACTACGACAGATTCATCTGGTATCGTCAGATCGCTCTTCTTAAGCTCAGTCAATTCCCCATCCGCTCAGAATCCGACAATAAATTGTACTCGTCCTTGTGAAATTTATTATAATGGCCTTCAATACTAAACTTCCGTTGAACAACGAGAATACTGCCACATATTAAACATTTCGAATTTTCACGTTTTTGCACAAAGAAAAAATGATTCTCCCATTACTTTTTAAAAGATAGCAAATCTCCACTTCTCCGTTTCTTGAAATACAACGTTCACTACACAGTGCTCGCTTCGCATCAACGTCCGCAGCTTAGCCTGACACTACACTGCCGCAACCTGCCGGCTGTCGCCACAGCCCCGGTCGACGCCTGCACGCGAGCAGCACACGTGCAGCGCTGTGCGCTCATGAGCCGCGTGCAACGTTTGCCCGCCCCTGTTCTAAAGGCTTACTGCGTAAATACAAATACCAAATTAGAATTTTAAGGCAAGCGACCGCAATCACGGCTGAAGGCCTTACACGCCAAGAACGGCAATAAATTAAGAATTGTTTAAGAACTCGCTGCAATTTACAACTTAGGGTACTGAAATATTAAGGTAAGTCGCCACAAACACAGCAAAAGGCATCAGACGCCATGAATGGCAGTAAAAAGGTTTTAAGGCTTACTGCTAAAATACAAATATCAGTCAAATTAGAATAATAAGGCAAATGACCACAATCACGGCTTAAGTCCTAACACGCCAGGAACGATAATAATATAAAAGAAATGGGAACCTGCTGTAAAACAGCAAATACAATAGCAAAAGTTAATTAAAAAAACAAGCAATTGATAAAGACGGTGCTCCAGGAATCGACCTCTGAGAAGGTCTGGCAGCAAACACTTTCGCGAGTGATGAGATAGGCAGCCAAGAGTTGCATTCACTTCTCAAGATGGTAACTCAGACGCGTGGCAGTCTAACGAATGGCTAATGATAATATTTCTGAGGCTACCTGACGTCCGATAAACCAAATGCAAAGATGGAACAATACACCAAAGCTGGAACCGGCGGTCTGCACTACGTCCAGAATACTGTGTTTAGAACCCCCGTAACGAGAAAGGAATCATTACCACCAGAGTAGAGGAATCACCAACCGGCCTACAATCAAGAAAGCCTTACCGGACAGCAGCGGCAAGGCGAGGAAATGCACACTGCCGTTACATACACTAACCCTCAGGGCACGTAACTGGGGCGTTAGCGGCCACCAGGCAAGAAAAATTACCGCTGCTTGAAATTAACAAATTGTAACAAGTTGAAGGCACTAAATGGTAATAAGAAGTCGAGGAAAGCTAATCAGATCCGCCTTCCCCAAGCACTCTACTCGCTGCTCTTCGCGTCGGCGACACTAAGAGCATCAACACGAACCCAAATCACTAGAGAATCACGAGATATCACACTGGTGGAGGTTTCTCTACTTGGATTGAAATGCACTCACTTAAAGCTTGGTGGATCCGGTTTACGACGAAGTCGTGCACCTCGTGACCACAGCCCTTCCATCTGGCAGTCCATGCGTGCCGCCAGCAGTCCTGGCGTGTCAACGCACTGCGTGGACCTGGCTTCTCCTCAGTTCCTAACCGAACTCGCCACTCACGCGACCCAGAAAAACAACAACATCGCCCCAAAGATAGGGCAACAGTTACTACATATCGATGATTGTTGCTGCTGCCACTAGCGGACAGGCAACGCTTGAGAAACCGAGTGGTGCCAGTCAACACGAGAAGAAGACAAACAACCGCAACCATGCCAACTAAAAGACACCGTCTGGCTTCCAACAGAGGGCGGAAACCTACAAACAGTACCAACGCGAGCCGCAGCACGGCTCAGGATTAGTACCAAAGAAGTACATAATAAATTTAAACGTCACGCACAATGCGACAGTTTTTCATGCATCTTAGTGTTTATTAATGCCATATCTCCGGAACTATGAGTGGTACCGAGATACAGTTTTGTACATGCATTAGTGGCATACGTGGACACTGTCTGCGAAATTTATTGCAAATAGAGTTAGTTAGCACAGAAGTAATAAGTTGAAAAGTTATACGTGATGCGGTAGTTTTTCATACATTTTGTTATTTATGACTTTATACTTCCTGAACTATGATAGGTAGGTGGTTCTTACCGCTACAGCAATTGTTGCTTGACAGTAAGGGACACGTGTATCAAGTTTAGTTGAAGTCAGTCCAGTAGTTTAGGAGGAGATGTCGAACTCTCAAACACGCTCACACACACGCACATGCACACACACACACACACACACACACACACACACACACACATTCGTACGTACACGCATTTTTATAATGTGTACTGATTTTGTAGGTTTCTATTTTTGATTATTGCCAAAATTATTAGTACAATTCGGACATCTTAAATTTCTATTTCTTAGGGGTTTCGCAGTAATGTTAATTCGTCCAACAAGTAAACTGTAATAAGTCAATGCTAACCCATCTTAAGTGCACTCACTTTGCAAGTCAATAATGTTGCGTACTCGTTGAAGAATTTTTAAGACTAAAATTGTAAGTATAATTATCGTTTTAAATATATATCGCTGCTGTAATTATGTTTGATGAAAATGACTTACCTGAACAAAAAGATTGCACTGCATTTACTTAAATTATCTAATGGACGACATTTTATTGAAACTTTACTGCACATTTTCTAGAAACAACCAACTTGCGCCTTACTATTGTTTACAGCAGAGATCTCCATTGTGAAAACATAACACGGTACAAACACTGAAGTTTGAAAAGAATATTTGAGAAGGAATGATGGTCAAAGGGAGGTAAACATAAGGTAAGGTAAAGGAGAAATGTAGAAACATCCATAAACTCAGGACATGAGAGCCTGAACGATATATTGATTGACTATGTTGTTGTAGCTGTCTTCAGTCTGAAGACTGATTTGATGCTCCTCTCCATGCTGTTCTCTCTTACGCGAGCCTCTTCGACTACGAATAGCTATTGGAACCTATATCCTTCGGAATCTGCTTACTCTACTCATCTCTTAGTCTCCCTCTTCGATTTTTACACCTTCACACTTCCCTATGTTATTAAATTGGTGACCCTTGATATCTCAGTATGTGTCCTATCAACTGATACCTTCTTTTGGTCAAGTTGTACCACAAATTTCTTGTTTCCGCAATTCTATTCAGCAACTCCTCATTAGTTACGTGATCTACCCATCTAATCATCAACATACCTCTGTAGCACAACATTTAGAAAGCTTCTGTTCTCTTTTGGTGTAAACTACTTACGATCCATGTTTCACGTCCATAAATGGATACACTACAGAGAAACACTTTCAGAAAATACTTGCTAACCATTAAATCTATATTCGATGTTAACAAACTTCTTTAGAAATGCTTTCCTTGCCATTACAAATGTTCATTTTATATCCTCTGTACCTCGGGCATCATTAGTTATTTTGCTGCCTGAATAGCAAAACTCATTAACTACTTTAAGTATCCTGTTTCCTAATATAATTCCTTGATTTAATTTGACTATATTCAACTACCCTTGTTTTGCTTTTGTTGCTTTCTGTTGTTTTTATTTATTTTCCCTGAGTTTAAACACCTACTCTGAATTTTCTTTTGTTTACTTTCCTGCTTGTTCAGTAGACAGACTGAATAACATCTGCGATGAGCTACAAACCTGTCTCACTCCCTTCGCAACCACTGCTTCTCTTTCATGTCCCTCGACTGTTATTACTACTGTCTGGTCTGTGTAGAAGTTGTAAAAAGCCTTTCGCTCCCTGTATTTTAATCCTGCTACCTTCAGAATTTCTAAGAGAGTATTCCAGTCAGCACTGTCAAAAGCTTTCTGTAAGTCTACAAATGCCGTAAACATAGGTTTGCCTTTTCTTAACCTATCTTCTAAAATAAGTCGTAGGGTCATTATTGCCTCGCGTATTCCAATAGGAACACTTGACCATAAATTTGAATAACTAGAGGTCTATTATCTCTCACGTAAAGCGAGCGAGGTGGAACAGTGGTAAGATAATGTGCCCACATTTGGGAGGACGGTGGGTCGAAATTCTATCAGAAAAGGACACGGCCCATTTCCTTTCCCAATCCTGGCGTCTCCTCTGTCTCCAGTGCCTTTTTCGGTGGAGTGACATCAAACAATCATTTTTCTTCCTCTTTTCTGGTGCAATGATAGAGAGTGAATTTGTAATGTTTACAGGAAGATTAATTCTTAGATTTTTTAAGACAGCAGAAGTAGGAAACTGAAGAGGGAGAATGGAAAGCCCACAAAAAATATTGAAATCACAAAAATGCGTCGATGAATATTGGACGTGATGTAATGATCTTCAATATAAGATAACTGAGTAACTGAATGTAACCTCGAGAAAATGCGGAATTTTTTTTTGTGAAAGTGTGATTCGGATGGATGCAACTAGAATATGAAAAAAAAATCGAAAGTATCAATCAGGAAAAAATCCAAGTGAAAATTGTGCAAGAAACCAGAAATCACCTGAAAGGGGGAAGTTAGAAATAAAGGAATTACATACGTTGGCTGCATGTGGGCATTGATTTAACTCAATCGGGAGGACTGAAAATTTGTGCAGGACCAGGTTTAGAACCTTATTCGTGGTTATGTAATTCAACCAAAGTGAAGATTTGTATATTGCATCAGTAAGAGGACAAATGTCCGAATTGAAGTTTATAATAGTCTGTTTTCAGTCAAATTATAATTATAAAATTCCTATTTCCTTTAAAAACTGTGGTGAGATTGTAATTTTGATTTTCTAAGGAATTGAGTAGTACCATGGTTCAACACGTTTTGACATTATGTTTTAGAATTTTATACGCAAATTAAACCAAAAGGAATGTGGAGCAGCTTGGTCATGAGATCGTAACGACAACATTGTCATCATATGAAACATAGTGAAACAAACTGGAAATTAAGTAAAAAAACATTTATTGACTTGATCTACAGAAGTAACACGTTGAACAAAAAGTAAAAAAAAAAAAAAGATAAGGAATTCAAACCGGTGGTTGAACGACAGGGAAAGATAGAGAAAACAATAGTGTGCAATATCTTGCAAAGTAAGTGTCGAAATAATTAGAATCTAGATAAATCAGTAGAGCTGAAAAGAAGCTTTACAAGACAAAAATGAATTAAATGTTTTCCCACATAGTTTTTTTTTTTATTGTGAAGCAATCGCCTTTAAACACAGGAACAATATAGAACAGGAAAATAAATATATACCCTACACTCGCACAAATGCACACGTGTGTTAGTGTTTTAACATTTTACACACACTCAAGAGGAAACTACGGTACTGAATGATATCACTTATCAGATACGTTTCGGGAGTGCAAGAAGTCATAATTTTCACTGCATCTGATATTCGGTAAGTCGCTTCTGTGGACTTATACATACTGCTCTTGTGCCATGTGTCAGACTTGCTCTTACCTCTAAGTGGTAAGCTGATTTCGTACTGCAGATTATAACGTTATGTTATACATACTTCACGTGATGGTGGCTAATGATACTGTAATGACAAAGCGAAAAATAACGTGGGTCACAGCTAGAATTGTGATCTAATCCGTTTTCAAGCATAGAATTTCAGAAACGGAGTGTTCTGTTTCGCGCAGATGTTCGTATAACCGTTGTTTTTCTCACCATCGATGCGGTGCATAAAGGCCAGATTCAACTTGAATGAAAATGCTCTTCGTTGGTTCTGCACTCGTCCAGATTACTCAAGGCAATCCCATCACTTTTAATTAGTCGACGGGCAAAGGTGTTGCGCCCTCCAGCGTTTTACCTGGATTACTACGCCGGCGGGGTAACTGAAGCACTCTGTCTCTCCTGACGGCTGGCTCCCTCTCTGCACGCCAATACTGCGAAACGCAGCTTTTTTTTAATTGAACAGTCTTACGCACATACCCGAACAATGGCTGTTCCTCATTACATTTACAAATCCTGTCAAAGATCATTGATAAAAATAACACAGTTTTGGTCAACAAAATTTTTACTGTATCATTTACTTATTTTTTATTTATTTTCTTACATTCATGTTCATAGATTTACAAAAGGTTGTGTAGTCTTCTCTACATGGCAAATTATTCTATTCTCGAAATGTGTGCTGTCTGGAACTACGATGATGGCTTGTGAATCAAGGTGTAAACTATTTTTACTTGTAGTTTCGAAAGTGGAGAGCAGTTTATGTCACATATTGCAAAAATCGAGCATTCGATGCTCACGTGGTCGACCCACATCTGCTGGTACTAGGTCCACGACAGTATCATTACTTTAATTTACTCTCGTGATCACACTTATAATTGTGTAATTCTCTATTTCACTTCATTTACTACGTATGTAATCTCTAATTAACTTTATTCCTTGTCAGATGCAAATGCTCGCACTTTGTTTTCCAATTGATTACACTTTATTCTAGTTTGTCAACATAAATCGAAATGAAACTTTCTAACAGACTCAAATTATTTGCTGAATCGAGCCTCGAAGTCGCGACCTTTGCATTTAGCGGGCAGGTGCTCTACCTACTGAGCTACCCAAGCACGACGCACGATCCGTCCTCTTAGCTTTACTTCCTCCAGTAACTTTCCTCCTAGCCGCCAAGCTTTACAGAAGGTCTCTTGGGAAACTTGAAGGAAGAAAATATACTGCGGAGACCCTCGAACAGTGTAGATCATAACGTTAGATATACAACAATGAAGTTACACATAAAACCATTTACATACGAAATGATTACTCTAACCAGTCTTGAGAACATACGGTACTAATTACGGATCTGTGGCCTCAAAAAACTTTTTACAATTGAGTGAGTACTATGGCTCTCAGACATTCAGAGTTCTAATCAAAAACTGTGGCTCTAAGGTCTTTAAAAACACTTAAAACAGGACCTGAGCTCCACAGCCCAGTAAAATCTTACGTTAACAGGTTCAGGCTTCTTGCCACCTGATATTGTCAGGAAACATCTCATGATTAAAATAACACTAACATTAACATTAACATCACAGTCGAAATTCACTGAAAATGTTATTTATTAGTATAGTTAACCAGAGTTGGTAGAGATGCAATTAGGGTGCACTGCATGCAATTTTTCGTTAGTTTTTTTAAGAATCCGTTGATGCTAGCCGGAATTTTCTCTACACATTTAGAACAAGCATGCTTCTAAATCAACTGATGTGGTGGTATTGTAAGTCATTATACTCCCTGAGGCACATGATGGGTCTTCATCTTCCTCTTACTCTATTATTTACTTTCACTTCCAGTTTCAAATGTTCTGTTTATAATCCACATTTTTGTAGGATAGTCCTGAACAAGCAAGAATGACGAACATAATAAACATTTCATGACTTCACAAAGCATAATTTTTTCTAATTTCGCTCATAATAATTGCAAAACTCGTTATATCCACTATATGCCATATGTATACTGTTCTCCACATTGCCTCTTTATACTTTCACCAGTTCCTAGCGTTCATTAGCGGTATAATCGCTGTAAAATCTCTTAATTATCATCGCATAGACTTTCACGGGACGATATCCGCTTACCTTGCAATTAATGTATACAAAAAGGTACGTAGAAAACCCCGCGTCTTGTGATCTCAGACATACGCACTTCCTTGTAAACCGTGTTATCCATCATTTCGAGATATAAATCTTAACGCGACGCCATGTTTGAACAAACTTCATTATCAGCAATTACCTATACTAGCGTCCCCGGTTCTCGTAGCTGCAAATGCGTACGGCGCGTAAGCATCGTCTGATATTCCCAATTTTAGTGGTTGTCACAAATCGCAGCACCCAAAATTCCACCTAAGGCACCATGTGAAGCTCCTTAATATCCTAGTACGGAAACTGACACATGTCACTCGCAGCTTGTACATAATTTGCAGATACAGTCAACACGAGAATAATGAACAAACTTATGCAAATCTTACAGAACACATTTTGTGCTTTCGGGCGATATACATGGTTGGAAATCAAACACACAGTTCATACGCCGCCATCGCAGTATAGGAACTTTTATTGTTCGAAGATGTCCTGTTTCAACTGCATTATGCTAGTATCATTTGATCTTATGTTATGGAAGTGCCATGTTATCTTTAGTGCTACGACTTCTGTGTGCTTCATTTCCAAAATTTACAGATTAAATCCATACATATACAAACTTCAAACCGTAATTCCATATGCATGTGACGGCTTCCATTCGTCTGTTTCAAGCTCAAACCCTCTCTCCTAACAATCCCTCAATATCTTCCTCAGCATACGTTGCTCTACTGCTCAGCAGCATATGTCTTCTCACTCGTCGTGGTAATTTCACAAGACAAAGCTATGCAGTGTCCTTTGATGTAAACAGATCATCCCAAATATTCTTTCTTTCGGCCACAGCCTTAAAATATTCTCGTGGGCTGTTGCATTCCAATGTCAAATAAGTCGCCAAAAATGAGCAGTTCCTTCTTTTTACGTTCCGGACAGCATTCCTCCATGAAACCTCGTCGAAATTCATCACAATTTTGACACGTAAATGCTCAGACTCTCCTCGCTGCCACAGGTTCTCCACGTAGGCGTGCACACCAGAATTTAATGTTTGTACAACCATGACAGTAGCAAAATGGTGGCGAATTGATCGATCCAAATTCTTGGGCGAAGTCCTCCGATCTAATCAGAAAAGTAACTTACTTTCTGGATTCCAATATACTGTCTACGCACCACGTTCTCACCAATACTTGTTCTACTGTACTCAACTGACTCTCGCCCTTGTGTAGTGCAATGAATACTAACGTTTTCCTTACGCCTCGCACATGTAAACTTGGCCCAATTCTCATTGTTTTCCTGTCTCAAATTAGGCTCCACATTATCCAGACTAATTGCTGCCTCATTTTGCTTGTTGCGTCTTTCTTCAATCACCTTCATATCTTGCTTGATTTCATACCTCCAACAATGCTTTCCTCCCGCCCTTTACGTTGCGCATTTAAGACTGTAAATCCGCGGCGACGCTGCGTTGCTCTTCCGCTGCTGTTCCTAGTGCAGAATCTACTCGACGCAACCCCTCGACAACCTTCGCAAAAATTCCCTCATGGTCGTGAGAGCGTCACCCCATACTCTCCTCCTGCAAATAAGCATATCGTTCTTCACTATGCTTCCCATGTACCTCCTAAGTTCCCTAAAATTTCGAAAATCGTTCCACGGGTTGTACTTCCAAGTAGAGATGGGCAAAACTGTTCTTTTCAGAGATCGGATCAGAACTGTTCACTCCCTGAAATGAATTAGCTCTTATTCATGACTCACCACTCATTTACAATAGAAAATAAATGGAAGGCACATTGCCCTTTAATCTTGGTTTATTCCAGTACTATACCTGTATTTTGATCTTATTTGATCCTATTTTGAAGTAACACAGATAATGAGTAAGAATTTTGTATTGTTTATTGAAATTTCCACGATATGACAAAGTGTTTGATTATTGATTTATTTTGCACTATCGTGATTTTTTGGGTGATCAGAAAATGTTGTAACTTGAGATTTACATTAACAATATATTTGGCTATAATGTATTAAAATTTCATTAACCTCATACAAATACATCGCAAGCCATATATTTTTAAAGTTAACGTTTCCTTCCGAAGACGCCTAAAATCGCAAAATACCTACCAGAATAAGAAAAAAAATATAAATTTGACTGTAAAACGAAAGTGCTGCATATAGCCTTACGCAGAATAAAACAAGGAAAATATTGGTGTATCACATTTTGCGATACGTTTATCGGTTCGCTCGTAATTAAAGCATAAATTCGAATGTCCATAATAAAAATCCTATAGTAAGAGGAGTCGTCAGGAACCTAATCTGATCAGTTTAAACAAATAAAAATAAAATAAAAACAAATGATGTATACATAACATAATAATGTAATATACATAGCGGTCTTACTACGAAGAACAATATCCAGTAGAGACGAACTCCTATGCAGAAGCACTGAGTCGAGCAGGTCGAGCCGCGAGCTGTATTACTGCGCGAGCTAAGACCGCAGAGACCAGAGTGACACCTGAGTTGCTTTGCTCAACGCTCTGGCTAGAGTCAAGAACGGTGGGGTGAGCGTTGAGCGGGCGAGTTCCGAGGGTGGGGGGAGCGGTGAACTCACCTGCTCCGAGACAAATCGTCCGTTCCCTTGCGAGCAGGTTGTTGCAAGTAGTTCCTATGTTATCCGCTAGGTGGCTCTCTGTCCTGTTGCTCGCATCAACTGCCCAGAGGGCAGGACGTGCGACTGAAACAATCGCCGACAGAGTGCGATGCGAAGTTAAGCTGTGCCAGACACTGCACGCGGCAGACGACCCACAGAGACGGCACGGCATATGTGAAACACAAAATCCAATGGGGCACTGCACAATGCAGGCAGCCAAGGTAGAAGCAGGACAGAGACTGTGACCAGCAGAGGCGCTGCTGATATGCTCCGTCTCTCTCTCTCTCTCTCTCTCTCTCTTTCTCTCTCTCTCTCTCTCTCTCTGCCGTGGGAAACGTTTGGAGCTACCTTCTTTTTTTCTGAATCACTGATTGTTCACTCCTTTGAAAGATTCAACTCTATGAATTAGTTCAAGAGCGCATCCCCCATCTCTACTTCCAAGTCTATGCTAAATTTTCTAACATGGCACCTTGCCTCTCTAAATTGATACTCCGTTCTTCAATTTTGCCATTCCTGATGCTTTGTGCCTCTTGTCGCTTCGCGATATTTCCCCACAACTACATCCACATCTACAAACATACACTGCAAGCCGTCGTAGGAGGCGTGCCGGAGGGCATCCTGTACCACTACTGGTCATTTCCCCTCCTGTTCCACTTTCAAAATGAGCGACGGAAAAAGACTATCTGTACGCCTACGTATGAGCCCTAATTTCTCGTTTCTTATCTTCGTGGTCCTTACGCTCGATGTAGTTCAGCAGTCAGCTTCAAATGCCGGTTCTCTAAATTTTCTCAATCGTGTTTCACGAGAAGAACGCCGCCTTCCCTCCAGGAATTCTCATTTGAGTTACCGAAGCAGCTACACAACACTTAAGTTTCATTCTAACCTACCGGTAACAAATCTAACAGCCCTCCTCTGAATTGTTTCGATGTCTTCCCGTCGGCCAGTGTGGCCGAGCGGTTCTAGGCGCTACAGGCTGGAACCGTGCGACCACTACGGTCGCAGCTTCGAATCCTGCCTCGGGCACGGATTTGTGTGATGTCCTTAGGTTAGTTAGGTTTAAGTAGTTCTAAGTTCTAGGGAACTGATGACCTCAGATGTTAAGTCCCGTAGTGCTCAGAGCCATTTGAACCATTTTTGATGTCTTCCTTCAATCCGACCTGCACTCGAGCAGTACTCAAGAATAGGTCGCACGAGCGTCCTATATGCGGTCTCCTTTA
Source organism: Schistocerca cancellata (assembly GCF_023864275.1). Lineage (NCBI taxonomy): Eukaryota > Metazoa > Arthropoda > Insecta > Orthoptera > Acrididae > Schistocerca > Schistocerca cancellata. Next base: position 141,986,742 of record NC_064630.1, on the reverse strand, counting down.
CAGGTGAACCACTCTTTCCTAAAATTCTCCCAATAAACTGAAGTCGACCATTTGCCTTTCCTACCACAGTTTTCACATGCTCGTTCCACATCATATCGCTTTGCAGCGTTACGTCAAGATATTTAAACGTATCCGAACATCACAGGTTTGTTCTTCCTACTCATCCGCGTTAACTTATATTTTCCCAAATTTAGGGCTAGTTGCCATTTATCACACCAACTGCAAATTTTGCCTAAGTCGCCTTGTATCTTTCTACATTCACTCAACTTGAACTCCTTATCGTACACCACTGCATCAGTAAACAACCCCATACTGATGCCCACCCTGACCGCCAAATCATTTATTTATATAGAGGACAACAACAGTCCTATCACACTTCCCTGGGGCACTACTGATGATACCCTTGTCTCTGATGAACACTGGCCGTCAGACAACATACTGGGTTCTACTATTGAAGAAGTCTTACAGCCATTCGCATATCTGTGAATTTCTTCCATATGATCGTATCTTCGTTAATATGGTTCGTGACTTTGAACCCTTCTAACTTTTCATGTATCACCGCCACATACTATCCGTTATTCTGGATCCTCCGGATACCAATTCACTGGACAACACATGGTGCGTGACTCTGAATTCTGATTTCGTGTTATTACCTTGCTGATAAATAGCTCATCGATGTTCAACCCACACATATGCTCCTGGAGATATCGCGTCTTCACACGGTGCTCAGCTGTCTGCGTAAACTCTTCATTCCGCGTCGCCGTACACTAAGGATGCATTGACATGTTTCTCACAGAAGTTTCGCTGTTCAGTAGTTGTTTTGTTGTTGTGGTCTTCAGTCCTGAGACTGGTTTGATGCAGCTCTCCATGCTACTCTATCCTGTGCAAGCTTCTTCATCTCCCAGTATCTACTGCAACCTACATCCTTCTGAATCTGCTTAGTGTATTCATCTCTTGGTCTCCCTCTACGATTTTTACCCTCCACACTGCCCTCCAATGCTAAATTTGTGATCCCTTGATGCCTCAAAACATGTCCTACCAACCGATCCCTTCTTCTAGTCAAGTTGTGCCACAAACTTCTCTTCTCCCCAATCCTATTCAATACCTCCTCATTAGTTACGTGATCTACCCACCTTATCTTCAGCATTCTTCTGTAGCACCACATTTCGAAAGCTTCTATTCTCTTCTTGTCCAAACTAGTTATCGTCCATGTTTCACTTTCATACATGGCTACACTCCATACAAATACTTTCAGAAACGACATCATGACACTTAAATCTATACTCGATGTTAACAAATTCCTCTTCTTGAGAAACGCTTTCCTTGCCATTGCCAGTCTACATTTTATATCCTCTCTACTTCGACCATCATCGGTTATTTTACTCCCTAAATAGCAAAACTCCTTTACTACTTTAAGTGTCTCATTTCCTAATCTAATTCCCTCAGCATCACCCGACTTAATTTGACTACATTCCATTATTCTCGTTTTGCTTTTGTTGATGTTCATCTTATATCCTCCTTTCAAGACGCTGTCCATTCCGTTCAACTGCTCTTCCAAGTCCTTTGCTGTCTCTGACAGAATTACGATGTCATCGGCGAACCTCAAAGTTTTTACTTCTTGTCCATGAATTTTAATACCTACTCTGAATTTTTCTTTTGTTTCCTTTACTGCTTGCTCAATATACAGATTGAATAACATCGGGGAGAGGCTACAACCCTGTCTTACTCCTTTCGCAACCACTGCTTCCCTTTCATGCCCCTCGACTCTTATAACTGCCATCTGGTTTCTGTACAAACTGTAAATAGCCTTTCGCTCCCTGTATTTCACCCCTGCCACCTTCAGAATTTGAAAGAGAGTATTCCAGTTAACATTGTCAAAAGCTTTCTCTAAGTCTACAAATGGTAGAAACGTAGGTTTGCCTTTTCTTAATCTTTCTTCTAAGATAAGTCGTAAGGTCAGTATTGCCTCACGTGTTCCAACATTTCTACGGAATCCAAACTGATCTTCCCCGAGGTCGGCTTCTACCAGTTTTTCCATTCGTCTGTAAAGAATTCGCGTTAGTATTTTGCAGCTGTGACTTATTAAACTGATAGTTCGGTAATTTTCACATCTGTCAACACCTGCTTTCTTTGGGATTGGAATTATTATATTCTTCTTGAAGTCAGAGGGTATTTCGCCTGTCTCATACATCGTGCTCACCAGATGGTAGAGTTTTGTCATGACTGGCTCTCCCGAGGCCATCAGTAGTTCAAATGGAATGTTGTCTACTCCCGGGGCCTTGTTTCGACTCAGGTCTTTCAGTGCTCTGTCAAACTCTTCACGCAGTATCTTATCTCCCATTTCGACTTCATCTACATCCTCTTCCATTTCCATAATATTGTCCTCAAGTACATCGCCCTTGTATAAACCCTCTATATACTCCTTCCACCTTTCTGCCTTCCCTTCTTTGCTTAGAACTGGGTTTCCATCTGAGCTCTTGATATTCATACAAGTGGTTCTCTTCTCTCCAAAGGTCTCTTTAATTTTCCTGTAGGCAGTATCTATCTTACCCCTAGTGAGACAAGCCTCTACATCCTTACATTTGTCCTCTAGCCATCCCTGCTTAGCCATTTTGCACTTCCTGTCGATCTCGTTTTTGAGACGTTTGTATTCCATTTTGCCTGCTTCATTTACTGCATTTTTATATTTTCTCCTTTCATCAATTAAATTCAATATTTCTTCTGTTACCCAAGGATTTCTATTAGCCCTCGTCTTTTTACCTACTTGATCCTCTGCTGCCTTCACTACTTCATCCCTCAGAGCTACCCATTCTTCTTCTACTGTATTTCTTTCCCCCATTCCTGTCAATTGTTCCCTTATGCTCTCCCTGAAACTCTCTACAACCTCTGGTTCTTTCAGTTTATCCAGGTCCCATCTCCTTAAATTCCCGCCTTTTTGCAGTTTCTTCAGTTTCAATCTGCAGTTCATAACCAATAGATTGTGGTCAGAATCCACATCTGCCCCAGGAAATGTCTTACAATTTAAAACCTGGTTCCTAAATCTCTGTCTTACGATTATATAATCTATCTGATACCTTTTAGTATCTCCAGGATTCTTCCAGGTATACAACCTTCTTTTATGATTCTTGAACCAAGTGTTGGCTATGATTAAGTTATGCTCTGTGCAAAATTCTACAAGGCGGCTTCCTCTTTCATTCCTTCCCCCCAATCCATATTCAATTCAGTAGTTATCATACCTCTATTCATTTGCCTCCAGCAGTGGGGTGCATTAGTTCCTGTTTTCTGTACTCTTCTACGTTGTGAGGGGTCCACTTGTACGTGGTGCCCGATTTTCTAAAATATTTCGTCAAAAATGACATGTAATGGTTATCACATGTAGAAGAGATTGTATGTTTGACACCACTGAACCAAAGATGTTGCCTGACGTGGTAGAATCGATTGTAAGTAGGGGCACGGGAAGCGCAGTTGCCGTTGCACTCTGCTGAAGGTAGGATGTAAGACTTTAAGCTAGTGGCTAGCTGTAAGAATTTAGCTCTTGACCTATGGACGCAGCATAATACAGCTTTGTAAGTTAATGAAATTTTGTATATTTTGTTTTAAGTACGCAGCAACGCAATGTAGCTTTTGCGAATGTTACAGTACTGACCCTTGAATGTAGGAACCAAGTATCTGCCATCAGATTTAATGTATATTTTGATTTGGTATGCCCGATTTGTAATGTTTTGTGTATTTTGTAAAACTCATACAAGGAAGTTAAATTTTGGAATCTATTTGTCAAACGATGTCAGACCTTTTGTCATGTAACTATCCAAGTATTGTTAAGTACGTCAGTAAGTGAGAATTGTAGGACAGTTGAGAAGTTAACTGATTTCATTGTTAATGTAAAATGTTTAATATTAGATTTTGTGAAGGAGAAACTTTAGTTTGAATACAGTTTTCGAAATGAAGAATTCTGTCTTAGCATATCCAGTTATCAGTACCTCATCCTCTACCATGTCGTATGATATAAAGTTGTTTTACGGCAGGCATTGCACTGCGCTGAGCCAAGACTGAATACTTTTTACGCCTGCTGTGGAGAGAACGGAATACCGAGATTACATCCGTAGTGACTCAAGAGCTAATAAAAATGTATTTCACTGTTTATTTGCATAGTTTGCATAGGGAATTTTATCAGTTATTGCTCAGTGCCATAGAACTCGGTGCTGACGAGGCTCAGTAAATTTCAGAAGGACTAACGTCATTATAGGCACCACATACTGGTTTTCCAGATTAAGTTAATTTTTCTTTGGATTAAAGTAAAACTGATTAAGGGCACCAATTTCTCAACAACACATCGCACAGTAAATTTTGATAAAACAAAATTATTTTTAAAGAACGTTACACTTGTAACAAACACGATTATTTGTAAAGAACGTTACAACACCTCACATGGTGCATTATGATTACACAACCTTGACATAGCAGATGGGTGAACATGATCACTTCATATCCAGCGATACTAATGTCGCAAACGATGAGTGTTACTAAAAAAATGTATTAAGCGAAGAATATTTGGGAATGCCAGGTGCAAGTTGTTGCTCAAGTTACCAACCACCCGTTCTTCCATTACTAGATGTAGCTTAATCACTAACCTAATCCGTGGGCTATTGATCTCCAAAAATAAACAACGAGTTCGTCTGTAGTTTATCTTCCTCATACATAGCCAAGCGCAATACTGACAGTCGCGTGCGGATTGTCCATAACGTTTGCACATTTCACATAATTCAGTACAGACTGGTTACAAGGTGTGCTATGACCAGTAAGATGGCACTGCGTGCACCTGGTTGGACGTAAACCTTCTGTCTCACGCCTGTTTCCCATGAACTGGCACAGATTAGGTAGGGCAGTTTCCTGCTATACCTCAGTTGCACTGGTGAACGTCGCGACACGTTTCTGCCTAATGTACACCAATCACTACTCCGAATTTGTTGACTCAGAATTTTTATAGTTCATTGATTCCTTACACACGAAACAATACCTACAAAACATTTCTCAACAATACAACATACATAAGGAAACACAGTAACATCGTAACCAAACACAAGCACATAAAAATAACTCCCCCAAAATTTGCAACAACGAAAACCCATGACAACAAAACGCTTTTACGCACCAACCTTCCCTTTAAAGGAGTACAAATTAGTAAAACCACCAAAACTAAGATATATTTTAAATACTTAATGTTCATTTATTATTAATTGTTCGTCTTAGTCTTTCCGGTTAAATTTTCAAACGCATGCGCTCTGACAGGAGAATTTTGTAGTTGGTGTATGTAGCTGGAGCTACTCTCACTTCGACTGGAGAAAGTCAGCTTGCTGTTGTCAGATGTGAATGAAAAATACGAACGTTTAAATAAAGGAATCATAAGGTAATATCATCATGTTACCAATAGAATTGTAATCAATCCAGGGAAAGAAACTCAGACGTTTTCACTTTATTTCACACTTAATTATTTCATTCTTTTGAAAATTGTTTCTTGAGTAGATATGTAATTTCTTACTATTTTGAAAGTTATTTGGTGAATAGACAAGCTACATGTGACATACAATGAGAAAATCATGACTGTTTTAAATTACTATTACAATGTCTTAACGTTCGTTCTTTACCATATTTATAGCGATATTAAATTCCAATCTTATGAGCGGAATCCTCGGTATTAGCGTTGGTTTTTCTTTGACTTTTCTTGACTTTCTTTTTTCCTTCAGTTGTGTCAATTCATAACTGTTTCATGCTGGTTTTGTTTATCTTTCCTTGGCATTATTTTTTCCTTCAGTTGCTTTATTTCATAACTATTTCATGGTCATTCTAGTTCCATTACAAAATCTTGGCGAACCTAAATATCTGAATGAAATAACTGGTAACTGTTTTTTAATCTTAAAGCATGTACTGGCATTCATGGCACTTGTATGTAATTCAAAAATACGGTGGGAAAATCATTTTCTGTGCTCGTCAGGAATCTGGTTTTGAATTTTTAAATAAAAACCTTAACTACTTCATTTCTTACCGTGAATATGACTCTACAAACAACCAATTTAAATTTGTCTAATTTTAAACTATTTTCAAATAAACTTTAGCTGTTAATCACTATGGACTGTTGACAATATATCATTCATGAGTTGAATTTGGCCAGTTATACAATCAAATGGGAAATGCATTCGGCAATTTGTAAATGTTTCTGGAAAAGATATCTCCCACCTTCATCACTGGAACTTTAAACATCCTGAAACATTCTAATACTTTCTCGACCATTTCCGGAAGCTACGGAACATTATTAAATATTTTAGTACATTGTTGAACGTCTTGGAAGACTCTATAACATTGTGGAGCATTTTCTACTGTCTGGTACTTTCTAGCAGGAACATTCTGATAAGTCTCGGCCCCTGCGGCAATGTGTCCCCGACTGCCTCGTGGACTTCCCAGAAGAAGTTCGTTACTGCGGCTCCATCTTTTGATACCTCTATTTTAAAAACCCAGCCCCTACAATTCCAGCCGAAACCTTCTCCATGGTTGGGACAAAGAGGGCTACCATACCGTCACACTGTAAACTCGTGCGTCTGCGAGGATGCCTTGTGGGGTTACAGCGGCATGCACGGAAAAACTGAGCTTGTATTTATTATAGACATTGATATTAATAGTGATTTTAGCCTTCAAAGTGCGAGAATATATGTTGAAAGTTTGATCTTATAATTTTATTTGTTCATTTAGTTATGAACTCTGAGAGGCACCGAGAAATATATTCAAGAGAAGTGCGAATTTGATCTTTATTCTGGCTCTTATAGTTCCGTGAAAGGTTGCTCTGCCAAGTTTTTTCCTTTCTCTTAGAGGTTTGTCACTACCGTTGCGGCTCTGCTATTACAGGCAGGGTATTCTGGTTTATTCTGCGAGGGAGTAGTAATAAATGCGCTTTTCGGGGCTCTCGTGCACTTCTATTTAGCTGCAGCCTGGTGGGCTTGTGGCCGCTGGGAGTTAGCAGTCCGATCTGCAATTCAGATCCGTTCGTCGTTTCTGCCACCAAGTTACGAGTCCTCTCCGGGAATTCCGGCGCTTTCACACACCCGGTACGTACGAATATACAGGTGTTGCATGTGTGGCGCCGCTTCCCACAGACCGCAAACGAATATCAGTCTTCCACTGAAAAAACTGTCAGGCGTGGGTGTAGAGGCTGTGTGGATAACGCAAAATAAACGTTACTGGACGAAAACCATCTGTTTGTGACTAAAATTCTCTCAACTTTCAAAATGCGTCGAATTAAATGCAATGTTAGAGCAATAGACCGCAGTCACTTTCATTGCCACAAAAGACAGTATGAATGGTTTATATGTGAAACATTTACTTCGTCGTTATAGATGACATATTAGTCTTGCGGGAATCAGCAACTGTATTGATATTTAAAATAATTCTCATTTATTGTTCTGTTTCAATTGCATATTTTTAAATAGATTACAGGTTTTTAACACTCATAATTATAGTCGGATCTAAGTACTCTGATATGTAGGTTTCGGTTGACAAGACGGGTTGCTGACCCAACTACTTGGATCTAAAGATGATCCTGAGTCATCGAAATATGTGATCTAATCAGAAATGTGTAGCTGAGACAGAACAATAAATGAGAATTGCCTTAATTACAAATATGGTTCAAATGGCTCTGAGCACTATGGGACTTAACTGCTGTGGTCATCAATCCCCTACAACTTAGAACTGCTTAAACCTAACTAACCTAAGGACATCACACACATCCATGCCCGAGGCAGGATTCGAACCTGCGACCGTAGCGGTCACGCGGTTCCAGACTGTAGCGCCTAGAACCGATCGGCTACTCCGGCCGGCCCTTAATTACACATTTACTTCATAACTATCATTAACTCAGTGCTGTCACTAGGCTCAGTGCATATAATGAAATATTAACTACTACGATGTCAAATTCAAAGTATCTTGGACCTCGTTGTCTAGGAAGAATGGTTACTCATCTGATTACGTAAGCGCTCTAAGTGTTACTTTAATGCAATGATCGTAAGACGATATGCAACAAATAGTAGTAGTACAGAATTTAGAAATTGTGAAGATAAAACTTTCCATGAAGTGTTGCACATTTCTCTCAGCAGTCTCTACCACAATTTTGTGAATATTTCTAGCTATGAAAAACAGCTCAACTGTTCTTACAATCTCGTCTTTCTGATTCGTGAAGTCCATTTCATAAGACGCCTAAATACAACATCATTATGATGCCAATAAATGTAGTGAATAAAGTCAATATAATAAGAAAACTTTCGTAAAACCATCTAATTAGGTGTGTGAACTTAGTAATTACAAATTACACTTTATTTACTTTTAAGATGCTCAGAAATTGTAATTGGCAAGATCTTGAGCTGACTTATAGATAGCTCACTATGGTTAAGGAAAAAACAGTTAATCTAAACTCGTAGACAAGTATTGTAGTGTTAAAAAAAGGTTAAAATACGGATACTTTTTTCCTCTTTCAGTGTACTCAGTGAGACATTCTGACACCATTATTTGATTTAATATCGAACATGCTATCTGAAACAATAATTAATATGATAGTGTACCACGAGACACACGTCGACACACCCACCTACAAGTGTTACTCCTAGCGTGCACACAATGCAAAACAAGAACGGTAAACAACGAAACATTGTCGACAGGGGAAGGTCATATTTTTTACCTCTGGGAATAGCTTAACCAGGTGTTGCTGCATAAGTGTCTTTACGTAACAATACGTTGAACTCTAGGAAACAATGAAATTAACAGAAAACGATATCTGTCACGTATGAGGATATAGCAGACTCCCAGAGAGGTATTTGTATTTGTCAGCATCAACAGTGATGTTCAATAATGATAATTACCCATTATACACAGGATCCTTCTGAGAGATCATGCTCTCATCTCAGTATTACAAACTCATTCAGTATTAATAAAAGGTTCATTTCTTATTATATACTTGACAAATCTCTTATTTGAATAAAAGGAAAAAGAAAGTTAAGAGAGATTCTCCATAAAATTAATCAAGATTAAAAGGGCTTACCAAATATGAACATGGGGTTATACCTTGTCTGCGTACGAGAAAATCGCACTAGTCATGTAAAAATCCAATCAATTTAATAAACAGCATGCTAGATCTCATGCAGTATGAAAAGGCTCTCTGAGTAGGTACCACGCCGGATAAACGGGGCCCAACCGATAAAAGATGATCCCGGTGGAGGTTCGAGTCCTCCCTCGGGCAAGGGTGTGTGTGTGTTTGTCCTTAGGATAATTTAGGTTAAGTAGTGTGTAAGCTTAGGGATGATGACCTTGGCAGTTAAGTCCCATAAGATTTCACACACATTTGAACATCTGATAAAAGATGAGCGTAGGCGCAAACAAGCACACATTGCCAGCATTATGTAACCTACGAACCGACTGCGAACCACTAGACATGTGGCACGGCTTTAAAAAATTAAAATGAAGGCGTAAAATCTGTAGAAAGCCTATTTTTGACCCTCAGAAGTAGCTTACCATGTAAGTGCCCAGCACGCCGCATATAACGGAAGACCAGCAAGACCGGTCAACAAAACTGCGCGAGAAACACAATGCCACTCTGCGACTCCTGTGTACACATTTACATCAGAGAGTGGGCGCCACCGGAACTAATACCGAGGGCGGGTGAGACCACCGAAGAAAGCGCAGCTAAAAATGCAGCGATAGTCGGCCCTCCCCCCCCCCCCCCCACACAGTTCCCATGTTTCCTCCCAAACGTCAACCGTTACTAATACGACATGAACCATCTCATGCATGGCATTAGCTAAGATAGATCTAGTACTAAGCAAACAATAAAAGCAAGGCATATAATGTAAAATGGAATTGTCAAAAGAAATTAATGAAAGTTATAAGAAAATTTCCGAGACATAACATAAATAAAACTATAGTTGTTGTTGTTGTGGTCTTCAGTCCTGAGACTGGTTTGATGCAGCTCGCCAAGCTAATCTATCATGTGCAAGCTCTTTCATTTCCCAGTACCTACTGCAACCTACATCCTTCTGAATCTGCTTAGTGTATTCATCTCTTGGTCTCCCTCTACGATTTTTAACCTCCACGCTGCCCTCCAATGCTAAATTTGTGATCCCTTGATGCCTCAGGGCATGTCCTACCAACCGATCCCTTCTTCTAGTCAAGTTGTGCCACAAACTTCTCTTCTCCCCAATCCTATTCAATACCTCCTCATTAGTTACGTGATCTACCCACGTAATCTTCAACATTCTTCTGTAGCACCACATTTCGAAAGCTTCTATTCTCTTCTTGTCCAAACTATTTATTGACCATGTTTCACTTCCATACATGGCTACACTCCATACAAATACTTTCAGAAACGACTTCCTGACACTTAAATCTATACTCGATGTTAACAAATTTCTCTTCTTTAGAAACGCTTTCCTTGCCATTGCCAGTCTACATTTTATATCCTCTACTTCGACCATCATCAGTTATTTTGCTCCCCAAATAGCAAAACTCTTTTACTACTTTAAGTGTCTCATTTCCTAATCTAATTCCCTCAGCATCACCCGACTTAATTCGACAACTTTCCATTATCCTTGTTTTACTTTTGTTGATGTTCATCTTATATCCTCCTTTCAAGACACTGTCCATTCCATTCAACTGCTCTTCCAAGTCCTTTGCTGTCTCTGACAGAGTTACAATGTCATCGGCGAACCTCAAAGTTTTTATTTCTTCTCCCAGGATTTTAATACCTACTCCGAATTTTTCTTTTGTTTCCTTTACTGCTTGCTCAATATACAGATTGAATAACATCGACCGAGCGAGGTGGAGCAGTGGTTAGACACTGGACTCGCATTCGGGAGGACGACGGTTCAATCCCGCGTCCGGCCATCCTGATTTAGGTTTTCCGTGATTTTCCTAAATCACTCCAGGCAAATGCCGGGATGGTTCCTCTGAAAGGGCACGGCCGACTTCCTTCCCCATCCTTCCCTAATCCGATGAGACCGATGACCACGCTGTCTGGTCTCCTTCCCCAAACAACCAACCAACCAACCAATAACATCGGGGAGAGGCTACAACCCTGTCTCACTCCCTTCCCAAGTATATATATATATATATATATATATATATATATATATATATATATATATATATATATATATATATATATAATTAGTGAAAACAAAGTGCAAAATATAAAGGGACCAAACTGACATACCATAAATTGAACATAAAAGTGGAAGATATGGCAGTATGCGGAGTACGTCATATTAAGAATGAAAGGCTAAGGATGCCAACGACTTTGCCGCAGCGGTAACACCGGTTCCAGTCAGATCACCGAAGTTAAGCGCTGTCGGACTTGGCTAGCACTTGGATGGGTGCCCGTACAGGTTTGCTGAGTGCTGTTCGCAAGCCGAATGCATTCGGCCCTATTGGGGTCACTTGAGGAGCTGCTTGACTGAGAAGTAGCGGCACTGGTCATTGGACAACGGCGAGGAGGGAGGTGTGCCGGCCATACACGCTTCTGTATCCGAATCTATTGACTTCTATCGTCTGAGAATGACGCGGCGGTCTGTCGGTACCGTACGACCTTCCGAGGTCTGTTCGGAAGGAGGCTATGGATGCAGACAGTGCAGCGCTACCCATGGGGTAACCTACATAACCGTGGCACAAAAAATTTCCAGTAACGGAGAAGCCAGTGTGAGTGGCACACTTCAAAAAATGCTAAATATGTAGACAACTGAAGAGTTAAACATTAAGTACTAAGCGGAGGAACAATATATTACTTACAACTCATTAAAATAAAACTTGAACCTAGTTTGGGAAACGTTATGTGACGCCACTCAGTTGACCTAACACGCAACCTCCAAGATCAGGGAACGAGATGTTATAGATGCAACTTACGCGAAGATGACGAAATACGTCTGCTGTAGTCGAAACAGCTATAGACATCTCAAACAGTTGCTTAAGTTCGGTTTGTTCACTGAGGCTACCGTCTGGATGCTGCACTTCATGATTTCTAACTCTTACAAAATGTTAAGGACCTGGCCTTTTGTCTGTATGTGCAAGAGTTCTAAATCATCTTTAATGTTACGAAAGCTGTGCAGTGTTCCTACTACTTGCCCATGTGGTATTCTAGTAATCCACCCCGTTTCCAAGGCTGTACGCTTATCGTGTACCTGAATAGGATACTGGCTCATCGCTGGTAAGACTGGAGATGGAACTCTCTGAACATTAGCAGTCACAGCCCGTAACTGCCTAGGTTAGTGTGAGGTACAGCATTTCCTGTTGTAAGTAGGCTGTTTAGGTTTTTATGTTGGTAACGGCAGGTAGCGCTCTGTATGAAAATCACTGACTGTGCTGTGTGCAATCTGTGGCTGGTTGGCATTTTTGGAATATTTGCTATTGTAGTGTTGAGCAGTTGGATATGAACATCGCGTAGCTTTGTGCAGTTGGATGGGAGCCGCCAGCAGTGGTGGATGTGGGGAGAGAGATGGCAGAATTTTGAGAGCGGACGGTCTGGAGGTGTGTCCGTCAGAAAAATGAAATTTGTAAGACTGGATGTCATGAACTGAAATATATATATATATATATATATATATATATATATATATATATATATATATATATATATATATATAATGCCTTTTGAACACTATTAAGGTAAAAACATTGTCTGTTCTCTATAAAAATCTTTCATTTGCTAACTGTGGCTATCAGTAGTTAGTGCCTTCAGTAGTTAGAACCTTTTATTTAGCTGGCAGTATTCGCGCTCGCTGTATGTGCTTCGTCTGACAGGCAGGGACCCATTAGCATGTGGATAAAAAATTAACACACATTCCACATCTGTATTAGCTGTATTAGCCGCCCGATGGTATGTGACGGAGGGATGTTCTGGAACCACTGACTGATTCACCCTTCCATGTTGCATTTGCGAATGGCGCGTGGAAAGAATTACTATCGATAAGTCTCTGTACGGGTTGTAATATCTCGAATTTTCTAGTGGTGGCCATTTAGCGAGATTTAAATGGAAAGAAGTAATATTTTGACCGATTCCTCTCGAAATTTCAGTAGTAAACCTCTCTATGATGCACAATACGTCTTTTGCAACGTTGGCCACTGGAATTTGTTGACCACCTCTGTTACTCTCTCACGTCGTCTGAACTATACCTTGTTGGTACTTCCCCATCGCTTCTATCAGTCTTAGCTGGTAATGGTCCCAGATTGACGAACAAAATAATCGGTGGAACAAGCGCCTTGTAAACCATTTATTTCGTGAATGAGTTGCTTTTTCTTAAAATTCTTCCCATGATTCTCTATCTGGCCGCTGAATTTCCTACCATGGAAATGTGGATATAAGTAAGGACTTAAGAATATATAGCCTAAACAAAAGAATTAAAGAAACTAATAGAAAATGGAAGGAAAATTGATGGAGGAAGACCTCCGATAAAGGCTCACTGTAATAAATCTACTGAAGAAGAGTTTTAGTAAGAAGATGAAATCATTCCAGTCACATTGTAATATATGTCACTAATTGTCTTCTTCTTAACTGCTATCTCAAAGCCAGCTCCCTCACAACAGCTCTCTCCATCCAGTTCTATGTTCTGTATCGGTAGTTGAGCACACTGTGTCCGGCTAGGTCTGTCAGCTGACCTCAGTCTGCACGTTCTTCGTTGTTCATTCGCTAGATAGTAAAATCAGTCATACGCTGTTCTTATTGAGAAACAGATGTCGTACAAATATATACACCAAACGATGCTTACAGTACATATTATTATGGCGCCCACGTGCATGCAAATGATGAAAATAACTAAAGTCCAACATCATTCACAGTTTTTGTAGGATACTTATAAAATGCGTTCACAGTTGAAACATAATTACCAAACTGAAAGAAATAGCTAGCCGAAAGTTTCCATGTGAAACCTAGCTCGTGCGCTTTCGCGTGAGTCGTGTCAAATCTGGATGGTTGCACTACCTAACTTCCCAATCCATTAAAGTATGAAGGAAGAGTTGGAGCAACGTAAGACATTGTTGTTGTTATGGTCTTCAGTCCTGAGACTGGTTTGATGCAGCTCTCCATGCTACTCTATCCTGTGCAAGCTTCTTCATCTCCCAGTACCTACTGCAACCTACATCCTTCTGACTCTGCTTAGTGTATTCATCTCTTGGTCTCCCCCTGCGATTTTTACCCTCCACGCTGCACTCCAATACTAAATTGGTGATCCCTTGATGCCTCAGAACATGTCCTACCAAACGATCCCTTCTTCTGGTCAAGTTGTGCCACAAACTTCTCTTCTCCCCAATCCTATTCAGTACTTCCTCATTAGTTATGTGATCTACCCATCTAATCTTCAGCATTCTTCTGTAGCACCACATTTCAAAAGCTTCTATTCTCTTCTTGTCCAAACTATTTACCGTCCATGATTCACTTCCATACATGGCTACACTCCATACAAATACTTTCAGAAATGACTTCCTGACAATTAAATCTATACTCGATGTTAACAAATTTCTCTTCTTCAGAAACGCTTTCCTTGCCATTGCCAGTCTACATTTTATATCCTCTCTACTTCGACCATCATCAGTTATTTTGCTCCCCAAATAGCAAAACTCCTTTACTACTTTAAGTGTCTCATTTCCTAATCTAATACCCTCAACATCACCCGACTTAATTCAACTACATTCCATTATTCTCGTTTTGCTTTTGTTGATGTTCATCTTATATCCTCCCTTCAAGACACCATCCATTCCATTCAACTGCTCTTCCAAGTCCTTTGCTGTCTCTGACAGAATTACAATGTCATCGGCGAACCTCAACGTTTTTATTTCTTCTCCATGGATTTTAATACCTACTCCGAATTTTTCTTTTGTTTCCTTTACTGTTTGCTCAATATACAGATTGAATAACATCGGGGAGAGGCTACAACCCTGTCTTACTCCCTTCTTAACCACTGCTTCCCTTTCATGTCCCTCGACTCTTATAACTGCCATCTGGTTTCTGTACAAATTCTAAATAGCCTTTCGCTCCCTGTATTTTACCACTGCCACCTTTTAGAATTTGAAAGAGAGTATTCCAGTCAACATTGTCAAAAGCTTTCTGTAAGTCTACAAATGCTAGAAACGTAGGTTTGCCTTTCCTTAATCTTTCTTCTAAGATAAGTCGTAAGGTCAGTATTGCCTCACGTGTTCCAACGTTTCTACGGAATCCAAACTGATCTTCCCCGAGGTCGGCTTCTACCAGTTTTTCCATTCGTCTGTAAAGAATTCGTGTTAGTATTTTGCATCTGTGGCTTATTAAACTGATTGTTCGGTAATTTTCACATCTGTCAACACCTGCTTTCTTTGGGATTGGAATTATTATATTCTTCTTGAAGTCTGAGGGTATTTCGCCTGTTTCATACATCTTGCTCACCAGATGGTAAAGTTTTGTCAGGACTGGCTCTCCCAAGGCCGTCAGTAGTTCCAATGGAATGTTGTCTACTCCGGGGGCCTTGTTTCGACTCAGGTCTTTCAGTGCTCTGTCAAACTCTTCACGCAGTTTCGTATCTCCCATTTCGTCTTCATCTACATCCTCTTCCATTTCCATAATATTGTCCTCAAGTTCATCGCCCTTGTATAGACCTTCTATATACTCCTTCCACCTTTCTGCTTTCCCTTCTTTGCTTAGAACTGGGTTTCCATCTGAGCTCTTGATGTTCATACAAGTGGTTCTCGTATCTCCAAAGGTCTCTTTAATTTTCCTGTAGGCAGTATCTATCTTACCCCTAGTGAGATAAGCCTCTACATCCTTACATTTGTCCTCTAGCCATCCCTGCTTAGCCATTTTGCACTTCCTGTCGATCTCATTTTTGAGACGTTTGTATTCCTTTTTGCCTGCTTCACTTACTGCATTTTTATATTTTCTCCTTTCATCAATTAAATTCAATATTTCTTCTGTTACCCAAGGATTTCTACTAGCCCTCGTCTTTTACCTACTTGATCCTGTGCTGCCTTCACTACTTCATCCCTCAAAGCTACCCATTCTTCTTCTACTGTATTTCTTTCCCCCATTCCTGTCAATTGTTCCCTTATGCTCTCCCTGAAACTCTGTACAACCTCTGGTTCTTTCAGTTTATCCAGGTCCCATCTCCTTAAATTCCCACCTTTTTGCAGTTTCTTCAGTTTTAATCTACAGGTCATAACCAATAGATTGTGGTCAGAGTCCACATCTGCCCATGGAAATGTCTTACAATTTAAAACCTGGTTCCTAAATCTCTGTCTTATCCATATATAATCTATCTGATACCTTTTAGTATCTCCAGGGTTCTTCCATGTATACAACCTTCTATCATGATTCTTAAACCAAGTGTTAGCTATGATTAAGTTGTGCTCTGTGCAAAATTCTACCAGGTGGCTCCCTCTTTCATTTCTTAGCCCCAATCCATATTCACCTACTACGTTTCCTTCTCTCCCTTTTCCTACACTCGAATTCCAGTCACCCATGATTATTAAATTTTCGTCTCCCTTCACTATCTGAATAATTTCTTTTATTTCATCATACATTTCTTCAATTTCTTCGTCATCTGCAGAGCTAGTTGGCATATAAACTTGTACTACTGTAGTAGGTGTGGGCTTCGTATCTATCTTGGCCACAATGCGTTCACTATGCTGTCTGTAGTAGCTTACCCGCACTCCTATTTTCCTATTCATTATTAAACCTACTCCTGCATTACCCCTATTTGACTTTGTGTTTATAACCCTGTAGTCACCTGACCAAAAGTCTTGTTCCTCCTGCCACCGAACTTCACTGATTCCCACTATATCTAACTTTAACCTATCCATTTCCCTTTTTAAATTTTCTAACCTACCTGCCCGATTAAGGGATCTGACATTCCACGCTCCGATCCGTAGAACGCCAGTTTTCTTTCTCCTGATAACGACATCCTCTTGAGTAGTCCCCGCACGGAGATCCGAATGGGGGACTATTTTACCTCCGGAATATTTTACCCAAGAGGACGCCATCATCATTTAATCATACAGTAAAGCTGCATGCCCTCGGGAAAAATTACGGCCGTAGTTTCCCCTTGCTTTCAGACGTTCGCAGTACCAGCACAGCAAGGCCGTTTTGGTTATTGTTACAAGGCCAGATCAGTCAATCATGCAGACTGTTGCCCTTGCAACTACTGAAAAGGCTGCTGCCCCTCTTCAGGAACCACACGTTTGTCTGGCCTCTCAACAGATACCCCTCCGTTGTGGTTGTACCTATTGTACGGCTATCGTAAGACATAGACATCACTATAGTAAATATGGCAGTGGTGCGCCGTTTGATAGACTGGACGGTTTAAAGTGGAAAGACATTGAGTGAACACAATATCATGCACTATATCATCACTGGAAGGAATATCCAAGATACTACAAAAAATGTGGGTGTAAGGTCCATATACAATATCGAGGAGGGTAACGGGGAAGAACTCGGAAGAGTGTTCCAGTACCCAGGAAGTCCATAGCTGGGTGATGAGATATATATTAAATTGCAAGAACTGGCACCCTTTTTAACCAAAGCACTTCATTCTTTGTTTTCCAGTTTTCATGTTCCCTCTTCGCGTTATTCATATTGTACACTACCCGCCTTCCTCTAAAGCTTATCCCTATTTTTCTCTGAATGTCGAACATCTAGCACCATTTAAGAATGTCGAACGCTTTTTCCAGATTTTTCTTCCTCCTTGCTTCCACTATCAACCGCAGTGTGACAACAGCCGCTATGGCTCCCTTAATTTCTTGAAGCCAAACTGATCGTCGTGTAATAGCTCCTAAATATTCTTTTCTATTCTCCTGTATTTTATTCTTGTCAGTAACTTTGGTGCATAAACTGTTAAGCTGATTGCGCAGTAATTCTTGCACTTGTCAGCCCATGCAAGCTTCGGAATTGTGTAGATAATGTTTTTTTCCGAAAGTTTGATTGTATGCCGTCAGTCTTATACATTCTACACACCATCGGGAATAGTCGATTTGTTGCCACTTCCACCAATAATTTTTGTAATTCCGATGGAATGTTATCTACCTCTTTTGCATTATTTTATCTTAAGCCGTCCAAAGCTCTTTTAAATTCCATTTCTAATACTGGATTTCCTGTTTCTTTCCTGCCGACTCCTGTTACTTCTTCCGTCATGTCACCAGACAAGTTTTCTCCTCATAGAGGCCTTCAGTGTACGCTTTCAGCCAGTATGGTATGTCCTCTGCATTTAACAATGGTATTCCCATTGCGCTCTTAATGTTACCTCTCTTGCTTCTCATTTCGGTAAAAGTTGTTTTGATTTGTCCATATGCTGAGTCGATCCTTCGGACAATCATTATTTTTCAGATTTCGTCACGTTTTTCATGAGACCATTTCGCCTTAGCTTCCCTGCATTTCTTGCTCATTTCATTCTTAAGTGACAAGTATTTTAGTATTCCTGAGTTTAACTGAACATTTTTGCACCCTCTTCTGTTGTCGATCAATTGAAGTATTTCTTTTGTTACCCATGGAGTCTTCGGAGCTACCGTCTTTGTGCCTACATTTGCGCTCCAGACGTACATTATCAGAAATTTCTTCCTCAAATTACGATCTATGTTTCATAGATCCAGAAGATATCGTCGACGTGCAAGACAGACAAGATGCCTTATCACAGAAGATATCGTCGACGTGCAAGACAGACAATATATAAAACAATTGAAGACGTTGAAATGACAACTTCTGCTGCCGACAAGAAAAAGAATACTATAAAGTCTGTCGCAGCACACTCTCTACTGGATGGACCAGCAGTCTTCTGTGGATGCCGACTCAACTTCAGCATTGACATCAACGATTCCTTCACACATGGCAACGGATGGTTAACTGTTGCTATAGTACGAGGTGGATCTGGAGTTCCAAATGTATCCGGCCTGGAGAGCTTTGTGGACCGTGATGTCTCTTGGCTAGGAATGCCCTTTTTGCCAGTGCTAGTCTATTTTGATGTCCTCCTTGCTCCATCCATCATTGGTTATTTTGCTGCCTTGGTAGAAGAATTCCATAACTTCATTTACTTCGTAAACGTCAGTCCTGATGTTTTCTCGCTGTTCTCGTTTCTACTACTTCTCATTACTTTCGTCTCTCTTCGATTTTACTCTTAATCCATATTCTATGCTCATTATACTGCTCATTACACTCAGCAGCATGTAATTCTTCTTCACTTTCACTCGGGCTAGCAATGTCATCAGCGAATCGTATCATTATTCTCCTTTCACTTTGAATTTTAATTCTACTCCTGAAACTTTCTTTTATTTCCAACATTGATTCTTGGATGTGCAGACTGAACAGTAGGGACAAAAGACTACAGCCCTGTCTTACAAGACTTTTAATGCGAGCATTTCGTTATTGGTCGTCCATTCTTATTATTCCCTCTTGGCTCTTACACATATTGTGTATTACCCCTCTCTCCCTACAGCCTACCCCTATTTTTCTCAGAGTTTGGAACATCTTGCACCATTTTATACTTTTTCCAAGTCGACAAATCCTACGCACGTGACTTGCTTTTTCTTTTAGTCTTGCTTCCATTATCAACCGCAACGTCAGAATTGCCTCTCTGATGCCTTTACATTTCTTAAAGCCAAACTGATCGTCATGTAACACATCCTCAATTTTCTTTTCCATGATTCCGTGTATTATTCTTGTCAGAAAGTTGGATGCATGAGCTGTTAAACTGACTGTGTGATTATTTTCGCACTTGTCAGCTCTTGCAGTATTCGGAATTGTGTGGATGATGCTTTTCCGAAAGTCAGATGATATGTCGCCAGACTCATACACTCTACACACCAAAGTGAATAGTCTTTTTGTCCCAATGATTTTAGAAATTCTGACGCAACATTACCCATCCCTTCTGCCTTACTTGGTCTTAAGTCCTCCAAAACTCTCTTAAATTCTGATTCCAACACGTGATCGCCTATATCATCTAAGTCGACTCCTGTTTCTGCTTGTATCACATCAGGCACATCTTCCCCCTCATAGAGGCCATCAGTTTACTCTTTCCACCTACCCGCCCTTCCTCTGCATTTAATAGTGGAATTCCCGTTGCCCTCTTAATGGTAACACCCTTCCCTTTAATTTCACCGAACGTTATTAACGACTTCACTGTATGCTGAGACAGTCCTTCCGACAATCATTTCATTTTAGATTTCTTCACATTTTTCATGCAGCCATTTCGTCTTAGCTTCCTTGCACTTCTTTTTTATTTCATTTCTAAGTAACTTGTATTTCTGTATTCCTGATTTTTCCTGAACGTTTTTGTACTTCTTCTTTCATCGATCAACTGAAGTATTTCTTCTGTTACTCGTGGTTTCTTCGCAGTTACCTTCTTGAACCTATGTTTTTCTTTCCAACTTCTTACAGACGTCCATTTGTTTTCACATGAACTGGCGAATGAGCTATTGCATATAGCAGTACCTATAGCCTTGGTGAACTTCAAGCGTATCTCTTCATTTCTTAGTACTCCAGTATCCCCTTTCTTTGCCCATTGATTCTTCCTGATTAGTATCGTAAACTTCAGCATACTCTTCGTCAGTACTAAATTGTAATCTGGGTCTGTATCTGCTCCTGGGTATGCCTTAAAACCCAGTATCTAATTTCGGAATCTCTGCCGGAGCATTATGTAACCTAAGTGAAGTCTTCCCGTATCTCCTGGGCCTTTTCCATGTACATTAAGTATACCTCCTTCTTCTTGAACGGAGTATTCGCTATTAATAGTTGAAATTTATTACAGAACTCAGTCTTTCTTCTCTCTTATTCCTTGTCCCAAACCCATATTCTCCTGTAACCTTTTCTTCTAATTCTTCCACCTCAACTGCAATCCTCTCCCCCATGACAATTATATTTTTTCATCTCCCTTTACCACTCAATTAACCTTTCAATAACCTCATATGATTTCATTATATCCTCGTTTTCCGTTTGCGACGTTGTCCTGTACACCTGAACTATCGCTGTCGCTATTGGTGTTGGTTTTCTGTCGATTATGATGAGAACAACCTTATCACTGAATTGTTCACAGTAACTTAGTCTTTGCCCTATCTTCCTATTCATAAGGAATCCTCCCTTTACACCACTTTCTGATGCTGTTGATGTTAACTTATACTCATCTGACCAGTAATACCTGCCTTCTTTCCATTTCACTTTACTGACCCACACTGTTTACATATTCAGTCTTAGCATTTCCTTTTTCAGATTTTCTAGCTTTCTTATCATGCTCATACTTCTGACATTTTACGCGCCGAGTTGTAGAACGTTATTCTCTCGTTGGTTATTTAGTCTTTTTGTCATGGTCACCTCCCCATTGGCAGTCCATTCCCAGGCGCCCGAATGAGGAAGTATCCTGGAATCTTCTACCAATGAAGAGATCATCATGACACTTTTTCAATTACAGGCCACATGCCCTGTGAATACACATTATATGTCTTTAACATAGTGGTTTCCATTGCCTTTTGCATCGTCATGCTGTTCGTCATCCGCCTTTAGGGGGAAGTTCCCACCCCAACGACAGGAGAGTGCCTTGAACCTCTGTCCGCTCCTCCACCCTGTTTGACAAGACCTTTCGCAGAATGAGGGTGACTTCTTATGCCAGAAGTCTTCGGCCGCCAATACTGATAATTAATCAAAATTGAAGTAGTGGTGAGTTTCGAACGCAGGAGCAAAGACTTTTTGATTGCTAATGAAAGACGCTACCCCTAGCCTACAGGTACATGCATGGAGTACAATTGACAGAGGTAGGTTTGTCTTGAGTGGCAAGTTCCGCTTCGAATTGAACCATTATTACCAGCAAAGACCTGTCTTGAGACGCCCCAAGCACCAATGGGATACCAATCTGACTGTCGCCCAACATATGATCCGACAACCAGGAGTGATAGCCCGACCATCACAGAAGTACGTCGAAGATGTTCGATGCCCTATTTTGTCGCCTTCATGGTAATCCATCCTGAGTTTACATTTCAGCAAGATAGAAAAATGGCCGTCCGCAAACGGCCGGAGTTTCTACAACTTTTCTTCGTGCTTGCCAAACCCTGCCTTGGTCAGAAATGTCGCCAGATCTCTCCCCAGCCGCGGACGTGTGGAGCTTATGGGCAGGACCCTCCAAACACCTCGGCATTTAGACGATCTAATGCGCTAACTGGACAGAATTCAGCATGTTATCCCTCCAGAGGACATCAGTTCGGTGCCAAGACAAATAAGTTCCTGCAAAATGACCAGAGGTGAACCAAGGCCCTATTGACCTGCTCAATTTCTGAATCTCTTTCTCCTGAATCGATCATCCAATTCTTCTGAAATTGTGTAATCTTTGGTTGTTCCGTACATTACGTCACATCCAGAAATTTCCGTCCCATTCCGATAATTCGTTTGCAGTACATTATTTCTTTTTTGTCTTAGAGTTTATTATTACGCATCCAAAGTTCGTTGTAGTATTTTACAGCCCAAAAATCAATCATGTAACATCTCATCACAGCCTGCTCTCGGATGGAGGACACCCTACTCCTCCTGGTTGGCTAAAAACAACATACGAACTAACAACGGCGACGCTACAGGAGAAGCAATGACTGGCAATTCCTACATAAGAACACACTTGACGAGCTTGGCTGACCGGTGCAGTAACCGACAGCATTACAGGAGTGCTTGGTGCGCCCTAGCTATGGTATACCTGCACATTAACAGCATAGTTAGCCTCTGCTCTTTCTCGATCTGTAACCTAGCTAGCTCTACCTGAAGTGCAAACACTCATGCGTTTTTCGCCACACTGTGAATTCTGTTTCTCTATTAAATCATAAGGCTAGTGAGAAGAAACGTAGTTTTGCCACTATTCATGAAAGTAACAAATTTCTGGTACAAATCAATATATTCCCGAGGCGCGTTGGCCTCTATAAAACATTTTTACAAACTTTTATAAACAATACAACTCCCGTACTGTGTGACTGACAGTCCTTCAAAGCTACAATAAGTCTTGTCACAATAAAGCTAAACCCAATTGCACTCTCGTGAACATAATGCTCTTTCTACCACGCCGGTCTTCCCTACACAATGCTGTGGTCTTTTCCGAAGGAGCTACGCGAAACTATCTAGTCATGCTCCACCGATTGTCCCACAATTCAAATTAGTAACGATCGTAACCAACAAGTTCTCCTCGATCGTTGTTTGACAACAAATGAGAAGTAGTAGAAGGAGCAAGAGCAGTAGCTGACTTACAATGCCCGCCGGCATCGGTGTTGTTGTGCAAAATAAACTTTGCTAAGTGAACTGCGTTCTACCTGTCATCGTCAGTCCAAAGCAAACTTTTAATCCACCATTATCAAATTACACTCCTTATGCGGAGTCTATTGCACACACTGTGGCTCTGTTTGAGCAAAATGCCAAGTTTATTTACGAGATTTGGTCTAGCGACACAGACGCCCATCCGTTCCATTAGCCACCAGAACTCCAAGTCCTAACAAAGGCATTCCTGCCTCCCTCGCCATCTGTGCGTCGCTGTGACCTCAGCCACCGTTTTTTCAAAGACTGAAACTGGTCATGTTTACCTCTACCTTATTGAGTCTCTAACTCTCGAATTACGTGATTTTGATTTTATGTTATTTTTGATGCTACTCCCTATTTTCTCGTCACTGGAGGGCGCCGGTAGGACCAGTTCACCTTTCCCAATGTGGGGTGGGGTCCGCCTGTATATACAACACATTAGTTTTGTGCGCCTCCACGTGGCTGTGTTCCTCCTCCTGTGACACCGCGCCGACACCCGTTTCGGTCACTCCGAAAGCATTCAACACTGTCACCATGCATCACGGGGCTCCGGTTTCGATTCCAGGCCGGGTTGGGGATTTTCTCTGCCTAGAAACTGGGTGTTTGTGTTATTCTCATCATTTCATTATCATCTCCATTCGTTATAGTGGCTAGATTGGACTGTGGGAAAAAAAATTGGAGCGTGAAGAAATTGGGACTTTGTACGGGCTCTGATGACCGTGCAGTTGAGCGCCCCGCAGACCAAACATCATCATCATCACTATCATCATCATCACTGTCACCACGCCATTTACGCCGGCTCCCCCCACGCCCGATTTGAAGCTGAATTCTGATTCGCCCTTCTTAATTAAGCTAGCTATAACTTTTATTTCGTTGGTCCAATAGCAACTGCGTTTGCTTCTGCAATAATTGAGTACTCTTATCTACAAATATTACAGATCAACAGTGTTTCTATGCTATAATGTGGACACTCGTGTTCATCACATTGCCACATTTCGATCCCTACCCATTGGGCACTGCCAAAAAAATCAAAAGTGAGGCTGCTTTAATACTCTAAAATCAGAGTCATTTCTTTGGTAAGTCCTCGAACAGGAGGCAGTAGGAAGCACCTCATTCACTGCTAATGAGATGATCGTTTTTGACGAAACTTGTCACTCATTTCAAGTTCGAAAACAGTCGGGCATTAATACGCCTCGATAAATAGTTCCTTAGTCTTATGAATAGTCTCGTTTATTGTGTGCTGCAGCACTCATCAGTGTGTATTGTCTTGTTAGTGTCCTGTTCCCACTGGAAATCTAGCTTTGCCATGCACTTTTTGTGGGATAACAGTGAGGCCCACGTATATCATTGCAGCTCACCTTATCGCTATCGCTTCTCTGCGCAAGCGAGGTAGACACTCTTGATACTGCAGAACCAAGGCCTTCTGAGCGTCGTGGATTTTTCGAAGTTTCCGCGCTGCCGCATCGCTTCAGTGTATGTAGCTGATTCCCCACCAAGTTGGTGTCTACTGATTCACAGCAACCGCAAAAAATATCCAGAGACCACTTCCCAAGATCAGCCGTGCTTCTCAGATTCATGATAAGCAGATGTACTTGTTTGCGAGGCACTTGAAGTTTTGCGGCAATTTATCATGGATTCTGTACTAAGTCGAAACATAATCGCGAACCATTTCTGACTTAGCACAAGAGAGCGATTCTAGGGGGCGTCATCATTACGACGCTGAATTCCGATGTCTTCTGCGGCTTCAGCGATATTACAAAGAGTGCACCAGGGGAGAAATGTTGTCCTAGTATCTTTTTTCCTCATATATTACGTACTCTCTTTCCACACAAACTACAAAGAAATAACTAATAATACGTTAAGTCACTATACTACTTGGTAAGGCAGAAGGCAGCGTGCTGCGAATGAAACAGTGTCATGAATAACAACCAGATTTCAAAGATACAGTGCTATACATTTTGAGCAAGTCATCGACTATAGGCTGTAACATCCATGCACACACGCTAGACATTGATATTTTGAGATGGAAACTATTTTTATCTATACATACTAAAAACAGCTCTCATTCACAAATTCCGACAAACGTTTTTTATATGTTTTTCCTATTGTAAGGCAATTTACAACAGTGTGAATACCCGTACAAGTATTCCAATTGGGCATCCTTCAGCTTCTCTCCCAGGTCACATGGATTTGGGTGAAGAAAATTTAGTGCCAAAATTGCTATTCCCCATGGCCCCTTAAAGCTGTTAATGTTGTAAAATGTACTAAGAGCGACGTGCTCTGGTTGCATAAATGACTGAACATATATGCAGAATGAAGTAACACTTCACACACATCCAAGACGCCAAATCAGCAAGGGGAAGTGCTCGTTTGTAACTTGAGTCTTTTGTGCTCCGCCCTTTACCACTGTACTGGCTATGGCGCATTCAGTAACTTTAGTTCCAGTTAGCATACTAATAATTATTAAAACAGTTCCCTTGGTTTAACTGATAGCATAAAAATATTTATTCTTGTTCAGATGGCTCAGGCGTTATCAGTGAATAGATAGAATTGTGTTTTTTATCCGTGCAGAAGCGAACTGGACCGCAGACAGTTGGTTATCCCGGAATGTTTGCACCATATAATATGTTCCGACAGTTGATTATTTGTAAAGTAAGTGCATCGACTTAGTTTGTTATTATGGCTGTTAGGACATCCGATTATTTCCTTACCGTCACATACCTAGTGAACAAATGATTGTACACTAATGACCATTAAAACTGCTACACCAAGAAGAAATGCAGATGATGAACGGGTATTCATTGGACAAATATATTATACTAAAACTGACATGTGATTACATTTTCACGCAATTTGGATGCATAGATCCTGAGAAATCAGTACCCAGAACAACCACCTGTGGCCGTAATAACGGCCTTGATACGCCTGTGCATTGAGCTTAGATGGCGTGTGCAAGTACAGCTGCCCATGCAGCTTCAACACGATACCACAGTTCATCAAGAGTAGTGACTGGCATATTGTGACGAGCCAGTTGCTCGGCCACCGTTGACCAGAGTTTTTCAGTTGGTGAGAGATCTGGAGAATGTGCTGGCCAGGGCAGCAGTCGAACATTTTCCGTATCCAGAAAGGCCCGTACAGGACCTGCAACATGCGGTCGTGCATTATCCTGCTGAAATGTAGGGTCTCGCAGGGATCGAATGAAGGGTAGAGCAACGGGTCGGAACACATCTGAAATGTAACGTCCACTGTTCAAAGTGCCGTCAATACGAACAAGAGGTGACCGAGACGTGTAACCAATGGCACCCCACACCAGCACGTCGGGTGATACGCCAGTATGGCGGTGACGAAAACATGCTTCCTATATGCGTTCACCGCGATGTCGCCAAACACGGATGCTACCATCATGATGCTGTAAACAGAACCTGGATTCAACCCAAAAAATGACGTTTTGCCATTCGTGAACCCAGGTTCGTCGTTGAGTTCACCATCGCAGGCGCTCCTGTCTGTGATGCAGCGTCAAGGGTAACCGCAGCCATGGTCTCCGAGTTGATAGTCCATGTTGCTGCAAACGTCGTCGAACTGTTCGTGCTGATGGTTGTTGTCTTGTAAACGTCCCCATCTGTTGACTTAGGGATCTAGACGTGGCTGCACGATCCGTTACAGCGATGCACATAAGATGCCTGTCATCTCGCCTGTAGTGATACGAGTCCGTTGGGATCCAGCACGGCGTTCCGTATTACCCTCCTGAACCCATCGATTCCAAATTCTGCTAACAGTCATTGGATCTCGACCAACGCGAGCAGCAATGTCGCGATACGATAAACCGCAATCGTGATAGCCTACAATCCGACTTTGATAAAAGTCAGAAACGTTATGGTACGCATTTCTCCTCCTTACACGAGGCATCACAGCAACGTTCCACCAGACAACGCCGGTCAACTGCTGTTTGTGTATAAGAAATCGGTTGGTAACTTTCCTCACGTCTTCACGTTGTAGGTGTCGCCACCGGCGCCAACCTTGTGTGAATGCTCTGAAAAGCTAATCATTTGCATATCACAACATCTTTTACTTGTCGGTTAGATTTCGCGTCTGTAGCACGTCGTCTTCGTGGTGTAGCAATTTTAATGGCCAGTAGTGAATTATCAGACATGGCGAGCCGAAGCCCAATTGAAGTCCATAACATTACACTATCACGACGTAGTTAGTGTGATCTTCAATTACAAGAACTTATTGCTGCAACTCTCTACGTCTTCCTTTTCATGTGTCTTTCTCTTTATATTACTATTGCAACATACATACATACGCACTTGCTTATTGTAATGAAGCCTAGGACGTCCTTAATAAATTTAACTCCTTCATGTAAACTTCCCAGCATTTTCAAATTCGCCAGGCTCTGCCCTACCAGCCTGTCCTTTCTCTTAAAAGGCTGCACACCAGAAAATATCTCCAGAAAAATTTTCCTAAGACTTAAATATATATTCTGTGTTAAGAGATTTCTCTTTTTCAGAAAATATCTTCTTGATATTGCAAATCTGCATTTTATATCGTGTTTACTTCTGCCATTTTCTGTTATTTTGCTGTCAAAATAGCAAGACTCTTCTACAACTTTTAGTATCTGATTCCCTATTCCGCTGAGCAGCAACTGATTTAATTCAGCTACAGTTAATTGATCTTCTTTTACTTTTGTTGACGTTAATGTCATTGTCTCTCTTTTATACACTGTCCATTCCACCCAACTGATCTTCGAAGTCTTTTGCCACCTGTAACAGAATGACGTCATCGACAAACCTTAGAGTGTTTCTTCTCCCGAACTTTATTAATACTTGCAATTTTATTTGACTGGTTTCCTTCATTGCTTCGTGTACACATTGAATAACATGTGTGGCGAAACAAGTGCTGTATCATTTGGGAGATACAGAGAGGGCGAGTGTGCCGGGACTTACCCCAGTTCACTGCTACTAGCGCACGTCAACACAAACGCGCATCTGCGTAGCATACAAAGTATTGCGCCATAATCTAAGGATGAAATTAAAAATTAAGGTAGCTTTTCCAAACTTATGAACAAATGCGTCAGTATATTAATGCTAAAATTGTTAACTCTCAGGATCATTTGATGAATATGTCTCACTAAATACATTGTTTTAAGTAAAAAGCAAGTGGCGCTAAACAATAAAGCTAGAAAGCCAAAATATGTTCAGAATGTGCAAATGGACGCCACAATCAACTGTTACTAGTCTAAGATTGATCGGAGCAATATTTTGGTCAAAATCGGCTTTTTTACGAAGCACTGAAGGCGCTGTATGTTAGAAAGATGAAAATTCGTATGAGCCGGCCGCGGTGGTCTAGCGGTTCTGGCGCTGCAGTCCGGAACCGCGGGACTGCTACGGTCGCAGGTTCGAATCCTGCCTCGGGCATGGGTGTGTGTGATGTCCTTAGGTTAGTTAGGTTTAAGTAGTTCTAAGTTCTAGGGGACTTATGACCTAAGATGTTGAGTCCCATAGTGCTCAGAGCCATTTGAACCATTTGAACCAAAATTCGTATGAAGCTTCAGTTTGATTTAAAAACATCAAATAGGTTTCAAGTTACTTACTGAAAACTAAATCCATTAAATAGTAAAGCTATAAGAACTTTAAAGGCCTTAATGTAAATAACAATCAATACAAGGGCTCTTAAAGAAGTAGTTCAGAGATCATGTTCTACTGTCGGTTCCATTCTAAAAATTCTAGACGGGAAAGAATAAATGTAGTCGAGCTAAAACTTTTTCTGTAATTAAAGCCAACTTTACTCCATTTTTTTAAAAAATACGAAGATAGTGAATTGATGCGCAACAGTATTATAAAATAATGTGTCCGAGAAATGGTTCAAATGGCTCTGAGCACTATGGGACTCAACATCTTAGGTCATAAGTCCCCTAGAACTTAGACCTACTAAAACCTAGCTAACCTAAGGACATCACACACACCCATGCCCGAGGCAGGATTCGAACCTGCGACCGTAACAGTCCCGCGCATCCGGACTGCAGCGCCAGAACCGCACGGCCACCGCGGCCGGCGTGTGTCCGAGAAAGCGGCCATTTAGATGCTGCTACCTTAGCATAGAGCGGACGACGGCAGATGTTCCGGTCTGCCGTTCGCTGCGCCGGCCTGAGAGGCAATGATAGACACACTTCACACCCAGCTATCAATCGGTCCACATCAGTCAAACGCCTGCTTACGCGCTGTCTCGGATGACGTCACAGCTAGTCTGCTGCTAAACGCATGTTTACGGTGCTAATAGGAAGTGAACTCGCGAGGACTATACACTGTCCTGGATCGCTAAGAATATTTTTGTGCAGCCAGTAATGTTAACGGAAACCGCGTGGCAAGTGGTGAGATTATTTTCCACTTTTGTAGCGAGCAATTAACTTCCATGATTACAAGTCAGGGCATGAGACCATTTAATTGGAACTTAGCCTAGATGTCGGTCTGAACTGCTCATAATGCTGTTTATGATAGGGACATTATTATTGTTATTATCAGAAATATGTGCGTGTGAACTTTTACTGAATATATGAATCAGTTAAAACACTAAACTTTTACTTATAATCATAGTTCCATAGTACTGAGTGAATAGAGAGTAGAAACATTTCTTTCAGTGAGCACAAGAAATATGTGGATTTGCAGACTGGAAAAAATGGTTCAAATGGCTCTGAGCACTATGGGACTCAACTGCTGTGGTCATAAGTCCCCTAGAACTTAGAACTACTTAAACCTAACTAACCTAAGGACATCACACACATCCATGCCCGAGGCAGGATTCGAACCTGCGACCGTAGCGGTCGTGCGGTTCCAGACTGTAGCGCCTTTAACCGCTCGGCCAGCATACTGGAAACTATGGTCAGTATGATCTCTATCGCTTTGTGGCTGACCGCAAAATTTGTTTTCAGGCTATTTTAAAGGATGGAGAAGTTTTGGATGCTATTATTTAATCCACCGCCCCACACATGGACAGCCTACTACTCTCTCCCCATCTGTTCTCAACTGCTGCTTCCCTTTCATGTCCTTCCTGCAGTCTGGACAAATGCTACAAATGTAGGTCTGCGTTTTTTTTTCAATTTATGGTCTGTGTCGCAGGGTCAGTAAAGCTTCACATGTTCCTACACCTCTGCGGAACTCAAATTGATCTTTTCCGAGGTCCAGTTTCTCCACTGATATGCAATAACGGCTGTAAGTATTTTGGTACTCTGACTTCCTAAACGAATGATTTGGTAATATTCACACTTTATCATTAACACTCATCTGTATAAGCGTACAGAGTTCTGGAAGAATCGCCTTGTCCCTGAAAATGAGCTTGTAGTTACAAATTACTTGTTTATAAGAACAATGAAGGGTGACTGCAGCCGAAGTATTCTGTTTGCCTAGTTTCTGCTGCGTCTTTAAGCATGTAATTTGTACGATCCGCTGACTACAATTATTTGAACTAGTTGAAGTTTCCAAGGAACAGTCTATTCGTCCCTACTAATGGTCCATACAAAGTGATTCCGTGATGATGTTACAAACATTCAGGGATGATGGAGAAGGCGAAATGTATCAATTTTAGGTAAAGGAGCCTGGTACAGAAACGACCTTGCTGAATGTTGCAAACAAAAATCGTACTGATGCCTCTGACAGTAGAATATATATACCGGTACTACTGTTCCTAAAATTTTAAGATGGAAGCTTTCATGGTAGTAGTATGGATCAAAACAAGAAAAAAATGTCCGTTAAATATGGGATCTAAAACGTATCTATTACACTACTGGCCATTAAAATTGTTACACCACGAAGATGACGTGCTACAGACGCGAAATTTAACCGACAAGAAGAAGATGCTGTGATATGCAAATGATTAGCTTTTCAGAGCATTCACACAAGGTTGGCGCCGGTGTCGACACCTACAACGTGCTCACATGAGGGAAGTTTCCAACCGATTTCTCATACACAAACAGCAGTTGACCGGCGTTGCCTCGTGAAACGTTGTTGTGATGCCTCGTGTAAGGAGGAGAAATGCGTACCATCACGTTCCGACTTTGATAAAGGTCCGATTGTAGCCTATCGCGATTTCGGTTTATCGTATCGCGACATTGCTGCTCGCGTTGGTCGAGATCCAATGAGTGTTAGCAGAATATAGAATCGGTGTGTTCAGGAGGGTAATACGGAACGCAGGGCTGGATCCCAACGGACTCGTATCACTAGCAGTCGAGGTGAAAGGCATCTTATCCGCATGGCTGTAACGGATCGTGCAGCCACGTCTCGATCCCTGAGTCAACAGATGGGGACGTTTACAAGACAACAACCATCAGCACGAACAGTTAGACGACATTTGCAGCAACATGGACTATCAACTCGGAGACCATGGCTGCGGTTACCATTGACGCTGCAACACAGACAGGAGCGCCTGCGATGGTGTACTCAACGTCGAACCTGGGTGCACGAATGGCAAAACGTCATTTTTTCGGATGAATCCAGATTCTGTTTACAGCATCATGATGGTTGAATCCGTGTTTGGCGACATCGCGGTGAGCGCACATTGGAGGCGTGTTTGCGTCATCGCCATACTGGCGTATCATCCGGCGTCATGGTATGGGGTGCCAATGGTTACTCGTCTCGGTCACCTCTTGTTCGCATTGACGGCATTTTGAACAGTGGACGTTACATTTCAGATGTGTTACGACCCGACGCTCTACCCTTCATTCGATCCCTGCGAAACCCTACATTTCAGCATCATAATTCACGAGCGCATTTTGCAGGTCCCGTACGGGCCTTTCTGGATACGGAAAATGTTCGACTGCTGCCCTGGCCAGCACATTCTCCAGATCTCTCATCAATTGAAAACGTCTGGTCAACGGTGGCCGAGCAACTGACTCGTCACAATACTCCAGTCACTACTCTAGATGAACTGTGGTATCGTGTTGAAGCTGCATGGGCAGCTGTATCTGTACACGCCATCCAAGCTCTGCTTGACTCAATGCCCAGGCGTATCAAGGCCGTTGTTACGGCCAGAGATGGTTGTTCTGGGTACTGATTTCTCAGCATCTATGCACCCAAATTGCGTGAAAATGTAATCACATGTGAGTTCTAGTATAATATATTTGTCCAATGAATACCCGTTTATCATCTACATTTCTTCTTGGTGTAGCAGTTTTAAAGGCCAGTAGTTTTTTCGTTATTGTAACTCGCCATAAAGTTCAATATATCTTCCTGACTTTACAGTTGTTGAGAAGGTTACTGAAAATTATTTCGTTAACTATGCTGATGTTACAGTACGCAATGTTTGTTCAACATCAAAATTTTGCAGTGGATTTTTGTTAACAGTAAAACACCAATAAGTACCACGACAAACACGAGAACATGAGACTATTGTCATTGAAAAAGATGTTTTTACTATAAGGTTGGCCAGAACAGAACTACACACAGCAAGATTTCTTTTATGTTATGAAGGTAAATTATCTATTTGCTCTGTTAATAATATATTATCAGCAGCCCGCGTCAACCTGTAAAACACATCATAAAATCTGCTGCTCTGCTCTGCAATTCCGAAATCTGAAAGAAATAATTTTAGTTCAGTATTACCTGCCCGCTTCTTTGCGGTATGATTAATTTCATTTAATGCAATTTGAATGCTAAGAGACGTGACAATGCTCCCTGGCAGCAATTGACTAAGGTTAAGAATGTTCGGCAATATGCTGACACTAACGTCCGTTGTCCGTTTCGTCATTATTTGTTACCTTATTTGGATTATTCACTATTCACTTGTTTGCTCTTTTGCACTATAGTTTTAATTACACTCTTTATGGTTTTCTCACACTTTGCGTGGTGATCGTAAACCTAGTCCCAGGGTCATTACAGTTTTCTGGTTCCCCCATCGGGCTACGTGCGGTCAAAAAACCTGGGAAAACTGCGCCGGAGCCATGGTCATCTCGCCTGGTTTGTCGTAATACGCAGTCTGATTGTTCATCAAAAAAAGCGTTGGCATTTATCAAATGTTCACAGATAACGAAGGTTATGAATGACAAAATGTTAAACTTTTAGTCCCCTTGTTGAAAATGTACCTTCTACTCTCTTTCACATTCGTGGTAATATTTGTGTTCTGTGTCACACTGAAAGTCAATCATTAAATAGTTTAACAGCAGTGTAATGGATTGTCTCTACACTTACTCACGACAAATGTTCTACCATAGTATAGCATACTTGTCAGTTTGCTTCACTAATATGACGAAAACATATAACATACATCATCGAACAAATGAATATTTGAGTTTATACACAGTAATGGAAAGAAAAAAATGTTTGTCACGTAATTTCGTGTCCAATAAATCATTTTCATATTAGTACATTAACAGCGTAGTTGGTAATGTTCGGTTGAATGTCGACAATGTCGTAGGGAGCGGGCGGCGCGAAGCAATTGTTGCGTAGCGTCGTCTGGAACGCGGCGTGCCAACGACCGCTGGGGTCGACGACCTGCTCGCCGTAACAGCGACGGAGTGTTGGGGTGGCGCCCGCGCAGTCGCGAACCGTGCCGAACCATTCACCAATGTAGTCGGCGTGTTGCAGTTGTTTCCCGCGACCGGCTGGCTGGCGGCACGACATCCGTCTCTGCTTCTCCGCATGGCTCCCCGTCACAACGCATGAAACAAATATTCCACAACAGCGTACTGTCTTTAAGGATACAGATTATTAGCTGTGGAAGAAAATGCAACTTGGTTAAAAGCGTTTATTGTTCAGTAAGCCGTCGTTTCGCTGGTATGCACAGGATGTTTTGGCATGATTACGGGTTTCTTGTGGCTTCACAAGTCAATCGCATTGTGACACTGGTATTTAGGGTTTCGTCACACGCACGTTGTACTACACACTTTCATTTGTTCTCACAATCGATACGCTGCCAGAGCGTCTCTCATCACGCGAAAATGTTTCGGTTCTCACACACTAAATGTTGCAGTCGAGCGATGTTTGTTTGAATCGACTCCGAACGGATCACCAACTACCGTTTTTACACACAGTAAATTCATCGTTCGTTGAGCACTGCACTATGACAGTTAGTCACTCAACACTTATTCCGACGTATATATTGGTGCAGATACAACAGTCATTTTCTGTCCCTACTACACACAATATTCCGTCCTTTCATAGATTGTTTATGCACACAAATATTTTTAATTCATATCAACTGTTCTTAGCATAATCACTCTCATCTATATTGAGTCCATTGTGTTTACCATGTCATTACACACTTTTAGTATTGTTACTAGGCATATATGGCTTTTTAAAAAATATTTTAAAGGTGTGTGGTTTTTGGTACATAGTATTCTTTTCCTTTTTCGGTGTAGCTTGCCAGATTATCACCCATCTAGCAAAGATTTTACCATGTGCATGACAGCTGGACTTGGGCATATTGCTCAATAAATACTTCATTTAGTATTAGTTTTTTTTAATGATCTGTCCTACAGGACTTAAGTGTAGTTTCCGCGTAGATTGACTTGATTCGCGTACCGCGTAATTAATACTCATGGACGTGTACCAAGTACACAGGCTTCAATTGAAGCATCGATACATACAAAGCGTAGGTTATACGGAACGGGTTTGTCTTTGATTGAATTCTGCTCCAGTGTCGTTCTCAGATCACTATTGGCAGTAACGTTACATCACATAATTGTTTCGTACTATAAAGTCATTTTTTGTCCAGTAGAGACTCTCTCTCAGGGTTCCTTAATTCTAACACAATTACACCTGTTACATTTCTATATGAAATCTCATAATTAATTGTACTTGCTTACTACAAATGAAAAATGATTCAAGACATTATTCATTACTTTGTCAACAAAAAGATTGTTCATTGCTTGATGAGCATATAGTATTTTAATGACACTAATTGTCTGTAAACAAAGTCTTCAATTTGCATGCTATTGCTCAGTTTGTTGGTTCTATTTTCATGCTATGCTTGCTTTCTCAAAATTTTAAATACACACAAATTCTTTCTTAAAGCTAACATACTTATACTCTAAAACACAACTGAAATCTTCTGACTGCTACTATTTATATCTGAGAGGTCATTGAATTAATAGTTTTACTATCCCACTGTAACATCTTCCGAATCTCTTTAGCCACTACTTCCCTCCTCGACCAAGGGATGGAGTAAGATGGGCGACAGTACGTTTTGTGGGGCATCACCTCAATGTGATAGTGGTACCCCTTGATTATTCCTGGTCGGTCAGTAAGTACCATGGTATATTCCGATAGCAGCTGCGTCAACTGTTGCTTTTGTATGTTGCTTGAACTTTCAGATTCCTGTACTTTGGTTTGAAATGCATCAACATCTGTTTCAAAATTTCTATCTTCCTTACAAGGATAATAGAGATATGCCACATGTGAATAATCATCTAGGTGTAGTACTCAGGGGTTCCTACATTTGATATTAATTCGGTTGCAACATGACACAAGTATCTCCTTCGATTTTATCATAGACAACTCAATCCTCCTACCTTTATTAACTATGCTTAGTTTTCCCGAGGAGAGGTCGATCACTGCGTCCCTCTCACGGAGAAAATCTACTCCCAGAATGCAGGCCACGTTTAACCCGTTAAACAATGAGGAACGAGCTCACTATGGCTTCACCCTCCTTGCAAATCTCCACCTGCACCTGGTGCTTAACTAATTGGCTCTATGCACTTATAGCTCCAGACACCTTGCAATTATTAACCGGGAAAGTCGGTATGCTACGACCCTTCCCCAGTGCTTTAAACAATTCTGTACTCATTACACTCACTGAGGCACCTGTGTCGATGATTATATTCACTGCAACATCATTGATTTCGCTTCTATTACGGCTTGCACATTTTCGTTGCTATCCTTATTATATTCACGGGGTTCGGTCAGTAGATCTTTATCCGTACTGATACCGTCGTTGTATCGCACCATATGTATGCCAGGCATATTATTGTCATTCGTGTTGTTCTCACTCCACCCCTCGGCCAGCGACGGAGAGCATATCGTGGCCGATTCTAGTTTGTTGGATGGCTTGCTTGCGAGGTACTTGAAGGCTATTGTCCGCGACCTCTACTATGTGTACGTTTTGATTTGTAGGCCGCCACGACTGCGCAATAGGCGCGTTTTGCAGTGGTGGTCTGTTGTTATCGTATCGGTCATTACCTTGCCGTTGTGGGCTTGGTCGCTGATTCTGATTCCAATTGCGATTACTGCCGCTGTAATTGCTATGCCACTGACCTGGCGCATTTATCCAGCGCTTGGTCCCTGGCGGTCCGGAATCGTACCGGTCGTCAAATCGACACTTTTTATTATGGGACGGCTGCCCATAGCCATTCTGACTTCTACCATTATTACCATTTTGCGAGTGCTCTTGCCGCTTGTTACCGCCCCAACCATTTCCATGGTTGTGGTTTGGTGAACTATTATTTCTGTAATGTTTACACCCTGCTCCATTGTTCCGTGAGTGATCACACGCTGCTTTTACGTCTTCCTGGATTAAGTCTATTGAATCTAGAACAGACAGGGAATGTTCCATGTCGTTCTCTGGTACGTGTATTAGTTTCTCTTTAATATGAATGGGTAAATGTGATTTTAGGAGTCTTACTATGTCTCTTGGTGAGATAGGCTCATCCCAGTAGCGCGTCTTGTTTATATACTTCTCGAAATACCGTCTCAGATTCCCAAGACGGGGTGAGTACGGTTCGGGATTGTATACTTCTTTTCTTAGCCGTTCTTGTATACAAGGCGACCAGTATTTCGACAAAAACGCCCTTTCGAACTGCTCATACGTCATGCAGCTGTCTGCTACTTCCGTAGCCCACAACGCTGCATCACCCTGAATCTATGACATTACGTATTGAATTTTCTGTGCTTCGTTCCACACACTAGGCAAGATATTTTAAAGCTTTTTATGAATACTGCTGGGTGTACTGACTTCTAATTTATCTACAATACACTGCACACTAAAAATTACTATCTACACTCAACTTTGCCCTGTGATAAATACTAACGTCAAACTACGCACACCATTAGCGATATGAGATCACTTCACTGGAGTTAAGCTTCTACAGACAGGACAACTACACTGTAGTCTTACCTTTAGTTTATCTGATTTCGGGGTTCGGCTGCCCCCGGATTATGTAGTCGTTACAGTTTCTCAGTACTATCAGGATATTTTCCTCTAACTCGCTTGCAGTGGTGCGTTTTTTCATGAAAGAATTTTTGTACATTCATTAATACATGGCATTAATCATGAGACACATACATACATTTATCACTATATATATATATATATATATATATATATATATATATATATATATATATACCTTCATAACATAAAAGAAATCTTGCTGTGCATAGTTCTGGTCTGGCCAACCTTATAGTAAAAACATCTTTTTCTATGACAATAGTCTCATGTTCTCGTATTAGTCGTGGTACTTATTGGTGTTTTACTGTTAACAAAACACATAAAACAGTTATTATTTTCGTGGGCACTGCAAATTCGGCCCCGCGTTTTTGGGCGACAGTTTCACTGGCTCTTTACTATTTGCTTTGTCTTACTATTACTCGCGTAACAACTAATATATGAGATAAAATATGTTGCTACGAAAAGAGCCCCGAAATACCTTTTAGTGATGCTGCGCTGTGACTTTCTTTGGATCATTAATTTTCAACAAAACAAAATATATTATGTTCTTATTCTTCTGGATCTGGCTTTCTATTAAAGGAACATTTTTTTCGTTACTGTAACTCGCCATAAAGTTCAACATATCTTCCTCACTTTAAATTTATTGAGAAGGTTACTGAAAATTATTTCGTTATCAATCCTGATGTTACAGAACGCAATGTTTGTTCAACATCAAAATTCTGCAGTGGATTTTTGTTAACAGTAAAACAGCAATACGTTCAAATGGTTCAAATGGCTCTGAGCACTATGGGACTCAACTGCTGTGGTCATAAGTCCCCTAGAACTTAGAACTACTTAAACCTAAGTAACCTAAGGACATCACACACATCCATGCCCGAAGCAGGATTCGAACCTGCGACCGTAGCGGTCGTGCGGTTCCAGACTGCAGCGCCTTTAATCGCTCGGCCACTTCGGCCGGCCACCAATAAGTACCACGACTAATACGAGAACATGAGACTATTGTCATAGAAAAAGATGTTTCGACTATAAGGTTGGCCAGACCAGAACTATGCACAGCAAGATTTCTTTTATGTTATGAAGGTAAATTATCTTTTTGCACTGTTAATAATTTATTATCAGCAGCCCGCGTCAACCTGTAAAACACATCATAAAATCTGCTGCTCTGCTCTGCAATTCGGAAAGCTGAAAGAAATCATTTTAGTTCACTATTACCTGCCCGCTTCTTTGCGGTATGATTGATATCATTTAATGCAGTTTGAATGTGCCGCTGCAGCGGGTCGTTCGTTCATAGCGCAGCTCTGCACCACGAATAATAATTAAACAACTGAAAATGTCTTAATAGTATTGGATAAAATACCAGGCAAGCTTATTAGAAATCATAATGCAAGGTTTCACTAAGTAACTCTATTCAAAACATTTAAACAAATTAAGTTATTACACACCTTTCCAAAGCTATGTCTAATGGCGTCCCTCTCACAATCTTGAGAAAAGAATGCTACGCAAACGTACAGCGTCACAGGCTCTTCCTACTCACGTTACTCCAAGAAGATGACAGAGAAATTAATGTTCGTTCTGTACTATTTATACTAGTCACATTTTCTCATCTTTGTTTGATATTTAATAAGTATCGTCTGTGGCGGTTTCAGTACTCGCCGACACAGATATTATCTAAATAAAATCAGTAGATAATTTTATACAAGAACAAAACATGACACATAATACTTTCTCTTTATTACATAATATGTCTTTTGCTAAGAGACGTTACAAGATTTCGACTCGATTGTTTCTGGACAGAGTTCACTTACCTCAAATTGATACATTTGCCCTTCGTCAACAGTCCTGAAGGTTTGCAACATCGTTACACAATCACCCTGTATCTTCGCATGGGCGCTGCGAGGCGACATTTAAGCCTACTCGAGGGGCTGTCAAAGAGCCGTGCGTCGCCCGAGGTTTACCGAGCAGGATGTAATTTATTGAGCCGGTTTGTATTGATGAGTTTACTCTAGGCAACAGCGTTTAGCGCCTCAATGAATTGCGGTCAAACAGATCGATCTAGCCGTAGAGGCAGTACCGGCTTTCTAAGACCCCGCCATGTCACATCCCAGATACTGCATATTTTCGTCCAATAATACCTCATGGAATAATTTTCTGGGGAAACTTAAAGCTTAGAAAGAAAGTACTGATTGCACAAACCTAAGCAGTAAGAATAATATGTGATTTTCACTAGCTGTCATCATGTACGCACCTCTTGAAGCAGGCATTTTAACTATACCATCACAATACATACTCTAACTAATAAAATTCGCCGTAAATAACCCATCACAATTTGAGAACAATAGTGATTTCCATATCTACAACACCATAGGGGAGAAACTGTATTTATTACCCATATTAAAGCTGTCAGTAACTCAGAAAGGAGTTCAACATGCAGCAACAAAAATTTTTGACCGTTTGCGCAATACCATAAAATGTCCGACAGGTAACGAGCAGGTTTTAAATTTAACCTAAATTGATTTCTCCTGGACAACTCATTCTGTTTCGAGGACAAATTTTTATTTTAAGACTGGTTGCCTGTAAAAAAATATTAGTTTTTTAATGTACTTGTAAGATTAGCACTAAATAATTATTCGTTCATTAATGTCACGTATTCGTATCCTGTAAACTGACTTGTCACGCACCATTTCGAGAAAATAATATTCCGAATGATGTAACTAACTGTTTCGGTTATCTCTATCACTTTATCATCTTTATTCCTCAAACTGAACAAAGTAAAATCTTTCTTGAGTGACTTCGTAGGCTTTCCCGGCGTACTAGAATCTAAAATCTTTCTTCACCGGCGAATTGTCTGTGAGCGATATTAGATGGTTCAAATGGCTCTGAGCACTATGGGACTCAACTTCTGAGGTCATTAGTCCCCTAGAACTTAGAACTAGTTAAACCTAACTAACCTAAGGACATCACCAACACCCATGCCCGAGGCAGGATTCGAAGCTGTGCCCGTAGCGGTCTTGCGGTTCCAGACTGCAGCGCCTTTAACCGCACGGCCACTTCGGCCGGCGATATTAGATGAAAATCTAAACAATGCTCTATAAAGAGAGACAGATTGAAAGATGCTGTCTACATCTTCCCGCATCTACATCTCCTGGCACTTACAGAAATATAAAAAGCCGATCTCTCTCTATAAATGGTTGTATTTCCAGTTGTTGATTATGGTGATCTTATTCTACAAGATCTTTCTCCGGAAAGTTCGAGGTGCTTGGAGATATTAATGAACAATTGCGTACGACATATCTGTGACTTCCGTCATTTTGATAATATTTCACCATATTATCCACAGTTATCTGATTATGTGAGGAAAGGAGTAGGAATTTTCGTGTATTGCAATGCCTTTATGTCAGATCAGCGTATAAATTCCTTACTCTCTTCAATCCGAACGGTCCTACCTGAGTAGCACAAAGGAAACACTCACTTACACCAGAGAAAAATCGTTTCTGTCCGTTTAATCTCAATACCTTCTCACTGAAATAATCTTCCGCACAATATCAGAGAACTGAATGATATTTCCAGTTTCAAATGACACCCTACCTCATAAAAGACCAACGTCGTTTACCCTGCTTCTGCAGACAATATTTATCCTTTTTTCATCCAAGTACCCTCCTTTACCTTGAGACCTTTTTCATTTCCTAGAGTTCCTCTTTCTCTGAAATCTCTGTGCCTTATGTCTATTTTGTTCTCATACTCATGATAACGTTTTAATTTTCTACTGTTTATATGTTCATTATTATAATTTTTGTTGCGTGACAGTGCCTTTATGAGTAGCGTGATTGAGTTTATTTTGTTGATGAGTTTGCTTTCTTCCTATCAAAGAATTTCTTCACTTTATCGCTGAAGACTCTCTTCCGGTCTTCTGTCCAAGTTCTGTGAACTCCAGTTCTGGGTTTTTCTGAAAACTGGTAATTCTCGACAAGTATTTTGAATGTAGATCTATATAGTATCACATCACATGTGATAACAGTTTCCTGAAGATATCTTTCAGTTTCAAGGAATAAGTGGTCTTAACTTTCACTGGCATGACAAGAGTGTGAATTGTTTTGGTCCGCATGTTGTATTTCATTCTGACAAGGTGACCGTAAAATGTTTATCGTCGTT
This sequence comes from Schistocerca cancellata, assembly GCF_023864275.1. Classification (NCBI taxonomy): domain Eukaryota; kingdom Metazoa; phylum Arthropoda; class Insecta; order Orthoptera; family Acrididae; genus Schistocerca; species Schistocerca cancellata. The sequence goes on along the minus strand of NC_064630.1, from coordinate 141,945,152 downwards.
TTCTGAAAGTAACGTAGATTTTCTCAGCATCCTGATATAATGCTCGAGCTTTCTTTGTCGCCCAGATAAGAACTGCCTTGTTTTATAGGTCTTCAATTAGTGATGTGCAAACAGTTGGCAATGTTTCCGATGAATCAATGTTTACAGTTTGATTATCATGTTGTAAAGTCTTACTTTTGCGTTCCAGGATATAGACTGTTTCGTTACACATCTTCCAGATAATGACGCACCGTGTCTGCAACAAAGAGGTTTTTCGTCTTGCTTGTTCTATTCTGAACGGCGCGCGGGATTAACCGAGAGGTCTCAGGCGCTGCAGTCATGGACTGTGCAGCTGGTCCCGGCGGAGGTTCGAGTCCTCCCTCGGGCATGGGCGTGTGTGTTTGTCCTTAGGATAATTTAGGTTAAGTAGTGTGTAAGCTTAGGGACTGATGACCTTAGCAGTTAAGTCCCATAAGATTTCACACATTTGAACATTTTTTTATTCTGAACGTTATATGATTCCCAGTAAGTTCAAAAAATGGCTCTGAGCACTATGGGACTTAACTTCTGAGGTCATCAGTCCCCTAGAATTGAGAACTACTTAAAGCTAACTAACCTAAGGACATCACACACATCCATGCCCGAGGCAGGATTCGAACCTGCGACCGTAGCGGGCGCGGTTCCAGACTGTAGAGACTAGAACCGCTCGGCCACTCTGGCCGGCTCCCAGTAAGTGTTTCAATATAGGAACTTCAGGTACCTCTTGAAATTGTAATATTACATAAAGGAATTCCTTTCATGAACCTGTACTAAGTTTTTACGTATGAGATTTAGAGGTATATCTTTTTTTAATGTAGTTATGCAACAAGGTGAAATGCCTTTTTTAGATTGTTTGAGAGCAAACGCTGAAAATTGGTTATAATTTCCTGTAGTCTGTCAATGGTTATTCTTTACTTACTTTTTTTCTCAGATACTGATTACAACAGAAATAATTTGGCTTCTAGGAACTCCAGTGTTAATGTGTGGGGCTCAGGCATATCGTCTAAGAATTTAACTTCTGATATGGTTTTAGTTATATATTTTTCTAACTACTTTGAATTCTAAGATACTGAAACGTATGTTTGCCTCCCTATTGAATCTTGCAATGAATGCCAAAAAGTCGTATCTACGGTTTAGATACGATTTTACTGCAAGTGGCTCTCCATGAGCCCTCAAATTTGCAGTGACACGTGAAGGCATCGACTTGTGTTCGGATCGTCTTGGTGAGATATTGATCCAGCATCTTGCAGTGTTATCCACAGCTGCTCTAGTGTAAATAGCACTTACCTCGTGTAAAATACAAGGAAGCTGGCAGCATTCCATAAATGCTTGTCTGGGTTAATATCAGGTGACCAGGGACGCCAAGCCATACTCGGGAATTCAGTGGGGTGTTCGTGAAACCACTACAGAGCGGTGACATGTTGCATTGTTCTGTTGAAAAATGGAAACTCCATCAGGGTACTATAACGCCACAAGTGGATACAAACGGCCATCAAGAATGGCTACATTAGGTGCAGCATTCATTGCTCATGACAGCTGGAAAACGGGATCTAATTGAGACTGTGGGGACACATCCCAGACCATAACGGCCACACTCCGACCTGCCCGTCAGCTCAGTAGGACTGATGCGGTGTTCGCCGTTCCATTGCAGTCTTTCAGTTTTGTGTCCAATTGTCGACAAAAGGCCACGACTCAACCGTCGACATCCTAAGCCTATGAGGTGCATCTGTCTGCAACGGTCCTGGTAGGAATAGGTTCATAATATCCCGCACTCTATTAAGCGGCAATCTGACACAGTAGACCGCCGATTGCCCTGTGCGATTCTGTGGAGGCGACGTGATGTCCGTTATTCGGAACACTACACTGCTGCGCCGAACTTCAGGACGAAAGTGACTTTCGCTTCATGTGTCACTGCCAAGTAACAGTTTGGCACCATATATAGAAAGAACTGCTACGTTACGGTACCGAAGGCAACTGGAAGAAATACGCAATGAGATGGACAGAAATGGTACTTCCATTGAAAGTCACCGGGATTTACGATGGTCCCCTGAAGGTTACAAAAGGTGAGGCATGATTCTTAAAAAGGTATCCGATCACCACGAACGGCAATGTATGCTGCATGCTGTGCATCGTGCCCTCATGCTGAACGCAAGGTATCTAAGGATCTCTTGAGGAGCTGCGTTCCACTCCCATCAGCGTTGTTAACAGCCGTTAGAACGTCATTGGAGCATGACGTGCTGCATACCTCTCCCTAATGCATCTCAATCATGCCCAATGGGATTTAAGTTGAGGAAGGGGACGAAGGTATTGGGGGGGGGGGGGGGAGGAGCATGGGCAGACCTGTCTTCTCGTCCCAAGAGGACCTGCACCTGCCTATTCGTGCGGTACGCATTGTCATCCATAAAAATGGAGTAAGTTCCTAATCCACCCCTGAAAAGACGCCCATGGAGAAGGAGTACAGTGCAATGAAACGTTGAACGTGAGCGCACCGCGTTAAAAAATTTGTAGGTCAGTACGGCCATGTGATATTATGCTTCTCACACCATAACATCCGGAGCACCAAAACAATCATGTTTGGCAATGTTCCTGGGTACAATGCGTGTTTCCACCTCTCACCATACGACGGTACACCCAAAATGGCAGCACGTTGAAGAAAATGCGTTGCCGTCCATGGTGATCACACACCTTACTAACAACCAAATAATTGGGAGGTCAATTGGGGGGCCAATAAACGAACATTAGATTTGGTGCGTAGAAGCTACGAGACTGACGACGTACCATCAGACTTTCGGAAAAAATATCATCCACACAATTCCGAAGATTGCAAGGGCAGATAAGTGTCAGAAGCATTCACAAAATCAGCTTGAAACTCATGCATTCAAGCTGCTGTCAAGGATAATGTACAGAAGAATGGAAAAGAAAATTGAGATTGATCAGTTTGGCTTTGGGAAAGGTAAAGGCATCGCAGAGGTAGTTCTGCTGTTGAGCTTCATGATGGAAGGAAGACTGAAGAAAACTTAAGATACGTTCATTTACCGATCTGGAAAAAGGTTTAGATACAGCCAATCGTGTAAGACGTTCGAAAATCTGTGAAAATAGGAGTAATCTGTAGGAATAACTATGTATAATATGTACAAGAACGAAGAGGGAACAAATAAATTGGATGACCAAGGACAAAGTGCTTGGATTAAAAATGGAATAAATGTTTTCAGAAGCGGATGGAGATTTAGTCTCTGCTTTTCATCTAAATACCGAAGAAACTATGACTGAAATAACGCAAAGGTTCAAGAGTGGTATTAAAATTCAGAGTGAAAGGATTTCAGTGATAAGATTCACTGATTACATCGCTATCCCATGTGACGTTACCTCCTGTCTCAGCAATGGAAGGATTGTAGCACGGATTTCGCGAAGGTGCGATGTTAATTTAACATTCGGTAAATGATGCAACCCAGTTATGGTTACATTGTGCATAAATTGAATGCTGCAGTACAGCATACTGAAGTTTCTACAATTATGTTAACTAGATTACTTTATTGGAGCCCATCCTCGTATTTGCACTCACTGGCAGTTATTTTTTTGTTATACAAAGCCAGTGAGAGGGCTGACGGGCGTCATTTTTCTGAAACTATGACCGACAGCCCCCGTAATTTCTGCTACAAAATGTTTTTTACAGCAGGAAAATCTCCATTTTAAATATCTCAGGTGATTCTGGCCCTTAATAAAACAAAGAGCACGTCTTAAGCATCTGCAGCCAACCTCGCCTGCTTTTTCCCTGAAACACATGTAAATCACAACGTAAATGGAATAGGTGATTAGTAGACGAGGTGGTGGCTTGAGTCAATGATGGATCCTACGAAATAGAGAGATCTGAATGGCGTTTAGTCATTAAATAGACAAGAACTAGAGAATCTATATCTGCTCAGTTTGAACTCTTAGAACAAGAGATGATTGCACAGGAAGGCGATAAAGTCATGGAACGCTTCGGCATTTTCTGTGGCTCTACTGAAAAAACAATTGTTCTAATGGCTCTGAGCACTATGGGACTTAACTTCTGAGGTCATCAGTCCCCTAGAACTTAGAACTACTTAAACCTAACTAACCTAAGGACACCACACACATCCATGCCCGAGGCAGGATTCGAACCTGCGACAGTAGAGGTCGCGCAATTCCAGACTGTAGCGCCTAGAACCGCTCGGCCACTCCGGCCGGCCTGTGGCTGTACTTTCAGCTCCTATGCAACATCCGGAAGCATCGATGTTTCGAATAGACTCTCCGTTGATTGAACAAATATTGCCTTCTACTACATGACTCTTTTAATATGGTAAGTCCTCTCCATCTCCACTTCGGCTCAACTCGTGGGATAGAGAGCCGTGGAGGAGGATCTACCTGAGCGAGGGATATTATCATGCATTTGTGTAGTTATTGCATTGTTGCAGAAATAGATATTTCGTGACTTGTGCAATAGAAAAGCAATTGAAATCAGTCAACTGAGGAAAGTCCACTGGACCTGACGGGATACCAATTCGATTGTACACAGAGTACGTGAAAGAACTTGCCCCCCTTCTAAGAGCCGTATACAGCAAGTCTCTAGTGGAACGGCAGGTTCCAAATGATTGGAAAAGAGCACAGGTAGTTCCAGTTTTCAAGAAGGGTCGTCGAGCAGATGCGCAAATCTATAGGCCTACATCTCCGACATCGATCTGTTGTAGAATTTTAGAATATGTTTTTTGCTCGCGTATCATGTCATTTCTGGAAACGCAGAATGTACTCTGTAGGAATCAACCTGGATTCCGGAAACAGCGATCGTGTGAGACCCAACTCGCTTTATTTGTTCATGAGGCCCAGAAAATATTAGATACAGGCTCCCAGGTTGATGCCATTTTCCTTGACTTCGGAAGGCGTTCGATACAGTTCCTCACTGTCGCCTAATAAACAAACTCAGAACCTACGGAATATCAGACCAGCTGTGTGGCTGCATTGAAGAGTTTTTAGCAAACAGAACACAGCATGTTGTTCTCAATGGAGAGACGTCTACAGACGTTAAAGTAACCCTGGCGTGCCACAGGGGATTGTTATGGGACAATCGCTTTTCACAATATATATAAATGACCTAGTACATAGTGTCGGAAATTCCATGCGGCTTCTCGCGGATGATGCTGTAGTATACAGAGAAGTTACAGCATTAGAAAATTGCAGCGAAATGCAGGAAGATCTGCAGCGGATAGGCACTTGGTGCAGGGAGTGACAACTGATCCTTAACATAGACAAATGTAATGTATTGCGAATACATAGAAAGAAGGATCCTTTATTGAATGAGTATATGATAGCGGAACACACACTGGTAGCAGTTACTTCTGTAATTGAACTGGAATGATCATATAAAATTAATTGTTGTGATTCTTGAGTTTCTCCTGGCGTATTTGATAATCAAAATATCCACGGGTGTGCTGCCGGTCTATAGTGTCCAACGGGCAAAATATTTTGGCGATCATACATGTCGCCATCATCAGGTGAACTGACGGACTGAGCTCCTGTGAACGTGCCGGCACGGAGATCCGTACGCTATGGCTGCTCAGAGGGAACTGGGTTCGGTCGCGGCGGCGGCTGATTTAAATACCCTTCGCCCGCGGCGCGCTCCCTCCGCCGTCCGCGCCCCGCGCCACGGTCGCGCGGTGGAACAGATTGCGACGGCGTCTGAGATGGCGTCGGTGTGATGGCTCTGTCCGCCGTGGTCGTCACAACTATACGTTTGCTCGATTTACTCTTGATTAACCCAATCGCTGGTTCCCAAGCCTTGCTAAGATTATAGCCACAGTCACGGTTTATGAGGTCGTCGTTGGTGCGAATTTCGATGGCTTCTCTGACAACGCTGTCCCAGTATCTCGACGACTGTACCAGAATCCTCGTGCGGTCATACTCCATGGCGTGATTTTCCGACAAACAATGTTCAGCGACCGCCGACTTGCTCGGATACATCAGTCGAGTGTGCCTCTGGTGTTCACGGCATCGATCCTCGACGGTACGCATCGTCTGACCAATATACGACTTGCCACATTGACACGGAATCTGGTACACGCCGGCCTTCCTCAAACCGAGGTCATCTTTGGCGCTCCCCACCAGTGCACGAGTTTTATTTGGAGGCCAAAACACATTTCCGACCTGGTGTTTCTTCAGAATGCGGGCGATTTTCCCCGAGAGTACGCCTGTGTACGGAATAAATGTAGTGCCTACCTTCTCCCTCGTGACTTCATCCATCTCAACAGGTTGTGCAGTAGTTGTTGGGCGGAGAGCACGTTGAATCTGCCACTCTGAGTACCCATTCTTTCGAAATACAGTTCTCAGGTGTTCCAATTCCTGGGTTAGACTCTCTGCGTCAGAGATAGTGCGCGCCCTATGTACTAGAGTTTGACGAAATCCAAGCCGATGAAGTCAAATATCAGCAGTAAAGAGAGGGCGGCCATTCGTGATCTGAGGGAGCGCTCTGAAATTGTTGTCTTACCGGCTGACAAAGGCAATGCTACAGTTGTTGTCTCCCATAAGGACTACACTGATAAGATGCAGAGCCTGCTAAATGACGATTCCTACCGGAAGATCAGCGTTGACCCTACAAAGAAGGTGGAGAACAAGACGAGGGCGCTTCTCAAGGACGCAGATTTACCGGAGGGTGACGCTAAGAAATTGTTACCCCAAGGTCCGGTACCGCCTAGACTATATGGACTCCCGAAGGTTCACAAAGAGGGTGTACCATTACGCCCCATTGTCAGCAACATCAGGGCACCTACATATTTGTTGGCCAAATACCTGACGGAAATATTAAGTCCTTATGTGGGTAAATGCCCTCATCACATCCGTATTTCCGTGGATTTTGTTAAACGCCTTGATAGCTTCAGGTTGGATGAGTCAGATATCATGGTGAGTTTTGACGTCGTTTCCTTGTTTACGAGGGTACCCCTTCGAGAGTCACTAGAACTGATTAGTCAGAAGTTTCACGTGAAGACCACTGAACTTTTTAGGCATGTCTTGACTTCCACGTATTTTCTTTTTAATGGAGAATACTACGAACAAACGGAGGGAGTCGCCATGGGTAGCCCACTCTCACCAGTGGTAGCGAATTTATACATGGAGAACTTCGAGGAGGAAGCCCTGTCGTCATCCGTATGGAAACCTACTTGCTTTTTCCGTTACGTGGACGACACGTTCGTCATCTGGCCACATGGTATGGATAAACTCCTTGACTTCCTTACACATCTAAACTCCATACACCCCAACATCAAATTCACTATGGAGACTGAAACGGAGGGTAAATTACCTTTCCTTGACGTCTTGGTCAAGAGAAGGGCTGACGGCACCCTAGGTCATGGGGTGTATCGGAAGACAACGCCCACTGATCTGTATTTGCACGCAGACAGCTGCCACCACCTTTCACAGAGGAACGGGGTACTTAAAACTCTAGTACATAGGGCGCGCACTATCTCTGACGCAGAGAGTCTAACCCAGGAATTGGAACACCTGAGAACTGTATTTCGAAAGAATGGGTACTCAGAGTGGCAGATTCAACGTGCTCTCCGCCCAACCACTGCAGCACAACCTGTTGAGATGGATGAAGTCACGAGGGAGGAGGTAAGCACTGCATATATTCCATACACAGGCGCACTCTCGGGGAAAATCGCCCGCATTCTGAAGAAACACCAGGTCGGAACTGTGTTTTGTCCTCCAAATAAAACTCGTGCACTGGTGGGGAGCGCCAAAGATGACCTCGGTTTGAGGAAGGCCGGCGTGTACCAGATTCCGTGTCAATGTGGCAAGTCGTATATTGGTCAGACGATGCGTACCGTCGAGGATCGATGCCGTGAACACCAGAGGCACACTCGACTGATGTATCCGAGCAAGTCGGCGGTCGCTGAACATTGTTTGTCGGAAAATCACGCCATGGTGTATGACCGCACGAGGATTCTGGTACAGACGTCGAGATACTGGGACAGCGTTGTTAGAGAGGCCATCTAAATTCGCACCAATGACGACCTCATAAACCGTGACTGTGGCTATAATCTTAGCAAGGCTTGGGAACCAGCGATTGGGTTAATCAAGAGTAAATCGAGCAAACGTATAGTTGTGACGACCACGGCGGACAGAGCCATCACACCGACGCCATCTCAGACGCCGTCGCAATCTGTTCCACCGCGCGACCGTGGCGCGGGGCGCGGACGGCGGACGGAGCGCGTCGCGGGCGGAGGGTATTTAAATCAGCCGCCGCCGCGACCGAACCCAGTTCCCTCTGAGCAGCCATAGCGTACGGATCTCCGTGCCGGCACGTTCACAGGAGCTCAGTCCGTCAGTTCACCTGATGATGGCGACATGTATGATCGCCGAAATATTTTGCCCGTTGGACACTATAGACCGGTAGCACACCCGTGGATATTTTGATTAAATTAATTGTTGGTAATGCGGGTGCCAGGTTGATATTCATTGGGAGATTCCTTAGAAAATGTAGTCCATCAACAAAGGAGTTGGCTTACAAAACACTCGTTCGACCTATATTTGAGTAATGCTCATCAGTGTGGGATCCGTACCAGGTCGGGTTGACAGAGGAGATAGAGAGGGTCCAAAGAAGAGCGACGCGTTTTGTCACAGGGTTATTTGGTAAGCTTGATAGCGTTACGGAGATGTTTAGCAAACTCAAGTGGCAGACCCTGCAAGAGAGCCGCTCTGAATCGCGGTGTAGCTTGCGGCCCAGGTTTCGAGAGGGTGCGTTGCGGGATGAGGTATCGAATATATTGCTTCCCCCTACTTATAACTCCCGAAGAGATCACGAATGTAAAATTAGAGAGATTCGAGCGCGCACGGAGGCTTTCCGGCAGTCGTTCTTCCCGCGAACCATAAGCTGCTGGAACTGGAAAGGGAGGTAATGACAGTGGCACGTAAAGTGCCCTCCGCCACACACTGTTGGGTGGCTTGCGGAGTATAAATGTAGATGTAGACGTTCATGAGATACAGTTATGTCTATAGTTTCCACCTAGTTTACAGATTTTTTGTATGTTCTATTATTCACACAAATAACTTAATTGGAGTGTTAAAGTCACTACAGTTTCTTTTTGTTTGTTCAACATACAATTTTTATTTGTAAATGTAGTTGTTGAAAAAAATTTTGTACAAAGTGATAAAATGACATCACTGTGGTTTCAGAGGAGGCTGCTGCACTGTTGTGCAGCGGCGAGCGACTGAAGCGTGCATTCGTGGTTGCCAGGCGACCGCAGGCCATAGTCTCCGCTGACAGCTGAAGTGCGGATGTGAAGTAGGAACCGCCCCCACGAAGGACAGATGCTGAGCGCTCCTCAGACAGGATAGAATGATGTTCTTCAAGCTGCTGGTCAAGGAATTCGTGAAACAATTGAACGGGCGGTGTCAGCGTCATAGGTTTGACAATCTATGCTGCCTTGTCATTAAGTCGATTAAGTACACATATTTCACAAAGAAATTTTAATTTACATGATCCACCTCCATTGGGGACCTCTGGTTCTTACTCGTCATAAGTGGGTAAACCTGTTTACTGGGGTAAATTCATAACATATTGAAAAACTTAACTGCCCTTTTCAGTGTATATAAAATTGTTAATTACATGCAAACAACAAATGTCAAGTAACGTAACTGCATGGGATGCGTACACGATGCAGTTACACACAACGTACAAGGAGAGCTACACGGCGAACGTTGTTTACGCTGCAGCGTTATTGGCACCCGCCATTTAAGAAGGAGCTCGTTCTGAAACCGCAGCACGCACCGGCATCACGTGTCCTTGTTGAGTGCGAGTGTTTTGTCTCTGACTGCTTCTTATACTGAGGACGAGAGGTGTCATCACTCAGTTTCACGTCCTTCTAGATCATCAAATGTGACAACACAGGCACTGTGTTCTTTCAGATGTTTGTCATAATGTCTGCACTAGTGTTTCAAATGGCTCTGAGCACTATGAGACTTAGCATCTGAGGTCATCAGTCCCCCTGCTCTAGTGCACCACATATCATCTTTGTTCGCACGACCGTCCCACATACTACTTTACCAGCTCAAACTCGACTGAAAGAACAGTGGGATCACACACAAGTCCAGTTTTAATAACTTCACTTAGGAACTTATACAAAGACCTTTTCTTTGGTAGTCCCACGGATTATAAATTCTTTCCTTTACAGTACTTCAAGAAATATTTACTCTAATTATCTGCATTAAACAGAACACAGGACCACAGTTAAATCACCATACATAAAACACGTAACCCACTCTATATGTAACCTCATGGTGTGCCACTAAGACATTATTTTTTGTCTGACGTAGGCCCTACTCATCGCATCAATGCGGCACGCAACTTTGACATTTGCCTGTCCCACCAGCATCGCCTACATAGGAAAAGTATTTTCCATGGAATCTTAGAAAGAAATGTTTGCTCCTATTTAGCACCTGAACAAAATACTTAAGAATCATCTGTTCACGTTAAATGAACAGTCTATTTTTGTCAAATGTTCATTAAGTCTAAATGTGCTAAGTAAATCAGAGTTCTCGCTAAACAATTATGAATTGCTTGCATTCTGCTTAACCTTGTTGTTAACCTAGTAATACTCACTATTATGTTCAGTAAAACGGAACATTATGAACATTTAGAGCTTGTCAGCTTTCAGTGAGCAATATTCAACATATCTAAATGGTAGACAAGACCTGTACTAAATACATATAGACAATAAAACATACAAGTAAAATAACAGGATAAAGGAGAAGTATTTACAAATAAGACATGATGTACTATGTTTGGAACCTGTGTCTACTGTATATATTTCTTTAAAGCTTTGGAATTTCCACTCCTTTCCAATCCATAGCATGGACTTCACTTCATAGTAATACGTTTTATAGAGAACAAGTTCCGTTTGACAGAGATACCTCTTAAGTACCAGATATAACGTACAAAACTTCAGCATTACACATCAATAAGTTTGCTAGTTCCATCGCTGTTCCTCTGACAAATAGTCAGATTTGTCAACTTTCTTGCACAGGCGGACAGGATCACATGTTGTATCATCATTTGACAACACAAATGTGGTGCTAGTACAGCCAGGGCGATAGTACCTACACATCACCTGAGATCATATGACCTCTTACTTCAGCCCCTGACCAAATCTATCATGATATGCCTTGTTTTCAATTGAATTTAAAATAACCTATTTAATATCAATTATCAAATGGCACTGGCAGCTTTGTTGGTCGATTTTATCGTTCCTTCCTCGCAGCAACCGCATGCCTAGAAAGCAACTTACAGAAAGCCCCTTTACCACGAAAAATGTGCAACTAATGGCTCCGTTCTCAAATTCTAATTTAATGTGCACTTTATTATCCACCCTCCTGGCTTCTGACACTGATAGCACCAGATACTCAACATTTATGCGCTGGTAGATTGGGCACTTGGTTAGTATCGGTAATCCTTTGTAGGAAATTAACTGCAATAATATTCGTACTGTCACCTTTGTCAAATACGTCAACTGGGGCCTCGACATTTCCTGGTGGAGTTTTCCCACACAACTCGGAGTCATCACAGAGATGTCCAATATTCGTATCCTCATTGTTTCTTAACATATAGAGCTGCTCAGAGGAAGTGATGCCTCCTACCCGTCATCAGTAAATACGGTTAAGTCACACCTACTTTAGCATTTCGTTCGTTGTTGACGACGGTTCACCTGTCATCTCAACAGTATGAACGGTTTGATTCTCAGGTGAGCCGGCCGGTGTGGCCGTGCGGTTAAAGGCGCTTCAGTCTGGAACCGCATTACGGCTACGGTCGCAGGTTCGAATCCTGCCTCGGGCATGGATGTGTGTGATGTCCTTAGGTTACTTAGGTTTAATTAGTTCTAAATTCTAGGCGACTGATGACCTCAGAAGTTAAGTCGCATAGTGCTCATAGCCATTTGAACCATTTTTTTGATTCTCTGGTGATCACCAATTCGGTGGAGGTTCCGTATCGGTCACGGGTCGGTTGCCGAAATTAGGGTTTTGAGTTGGCATCCAACTCTGTCATTGGTCACCTGCCGGTTGCCACGATTAGAATTACGAGGCGTTGACGAATTCTCATTACATGGGTGACACTGGTTGTCCAAATTCGAGTGCAGCTTGTTTTGGTAGGGTCCATTGCGATTTGGATGATACCCCGGGTTAAATCTGTTGCTGTTGTTCCTCGGCCGCCTGCAGAAAGGCGCCCTGTTATGTATTTTTACTTGATTGTTTTGATTCGGGGGCCCGGGCTACGTCATTGCTCCAGTGCCGCAAGGTCAGTTGCCGCACTCATGGTTGTTGGCATGCGCGCCGGCATCTAATAGCCTGAGCATTGCCTCTGCCGTTAGCACATTTACAGTCTTCTTGGATCTGGTCAGATAAATCCAGGACCTATAGGAAGAACCACAGGTGATTAGTTTGTCGTGGATGCTGATCGGCAATTAAGCGTATGTGATTCGCAACACATCTTTAGGTGCAACAGGATCTTGTCAGTAGCGAGTTTTACTGATGTACCGCTCGAAGCCTTTCCTCAAGCTTTCGTGCTTAGAACTGTAAGCTTCTGGGTGAAAAACCCCTTTCCGAAGACGTTCCTGCACGTATCCTGACGACTACTTGGCCAGGAAGGAATATCAGACTGATAACATGTTGTGCAGTTCTCGGCAGCATCAGTTGCTCACAGGGCACCACCGCCCTGTATATATATGCTGTGGGAAGCTGAATTTTCTGCCTTTCATTCTAAGACCTGGGCAGGACACAATTAAGGATATACTGAAAGAGCTTTTCGATGAGAAAATCGATCTCTAGGAAAATGCATTTTCGAAATATTTAGAATCTGTTTATGAGACACGAAACATTCCTCATATAGCCTGCCTTTCCAAAGATATAGTTGAGCACAAGAGTGTTACCTTCTCTTTTGGCTACACTGTGAGACAGCTGACAATCTACTTTGTGCCATTTCTATTATTTCCTTTCCTAATAAATGTAAGTGCTTGTTGCGAAAGTCATTGAGTTTGATGAAGTCATTGAGTTTCTTTCCTTCAGCAGGCCAAGACATAGTCTGAAAGTATTTATGAAGACTGTAGATTGGCGCAAGAAAGTAAAGTGTATTCAGCATTCGTTTGATCCATCGTTTACATGAATATTTGACGTGACTGTAGCGTCTAACCTCTCCACTGGTGCTGCTACTGTCACTATACGTGAAAGTGCTTCCAAAAGAAAACCAGCTGGAATTGGAAAATAAAATAAGAAAGTAAATGTTGGAACTACGAAATATGAAGTAATTAATGTGTCTTTATTATCATATGTTGTGGAGAACAATGTGCGCTGCAAATAATGTGGAACATTTAGTGTTTCATTGAAAGCAATTTTACATGTCGGACTTGCTTGTGAATTAGAGTTCGATATGCAGTTACTGCAAACATGATGTTGTTTTTCCAATTCCTCTCATGTTACTAAGGGTTGTAGTAAACCATGATATAAACATTAGACAGGTTTATGGATTACGGTCAATAGGTGAGGGCAGGGCTGCAGGTGCCGTGTTATGTGGTGTGATGAACCTTCCTGCTCCAACCTCAGACTTTGACAAACATATCATTGCAGTTCGCTCTGCTGCTGGAAGACTTAGCACAGGTAAGTATGAAAGATGCTGCTGTGGAAGCTATTGCTAAAAATAGTAATAACAGGGACTCGCCCATAGTTTTTAATGGGAGCTGGCACAAGATAAGTCACACGCCTCTGAAAGGTGTTTTCACAGCTACAAGTGTGGACATTGGCCAAGTAGTTGATGTGGCAATACTTTCCAAATACGACAAATGCAGCGATAAAATGAAAAATAAACCTGAAGAAGAGTACATAACTAATTATTATGGCACAAGTGGTGGTGTGGAAATTGCTGGAGTAAGACGTATTTATCAGTACTCAGTAAAATGGTTCAACGCTAGATACATAAATTATCGTGGTGACCCAGAAGTATTCAAAAAATTGAAGGACCGAGGGCCTACGGGAACAACGTGAACATTGGCAAAGTAGAATGTGTTCTCCAGGGTCGGAAAAGGATGGGATCAAGACTTAAATGGCTCAAGGCTAACATCAAAGGCAAGAAATTGAGAGATGGAAAAACTTTAAATAGGAAAAACAGATTGACAGATGCTGCTGTGGACGGTATTCAGAAGAGCTATGGTCTAACAATTAGACAGAATACAGCAAACTCAGAATATTGAAAAGAGCAGTCTGTGTACTGCTTTTTCACACAGCTTCAAGCAACGAAAATTCCCGTCATGGGCTATGTCAAAAAGAAGTAGATAGTTGGTGCAAGTACAACAGAGGCAAGGTAATACAATCACCTTTATCATTTTCCACATACCATAACGGACGAAATAAAACCAGTATTCCGGTACCTTGCAGATATCAGTCTACTAAAGAAATGTCTTCATGTCTGGGCTAAAAATCCAAATAGTGTGTGGACCATGTGATTTACAATAGATTACCTAAAACTGTGTTTGTGGGTCTAAACGCTCTTAACCTTGGCGTTTACGACGCTGTTTCATCATACTATCGGGGTAACATAACGAAGTGTAAAGTTTTTCAGAAGACGGAGCTCTGCTTAAGATTGCGAACGGCAACAGCTGCGGTCTGTTTAGACAAGGAACGGTTCCCGGTCTTCAGATAATAATGTAAAAATCTATCCAAAGATGGCTAGACAGCATAGGAGAGCCATCAAGAGGAACCTGTTACACAGTTGTAATGATACAAGCTATGGAGCAGGCATGCATTAAAGAAAAATGTTTGAACCTCATTGCCCGTTACTTTATTTATTTATTTATTTATTGTACAGCAAGTAAGTTTTCCCAGAGTCTATCTATAGTAGAAAGTTTGAATTTACGGGTGTTCCCAAACACCTTCTAATCTGAATTAAAAGATTTTCTTAAATTATTTTGTACTAAGGGATTTGTATTTTAAAAGACTTGTTAATATGTGAACATTTTTAACATTCAGAAAAATAAAATACCTAAACACTAAATTTCTTTTTCCAGAATGATTAATTCAGTAGGAAAGCTGAAGATATGTCCGGTTTCTCTGAAAAAGTCAAGAGTATAGTGCCAACAACTCATGAGATACCGAACTATCAGTTTAATGAGTCACGGCTCAAAATACTAACACGAATTCTTTAAAGACGAATGGAAAAACTGGTAGAAGCCGACGTTGGGGAAAATCTGTTTGGATTCCGAAGAAATGTTGGAACACGCGAGGCAATACTGACCCTAAGACTTATCTTAGAAGATAGATTAAGGAAAGACAAACCTATGTTTCTGACTTTTTTGGATTTGGAGAAAGCTTTTGTCAGTGTTGACTGGAATTCTCTCTTTAGAATTCTGAAGGTGGCGGGGTTACAATACAGGGAGCAAAACGATATTTACAACTAATACAGAAACCAGAAGACAGTTATGAGTCGAGGGACACGAAAGGGAAGCAGTGATTGAAAAGGGATTGAGACAGGACTGTAGCCAGCCCCGATATTATTCAATCTGTATATTGAGTAAACGGCAACGAAAACAAAAGAAAGATTTGGAATAGGAATTGAAATCCATGGGGAAGAAACAAAAACTTTGAGTTTGCCGATGACATAGTAATTCTGTCAGAGACAGCAAAGGACCTGGAAGAGCAGTTGAACGGAACGGACAGAGTCTTGAAAGGAGGACATAAGATGAACATCAACAAAAGGCAGAACGAGGATAATGCAATGTAGTCGAATTAAATCAGGTGATACTGAGGGAATTAGATTAGGAAATGAAACAAAGTAGAAGATGAGTTTTGTTATCTGGGGAGCAAAATAACTGATGATGGTCGAAGTAGAGAGGATATAAAATATAGACTGGATATGGCAAGGAAAATGTTTCTCAAGGAGAGAAATTTGTTGACATCAAGTATAGATTAAATGTCAGGAAGTCTTTTCTGAAGGTATTTGTATGGAATGTAGCCGCGTATGGAAGCGAAACATGGCCGACAAATAGTTTAGAAAAGAAGAGAACAGGAGCTTTCGAAATGTGGTGCTACAGAAGAATGCTGAAGATTAGATGGGTTGATCACGTAACTAATGTGGAGGTACAGAATAGAATTGGGGAGAAGAGGGATTTGTGGCACAACTTGACTAAAAGATGGGATCGGTTCGTAGGCCACATTCTGAGACATCAAGAGATCACCAATTTAGTATTGGAGGGAAGCGTGGAGGGCAAAAGTCGCAGAGGGAGACCAAGAGATGAATACACTAAGCAGATTCAGAAGAATGTGCTGTAGATTGCAGTAGTTACTAGGCGATCAAGAAGCTTGCACAGGTTAGAGTAACAACTAGAGCAGCATCCAACCAGTCTCTGGACTGAAGACCATAACAAGAACAGCAACTCATGAGAAAATGTTGGTTCAGTTTAAAATTGTAATCGTAGGGCATTTCGTATATTCTTAAAGGTTTTTATAAAGACAAATGGGTGTGGAGATCTGTTTAGGTCCACGCACCTGAAACTGGCGATGCTTGAACAAGCTTTCTTTCAATAATATCCCAGTCAAGATAGCCGCGGCTCCCGCCGGTTCGCATAGTGTGGGCTAACTAGTCCTGCCTCATCACGATAAGTTTGGTTATAAGGATCAGACTCCTCATTCAAATCGTGAGTGCAGTCTGCAGCAGTTCCACCGCCACATGGCGGTCCCTTTATTGCCGTGACCTCTGAGTGTAATTACTGACTGGAGCGGATACGTGGTTGCCCATCTCGGGGATTTCGTGATTTAGTACGCCCTTTATGGCTTCCAGGTCATTTCGTATGGCTTCGCCTGATTCAGGTGATGCTTCAGCACTAGCCCATAGTATAGCATCTTTCCTCTCTGTATTTAATTTTCCATTAACCTGTTTATCTTTTTCTTCTAGGCGCTCTTGTAATACTTGTTCTCGTTCAAGAACTAAATTTCTACTGATTGACACGTCTACTGCACGGTACTTTCTAACGTAGCTTGAGATGTATGCAACTTTTGTACATCCCGGGCTAAATTCTTCACCATTTCGGGTATATCCTCGTAAGTTTTCTCCAGCAAAGAAATTTCAGTTAGATAAACCAGAATCCATTTATTTTCCTCATTCATTTTCGCGTTTAGTTAGTGTGCAGCTGATCTGTGTGTCAAACTGTTTGTTTCGCTCTGGCATTGTCCTCAAACTGAAGGTTTTTCACGTAAAATGGAGGTAATCAATATACCAGTGGTATTGATAGTGGTGCAAAACCGATAAGACGTCAATGATATGCAATGGAAAGATAAAGCTGTGAGGGCAAGAGTATCGAACCTAATACCAGAAACATGTTCACTCCTAAAAGTAGCTGTCTCCAGTGTGAACTTGTGGTCACAGACATGATACATGGTAAGTGACACCTGCGGGTAGGAGAGAAACTATGCACTTGGTGCGAAATATAACCTGTGTCCGGCAAGTAAAATATAAAAGTCATCAAAAGCTTTGCTAATAATCTTATTGTTCGTCGGCGACTATTTTCAGGGTATGTATTACTTTTACTAAAGTGGATGTGTCCATCTGTTTGCGTAATCTTGACTGATTTTTTTAACACTATACCGACTATAGCAGAGTAGTTGGTAAATTGATAGAGGACTTTACACGGTGATTCGGCTGCTCTCGCTGCTGTCGTTTTATGCAGGGTGTAATGTTATAGCTGTCCCCCATAGACCATTTTCCTATTATCTCATTCACTACGAGCAAACTATTAATGCTACAGAAAAAATGAACAGGAACTGCGTTTCCGCTACAGGTCACCGTTTCCGAGTTGTTCAAGAGAAACGTACAACCATGAGCTTCAAACTAACCTACACAGCGCATTCACCCCTCTCTAGTCAAGATTTCTAGTATGTTGCCCGTGGCGCTCCCTCCTACCACAATACAGAATTTTCCAGCTGCAAAACAATTCCCGATATACGACCTTGTTTGATCTCTATTGACTGGGGTAATACGTCACCAGCATAGTCGGACACTTCGTTAACGATATTAATTTAACGTCCTGGTGAGAGCGATCAACAAAAATCGACTTATGTGAATGTTGCACTAAGACTAATTACGTTGACAGTTCAGTCCAGAGTTAACCCTTACAAGCACAGTTGTTTCGTAGTTTGAAGGCATGATGAACACAACAATGTAACTTATTTTCTGCTGTTAAAATTTACAAAAGTATTAGGTAAAATTTACAAAAACGTCGATTTTACTAAGGTTTATAATTTATAAAAAACAGCTACCAGCCACATGTATGGTTTAAAAAAGTTTATTATCTTCAGACCATGACCGGTTTCGGATTTTTCTTTACAAATCCATCTTCAGATGGTAGTTACAAGCGTTCTAAGTTGGACCTAGTTTTGTTTTTGTTATTCGTTTGTTGCAGAGATATGTAGTTCTGCCTGACGAAATAACTCTGCAGCAAACGAATAACAAAAACAAAACTAGGTCCAACTTAGAACGCTTGTAACTGCCATCTGAAGATGGATTTGTAAAGAAAAATCTGAAACCGGTCATGGTCTGAAGATAATAAACTTTTTTAAACCATACATGTGGCTGGTAGTTGTTTTTTATAAATTATAAACCTTAGTACAACAGCCACGTTTCTCAACATGTCGACTTTCGACAAAATAGCGTCGATTTTACTGTTTGCAACTGCTGAATTAAGACGGTGGTGTAATAAGGCCAGTCGGTGAAGACTAAAGAAAGATCGAATGTGGGAAATAGCTCATACAGTCGCAAATATTTGTACAGTATTAGTAGGGCGAGCCATGAAGAACATACTAGAAATCCTGACCGGTGGGGGCTGAGTATGGGAACGGGAGAGCGTTTGGAGGTTACCTTTGTATGTTTTTCTTGAGTAACCGGAAAACTTCGGCCTCTACAGAAAACGTATCCTGGAACAACATTGAACTACATTAAAATTTCCTATAAAAAGATCCTGTTAATTTTTCTGTAGGACTAATAGTTTCTACGAAGCGACAGATATGCAAATCTACCGCGTAGTTTATGAAGGGCAGCTGTAACACTGCGGGTTGCATAAAACGATAGTGGTAGTAGCAGCTGAATCACGCGGGCAGTGCCGTAAGAACACAAATGGGGCGCTAGTCAGATGGTGCCACGACAGTGCCTTTTCGCGGTATTGGTCTGCTAAGTACCTCTCTCCATGCTTTCGGTCACATCTGTCATTGTGCACACTAGTGAGTCAGTCATAACGTTGATTACTTGGATTGTCGTGCCTTCGTTTCCGGTAGGTGCTACATCTACATCTACGTGATTAATCTGCAATTAACATTTAAGTGCTTGGCAGAGGGTTCATCGAACCACAATCATACTATCTCTTTACCATTCCACTCCCGAATAGGGCGCGGGAAAAACGAACACCTAAACCTTTCTGTTCGAGCTCTGATTTCTCTTATTTTATTTTGTTGATGATTCCCACCTATGTAGGTTGGGCTCAACAAAATATTTTCGCATTCGGAAGGGAAAGTTGGTGACTGAAATTTCGTAAGTAGATCTCGCCGCGACGAAAAACGTCTTTGCTTTAATGACTTCCATTGCAATTCGCGTATCATTTCTGCCACACTCTCTCCCCTATTACGTGATAATACAAATCGAGCTGCCCGTTTTTGCACCCTTTCGGTGTCCGCCGCCAATCCCACCTGGTAAGGATCCCACACCGCGCAGCAATATTCTAACAGAGGACGAACGAGTGTAGTGTAAGCTGTCTCTTTAGTGAACTTGTTGCATCTTCTAAGTGTCCTGCCAATGAAACGCAACCTTTGGCTCACCTTCCCCACAATGTTATCTATGTGGTCTTTCCAACTGAAGTTGTTCGTAATTTTAACACCCAGGTACTTAGTTGAATTTACTGCCTTGAGAATTGTACTATTTATCGAGTAAGCGAATTCCAACGGATTTCTTTTGGAACTCATGTGGATCACCTCACACTTTTCGTTATTTAGCGTCAACTGCCACCTGCCACACCATACAGAAATCTTTTCTAAATCGCTTTGCAACTGATATTGATCTTCGGATGACCTTACTAGACGGTAAATTACAGCATCATCTGCGAACAACCTAAGAGAACTGCTCAGATTGTCACCCAGGTTATTTATATAGATCAGGAACAGCAGAGGTCCCAGGACGCTTCCCTGGGGAACACCCGATATCACTTCAGTTTTACTCGATGATTTGCCGTCTATTACTACGAACTGCGACCTTCCTGACAGGAAATCACGAATACAGTCGCACAATTGAGACGATACCCCATAGGCCCGCAGCTAGATTAGAAGTCGCTTGTGAGGAACGGTGTCAAAAGCTTTCCGGAAATCTAGAAATACGGAATCAACCTGAGATCCCCTGTCGATAGCGGCCATTACTTCGTGCGAATAAAGAGCTAGCTAGCTGCGTTGCTCAAGAACGATGTTTTCTGAAACCATGCTGATTACGTATCAATAGATCGTTCCCTTCGAGGTGATTCATAATGTTTGAATACAGTATATGCTCCAAAACCCTACTGCAAACCGACGTCAATGATATAGGTCTGTAGTTCGATGGATTACTCCTACTACCCTTCCTAAACACTGGTGCGACCTGCGCAATTTTCCAATCTGTAGGTACAGAACTATCGGTGAGCGAGCGGTTGTATATGATTGCTAACAAGGGAACATTCCCATCGCACCCCCCTCAGATTTAGTTATAAGTTGGCACAGTGGATAGGCCTTGAAAAACTGAACACAGATCGATCGAAAAAACAGGAAGAAGTTGTGTGGAACTATGAAAAAATAAGCAAAATATACAAACTGGGTCGTCCATGTGTAAGATAGGCAATATTAAGGGCAATGTAAGTCGAGGAGCTCCGTGGTCCCGTGGTTAGCGTGAACAGCTGCGGAACAAGAGGTCCTTGGTTCAAATCTTCCCTATACCGAAAGTTTTAACTTTTTATTTTCAGTTTATGTGAAGAACTCTTATGTTTTCATCACTTTTTTTGGATTGATTATTACATCCACAAGAAAACCTAAATCAGGCAAGGTAGAAGAATCTTTTTACCCATTCGCCAAGTGTACAAGTTAGGTGGGTCGACAACGTATTCCTGTCATGTGACGCACATGCCGTCACCAGTGTCGTATACAAAATATCAGACGTGTTTTCCTGTGGAGGAATCGGTTGACCTATGACATTGCGATCAAATGTTTTCGGTTCCCATTGGAGAGGCACGTCCTTTCGTCAACTAATCACACGGTTTTGCGGTGCGGTCGCAAAACACAGACACTAAACTTATTACAGTGAACAGAGACGTCAATGAACGAACGGACAGATCATAACTTTGCGAAAATAAATAAAGCAAAATTTTCAGTGGAGGGCAGATTTGAACCAAGGACCTCTCGTTCCGCAGCTGTTCACGCTAACCATGGGACCACGTAGTTCCTCGCCTCACATTCCCCTTAATATTGCTTATCTTACGCATGGACTACCCAGTTTGTATATTTTGCTTATTTTTTCATAGTTCCACATAACTTCTTCCTGTTTTCTCGATTGATCTGTGTTCAGTTTTTCAAGGCCTATCCATTGTGCCAACTTATAACTAAATCTGAGGGGGGTGCGATGGGGATGTTCCCTTGTAAGTAGAGAACTATTGTATCAGCGCGCTGATCAGAATTTTCTTGCGTTAAATATGGCATGTAACTTGGAATACGTCAAGTGCTGTGGCGATGTTGCTTCAATGCACTTAGATTGAAGATGGAGGCTACCGCATGAGGCGACGCACCCCAGCGCAGGTCCTGTGGGGCGGTTGGCGGTGCTGACGTGGCGCAGGAGCAGCCAGCAGGGCGTGTAAGCAGCCTAACAAGCGGCGCAAGGCCCACAGCGCACGGGACAAAGGGCGGTCCGGGCCACGCCGGGGTCGGGGCCTCACCGCAGCTCACAGCGGCCGCCCAGCAGCGCCACTGGCGCTCTCAACACGAGCAGCACAGGGAGGTAGAAAAGTGGCAAAAGCTGCGACATCGGGACTGCTACAGGGCTCAAAAGATTCTGTTTCTTTCTCTGTCTTTTGCTTAATCTTCAGTATTTCCTGGGATTAGAGTAATAAAGCATCTGGTGGTTGGGTATGGGAGGGGGTGATATTGTCCATTCACCATCATTACCCGTCAGTCGAATATGACTGCAGCAGTAACAGCTGGTGCTGCATCCCAACAGAGGTCCTGCCACCAGTTTGGGTGAAGGTATAGCCTGCGTAGCACACTCAGTGCCTTGGCAACAATTTTTTTCTTCGTGGGCCGTGTACTTTTCAGTCACGTTTAAAGGAGTGAGAGGGAGAAAGTCTCCTAGGACGCATAGCACAGGGGTGCCTAGAAGAGAGAGGAGAAGTTTTGACTACTAGGAGGAGAATAAGGCTGGAAAATTTAACGATTTACATTAAGACCAATTTAAATTTGAAAACAATGTAATTGGTAATTAATTGGGAATTATCAGAATGAGGAAAATAACATAGAAGAACTAGGCCCCTTTAACAAACATCATTCATCCTGTTGACACCAAATTTTTATTTTTCAGAGTAACAGAAGGTCCCTTTAAGAAAAACAGATTGGAAAATTCCAAATTAATTTAGCCTCCTCCGAAAATATTTTGTTGACGCTGACCCACATAGGGAGAAACGAAAATAAGAGAAATCAGACCTCGCACGGGCAGATACAGGTGTTCGTTTATCCGCGTGCTATACGAGATAGCAATAATAAAGAATTGTGAAGATGGTTCAATGAACCCTCTGTCAGGCACTTAAATGCAACTTTCAGAATACCCTTGTAGATGTAGATGCCATGTTAAATTAACAGAATTGAAAGGCATTCGAAATGGTGAATAACACAGTTACTTTTCTTAGAGTTTCCCGGCGATTTGATGACATCTCGTGGAAATCGGGTTTTCTGCCGGATATCAGCGTCTTCCAAACACGATATTTCCACGTCATTACTTGACGTCTTCATCAGGTGTTCCCTGAGATGTGCTGCTTGCACTGCACTGCAATGCACTGTAAATCTCTGGTTGCATCTACCAGAAGGGAGGCAGGCTAAGCAGCGAAGCTGCTGTTCCTGTGTGGACCTCAAGAACGATTGTTCGGCCTCACTGTTAGGATTGGCCTACGTGAGCGTCCGCGTGGGGGCGGACGCTGCGTCAAAAATGTCATAGGGGCCGCGGAAGAAGCTACTCCCGCAGCAGATCAGGCCAACGCGTGGTCGGCCTGCGGTGGACTTGGTGTCCCATTCCGCGTATAAGACGACTGTCAGAGTGTTCCGCAGAAGCATAGAACACCCTGGCGGACTGCCTGATGCGATCCCGCAGCAACGGGACGCCAGCTTCCTCATGAAGCAGCCTCGTGGAGTAACGAGGCGGCTTGTGGAGAGCGAATCGCAGCGCCCGATTCTGTACACGCTGGAGCATCGCAACGTGCGACGGAGCGGCATTGCCCCACACGACGGCAGCGTACTCGAGTACCAGCCAGACGAGGGCCAAGTACACGGTCAGGCCGTGCCGAGGGGGGAGGGTGGATGTTGGGTTCAGCAGCGGGTAGAGCGCCCGGAGACGCCCAATCGCCTGCCCCCTGATGTCACGGATGTGCGGCAGCCAGGTGAGGCGCCTGTCCAGCGTCACACCGAGGTATTGGCCGGCCGGTGACCACGGGATGGGGCCTCCCAAGATCGAGACAGGCGGCAGGGCAGGAGGCAGCCGTCTCCGAGTAAAGACGACCGCCTGGCTCTTGGCGGGGTTAAATTTGAGACGCCACTTGGTGGACCACGCCCCCAGGCCGTCGCACGCTAGTTGGAGCCGGCGGCACATCGCGACCACGTTCATGCTGTGGGTGAACAACGCAGTGTCGTCGGCATAAAGAGCCAACTCCACGCGCGCCACCCGCGGTGCGTCATCGGTGTACAAGGTGTACAGCAGGGGGCCAAGAACCGACCCCTGCGGTACCCCTGCACGAATCGGCCGGTCGGTGGAGGTGCCGCCGGCGACCCGGACGTGGAAGGTGCGGCCCGCGAGGTAGGGCCGCAGCAGAAGGGCGTGGGACGTCGGGACCCCATGTACAAGGAGCTTGTACACGAGGCCCTCATGCCACACGCAGTCGAACGCCTTGGAGACATCGAAGAGTACCGCCCCAAGGTACTCCCGCGACTCCAGCGCCCGCATCGCCTGTTCCACCAGGCGTAAGAGCTGATGCATGGTCGAGTGGCCCCGTCTGAATCCGAACTGCTCCGCTGGAAGGAGCCCTTCGGCAGTGACGTGGCGCCACAGCCGCTCCACGTACAGTCTCTCAAAGACCTTGGAGAGAGACGGGAGCAGGCTGATCGGTCGGTAGTGCTCCACCTGACAGGGATCCTTGCCGGCCTTGGGGATAGCCACCACTTCCGCGTGTTCCCACGCGGAAGGGAAGATCCCGGAGCGGAGAACGCAGCTGAAAGTGTCCGCCAGTGGTTGATGGAGTGCCGGCGGCAATAACCGCAGGAGGTGGTTCGTGACACCATCGGAGCCACCCGCCTTCTTGGGGTTGAGGCGGTGGAGCTGGAGTCCAACCTCATCGGCGGTGATGGGTGCGATCACATCGTCAGCGGCCCTGGCGGCGAGGAAAACCGGCAGGCGGTCTACCACGAGACGGACGTGGTCGGCATCGACGACGTCCGCGATCGGGCGGAAGTTGTCGGCAAACACGTCGGCGAGGGCGTTGGCCTTGGCGTCTGGGGCACAGACAACCTCGCCGCCGACGTGGAGCGGAGGAACAGGCTGATGGCGGCGGGGAGGAAGCGCTTGGCGGTCCGCCAGGCACTCCCATCAGTTGTGTGCAGGGTGGCCACAAGGCCAGCCCTGTCACGGTTGCGGTGTTGGTCGATAGCGGCCCGGATTTCGTGCCGCGCCCGATTGAGGCGGCGCTTGGTCGCAGGCTGGCGAGTGAGCTGCCACTCAAGGAAGAGACGGTTTTTGGCCGTTATAGGATCCAATATGTATGGCGGAAGCTGCTGGGACATCTCGCGAGGCCGCCGCGCCTGGCGGGGAGACGCAGCGGCAGCAGCGCTGAGTGTGTGCCGCGTAAAGAAGGCCAGCGCAGCATCGGCCCCCTCCAGGGCAGGATCTGGAGCACCGTCGAAGCAACCGAGCAGTTCAGCCTGAAAGCGGGCCTCGTCAATGCCGCGGAAGGTATGGCGGTAAGGCGTCAAGAAGGTGCTGACGACGTCCATGTCGTAGACCACCGGAAGATGGTCCGAGGACAGGGCGCAGCGGACGGTAGCTGACGTAAAGTGCCAGACGCCTTTCAGGACTGCGACGTCGAGCACGTCGGACTGGCCTCGGTTGGGGAAGAAGGTGTGGTCAAATGGACCCAGGATGATAGCGCCATGACGTTGTGTGATGCGAAGAAGGCGCCGCCCACTGACATTGGTGACTCGAGAGTTCCACTGCAGGCTCTTGGCGTTCAAGTCACCTGCAATGAACAGTTTCCCACGCGGCGTCAGCAGGGCATCAAGGTCGGCCTCCAGGAGGTGGCCCCTCAGGGGCCTGTAGACGGTGATGAAGGTAATGACCCCCGCCGTGGTGGTGACAGCCACCCCAGTGGTCTCCATCGCAGCGAGAGGCGGCAGCATGACGGCATGGTGCTTCAGCGAAGTCTTCACATAGATGGCGGTGCCACCGCCATGGGTGGGCCGGTCGGTACGGTAGCAGTGATAGTTCGCCACCCCGACGGCCACACCAGGTTTCAGAAACGTCTCGCAGACGAGACAAATGTCTATCGCCTCATCCCAGAGGAACTGGCGGAATTCCCCTTGTTGGGGAACCAAGCTGCGGGCGTTGAAACTGCACACGGTGAGCCCATGGACATGCTCATTATCCATGGTGGTCAGCAGGAACAACGCCAGCCTGGAGGGCGGACGTGACGGCGGTGACGAGCACCGGGAGCTGCTCGAGCAGCTTGCTCAACGAACGCAGGAGCGTACGGAGCTCAGCCGCATCGGGAGCCGAGGGGGCCCCTGGGGCGGCCGTCAAGGCAGGAACAGGAGGCTGCGGCGGGACCGCAGGAGGCGGCGTTTGCGGGGGCACAGCCCGAGGGGCAGACCGCCGTCGTGGGGCATCAGTGGCTGGACGCTCCGGCGCGGTACGCCGCGGTCGTCGGCGGCGTCGGTGGGGGGCGGCAGCTGATGCGGGAGGTGTGGGCGCAGGGGAAGCAGCTACATCGGACGAAGCTGGCTGCTGCGGCGAAGCGCCATCAGAGGCAGCAGGCCACTGAGGGGAGGGGGCGGGCGCCCTCCCCATGGCGGCATCAGCGAAGCTGGTGCCAGGCTGGACCTTGCGGGAAGGGGCAGCCGGGCCACGGCGCTGATGTCGGCCACGCTGGAAGGCCGGACAACCCCGGTAGCTCGCGACGTGCGCGCCACTGCAGTTGCAGCAAGTTGGTTTATCCTCACGTGGGAGCGGGCATTCCTTGCTCTGATGCTGGGCCCTGCACTTGACGCAGCGGGGCGGCATCGAACAGTAGCGGGACACATGGTCGAGCTGTTGGCAAGAGAAGCATTGGGCCTTCCTGCCTTTGGCCTGCAGCGGCTCCACTTCGACGTCGACCCGCCCAATCCGCCGTACCTGAAAGATCTTACGATTCGCCAGGTTGTCAACAAGAACGACCTGGTACAGCCGCATGGGGTGGTGGGTGTGCAGGGAGTTCAGGAGGCCCGTGTGGCGGATGCCGAAACCCATGTCCTCCAGTTCTTCACGTAGGTAATCCGCCCCAAACTGGAGTGGGAGGCGGCGGAACACCACCTTCAACAGCTTGAGCGGTTCCGACGGGTGCGTGTAGCAATGGAGGCCATCTTTGCAGATGACATCCATGACTGAACGTTAGTCCTCGACAGACGTCGTGGAGAGCCGGTAAAGATCATTGCCGGCAGTCCTGACGCTGGCAGTGGGCGCCACCCGAGTGATCTTCTGCTCGAACGGCTTATAAGGGCCGTCCCATTGGACCGCAATTGGTGGGGGTCGCGGCGCTGCTGGCCGGGGCGGAACCCCGGCGTCGTCTGGGACGCCAGCAGACGCGTCCTGGAAGGCGTTGGCGGTCGGCAGCGGCAGTGCAGGCTGTAGGACAGCCGCCCGTGCCGTGTGCCGCCTGGCAGGGGTGACGAAAGCGTCCTCATCAGGTTGGTGCACAGCGGCAGGCCCTGTGGAGGACCGCTGCTCCCTCGTGCACACCGTCGGCGCGACCGTGTGGGCCGCAGAGGCAGCGGCGGTGCGGGAGGCTTTAGGGGCCTTCTTCCGCGGACGAGCAGTATCGGAGGCTTGGAAGCGGACGTCAGAGTCGTCAGCCGCGTCAGCACGGCGCTTCCGGAGCGCACGAGCATCATCAGCGTCACGTCTGTCTGCGTCAGCAATGGCCTCCGCAAGATTTGCGTCGGGTAATTCGTCATCGTCGGCCTTCACGGCGGCCTCTGGAGCTGGCTTTGCACCCGCCCAGACCGCGGTAGTGCCCTTCGCGCAGGGCGGGACAGAAACTGGCGCGGCGACAGGTTCTTGATGTTGCAGGGCCGTAGGAGCAGCCACGAGCGAACCCACTTCTTGCACAGCTGGCCCCTGTGGCGCACCCAGTGAGACCGCCGTCGCCAGGGACGCAGACTTTGCGCCTGGCGAGGCCTCACCGGCTCACCTGCCGCCTGTCGCCCCGTGCCCGGCAGTCCAGCAGCCTTCCAGATCCTGCAGTATGCAAGCATGGCAGCTAGGTCGTCCTCACGACCGGGGTAGTCACCCCCATGTGCAAGCTTGTGCATGCGCACAAGCGTGCGTTCCTGGGAGCGAGAAACATCACCAGAAGAGACATCCAAGTCATTGTCAGGTAGTCGGCGCCGGTTCGTCATAAGTGGGGGGGCGGAAGGGGCCGCCGACAGGAGCAACTCAGTCGCCTGAGCTGACCCCGCCGGGCAGCGATCCGCCACACCCTTCGCTCGATCGTCAAACACGTCCTTTCGCCTCGACATCGCAACTCGGAATGTGCGCGCGTGCGTGCGTCGTGCACGTGCTGCTTGCTGGACCGGGTCGCATATTTATGCCTGCTCGGTGCCTGGTGTTCTGTTTTCCGTTCCCTAGTCGGTCCGCGCCCGCGAGTCGCGCTGTCCTGCCGCTCTAGGTGTTCCCTATTCCATCTGCGCCCACTCCAGGCGCCTCCAACTGCGGTCGTGGCTTTCACGGTCCGCGCCCGTGAGTGGCGCTCCCCTGCCACACCGGACGTTCCCTATTCCGTCCGCGCCCGCTCTGGCCGCCTCCAACTGCGGTGGTGGCCTCCTGGTGTTCCCTTCTCGGTCCGCGCCCGCGAGTGGCGCTCCCCTGCCGCTCTGGACGTTCCCTATAGGAACACCAGCGACATACCAGGCTAAGGCAGGCCACAAAATCAGCAATAGCAAAATACTACCTAGAGTTAGAAAATTTCATGGATTATGAGAAAACCAAGGTCATGGTCCAGACCTCCAGGTTCTGGGATAGTGTCATCACTGAATCTATAGAGATAAAGATGGCACAAAACTTGATTAACCGGGAAGCAGGATACCAGCTAAGCACTGCATGGAACCCGGGATTTGAACTGCTGAAGCAATACCGGAGAAAATATGTTTCCAACACCAACAACGAGCCTGAGACAACCGCGCACTGAGGGCACGAACCAAGAAGGGAACACCAGGAAGCCTCGCGCGGGCGCGGCCTCATGAGATTCTGGACGGGGCGTGGAACATCCCGGTCTATCGTGAACGTAGGGTTTACCGAGAGGCATTTCCTACCAAGGCTGCAGGTTGAGGTTGGCGGAGGACATCGCTTGTGATAACTGGAAGTCGCAGAGAGGAATAGGTGGTGGGGAATCCGCGGGGCTGACCTGATTATTCGATCAGGGCAACGGGACGCCTGTAGTGGTCGTAATTGTCATTATGTCGTCCTAAGTGCCGGACGAGGGGATTGTCTGAAGTGCGGGTGGTGTTATAAATCCGGCGCGCTGCATCTTGAAATCTCTCCCTGACGAGGGGTTCCTCAGCCGCCTGATGGAGGAAGCGATGAGGGAAGTCACGCGGCACATGGTAGATTCGGCGCAAGATCTTGTTTTGTAGTTGCTGGAGCCTCTGAATGTGAGAGGGGGCAGCATTGCCCCAAACTTCACACGCATAGTCCATGACCGGACGGATGCACGTGCGATAAAGACGCAGGCCGTTGGCGACAGGAAGCGAGGAGGTTTCATTGAGCATGGGGTACAATGCCCCAGCCCTCTGAGACGTCTTCTGGTGGACAGCGGAGACTTGAGCCTTCCATGTCAGCTTGCGATCGAGAATGACCCCGAGGTAGGTAGCAGTCGTGGTCCAGGTGATGGCCTGGTTACAAAGCACCAGGGGCGGCACGTCAGGTGGGAGACGGCGAGTGAGGATCAGCCCCTGAGATTTGGTGGCGTTGAAGCTGATCCTCCAATCGGCGGCCCAACGCTCGAGGTCCTGCAGCGCAGCTTGCAGACGTCGGAGGACGGCGTCGATGTTGCGATGGCGCGAGAAGAGGGCCGTGTCATCAGCATAGATGGCACGACCAACCCTCGGGGAAACCGGCAGGTCGGAGGTGTAGACGGAATACAAGATCGGGCCCAGAACACTCCCTTGCAGCACTCCAGCAAGGACGGGGCGAACAGAGGAAGTCGTGCTGCCAACCCGGACGACAAAAGTACGTCCCTCAAGGTAGCTGGCAAGTAGGCGGACGAAGCACGAAGGGATGCCGAGGTGAAACAACTTGAAGAGCAGGCCGTGGTGCCAGACGGTGTCAAAGGCCTTTGACACATCCAGCAGGACAAGGCCGCAAAACTCCCGATTGTTGAAGGCCAGTGTCGCCTCCTCGACGACGCGGAGCAGCTGTTGAGTGGTGGACTGGTGCTGGCGGAATCCAAACTGCTCCCAAGGAATGATATTGTCTCGGTGAAGCAGCCGGCCGAACCTAGAGAGGAGGATCCTCTCGAAAACTTTGTTCAACATCGGGAGGAGACTGATGGGGCCATAGCAGACGTAATTCGGGGCGTTTGCTCGAAGGCCAGGCTTGAGGTGCGTCTCGGTGAGGAGACACACATCAACGCTGTAGTCCTGGAGAAACTGCTGGAATTCGAGAAGCGCAGGGAAGAGGCTATTCGCATTCCACGTGACAGCTGTGAAGTTCTGGTGGCGCCTAAGGTTGCGAGCCATGGCCAGTGGATGTGGACGCCGTGGCGGTGGGGAAACTTCGGAGGGCTGCATGGACTGCAGCAGTGATGGCGGTCGGCAGCTGGGCCAGTGCGGCGGAGACAGCCACAAGGGTGGCCTGAACTTCTTTGAGGACCGCGATGAAATCATCAGCTGCAGCAGGAGGATCAGGCCCGTCGTCAGGGCGTCGCGGAGGCTGGACAGCAGGGGCAGGAGGAGGCGTCGTCCGGCCCTGAAGGACGTCGGCGTAGCCAAGGTCTGCCCGAGCAGCAAGCAGGCGCCGCTGGGCGGGTTGGCGCGAAGGAGTAGCAGGCGGTGGCGCAGCCCGGCGCCGCAGCTGTCGGCCATCGGAGCGGGACGTCTCCCACAAGGGAGGTAGTCCACGCTGGCGGCGGCTGGCTGCCTTGTGAACAGCGCAACCGCGGTAGCTGGCAGGATGAGCCCGCTTGCACAGGGCACAGGTGGCCGGTTCGTCCTGGGTCTGGGTACACTGCTGACTGAGGTGACCCTCGCCACATTTGACACAACGGGGCTGCATGCGACACAGGCGGGAAGTGTGGCCTGGCTCCTGGCAATTGTAGCATTGAACGAGGCCCTTCCGTGCGCGTAGCTTCTCGACAGTCACCGAAAGGTCATAAAACCGGGTGACTTGGTAAATTTGCCTGTTATCAGGTGTATCAGGCAACACGATCTCCATCAAAGGGATGGGTCGCTGAGTACCAGGCATCTTCATTCGCGTGGTAGCAGTAGGCGCGAAACCCATAGTGATAAGGCCGTCCTTAAAGGCGTCTGCCTTCATCTTCAGCAGTATGCCTCTCATGGCAACCTTGAGAACTTTGGGACGCACGATGGGGAAGGTGTAGTTCGGTATACCACGTGCACCAACCATGTCCATAACAGCAACGTAATCTTCAGTGGTGGCGACTGTCAGCTTCAGACGGTCTTCGCCGCAGTGTTTGGCGGTAAAAGCATTCTTCAGGTTGGCCTGGAGCCAGTCCCGAAGCGTCATGTAATCGTCAGGGTAGTCGATGACAATCGGTGGCAGCTTAGGGCCGGAATGACGTGTAACATCGTCGGCGGTCGCCGGTGGAGGCTCGTCGGCATCTTCAGAGTCGGCGCCATCCGCTAGGGCGTCGTACGGATTAGCAGTAGGTACAGGGGCAACAGGGGTGCGCCGTCGTGGAGCCGCCCTCTTCTTAGGCGGCGGCTTCTTGAAGCCAGCGTCACTCGTACCAGAAGTGTGTTGGTCATCACTGGCTGACGTGACAGCCGATCTCTTGCGCTGAAGCACCCGCTGCGGGGCGCCGGTAGCGCAGTCTTCACGGGGAGGGTCCGTAGAGTAGTCCATCTCATCGTCCGGGTCTCGCGGGGTCGTCATATTCTCGTGGTCCGCCTGGGGTTGCCGGGTCGTCATAGGGGGAGCGTCCAATGGGGCCGCCGACGGCGCGGGCGCCGCCGGACGGCGATCAGACAGCTCCGGCGCGGCGGCGGCAGCTGCCGCGGCCGCGCGCGCATCACACACGTCCTCCTTGCTCGCAATCACGAACTCGAGTGAGTGAGTCGAGTACCAGGAAGCCTCAGCCGCAGTCGGAGGCGGCCAGAGCGGGCGCGGACGGAATAGGGAACGTCCAGAGTGACAGGGGAGTGCCACTCGCGGTCGCGGACCGAGAAGGAAACACCAGGAGGCCACGACCGCAGTTGGAGGCGCCTGGAGTGGGCGCGGACGGAATAGGGAACACCTAGAGCGGCAGGACAGCGCGACGCGCGGGCGCGGACCGACTAGGAAACGGCAAACAGAACACCAGGCACCGAGCAGGCATAAATATGCGACCCGGTCCAGCAAGCAGCACGTCTCAGGGAACACCTGATGAAGACGTCAAGTAATGACGTCGAAATATCGTGTTTGGAAGACGCTGATATTCGTCAGAAAACCTGGTTTCCCCGAGATGTCAACACAGTTACTGTTTCCAGGGTGAGCAGTACGCGGCTCGTGTTCGTGACGTTTATTGCTTGTCAGCTTGCCTGTACAGGACTGTCGTCTCTTTCTCATTCAATTTAATGGCGTCACTAAGTTGCTGGTTTGCTTGCTCGTAGGTGGCAGCAGCAGAGCATCTGAATTCATGACACACGACGACCAGGAAATACTAGCGGTCGCTGCAGAGATAGTCCCACAATGCACTGTTGATACGTGCTGCTGCTGCCACCCACGGGCAAGCAAACCATCAAGTTAGTGACTCCAGTAAATCGAATGAGAAGGATGCAACAATACCGTAA